>NC_084460.1:166012606-166620875 GCF_027409185.1 Cynocephalus volans | reverse complement strand
AATAATCTTTAGGACAATGAGAAAATTTTAATTCTGGCTGGGTATTAGATAATATTAAGACTATATATATTGTTAATAGATTGTTAATGACATGATGGTGTTTTAAATCAAAATATTGACGTTAGTGATGCATACCAAATTATCTATGGGTGAAATGACAAGATGTCTAAGGTTTGCTTTAAAATAATCTAGCAAATTAAAATATATAGAGGAGGTTATATAAAGGAAGATTGACAAAAATACTGAATACAATATATTATTCCTTTTATTTTTATGTATTTCAAATGTCCTGTTACAAATTTTGTACTTAAAGAATAACTTTTACAAAAAAATAGGAATAAAAAGTTCCAGATATTTGGGTAAATATTCTAATATGGAAGGCAAACTCTAAAATAATGAAGCAGAGAAAATAATAACCCACAGGGTAACAGCTTAAAGAAAATATTACTGGTCTCAGAGAAATAAATGAGAATGTTAAGTGCCTAAAAATATTAACTGAAAAACAAAAGATTTATGTAAGAGAGGTATGCTACATGACATAGCTGTTGATATGTACATGGTCCTGGTAATTGCACTGATATGCAATTAATTTTTTAAATGGTGTGCTAGATATATTGGGAGTGGAGAGGAAAAGGATGGGTTTTAAAGTCTAATATTAGTTCCAAGGAACAGAACACCTGACTTTCCCCCCAAAATGTGTGAAAGTAGAGGTTTCAATATTGCTCCTTCCTTTCAATTATGCTCAAGTCCTAGATCAGATTCACTCTGATACTTTTGGTTCTTTCATAGTAGTTGGTTAATTGTAGCAGTAACCAACATCAAATTTTCTTATGAAAAAACAAAGAGAAATTGGGATTTTTCATCCATGGCTTTCTCTTTCTTATGTCAAGTAGAAACAATGCTCACAGAAATGTACTTGTGAAGGTTAATTCTAGATGTCAATTTGGTTAGATGAAGGAATGCTGAGAAACCTAGTAAAGCAATCTTTTCAGGTGTGTCCATGAGGGCGTTTCCAGCAGAGATGAGTATGAGAGTCTGAGTGGCCTGGGTGGGAAAGACCCACCCTCAAAGTGGGTGGGAACCATCCAATCCACTGGGGGTCCGGGTAGAACAAAAGACAGAGGAAAGAGGTGAAGCTCTCTCTCAATCCGCTGGAGCTGGGATACACGCTTCTCTCCTGTCCGTGGACATCAGAGCTCGAGATTCTTCAGCTTTTGGGTTCCAGAACTTACACCAAGGACACCATCAGCTTCCCTGGTTTTGAGGCCTTTGGACTTGGACTGAGCCACGCTACCGGCATCCAGTTTATAGACGACCTATCATGGGACTTTACTTCATAGCCATGTGAGCTAATTTCCCTAATAAATCCCTCTCATATAATTATAACATATCCTATTGATTCTGTTTCTCTAGAGAACTCTGACTACTACAGTCCTCAAGACACTTCTCAGGTCTCATAGAACAAGCTCATGTGCAGGTATCTTAGCAGCAAGTGTGACTGAGAATTGAGTATCTGTAATTCTCAGACTGTGTGTGGGAGAAGAAAATCTCTGCTAAGAAAGAAGAGAATAGGGGCAGAGCCATAACCAATATTATTTACAATAGGAGCTAAAATTTCTGTCTCATAATTGAAAGTCATTGGATAATATATAAAATTATTGATTCATTAAAGAATGGTAAATAAATTTATTTGGTTGTATAGAAACATATTGAAGATATTCCTAAAAATTACAAGAGATATTGCCTCCAGGGAGGTTGAGAATGTGTCATTTATTGCTTTTTCTGATTATTTGAGCTGTATTTATTAAAAGTTGTATGTGTCTGTGAGTGTGTATGTGAGCTGTTATGACCCTTCCAAGGGTTAACTAAAGTACATCACCTTAGGGTATTATTCAGAGCTGATAAATGCTATCACGTTTACTAATTTAATTTAAATTTTTAACCAAATATATTTTTTATACCCAGGAATTCTGGATCAGTGGAAATGCATTGTGCTCTCAGGAATGCCATACATTTTATCTTCTTTCTATAACTGAGTAGACAGATTCACTTCAATAATAATTTCTCAGGAGTTCACAGCATTCTGGGCCTTGCCTTCAGACTGAGCCAAATGAGAAGTCATGTGATATTTAAACAGGACAAAGGATTTAACTGGCTTTAGAGGGAATGTGTGTTCATGAAATGGTTGTTTAATACAAAAGCCAAATTATTCATTCATATTGTTCTGTGAACTGGATTTCCCTGGGGTTACTTAAAGAATGAAAAATTTAAAAACAAAAAAGGAAAACAAAGAAAAAATAATAACTATATTTAGAACATCCAGATGACAAACTTCAGTGTGTTATTAAAGAAAGCCCTTAAATCTCATGAAAATGTGGAGCTTTGTCCTTGGGAATCCAATTCACACAGCGCTCACTATTCCCAAATTGCTGCATTTTTCAAGAGTTCCCTAAAAGTCAGAAACAGAAAAGTAAAGAAGGTGAAATTCATGGGCTATAGTTTTCCTAAGTGTTTACATAGAACTGTTGTTTATATTTGTAGAAATTTCAAATTTGAATATTTTAAAATCAAATTCGTAAATGTTGACTAAATTTTATTTTATTTTATTTTATTTTTTTATTTTATTGCAGATGCTCAATAAATATTTTATGCCCTTCATTTCTCTTTAAGGTGCTTGGAGTCTTCACTTACTCAGGAACATGCATTTACAGGGCCGTATATTATAACAAATAAGTGATACAAACAGCATATATCACAGCACAGTAGTTCCTAACCAGCAGTTCATATCAACATCAACTGAAAACCTTTTAAATACATTTTAAAACCACAATAATGATAAAATATTGAAAAATACTGAGATATATATTTTTCCCAGAGAAAATCTGAATATTATCCAGGATAAAAATATGGACATATACATCTTTGAGTACCCTCAAACATCTAATATAGTCCTCTGAGTATAATTGATGAGAAATTTTGAGATTTATTTTGAGTAGTTATATTTACTGTATTTCACACACAAGAGCTCAAAGAACCAGCAGTCTTAGATTTACCTTAATTTGGAGTTCACTATATTTTCTCAAAATTTAGCTACAGGTTTGAGATGCATTGCTTCCACATCCAAAAGCTACCTGCTGACCCGGAGACTCAAGTTCAACCCTAATCTGTCCCACTGATATGTAGATAATATCTACTAGGGTGTGATCTGATTGGTTAAATGAGAAGAGTATCCCCATTCCCTGCTGCTGTCATGCAGAGTTGGTCAAATGAGGTCATTTGGCCCAAGCAAAGAGAATGAATCCAAGAACTGGTTCCTAGTTTATGCATTTACCTTGAATTGCCTTGAATTGATGCCCATGCCTTCCTAGGAATACATGCTTAATTTCGCACAGAAACTGAGCAGTCATCATACAGCTTTCTGCATTAGTGGTTCTCTGGATGGCTTATTGTCTCTACTGTTTTCCTCCCCACTCTTGCCAAACTTTGCAGACATCCTATAAGCTCACCTGAAGTAACCCCTTTATTTAGCTCAGGTAATGTCTTCATTTTCTCTCACCTTCCAGTTTGAACTTTCTCATTTTGTTTTGTTTCTCCAATTTAAGTCCTATTACTTCGTATCTATATTTATCTTTCTATCATCCCTGAAATTCACTTAGGAAATTTCTGAACAAATCTTGTGTTATCCTAGATATTTGGGAAGACTGTAGTGAACAAGTACCTAGAAGAACTTAGGAATTTATATCACAAATGATGACTGTTTTATACAGTTCGTCTGCCTTTTTAATTTAACTTCTAAAATTTGCCTTTATAAATGTTCCCTTGGAAGCTTTTGGACACCCATGCTCAGCAAGATAGAAAGACTCAGTCTGGAATAAGCACAGTGGCTTCTGTCTGTCAGGATGAGAGGACTGGAGAGACACCCATTTCTTTATATCTCCACTGTTCACTGTACCCTCAACAATTCCTCTAACTCAGACTATTGTCCTCAGACCTCCATAATCCATCTTGTTATTGCACTAGCTATACCCTTCTTATTCTGATTATTTTAGATATATAATCAAAATATAAATATATTACGTAGCTTATATAAGAACAAAAAATAATTCCTGAAGTTTAGGTTTTTAGAGAACGGACCCAGCTCATTTTTCATTAGTCTACCTCTTGTCTTCTGTTCTGCAATCAAATTGAGTTACTAGTTACTCCATGAAAGTGCGCTATGTTTTAATTTCATGCCCCTGAAAACATACTTTCCTCAAAATGAAATAGCTTTTCCTCCACTGTTATCACATTTCCAAGCATCTTTTCAGATTAAACCGAATGATTTTTTCCACTTACGCTACTTCAGTTCTTTAATCTTAGAAATTACCTCTTTATGTGAGCTCCTATAACATTTCATGTCTTTTTTTCCTTAAGACACATTCTTTCTACCTATATATTGCAGATACTTACCCAAATTTTACATTTTGTACATGACTTCAAATTTCCAGAAATTAGAGTGTCAGAAGACTGACATAAATAATCTCCTTGCTATTCTCATTAGATGTAGAAAATAACTTTTCGATGAAAAATAATAACACCATGGGAAGAGAGAAACAAAATGATGACCACCAGTAAAGTATTTTATTTTTATTTTATTCATGTGTTTTAGTTGGCATGTAAGATATACAATCCAAGTCAGTAGCAATGAAGGAATCATAGTCTATTATAATGAGTAAATATGAGGAGAACAGATGATGATGATGATGATGAAGATGATGATGATGATGATAGTAATTTTAATAATTTTTACCAAATACTTATTTTTTTTAGGCTCAGTGAGAAGCTTTTATGGAATTTATCTCAGCTGCTATTTATGATAAACCTATGAGGTTATATATTCCTCATTTTATACACAAACTGGAAGTGGATTAAGTAATTTTCACAAGGTAAAATAATTTTCACAAGGCAAAATCAAAATTTAATCTCATGGCTGTCTAGTTCTTAATCCTTTGGTCTTTTATAGTTAGCTCACTTTTCAAGAAGGAAATTAAAAGGTAATTACAGTATTCATACAATACTCAACAAGTGTAAAAAAAAGAAAGTAACATATTGGGTGGCTGAAAATGCAAGGCATGTAACTCCTTGGTTGTTCAAGAGTGCTCAGGAAAAAAAAATGAGGATAGATTACTGAGATGAAGATTTTTTAATATTGGGATTCCCTAGAAATACTCAGGGTCAAAATACATTGCCTGGTTTAAAGCTCAATATACATTTAACATAATACATTTGCCAGAATTAAATCTATGAATGCAATTTGGGGATGTGAGTTATTTCCCCCTGATTCAAATATCCCCAGAAAATATGTGAAAATAGAAAACACAGACTGGTAATAGTCCATAAAGAAAACAAAAACAAAAACAAAACAAAACACTGAGGAAATTATTGTAATACAGCAATAATCATTGACAAAAATTTTCCAACCAACATTTTCCAAATGCCATAGATATTTTCTAATCTTCATATCACTAGATGTCAGCATCATTAGATGTGGTTGACTTCTTTTTCTTGTCTGTATACTCATGATTTTTCTTTTATCTCTATGATGTTTGTATTTTTATTTTTATTATTTTTTAGTTTCTCCTCTTGTAACTGAGTGCCGATGGGGTGAGAGACTGAAGTCTCTGCTTTAGGCTCCTCTCTCACTTAATATACTCCTCCAAAAGTATCTCATCTATTCTAAAAGTGAATTTGTATTCACAATTGTATTTTGATATTTTTCAGATACACATGTGTATTTAATATATATATTTGGATTTCTCATAAATCTTAACTAGAGAAACTTGGCGTTTTGCACATCATACCACTCTTCAATCATGTCCTACACCATTAAAGGGCACCATTTTCTCCTGAATCACTAAAGCCAGGTATCTGAAACTTATCTTTGACACCTTGCCCTACTTACCAAGTTATGACAATTCTAACATTTAAATATTTCAAATTCTACACTTCTCTCCTCCCGAATGTTGAGCCTTAAATTGAAGCCTCTGTCATTACTCCTAACCTACCATACAGGATCCATTCTTGCTCATAACCCATAATTTTTTCTTTGTAATGCAGTGGGAGTGAACTTTAAAATTCACATACATGGGTAGATCATCCAAACAAAAAATTAAATAACAAAATAACAGACTTGAATAACACTATAAGCCAAAAAGGACAAGCCCAGAGCTAACATCATACTCAGTGGTGAAATACTGAAAGCTTTTCTCTAAGATCAGAACAAGATAAGTGCCTAGGGTTGAATGTCCCCCCAAAACTTAATCCCCACTGTGACTGTTAAGAGGGTGGCAAATTCTATTATGATAATTGAATGGTTGGGCCTTGAAGAGGTGATTAAATTAGATTGTGGGACCATGCCATAGTGAATGGATTAAAAATGCTAGTCATGGGTGTGGTTTGGAGGGCTCTAAAAGGAGAGAGAATGAAGAGGTTAGTCTCTCTCTGTTCTCTCTCTGCTTCTGCTATCTTGCAATGTGAGAAACCCATGTCACTGTCACTACCACTAAGACCATCACCAGATGTGTTCACTGGACTGTGGACTTCTCAGCCTCTGAAACTTTAAGCAATAAATTTTGTTTTTTTACAAAGTACCCAGTTCCAGATATTTTGTCATAGCAACACAAACAAACTAATACAATAAGGATGCCCACTCTTGCCACTTCTACTCAACATAGTACTCGAAGTCTTAGTGAGAGCAATTAGGCAAGAAAAAGAATGAAAGGCATCTATATTGGAAATAAGTTAAATTGTCTCTGTTTGCAGATGACCTGTATATATATATATATATATATAACCACAAAGCCTCCCTCAAAAAGCTGTTAGAATGAATTTTTTTTTTTTTTTTTTTTTTGTCGTTTTTTCGTGACCGGCACTCAGCCAGTGAGTGCACCAGTCAGTCCTATATAGGATCCGAACCTGCGGCGGGAGCGTCGCCGCGCTCCCAGCGCAGCACTCTACCAAGTGCGCCACGGGCTCGGCCCAGAATGAATTTAGTAAAGTTGCAGGATAGAAAACTAACACACAAAATTAATTGCATTTCTATACACTAACAACAAACTATACAAAAATAATTTAGAAAGCACTCTCATTTACAAAAGCATCAAAAACAATGAAATGCTGAGAAATAAATTTAACTGGAGGTGAAAAATCTGTACACTGAAAACTATAAGACATTGATGAAATAAATTGAAGAAGATGTTGCAAATGGAAAGATATCCCACGTTTATGGATTGAAAAAATTAATACCATTAAAGTGCCCAAAACTACCCATAGCTATCTACATATTCAATGCAATCCCTATCAAAATTCCAACAGCATTCTTCACAGAAATAGAAAAAAACAATCCTAGAATATGTATGGAACCACAAAAGACCTGGAATGGTCATAACAATCTTGAGAAAGAAGAACACAGCTGGAGGCATCATACTCTGTGATTTCAAACTATACGACAAAGCTATAGCAATCAAACAGCATGGTAATGAACAAAAACAGAAATACAGACCAATGGAACAGAATTGAGAGCCCCCTAAACCCAACAGACTTATGGTAACTAATCTTTGACAAGGGAATCAAAAACAAAAAGTGGGAAAAAAATAGTTGCTTCAAGAAATGGTGTTGGAAAACTGGATATACACAAGCAAAAGATTGAAATTGGATTCTTGTCTTACACCGTATACAACAAGTAATACAAAATGTATTAAAGACTTAAATGCAATATCTGAAATCTTAAAATTCCTAAAAAAAAAAAAAAAAAAAACAGAGAAAAAGCTACTTGACATTGTTCTTGACAATGAATGAACTTTTGGATACGATGCCAAAAGCACAGGCAACAAAAGCAAAAATAAACTAGTGAGATTATATCAAACTAAAAAGCTTCTGCAAAGAAAAAAAAATGACAAGTTGACCTAAGGAGTGGAAGAAAATATTTTCAATCCATATTTTGATAAGTAATGAGTATCCAAAATATATAAAGAGCTCCTGCAACTCAATGACAAAACATACAAATAATCCTATTAAAAAATTGTGCAAAAGAGACTTCTGATCAAGATTGCAGAAGAGATGGTCCCCAGTGTCACCCTCTCCCATAATCAACCAATATACACCTATTAAAAAGCAATGACTGCCAAGCTTGGGACACTAGAGCTCAAGGGAAGAGGAGGAGAGAGCTATGGAGTTGATGAAGGTCGGAGAAGCCACAAAGACAGAAAGGATCACTCTGACTGTTTTGAGCCCCAACCACTTCAGTGCTGGCCCTGGTGAGCATAGCAAGAAAGAACTGGCAAAAGTCACTGCTGAGCCCTTTGTATGAAGTTTCTTGGAGGCTGCAAGGGAGAAGAAGGCCTTGGTGGCCTCCAGGCCAGCAAGCCCACTAGCAGTGTTACTGTAGACCCACATAGGAGCAAGGGGTCACAGACAACTGAAAAAAGGAGCCACTCAAAGGCCTGTGAATCACCACAAGAGACTGGTGCATGGCCCGTCTCATGGGACATGTTTGGAGTGTGGGGGTTGAGGGAACACTGGGGCATAGCATGGAGAGCTGATCTGCTCCTAATCAGCACAGGACCACTCAGTGGAGACTGGTCAGGAATATGGTGACGGAGTTTGCTGAAGACTCAGGCCCAGACAGAGTTTCCACACATCCCAGTATACCAGACCTCACGAGACCCAGAAATGCTTACAAAGTCAGCAATTAAAACTGAGCTGCACATAAAGCTTTCCCCAGGGAATCAGCAGCAAAGCAGCAATCTAGCTCAACCATAGGGCTCAAGTGCTGGTTTCCACAGGAAGGTACCAATTTTAGAAATAACCATGGGACAACAAATTAGTTCCAGTGCAGAGTTTAAGTAGTGGGAAGAGCGAAAAATCCAACACAGAACTTAGAGGAAAAACAAAAGACACACAGATCAGAGACGAAGTTCTGATATTAACCAGTGAAAGTCTAACACCACCAAAGAACACCTATAAAACCTAGAAGGACCAGAAACGCCCCAGGCTCCCAAGCCAGGGTGGTGGGGGTGGAGGGCCTCAGCCACAGCCCCCCAGAGTCCATATCCAGCCTAGCCACAACTGAGCTACTGCTGGAAGACCCCCGGCCTGCCCTGCCAGAATGAGAGAGGTGCTATGGGCCTCAACCATGCCTTCCCCTCCTTCCTCCTTTTTCCACCCTATCCCCTTCCCCCGAACTGCTCCACAACTACATCTTAGAATGTTAAAGATAATAATAATAATAAATAAATATATATTTTTTAATTGTGCAAAAGACCTTAATAGATACTTTTCTAAAGAAGACATACAAATGGCAAAGCAGTATATGAAAAGGTGCTTAACATCACTAATGATCGGGGAACTGTAAATTAAAATGACAATGAGATATCATCTCACACATGTTAGGATGGCTGTCAATAAAAACACACATAAAGATTCAAAACGGTGTGTTTTTCTTAGTAACATTATTAAATAGTATACTTGTAACATTTTTAAATATAAGGGTTTCTATTTTAAATAAAACAATTATTTTTAAAAATTTTGAACCGTCTGGCTTTCTAATGATGACAGTACAAATACCGTTTATGTCTCCAACAGCAATTTATTAGAACTTATAACTATATATTAAGCAGTAGAATTTCTAATAAAGCAACAAGATAAGCAACTAATATTCCTTGGTTTCATTTTCTTTTAGACTTGGTAGAATTAAGTGAAAGGTAACTATATATATGGTACCTTAATTTCCATGCTCTGAATTAACTTGAGAATAATAAAAATATTAGAATTAATAACAGAAATTAGCAAATTTCTATACCTCAAATTGTAATAACACTTGTCTTATTAAAATTTTAATTAGACTAAATCTGCTCCTAAGTAAGACCTTCTCAGGATTCTATTGTTTTTAAATATAATGTAGTTCAGTTTTTTTTTTTTTTTAAGATGACTAGTAAGGGGCTCTTAGCCCTTGACTTGGTATCAGCACCACGCTCACCCGAGTGAGCTAACCAGCCATCCGTAGGTGGGATCCAAACCCGTGGCCTTAGTGTTATCAGCACCGTGCTCTCCCGAGTGAGCCACGCGCCGGCCCTAGTTCTGATTTTTAAAATGTCGAATTACATTATTTTCATTTCCCTTTTGGAAATAAATTTTATCAACTTCTTTTATTTTCCCATTTTGTGTCTTTTTCTGTTATGCAAGTTTTATATTTATTTTTATTAGGAGGGAAAGAAATACATATTGAGAACACTGAATCCTAAGAGGATCTCAAATATTTATTGAATTATCTGAGAATCTCAAGTGTCATGCTCGATTAATATAAACCTCTGAAGAAATTTCTGGGATGGAATATTGTGGTGTTGGTATATCACTCTTTGCTCAGTTAAGTAATACTTTTGAATTTCGTGTTCTAATTCTTTCTTTCTTACACAATTATTCTGTGATTTCTCATTCCTTTCTTACTTTACAGAGAGTTCTGTTTCCCATGAAGAGCTCTTTTATTTAAAGAGGACTGCTTCTCTTTACCTATTATGAATCAACCAACCTCTAAAGGTTATATAATTCCAAATGTATTCTTTCTCTGGTCAAGAAACATAATTGTTCCTATCTTTCAGCAGTTTCCAAAACTCCTATTTTATTGTTGAACTAATAAATTAGCAAAAATGATGTTCTAATAATTCTATGACTCATTCTTTGATTCAATCAAAAGAGGAAAAGTAAAGACAGAGCCTTTGTGATCTAGTTCCTAAAAGTTTTGTTTTCTGAGATTGACATCAAATAATCACCACATTTTGAGTATTATAAAATAGGTTAAAAGTAATGTGCCTAAAAAAAATGCATCCTTCTTTTCTGATTTATCTTCATAATAATAACTAAAACATATTTTTTTCAATGCTAGTAAATTAAGGTTGAAAGATAAACCTATACACATGTTCTCAAAATGATACAAATGAAAATGTTGTCGGCACATAGTGATTGATGGGATATGGGCATAGGGTGACAAAGAATTGGGAACAAAGTAGAACTCTAGAAGTTTCCAGTAAGTGTATATTAGAAACTCCACTTTTAATAGTGATAAGGAAGTCAGAGTTTCTTTTGCATATAAAGAAATATTTTTATATTTTTGTTTTTATTCTGTAGCCTCTTTTGAATAAAGGCACTGCATCTCTGGATTTTTTGTTTTACCAAAAATTATACACATGGACAATAGCAATAAAAGCCTATGAGTTCCTTTTGTGTCAGGCTCTGCCATGGAATATGAACTACTAATATTAACAACTACAGATTGTCCACAGATCATTAGATGACACTGGTTTCTATAAATAGTATGGTTTATATAACTGCTTGTTCTTTTGCATCAACTCTTGGATTCTGTAAATTTTCCTTGTGATGTTACTTTTCATTGACCAGTCTTTGAAAAGGTTTTGAAGCTTGCAGTGGTTAAGTTGAACCAACTTCAGTTCCAGCTGGAAGTCATTATAGAGTCTTGAAGAAAAGTCTGACATTAAAAATCATAAAATTATCTACTTGAAGAATCTGATGTTAGAAAAATTAAAAAACTAGTAGTGGAAGAGTCACTTGAGAGATGACATCAATGGCATTAAGATGCAAGAAAAAAAATATTCAAGATGAAAAAACACATGTTGAAGCAGTAGACTTCTGAAGAAAAATAATTGCCGTACTGCTTTAAAAGACCTAAAAAGTATTATCGTTCTAGAAACTGTAAAATTGTATTCCCTGAAGTTCTCAGAATAAAATGGAATAATAAAGTGTTTAAAGTGTTCAGGAAAGAAGGTAGACTAATTGCATTCTCAAAGTCTTTCCCAAACCTATAATTTTATGAATACTTCATTACCTGTAGTCATCTTACTTAAAAACTGTCATAAAACAAAAATTTGTTTCACGGTCATGAAAGTTACATTTTTACCAGTAGTGCCTTCCTTTCCTGACAATTTCAGGCTAATAATTAATTGCATAGTCAATTCTACATGGTAACTATAAAAATATTCCCAGCAGTGGGATAGCTGGGTCATATGGCAGATCTATCTGCAATTGTTTGAGGAACCTCCATACCATTTTCCATAGAGGCTGCACCATTTTGCAGTCTCACCAACAATGTATGAGAGTTCCTTTTTCTCCGCAACCTCACCAGCATTTATCATTCAGAGTCTTTTGGATTTTAGCCATCCTAACTGGGGTGAGATGGTATCTCAGTGTAGTTTTGATTTGCATTTCCTGGATGCTGAGTGATGTTGAGCATTTTTTCATATGTCTATTGGCCACATTTGTATATCTTCCTTAGAGAAATGCCTGCTTAGCTCTTTTGCCCATTTTTTAATTGGGTTGCTTGTTTTTTTCTTGTAAAGTTGTTTCAGTACCTTGTATATTCTGGATATTAATCCTTTGTCACATGTATATTTTGCAAATATTTTCTCCCACTCTGTTGGTTGTCTTTTAACTCTGTTAATTGTTTCTTTTGCTGTGCAGAAGCTCTTTAGTTTTATAAAATCCCATTTGTTTATTTTTCCTCTGGTTGCCGTGCTTTTGGGTTATATTCATGAAGTCTGTGTCCAGTCCTATTTCCTAAAGTGTCTCTCCTATGTTTTCTTTAAGAAGTTTTATTGTTTCTGGGTGTAGGTTGAATTCTTTAATCCATTTTGAGCTGAGTTTAGTGTATGATGAAAGGGATGGGTCTTGTTTCATTCTCCTGCATATTGATATCCAGTTATCCCAGCACCATTTGCTAAAGAGGCAGTCTCTTCCCCAGTGTATAGGCTTGGTGCCTTTGTCAAAGATCAGATGGCTGTAGGTGTGTGGGTTGATTTCTGGATTCTCTATTCTATTCCATTGATCAGTGTGTCTGTTTTTATGCCAGTACCATACTGTTTTGGTTATTATAGCTTTGTAGTATAGTTTAAAGTCAGGTAGTGTTATGCCTCCAGCTTTATTTTTGTTTGCTCAGCGT
Organism: Cynocephalus volans; assembly: GCF_027409185.1. Lineage (NCBI taxonomy): Eukaryota > Metazoa > Chordata > Mammalia > Dermoptera > Cynocephalidae > Cynocephalus > Cynocephalus volans. The sequence continues at coordinate 166,607,890 of NC_084460.1, read as the reverse complement.
TGCTTTGGCTATGCATGGTCTTTTGTTATTCCATATAAATGTCTGGATACTTCTTTCGATTTCGGAGAAAAATGTCTTTGGAATTTTGATGGGGATTGCATTAAATTTGTATATCACTTTGGGTAGTATGGACATTTTCACTATGTTGGTTCTTCCAATCCAAGAGCATGGGATATCTTTCCATCTTCTTGTATCCTCTCTAATTTCTCTCAACAGTGGTGGGAGTTAAAATAAATAAATCAATTCACACACACATACACAAAATAACCAGGTGGGGAGGGGGGAAGAAGACATAACAACTACAATTCCTTGAAGTTGATACGACAAGCAAACAGAAAGGACATTGTTGGGTGGGAGGGGGAAGAGGGAGGAGGGAGGGAGGTTTCGGTAATGGGCCACAATAATCAACCACATTGTATATTGACAAAATAAAATTAAGGAGGAAAAAAAAAAAGAAGAGAGGGAGAGGGGAGAGGTGGAGAGAAGAGGTGGAAATTAATTAATTACTTAATTAATTAAAAAGGATAAAAATAAATTCAAACTTTTCTTATGTAAAAAAAATAAAAATAATAAAAATAAAAATAGATTTAAAATTGACCTCCAAATATTTAACTCAGTTACAAATTTCTACATGACTTCTATTTAAACTACAGTCTCTGAATGTACAAGAAAAAAATAAGGCAAAAACAAACAGGCAGCATTTATGAGTATTATTCACTTCTACTGAAATTCTTATTTGTCCAGAAATGAATTTCTTTTAATACTACTTTAACATATATTTTATAGTGATTTACAATTAGGCAAAATTCTTTTACATATGTACCCCATATGCAATTTTAATTAAATTATCTTAAATCTGCATTCCAAAGAATCCTGTGGATATGCCTGAAATGCACCAGGAGCCACCAGAGCAGGTGATCAGGGCTTTCTCCACTTAAAAAAGAAGAGCTCCATTTTTTCTGTAGTGTTTTCATTTTGTATTAATTATAAAATTTTATTTGCAAAAAGTCTAACTGCATAAAAATTTATCAAACATCACTTCTTTAAAATGATTTCTGTAATTCTAAATATAAACTAAAAATGCAAATGTATAACTACACTCGCAACTACAGGAATTGTAAACTCCTTGAATAGAAGCTTTCATAAAACATTTTGCCTAAGAGTAATATTTGTATTTTTTATGGCACAAAATTACTCCCTCCTCCCCCCCAAAAAACAAAAAACACTATACATGGCTTGTGGAACTGTGTGCTTAAGTAACCCAGTTGTTTTAAAATTTTACTAAAATTATTCATAGATGATCCTCTGTTTGAATGTGGGTTTTCCAAGTAAGTGGATGTATTTTCTATTTTCTATTATTTAATCTTTAGAAGAAATTTGCAGCAGCTTTTTAATTTTTTTTTTTAGAAAAGGTTTAATCTTGGACAGTAACATTTATGAAGGTACAATCATCATCATTAATTTGAAGCATTATAGATATCTAATGAGATAAGTGAAGATAGCTTTAAACAATTAGAGGAAAGCCTCATACTCTTCCATTTCCTGGTCAATCAATAAGAAAAGATCCTGAACAATAGTCAGATAACCTCCGAAAATTGTATCCTTTTGGTAATTATGCTGATGTTAATAAAATTAATCTCCATTTAATTTGACCTTACGATAGTACTAAGATTAAATATTAAATTAAAAGATGCAATTAGGATTTTTAAAAATGCTTTTATAATCTGTATCTAAAATATCTTTTTAATCTAACCTCCTTTAAAATTCAGATCTCTTAGTTCTCTAATGAAAAGCAATACCAAATGTTAAAATACGATGAACAAAGACAAAGATGGGATGATAAGAAATAAGGAATGAAATAATTTTCAACCTATAAAATGTGTATTTTAAAGACATAATACAATAATGCTATTTTTGTGTTTTGATAAAAGAATTTATTATTTTATTGGCATTCATATATTTTTATTTGTATACGATCCTCTGTTAGGAAAGATTTCATCTCTTCGGGTCAAGAAAAACATTAATTATAAGATTCTTTTTATATTCCATCAAGTGAACGCTTTATAATTAAAGCATATTCTTATACTTTTAAAAAATATAATTTAAAATAAGAACCAGATAGTAGTATCACTGGTTCCCAACCCTTTCTGATACCTTTTTATTCCAAATATTTTCATATATTAATCAGAAGTGAAGACCTTCCCCCAACATATCACATTTGCTGTGAGAGGAAAATAAAAATGTCCATTCATAACCATGTTCTCTAGGCAAAACTGGACATTGCTTCTCTCCCCTAGTATCACGACATTATTTCTGATATGAATGACACTGATGATATCCAAATAGATCTTTCCCTTCCTATTTGAAGCAAGCTTTTATCTATTGTTCTTTAGAAATGTAATGACATAGCAAACTTACTTGTTCACATGACATATTAAAGAATATGTCTTAGATTTAGTTCCTTCTCTGTTTTAAATTTGTAAAAACACACTATTGGGAAGGAAATGGCCCAATCCTTCATACACCATGCTCTGCTAGAGAAAAATTTTCAAGCTCACCTGTTCTTAAGTGAAAAGAATAAGTAAGCATGGCCCAAGAATTCTCTGGAATAGCTACACATGGGCTGGCATATGTCAAACACTAAGCACAGATTTTGGCATATGGTGCTGAATAACTCATTTTCAGTTTTGCTGAGAATATTTTCCTTCCTTTCCTTGGGAGACTGGAACACACAAGCTTAATTTAATGTGAATGAGGCATTATTAATAGAAGCAAGATGTGGGATGCTTCATATGTTGAGAGATGGTGAATATTAATATGAATGAGATATGGGAGCAACATGATTGTTACAAGCAAAATTAATAGTTCAAATTAAAGATCAAAATCATTTAATTATCATATTTTAGTCCATAAAAAATAAAGGTGATTTTTCTGATTTAGTCTAAAATCCACCTATGATAAAAAATAATAAGAACTGAGTTAAGGTAATTTTAAGGAACAATATTCTATTTTGAATTTATAAACCCGATATAAACTCTATTACTATACAGTAATGTATACATCATAATATAATACCTTTAATTTTTTTTCTTTTTGAGAAATATAAATTGGATATATAAAAATACTGTAAAAATAACTCAGGTGAAACTCATAATGTAAAAATAATTCTGCTGCTGCTTTTTCTCTCCTACATTAAAAACTTAGGTTTTTTCTTTGTTTGATTTAGTTTGGTTTGGGTTTTTTTTTTACTCAAAGGGTAGATAACATGTGAGTCCTAATTGGCATTTTTGGTGCACTTTTCCATTTGACCTAGTTTTTATGCCACTTATAATTCCTGAAAATATTTGATGCATTTCACATTGCACACATCTGAGTCATTACATACAGTGAATCCCTATATCGATATATGGTTTTCCTGTCTGAGAATCTTTTCTTGCTTTGCAGTTAATTTTAAAACAACATTCTGAGAAAAAAAAAAAGGCCAAATTAATTAACTAATGTATCATCTTTTCTCTTCTTTTACCGTGCTTACAAACTTACCTGCCAGATAATGTCATCTCCAAATAGGTCTCAGCAGCAAAGTGACTCCTGCTCAATGTATGCTTCGTTCTATATAAATTAGAACCATGTTCACTTACAAAGAATTGATTTCCACCTGAGTGGGCAGAATCAATGGATCAACTGTTACAGATTTTACTATCTGTTCCCTCGACCAGAGCCTGTGATTTGTGTTTACCATCCATAAGAGCTTTCAGACACTTCAGATCTGCCTGTACCTAAAACGATTTATAGTAAAGCAACACTTTTAAAGCTGTACTTTCTCCATTAAAACCACAGCCCATATCTCTGGCTATTTTAATTAATTCTGAATAATAATAATTAATATTTGTACATTCAAATAATATTTTCTAATTATTTCTAACCTCCAATTAAAGAAAACCTTTTTTATATTGTTAGCAGAGATTCTAAAGGAACATGACCATTCTTAAGTTTACCTGAAAAATAGAAAACACATATAACACTGATGTATCACTTTTCACCATTTGTATTGGAAAAGATTAATAACATTAAATAAACAGTGATGATGTGGTGTTAACAAGAGTTGGAGAAACACACTTTCTAAAGGAAAATTTGCAAGTCCATACAAGAATGCTTTCTCTTTAGATAAAAAATTATGGTTTTGAATCTTATTTCCCTCAGGAAAATATTCATAAAATGCAAAATGTCTGTTAATGAATATTAATTCTAGTAGAGTATAACTAATGAAATATTGAAAATAAGGTAAATATTATCTTTGAGGACATTAATTAAATAAATTATAGCATATCCATGTATTTAAAACATTAAATGACTAAGATAAATGTACTAGAATGTTAGATGAAAAAGGTGTTTATGTATGGACAGGGAAAGAAGCATTTTAGATGTAACATAAAATATTGGTGTGTAAGAGCATGTGTAAAAATGACTGTTTTGTAAAATATTTATTATCTGCACTTAAAATATAAGCACATCAATTAATTCTAGTAGGTCATACTTCTTAAATTTGCTGTTAAAAGTCAGATTGGTCATAGTGTGGGTGGGTTGTGCAATTGTACATTTTCTTTCTCTTTTACATTGTCTTCTATCATCTGATTTTTTAATTTTTAATTCATTTTTATTGAAACATACTGACTGTACATTTATGGGGTACAATGTGTGACGATCTAATCAGAGTAATTAGCATATTCATCATTGTAAAACTGAATTATTTCTTTGTGATGTGAACATTTGATCTCTCTTCTAGTCATTTGCTAACATACAGTAATTATTGTTAGTTATAGATTCCTGGGTCGACTGTACACCAATAGAACTTACTTTTTTTCTATCTAGCTATAATTTTATTCCAGAAAATAAAATGAAGATATTTCCACTTTTAAAGTGAATGAAAAATTCTTAATTATGATTTCTTCAATGGACATGCCTGTGTTTATATAAACAGCCAAATAATAATACAAAAATGTACATTTATTTACAATACAGATAAGGATGATTATGAGTTTCATAAATTGTTTTGTTTCCTCTCTGTAAGAAACTATTTAAGGACTGTCACTAAGTTGTTAATAGAGATATTTTTGTTCTTTTTCTGGAGAACTTGTTTTATTGTGTTTAGTTTTCCTTTTGGGCACTCAGTCTTAAAACTGATTACATATTTCTCACTGTGAATCATAATTAACTAAATATTGTTACTCAACTCTTGTATGTTCAAATTTATGACAATATTTGTATTTAGTAGACAAAATTAGCTCTATATTATTTCCTGTTTTGTTTTCCCTTCCCTTCAGCTCCACTTATGTGTCATTGATTTTTTAAATAAATTTTTGAAAAGTTTAAAGTAGTTGTAAATTTGCTGAAATATGGCAAATATGGTTTGTAGAGAGTTCCTGTATACTCCATACCCAGTGCACCCTATTATTAACATCTTACAAATAGTGTGGCACATTTGTTAAAATACTTAAGCCAATATTGATATTATATTATTTTGTAAAATATACGTTTTTCAGATTTCCTTAGTTTTTCATTAATGTCCTTTAGTCTGTTGTAGCATTTACATCTAGGATATTACATTATATTCATTCATCCTGTGTCCTTAGGCTCCTCATGGCTTTGACTGTTCATCAGCGTTTTTTTTGTCTTTTTATAACATTGACAGTTTGAAAAGTAGTGGTCAGATATTTCATAGAATGTCCCTCACTTGCGATTTGTCTGATGATTTTTTCATGATTTTACTTGGATTGTTACATTCCTTTGGAGGAAGTCCAGAGAAATAAAGTGCCATTTGCATCACATCATATTGTGAGCACATACCATCACACCACAAACATAATTTCTAACTGTTGATATTAATCTTGAACAATTTCACTGAAGAAGTGTTTGTCAGGTTTTTCCAATGTAAAGTTGTTCTGATCCCTCTGCCACTTTTACATACTATAGTCTCTTTTTATTTTAAATTTTATTTTGCCGATATACAATGTGGTTGATTATTGTGGCCCATTACCGAAACCTCCCTCCCTCCTCCCTCTCCCCCCTCCCACCCAACAATGTCCTTTCTGCTTGCTTCTCATATCAACTTCAAGGAATTGTAGTTGTTATATCTTCTTTACCCCACCCCCCGGGTTTTTTTGCGTGTGTGTGTGTGTGTGTGTGTGTGTGTGTGTGTGTGTGTGTGTGTGAATTTATTTATTTATTTTTAGCTCTCACCAATAAGTGAGAACATGTGGTATTTCTCTTTCTGTGCCTGACTTGTTTCACTTAGTATGATTCTCTCAAGGTCCATCCATGTTGCTGCAAATGGCAGTATTTCATTCTTTTTTATAGCTGAGTAGTATTCCATTGTGTAGATATACCACATTTTCCATATCCACTCATCCGATGATGGACATTTTGGCTGGTTCCAACTCTTGGCTATTGTAAAGAGTGCTGCGATGAACATTGGGGAACAGGTATACCTTCGACTCGATGATTTCCATTCCTCTGGGTATATTCCCAGTAGTGGGATAGCTGGGTCGTATGGTAGATCTATATGCAATTGTTTGAGGAACCTCCATACCATTTTCCATAGAGGCTGCACCATTTTGTAGTCCAACCAACAATGTATGAGAGTTCCTTTTTCTCCGCAACCTTGCCAGCATTTATCGTTCAGAGTCTTTTGGATTTTAGCCATCCTAACTGGGGTGAGATGGTATCTCAGTGTAGTTTTGATTTGCATTTCCCAGATGCTGCGTGATATTGAGAATTTTTCATATGTCTGTTGGCCATTTGGATATCTTCCTTAGAGAAATGCCTACTTAGAAGATGGAAAGATATCCCACGGTCTTGGATTGGAAGAAACAACATCGTGAGAATGTCAATACTACCCAAAGTGATATACAAATTCAGTGCAATCCCCATCAAAATTCCAATGATATTTTTCTCAGAAATGGAAAGAACTATCCAGACATTTATATGGAATAACAAAAGACCACGCATAGCCAAAGCAATGCTGTGCAAAAAACATAAAGCTGGAGGCATAACACTACCTCACTTTAAACTATACTACAAAGCTATAATAACCAAAACAGTATGGTACTGGCATAAAAACAGACACACTGATCAATGGAATAGAATAGAGAATCCAGAAATCAACCCACACACCTACAGCTATCTGATCTTTGACAAAGGCACTAAGCCTATACACTGGGGAAGAGACTGCCTCTTTAGCAAATGGTGCTGGGATAACTGGATATCAATATGTAGGAGAATGAAACTAGACCCATACCTTTCACCATACACTGAAGTCAACTCAAAATGAATTAAATAATTAAATATACACCCTGAAACAATAAAACTTCTTAAAGAAAACATAGGAGAAACACTTAAGGAAATAGGACAGGTCACAGACTTCATGAATATGACCTCAAAAGCATGGGCAACCAGAGGAAAAATAAACAAATGGGATTATATCAAACTAAAGAGCTTCTGCACAGCAAAAGAAACAATTAACAGAGTTAAAAGACAACCAACAGAGTGGGAGAAAATATTTGCAAAATATACATCTGACAAAGGATTAATATCCAGAATATACAAGGAGCTCAAACAACTTTACAAGAAAAAAACAAGCAACCCAATTAAAAAATGGGCATACTATTCTCTTTGGAAGGAATTCATTATGTATCATTCAAACTTAAGGAATAAGGAGTTACATTCCACATCCTCGATGCAGTAATATATACATAAATCATTTGGAATTCTTCATCATAGGAAATTGCTATTTTCCCACTTTTATCTATCTATCTATTTATTTATTTATTTATCTCAGTATTTATTTGTATCTGTATTAACTCATATATTTATTTTATAGTTTGGTTTATTTTCCAATACTACTTATTGTATTTTTTAAAAGTATAAATACATTTTGAGATATTACTAAAAATGCAGATATAAAAATTTCTTGAATATGGTCCATTAAGAGACATTCAATATTTAGTTAACCAAGGAATATGAGTAGATCACAGTCTCTATGCGTAGAAAAAATAGTAGCATCAATCTGAATCCAGACAACTGTACTTTGAAAAATGCCACTGAGCAGAAACTGTTTGAGTGATAAACTAGTAGGGACACTTAAATGGTAATTTTGATGAATTGCTGGTGGCTAACTGTGTACTGGTATGAAAACACAAAACTGCCAGGACCCTCTGTCTTGGGGAGCATCACTATAAAGACAATAAAAGGATAAGCCTCAGACCGGGAGGAAATATATATCTGATAAATGAATTGTATCCAATACATATGAAGAATTCTTAAAACTCAACAAAAAGAAAATGAACAGCTAAAAATTTGGCAAAATCTCTGAAATGACACCTCACTGAAGATATGCAGATGGAAGATAAGCATACAAAAAGATGCTCAATATCATATGCCATCAAGGAAATGCAAATTAAAACAAAAATAAGATACTACTACAAACGTATTATAATGATAAAAATCCAAAAAACAAAAACAAACAAACAAAATCCTGACAATAGCAAATGCTGACAAGGATACAGAGCAACAGGAACACTCCTTCATGCTGTTGGGAATAAAAAAAATGGTACAGCCACTTTAGAAGACAATTTGGCAGTTTCTTTCAAAGCTTTTAAAAATAGTCTCATAATGTAATCCAGTTGGTTCTACGTGTTCTCTCAACTGATCTGAAAACACGTCTACAAAACACTTGTACATGAATGTTTCCAGCTCTTCATTCATCCTCACCAAAAACTGGCAGCAACTTAGATATGCTTCATTAGGTGAATGAATAAACAAACTTTGGTACATCCATACATAGAATATTATTCAGCAGCAAAAAGAAATGAGGTATCAAAACGCGAATGGCATGGATAAATCTTAAATGCATATTGCCAGATGAAAGAAGTCAATCTGAAAAAGCTACATAATCTATGATTTTAAATTATATGATATTATGGGGAATAAAGCAACATTATAAAGATCAGTGGTTTCCAAGGGCTTGGAGGAGTGGAAGGAAGAGAGGGTCAAATAGGTGAAGCACAGAGGATTTTTCAAGATGGTGAAACTATTCTGTATGATACTATAATAATGGAAACATGACACTACGCATTTGTCAAAATCCATAGAACTTTACAGCACAAAGAATGAACTTTAATGTCTAAAAATTAAGAAAAAATCATTTATGACATTAGGAGATGCCAGAATAGAATGCAGAATATGAAAACAACTGACTACATTACATATCTATGAAACAATTTCACTGACGTTTGCAAATGAGTGAAATCAGGAAGATTAAAAGTTTAAGAAATTTTCTATCAGCTCTATATTTAAGTCAATAAAGATGTGTTCCAGGGGCATACTAGTTAACAATTCTGATGCCACTATACAATTATAGGGGAATTTAAGATTTAAGTGGATGATGGATATGGGAGCCATGTTTTTTACAGTAGGAATGGGAGGTGGCAGATAAGCAAGGGGACAGAGCTAAAAAAATTCCTTGTAAGAATGGATCAGAATTAGATCCATTGTTATTAACTCAGATTACCTTAATAAAGATACAGATGGTTACATATATGCATTTCAGATACATGGGATAATATACACACATATATTAATTTGGTATCACCTGAGAGGATGTAGAAGCAATGGCACCCCAGTAACAATGAACACACCTAGTGCACAAAATCTTAGTTTCTAATGCCATTCTCTAACAGAGGAACCAAGGTCCATGAAGAGATGGAAGACTCTGGGGTGGGAAATACACAGTGATCTAGAGCATCCTATAGAAACCAAAATTTAAAAAGTGCTTAACACACACATGTACACATACATACATACACAGAGAGAGAGAGAGAGAGAGAGAACTAGAGAGAGAGAGAGAAAGAACTAGAGAGAGAGAGAAAAAGACAAGCAGAGAGAGAGAGAGAGAGATAAAAAGACAAGCAGAGAGAGAGAGAGAGAGAAAGAGCGAGAGCTTTCCTTTAGGAAAGGCAAGAAATGATAAGGATCTGAACCATGACGACTACCCTGACAGTGAAGCCAAAGGAACTAGTATGAAACATTAAGGAGAAAGACTCTATCGTCTTTTGATTTATGTAAATGTGAAGTCTAGGAAGAAGGGAAATGCACTGAAACCACTATTCTCCATCTCAAATTTCCATGATATCATCCTAAAAAGGATGATAAGAGTCTCTTACTATTACACAGCTAAATTCTTCTCTTAATTTCTGTAAATGCAGACCTTTCCATAAGTAGGCCTTTCAACCTCTCCTTCTTCATTGACATTTTCTGCTTTGTCTTTATTAAACTCTTTCAAATTCTGATACAGCTCTAGAATGCCTCCTCATAATAAATGAAACCCTTCCCCTAGGAGGGAACAGAATAAAGGTGAGAAGTGTGGTGAGCCAAGGCACATTAGAGAGCTAAAAGAAAGCCAATATGGCTGGAGTTTGGAAAGTAAAAGAAAGGTTGGCTCTGGAAGCAACTGGAAAACTAGACAAGAAATTGAGCACCTGAATGAATGTTAATACTATTTACAGAGATAGGGAATAATAGAGGAGCCACTAAGTGTTGTTGTTGCAAGGATAGATTATGTCAATTATAGACCAGCTCATTTGAGGTGCTTGTGTACAGGTACAGTTATAACTCGCATAGTCAGGTCTGCAGTTCAGGAAAAATAATAGCAAGGTCTAGGCTAAAGTTGTGTATTTGAGAGTTATCATCCCTTAGCTGTAGAAGGTTTAGGTACTCCTCTCATGTTTTCTCACATCTTTTCGTGATCTTCTCTGTTGATCCTCTAAGCACATGATATGGTGATTTGACCCTTTTTTTCTGCATTAATCTCTATATGTCTTAAAGGGTTATTTAAGGGATACTTTAAGGGCAGGATTTGGGTCTTATCTCCCCAGAATGTTTGTATAATATTTATTTAATAAATAAATACATCCTTTCATATAAATTGCCTAAGTAGAAATTCTGTGGATTAAGTAAACTGTGGATTAAGATAAATAGGTATTATAATCTACAGATTTTTTAATACAAACTGAGTTGCTGAATAATTACATGATTTAATCAATGTAACATAGTAGGGAGTGCAGAGTTGAGGTTAGAAATTATCTCTTGACTATCATTTTTTCCCCTTGGCTATAAATTTTTCATAATTACAACACTTAGAGTATTTAATCTTCATCATAAACTCTTAGACCAGATGCCAGATACCATGTAGGTGCTCAACGATTTTACTTGAAGAGCAAATGAAGCAGTCAAACGCATCAAGTCTTCTAGAGCACTAGAGTTTAGTGTGTTTTTACAAATGTCTTATATGTTATATATAATCAATCGTTCTCATATAAAATAATTAACAATAATTTATTGCATGTTATCAAATAGCTAGAAGAGAGGAAATTGAATGTTGTCATCACAAAGAAAGGATTAAATTTTGTAGTGATGAATGTGCTGGCTACGCTGATTTGGTCATCACATGTTGTATACATGTGTTGAAATTGAATTCAACTCTGTTCCCCACAAGTATCTATAATCAAAACATTTCAATAAAAAATTAAAATATAAGCAAGATGAACCTGCAAGAAAAATAAAAAGAAAGTGATAAAACCCTTAGCTGTGCCCTTACACGTACCCGCCCCCCTTTTCATCCTAAATCATTTAAATTTTTATCAGTGATAAACGGTTTAAAAAGACTTAACTGTTTTCTAGGCAATTTCAAACTTAGAAAATATTTAGAATATGTCGACGATAATTTATTCTGGGGAAACATTTTAAGCACTTCAGAAAACAATGAACTTTTATAGAGATGGAGGTAATCACTGCTTAGCGAATATTTGCTGACGTGCAATTAATCACCAGTTTCTTTCATGTAGGCCAAAAAATTTGAATGTTCATAATGTAATTCTACTTTTTAATAACTGTTCTTATTGCCTTTCTAATTTAATAAACTCCACCAGCATTTTTCACAGCATGGAAGACTTTTTCTATAATATGTGAAAAAAAAGTCTGAGTTGATTTTTTTTTAAATTTATTATTTAAAATTTATTTTATCATAATTTCTCTACTATGGTTTCATGATTTTTTTTTCAGTGTTAGTACCTTTTCAGTAAACAAGGTTAATATTAAAGCAAATCTATAAAATTCTACCTAGCTTTTGGGGGTTTGTTCTTACTTCCTCCCCACTCAAGACTCATATAGAAACTTGATTGTAATATATATATCTATATATAGAGATAGATATATAGATAGATATAGATATAATCCACTTGTAGTATCAATAAAGTTTTAATAGCTTTGCAAGCTGTTCCTGCATGTAAAATATGACAAACTGACAAGTTAGTCTGTTGTGTAAGGTTTAGGAATTTATACATATTGTACTTGAAACCTGCTTGCTTCTTCTTACTGTCACCTCTGTATCTTAACTCAATGTCCCTACTGGCTTTCTCTTCACTTTCTTCATTTTTTCCCTTCTCCATTCCTCAACCTCAGTACACAGATCATCTTGTCCCAACTGGATGTTTACTTATGTACCTGTCTCCTAATCACATCAGTAACAGATTAAGCATCTGCATTTTGAGCTCTCATTTAATATTACTGCAGTAAGGAGGACAAAAGGGTAATAGATTTTAGGGTCAAAAATCAAATTAAGTATTAATTAACAAGCATGGTAATAAAGCAATCATGAATTCATATCCCAGCTTTGCCATTTATTTCTTATATGACCCCAGCACATTCTTTAACTTATCTGACCTTCCTGTTTTTGATCTGCAATGTGGTGATTAGACAACTTATTGGCTATTGTTTAAATAAGTCAATGTACAAAAAGCATTACAACATGGTGCCCAGACAATATAAGTAATAAAAAAAGTTTTCTATGATTATTATTTTGCCATTATTGCTTCACTCCTTTTAGTCTTAAAGGCAACTTTGTCTCTTATGTGTCTCTATTTAAAATACAAATATCTCAGAGAAGTTATTTATTTAAAACTCTTTTTCTTTAGTTTTAATGACAAAGCACAAATTTACAAGGAGAGTTTAAGGAAAAGGAGCACAGTTCAGGGAAGGCGAGTCTTATAGTCCCCCCAATTTGTATTGTGAGAAACGTGGTCCAAGACATGTTGTTTTGGTCATTTTACCATGGGAAACCTTGAAGGACAGTATTTACTATTATATACTTACTATTAGCTCAAATATGAGCGTTTGAACCTAAATAGAGCAGGAGATTATTTTAGTGCTTTATAAGCTTATTTTATCAAAAAATTTAGATCAATTCAGTGTAATACATCATGGAGAAATACATACTTGATGTTTCTTGAAAAGGAGAAAATATTCTTTTTTATATATAAATATTTCTCCCTGGTGATTTATTTGGGAGAAGTGATCAATGACACAGGCAAATTATCTTCAACATGTAGCTATTTACCCCTCCTAATTAATTAAGCCCTACATGCTTCTGTCCAGAAATAAAAAAAGATTTCTCATCAATCATTTAGTACACAAGCTATAAGTTAATATGTATGGAAATTTTGAAAGGTAAGTCCATGCTTCTATTCAGTGGTAGACCTGCATTTTAAGCAGAAGTGTTTTACCTCATAGTTCATATGAGATACAGTGCCTCTAACTAAACCATACTATTTCTCATAGATTTCTTTCCTTGATTGTCCTCCAGTCTTGGTTAAGAATTGTATTTTTAGAAGCATAAAGGAAAAACAATAACAAGCATGAGTAGATATAAATAAAAGAAAAAATGAAGGAAAAGTTAATATTGGTCAGCAAAGTAAGCAAAAGGAGAGATTTTTTAAAAAATCTGATTGACATACTATTTGTCTCCGTGAGCAACTACTTCTGAAATAAACTGCTGCAGAACTTTAAAATATATGATTTTTTTTTTCCTCTTCCTGCATGTGACTGAACGAAAGTTTCAACACTGACATTCCATTTGGATCACAAGGGGAAGGGCATTTCAAAGACAAAACCCCATAAGAGAACACAAATTGCTTCTAAATCTTGAAAGTTCAAATATAATAACTATTTGCAAGAGCAGTTTGGGGGATCTCACCTGCCATTGAGATTGTATTCTTTTAAGAAAGACATCAAAGGAAATCAGAGTTTTCACCACATCATGGTTTATGGATTTGGCTTGAACACTTGTAATTACTTCCTCAGTTCAAGAGGATGAGTACAGATGCATGAGCCCCACCAAACTCAAATTCCTGGGAAAATAGGGCACTGGATTCTCTTTCACTGATCGATTCTCAAGGGTACTACGGTACTAAATAGGTAAAAATGTTATTTCATGCCTCACTCTGGAATAGACAAAATTGTATCAGGAAGGCTACTGTTTTTTCCAACAAGATATTAGTTGTTATAAGTACCTTCTGGTAAAATCTTTGAAACAATGTGCTAAAGAAAATACATAATTTTAATGAGAATTTTTATCTGAGCAAAGAAGTTGATTATATCTAAGTAAAGTTAATTAACATTAATAATTTCAGAGATGTGAAAAATAGTCATAAGACTATGGGATATTTCAATTTTAAGTAAAATAATCGTTGATTTTTCTACCTATGATGTCTAAAAATGCAAATATTAAGAAATGTCACCTACTCTATTTACTATCAAATGATGTGCCAATTTCTTTTGATTTTCTGCCTAGCTAAAATAGTTATATCTAGAGGTTTCAGAGTTGGGTTTAGTGCACAAAGTCCTAGGAAGTTACAATCTACTGATCTTTTATTTCAGCCATCATGACTACTTTACCTGTGGCCAGCCTCTGCATTAAAACAACAAAACATGAAGGAAAACCACAGAAATCTACATGATTAGTTACGTTTATGGTAAAGAGTACAGTTATTTGAAATTCAACATTTTCCTCATTATTGGTTATTTATGAATAATTCATAAATAATTTATACCCACTCTCAATTTCTGAGTTCCTGTTCACATATATATGTGTATAATACACACACATGTATTTATATATAGACATATATTTTATATATTTTTATAACTGTATAAATTTTATAATACACACATATAATTTATTATAAAATATTGAATTTATAATGTCTAAGTTGGAATGATATAAATGCTTAAGTCATAGATATTTATTATAGTTATTAAATATAATTAATAGTTTTTCTGATACCAGAAAAATAATTTTAGTAATTATTAGTAAAGAATTTTAATAGCATTTGGTTAACTGCCTATTACAAAGGAGGTAAGATACTTTATAAAGTTTATCATAAATAGGAATTATTAAAGTCTTATATACTAGAAATTTTCTTTATATTGTAATGGAAATACTATAAATTACGTAAATAGTACATAACTTCATCAATGAATTTACTTATTTAATTTTGTCTTTTTGCAAAAATCTATAAGCTTATCCTAAAATTTACAAGAAAATGCAGAGGACTCATAATATGCAAAAATATATCTTGTTAAGATGCCAATTTTCTCCAAATTGATCTATAAATACAGCATAATCTCTACCACATTTCTAGCATACTTTTTTGCAAAAATTTTACAAATTTACACTAAAATTTACATAGAAATGCAGAAGACTAGTAATAGACAAAAATATTTTTAAAAAGAAAATTAAGTTAGAGTACTTACACATCCCTATTTGAAAACTACAGTACTGAAGACAATATGTTGCTGGGACATATAGATCAACATAATGGAACTGACAGTCCAGAAACAAATTCTTACATTGTCAATTGATTTTTGACATAGATGTTAAGGCAAACAATGGATGAAGAATATTTTTTTTTTATCGAATGATGCAAGACGACTGAATATTCACATGCCATATATATATATATATATATATATATACACACATATATATTTATATATCCTCACCTTACACTATATGCCA
The DNA here is from genome assembly GCF_027409185.1 of Cynocephalus volans. Taxonomy (NCBI): domain Eukaryota; kingdom Metazoa; phylum Chordata; class Mammalia; order Dermoptera; family Cynocephalidae; genus Cynocephalus; species Cynocephalus volans. The sequence goes on along the minus strand of NC_084460.1, from coordinate 166,591,983 downwards.
AAATTTATTCAAAATGGATAATATGTCTAAATGTAAGAGCTGAAACTATAAAACTTCTAGAAGAAAACACTCAAAAAAAAATTGAAAGCTTGTGTTAGGCATAATTCTTAGATATGATAACAAAAGCAAACTCTGTAAAATGACAACAAAAAACAAACAAGATAAATTGGACTTTATAAATACAACCTTTGTGCTTCAAAAGACTTGAGTAATAAAATTAAAAGGCAAGCTACAGAGTGGGAGAAAATATTTGATGATCATATACCTGAGAAAGAGCTTATATGCAGTATATTAAAAATAACTCCTACAACTGTGAAAGTTGTCAGAATCAAAACGGAGTTGCTTATGCCAAGCCATAACAAAAAATATAAATAGATAAAGGCAGGAGGCTGAGAAGGGAGGGCCTTCACACTCACACATGACTGTGTTAAGAATATTACAAAGACTGTGTGAATTTGCTCTTATGCACATGTACCAGTAAAAAGAACTTTTGTGAAGGTTTTTTTTAAAGTACATCTTGGTACATGAGTCACAAGGACAACTAGCCCAATGTACAAGAACACTCGTCTGACACACTGTCTCACTAATGAACTGGAGTCAACTTGCAATATGCCCCGTAACCATTGTTCTCTTTGTTTCAAAACAAATTATGTGTATGTTTTTCCTATTCCCTTTAATAGCATCCCCCTGCTCAACCTTTTTGGATATGCCTATAGTCCACATATCCCTAGTTTGCAAATCCTCTGCACACTCTCGAATAAACTCGGTATCTTTAGATAATCTCTGTTTGTTATTTAAGTAGGCACAACTCAATAAGAAGAAGACAAATATTCAATTAAAAATGGTGAAATGGCTAATAAGCCCATAAAATATACTTAACAGCATCCATCATTAGGGAAATGCAAAATAAAACCATAATGAGATATTACTTCACACCTACTAGAATAGCATTAGTCAAAAGGAAAGAAAGTACGTGTTGGCAATTATGTGGAGAATCTGGAACCCTCAGACACTGACAGTGGGGATTATAAAATGGTACAGACACTTTGGAAAACAGGTTAGTAGTTTCTAAAGAAGTTAAACATAAACTTCATTACCATATGACCCAGTGGTTTTACTCTCCAGAATCTACCCAAGAAAGATAAAAAAGACTTGTATGCAGCTGTTCATAACAGCATTATTCACAATGGCTAAAAATCCCTCAGCTAGCAAATGAATAAACAAAATGCCGTGTATCCATAGTATTCATCAGTAAAAACAAATGGCCTACCGACTTGAATCTCAGAAACATTATGTTAGACACATAGTGTATATTAACTACATAATTAATGATGTTATTTACATGCAATCTCCCTGAAAAGAAAATTTATACTGAATGAACACAAATTAGTGGAATCTGGGAGTAGAAGCTGGGATTGTCTAGAATTGGTCATTAGGGATCTTTTGGAGTGATGCTAACTTTTTAACACTGGATGGTAGTGCTGGTGGCAAATCTGTGTAAATCTACTAAAAATCATTGAATTGTACACTTAAGAGAGGTGAACTTTATAGTATGTAAATTATACCACAACAAAATTGTTTGAAAAAAGAATTTTTTTTATTTGACCATAAAAGGTTAAAAAATGCTTTTTAATCCTGGGATATAGAATGTCTTCCTGAAGTAAGATGTAAAAATTCAAAAGCCATAAATGAAAGGATTGATGGATTTGGCTACTTGAAAATAAGTAAAACTGTACTACAATGGACATGTTAAACTAAATTAAAAGTCAAGTGATAGACAAGGGAAACAAATTACAGCTCATATAAGAGCCAATAGGGTTGATACATCAGACAAAAAGGAGAGACAAGGCAGGGTACAGAATGAATTGGAGGGGCAAGAAGAGCAGCAAGAACATGTGCGGATGTTACAGTAGTTTAGGTGAGAAAGTGATGGCTAGTTCTACATTGGTAGTAATAGTGTCATAGAGAAGTGAACGAGTTAATACTACCTCTTGGTGTGGGACCTGAAAGAAAGAGAAAAAGAAAGGATAAATCTTATAATTTTGGTTTAAACACTTTGGCATGCTGTGGTGCTATTAACTGAGATGGAAGAAGAGATTTGGGGAGGAATATAAATAATTGTGCTTTTGTTAAACCATCTGACAGCATTTGTGGTTTTGGCAAACGCACATATTCTTCTTTGTGTGCCATGCTCGTTCCCTCCTTAAATCTGTTGTACCAGGTCTTCCCTAAGCCAGAAACTTCATTCCCCATCTTTCCATCTGTCTCCTGGCCAAAAAAAATCTTAGATAAAATGTTGTTTTTCAAATAAGCCTTACTTTCCACCAAATTTCACTTAGTCAACATTAAGGTTCAATTATCTTTATAACTACTTCATATCACTATTCTTTTTGATTATTTTCTAGATATCCTCTGATCAACATTCACCGAGCAGATGTTTATTAAGTACTCTATCCAATGGTTCAGTGAGTCAAGAACCTTAAAATCTAATAAGGATAGCCAATTAGATAGACAAATAAGGTGAGTGAAGTATTGTCATTGATGTAATAAATATGCTGCAATCAGTGCAGGGAATCATTAAAAAAAGTTTTCAATTTAATAAAGAAATGGTTCCCATAATGATGGGAAGACTATTAGCTTTTTTTGATTCTCATCACAACCACCATGGTGATATTGGTAAAGATATTCATCCATGTTGCTTCATTGCCTGAAATACCCAGAGACTTCTCTGTGTACCTATCATAAAGCAACTGTATTACTTTGAATTACAAGTCCCTACTAGATTTGGACAACTTTGTTTTCTAACAGTCTTTCTATAGTGTTTTACACATTAAGGATACTTATGAACCCATTTTTCTTTGGCTTGAAAATTTCATCTAGTGAACTATCCAACATAAACAATCAGTAATAAAGATATATAAATGTTTACTACTGAAATGTTTGCTTTATTGAAGCAATGGGGAAAAGCCTTGATATTCATCCATAGTGACTATTCGATCAATTATGTTATATTTATATTATGTTATTAGTTATCTCTCTATGCAGCAAAAAAATTCCAGTTGCAGAGCAATTATATAAGATAAATTGTTTAGAAATAAACATCAACAACAAAGCAACAAAATCACCAGAGAAACTCTATACAGGCTTATACTTTTTATAAATATTAAAAAGAGATGATAGGCAACACATTGAGTACCTGTCATTGGTTATGTAACAGGGAGAGAAATTGTGTAGTAAGAGTGCATTAAAATTTTGAATTTTATGTTGATTACAATATGTTGATTACAATAAGCACGCTTTGCTCTTTTTTAATGTGTAGCATAATCTAGTAAAATAGAAAAGAAAATCTGTTTCGCTAGTTCTCTTTTGTTTTCTTAAATTCAAGGCTATTACAAAGAAACAAATGCTAGGAATTTTGAAGAATAAGTTATGTACACTTGAATATTTGTTTCTTTATTAGAGCACATTATATATGTTTCCATGTGGAGAGACTGAATACATTGTGATTGTATTCAATCATTCTAAAATGTTCTTGCTTTTTATTTAGTTTTTTTTAATGTAAGAAAACAATTTTCCCTTTTTGTTTGAACTGTAAAGAAGTTTTGAGTAGGGGAAAATATATAGGCTAATCTATCTACACTTGTTGTATGAGGACTTCTATCAGTTGTAGAAATGCAGTCATTAAAGGCATAGAAAAAACTTTAAATCTTCTCATTATTGTTGTTTCTGAAGAGATTGATCAAATTATAATGAGTTACCTAGAGATGCTGAAGAAAACTGTTAACATCCTGATATGTTACCATCCAATTTTGTATATATGTATGTACATTTACAATATTATATATTACATATATCTCTCTATATATACTACAACATGGAAACATTCTTAATAGGAATACCCACAAGATTTTAAGTTTTTAATGTTTATATCAAAACTATATACTTTAAATCACTAGCGCATTTTTTCAAATAGGTCAAACCCACAATTTTTACATTTGGTTGCTTTCGAGTTTGTTCCATAGCCTAGTTACTATTGTTATCGTTGTTTTGTGCATGTACTTGTGTGTGTTTATACATGTATGTGTGCTTGAAAAAATGTGTTTAACCTTGAAATGTATGCATATCATCTGCATGTATTGTCATCTTTGTCAATTATATTATTTAGGTTTTTCATGCCCTTTTGTTGTGTCTGGTATATCTATAACGAACAGACAGAAAAATATGAGTTTCTTTCAAGTTCCTTGTGTGAATTTTAAATTTTGTTTCCTCATATGTATAGTAACACAAGAATTAAAAAAGAAAACTCCCTATGAAAAAGATTTCAAAACTTTATATTATTAATAGGTAGCTTTGCTGATAGGCCAACTGATGAGTACTTCTTGCCAAACTGCTTAGTCAGTTTTTTAATGAAATAAATTCCCTTTAATGATATATGCTAAAAAAGGAAGTAAAAAGAATAAAGCTCGTTAACTTGTAAGATAAAGATAATGATTGCACCAATTGCCTTCATCCTAATCTCTTGTCTCTCATCCCAAATTAAAAGAATCTCGTGATGTTGCTATCTTCCTTAAAATGGATGTGGCTTGCAATGGATGTGAATGTTAAATTTATGTTGTTTTCAACACAAGACATGGTGATCAAAAAGAGTAAAAAAAAATAGCAGAATGTAAACTACTGGAATGTGAGTTCAGGGATCTTACTTGCTGTATTTGCTCAGCTTTTAGCAGAGGATGGCCAGTTTTACACATCCCTCTCTTCAGGACTATCTCCACAAATCTAGGCAAATTAAGTCTGGGAATTCTTAACTTTCATATGTTCCAATTTGATATTTACTTAGTGTGGAAAATTTTTATATTATTAGAAACAAAATATTTCAACTAATACATAATTTTGAATATACATTTCCCTGCTTTTATGTCTATTTTAAGAAAAAAATATTTTGATTCTTTGAATATTAGTTAAATCTATGTTTCTTTCTCAGTTGTCCCGTCTCTGTACTGCCCTCTCTTTCTGTAAAGCCATGAGATGGGGAAGAGAGAAATGATGGGGAAGACAAAACACCAGGATTTCCTTTTACTATCACTCATGTAAAATGTTTACATAACAACAAATGTCCTAAACAAACAACCTGGACCACACACACATACATTATATGTGGGATACATGAGTTTGCATGGTACAAGTATGTTTAAATAAATTAATTGTTAGTCTCTATGTAGTTATATATGTACATATGTATATTACTATCATATAGACTACATATATATAACTATATGTAATGGATTTATTCAAAATCATTTGTATATTTATGTTTTTTCTTTGTTATTTTCATGCTTCCAATGTATTATTAAATTTATTAAAAGTTGATTCCTTTACTTTCTTTATTGATTCCAATAATTTAAATAATCTGCCAGTTACACTAATATTAGTAAAAGGCACATTTTATAAACACAAAAATGCATTTTGATTTCTGGTTTAGTAGGAAATTAGTAATTTTTTCTCTGTCTTTAACTCTAGATTTTTCTAGATATTCTAATTAAATCCTACTATAGATCTACCATGTTATTATAAAAGTGTTATTACACCCAATAAACATTTTCGACAATATTTTGATTAGGTATTAAAGTTTGGAATCATTTTCACAAATTGTCCTATCATGATTCCATCTCTTTAATGAACTGCAAAAGTCACAAACAATGCAATTTTCCTACTCTTACGTTCTTGATTTCATTCACCTCTTATTTTACTGAACTAAATCTTGAAGTAGATTTTCTTGAAGGGAATGTAGGATCTTGCATATTAAAGCATATTTTTAAATTGCCTTTTCTTTGACATAAAAAAAATTGTCTATATAGGTTTACATCAAATATATTTTTAAAGATATTTTAGTCAATGACTACTTGTCATCTGCTGTCTAATATTCTGTATAGATAATTTAAGCCTAACTTTATAAAAAACATTTATTGTTTAGAAGAAACATTTATTGCTCGAGATTAGATTAATCTCAAGAGTAAAAACCAAAACATCAACAATCTAATCTTTATTTTATGCAATATATCATTTTAGTCATTTCTATTGTTCATTGCTTATACAGATACACGGTTTAGAGCTAAAAGAAGTACAGCCGGTAGGATTTAGTCATCTCCTGTATAAAGTTCTGTTATAATGATTTGTATGTATTTTAGTGGGTTTCATTACTAAAATTAGTTTCTGTCTTGGTTCTTGAAGGATACTGCACTAGTCTGACTACAAAAATGGAAATCTTGCAAAAATGCATAAACCACTAAACGTTCTTATCGATGGAAAATTTAATACATTGTGTTATAATAAATGTAGTAATTATCCTGATTTGAGGATCACATATTACACATAGGTAATGATATTTAATGCCATGCCTCACAGACATGTACAATCAATTATGTTTCCATTATAAATAAATAAATAAACATTAAAGAAAGTAAATTTAATGCATGAAGATGAAGGTTGCTATGTTCTAAATATTTGTGTCCCCCAGAGTTCATATGTTGTAACCTAATCCCCAATTCAATAGTATTAGGAGGTGGAGCCTTTGGAAGATGATTAGGTCATAAAGGCAGAGCCCTTATTAATGAAATTAGTGCCCTTATAAAAGAGGCTCAAGGAAGCTTGTTTGTTCCTTCTGCCGTGTGAGGACAGATTAAAAGGTACCATCTAAAGGAAGAAGGCCTTCACCAGAAGCCAAATCTGCTGGTGCCTTGATCTTGGACTTATAGCCTCCAGAAATGTGAACAGCAAATTTCTGCTTTTCATAAACTATTTAGTTTATGGTATTTCATTATAGCAGCTCTAACGTATTAAGACAAGGGTATTTTCAGGTAATATTAAGACAAATGGTATTCTAATTTGTTAAGGCAATGCTAGATGCTGATAAACTTGAGGTTTTATATAGCTAAAGTTTATTTCTCTTACACACAAAGGTAATTGGTGGTTGATACAGAGTGGGAAAGTGGGGAGGCACTATTCTACAATATTATTTAAGGATTCAAGCTGATTGAAGATTTGCCATGTCCAAAATGTTGAAATGTGGCATCCATGAAATGATAGACTCATTGAGGTCAAACTTACAAATGGGGAAAGAGAGAGTGTGGGATCACTCAGGAAGTGGTTAGAAGCCAAGGCTGGAAGTACAGAATAAAATTTCTGCCCATATTTCATTAGCCAGAACTTAGTCACAAAGAGCTTCAAAAATACAAGATGGGCTAGAATGTGTAATTCTTGGAACCACAGCTCTTCTACACTGTGAAAGCAATGCACAAATATTTGATTGGCTGCTAGTGATCTTTGTCACAGAGTTTAATTGACAGACACCTACCAGGCTATCTACTGATTCCTTTAAGTCATAACTCCCAGATTTAAATGATGAAACAGAAATTATTTGAAAAAGAAAGGACATTGTCCCACTCTTTGTCTACTGTTAGTCCCCTGCTCACCGACATATGATTAATATGAATTAAATGTATATCAAATGTATATAAATCCACACAATTAAAAAACCTTCCCTATACAAATGGGTGCTATCCTACCTGGCCAGAACAGTGACCTTTCTCTCCAATTCGACAAGCTTCTTTTATGCTTTTCTGTTCATACAGAGACAAACCACCTGGGTAGGAAGCATCAGAGGGAAATTGAGAGAGAATAAACTTCGCAGAATACATCACATTTTAGAATGTGCTGCCACACAAAGCTGTTATGCATGAGACTGCAGACAAAACAAATTACAATAGTATGTCATGTGGGGAAAGATTGATTTTCTTCTCTTTCTTTTCCTCTTTCTTACCCTCCTCCTTCTTCTTCACTCTTTCTTCTTTCTCTCTTCCTCCTTTGCTTTCTCTTCTTTCTTGTCTTTTTATTCTTCCTCTCCGTGTCAGAATACCAGAAAATGGGAATAAGAAATGATGCCACCTCTTGTGAGCAGTAGCAAAATAGATATACTATCTCAAAACCGGGAGTTTAAAAACTGCTAATATGCCAAGAAAACATGCATTTGACTTCAATAGATATACTGAATATATTAAGGTAACTAATGCTAACCACTCTAAAAAATAATAATAATTCCAAAATGTCAGAGGATTATAACAATAAAGTGTTGTCCTCCCCCCCCCTTTTTTTTGTACACAGGAAATTCTGGGGGGTGGGGGGGAAATGAGCATCACTTAGAAAGATAGAATTGGCATCATGAATAATTCAAAATCCTTTGCATTCACAGAAAGTTCAGCTTGTTCAAGTGTGGTAGAAGAAAACATCTGGAACAAAACAAAGCATAAGTAAGTAAATAAAATCAAAAGATACCTTAAAAACTAAGCAATTGCACAAATAAGGAAAAGTGAAAAATAACCTGAAAATACATAGAAAAAAAAGCACACCTTTGAATATAACCACAGAATAGAAATTTTAAAATTCATAAAATTGCATGTTGTATCTCATGATAACAAGGTGACGTGGCCTCAGTAATGAGGAGGAAGTTGGGGAAGTAAAAAGCCTGTAAAGACACAAAGACATCAGGATGATCTGCCAAAAAACAAAACAAAACAAGAAACAGGATGACATATATTATGCATGAGAAGATAGAAGGCTGAAAGAAAAACAAGTAAGATTTCAGCAAATTTAAAGTTCACATTTAAGTAGTAACATTGATATTATTAGTTAAGCACTTCCACTATACCAGTTATTATCCATTATACACAAGTTACATTTAATGCATTATTAATCTTCCCAGTATATGATATTTGTAGGGAATATCTATTATGATCTATTATCTATTATCCGAGTACCCAGTGTCAGGAAAGGGAAGACTGAGGCACTGTAACAGATTGCATGAGACTAAGGAGACATGGTGATTTAATAAGTGGGATCCTGAATTGGATCTTGGAACAATAAAAGGATATTAGTGGAAATACTACTCAAACCAAAATGAAATCTGTAGTTTATTTAATGACATGTAAAATTGTTAATTCTTTGGTTGTGGCAATTGTGGTTAGTTAAAATCTTAACATTAAGGGAATCTGGGCAGGGTATTCAGAATTCTCTGTACTAGGTTTGCAATACTCTGTAAGGCTAAAATTTCTTCAAAAATTAAACAAATATATTATGAAACAATCAGCATGGGTTTTATTATCTTCTTGGTCTTGTATAAAGGAATTTAAGGAGGATCAGCCTTTTCTATTACCTTTATTTCTCTGTGGTGTGACCTCCAGAAGAGCTGCAGACCTGGTCTTTCCCACTTCCTTTGACATATTTGGGAGCAGAAACTAAACAAGAATAGTTCAGCCATTCTCTTCTCTTTTTACCTTTGGCTACCAGTTACCCTTGGTAAGTATGGGCTCTGTACTGCTTCTCCATGCAGCAGGATTTACATGGCATGCCCCAGTGTGGTCAGGCCTGAGGTGATCTACTGCTGCCAGCAACAGAGTGAATAAGGTTTGCATTATGGGATTGAAACCTTCATCATAATGAGAGCCCATTTCTGTTGTGCACTGAAGTCAATTTCTCCACTAGCAACTTTTTCAATAATAAACATGATCATTTGATCATTATTTCTATTTCTTTAACTCTCTCAACTGATTGTAAATTCAGGCTAGGGAAAAAATAAGCTAGTCTTATTTAAGAGCTAGTCTTGCTTTAGATCTTGAGATCTAGTTAAGAGAGTGGAAACTGGAAATGTATTTCCCAGCTTCTAACCTTAAAAAAATATATAAGCTTCTGTTTCTTACTGAGTATGGGACACTAAGTAATTCACTTAACCTTGATTTCTTATTTGTTAAATGTAGTAATTATCATTTTTCCTTATAGAATATTGTTAAGATTAAATTGTCCATGAATCTATGTATCTGGAACATAGGACAGTGTCTAGCACATAAACAGCATTATGTAAGTATTTGCTATTTGTATTCATAGGGCCTCCTAAGCCCCAGTTTAAGACAAGAGTGCTAAAGAGAGATGAGTTTGGTAGAATACTGTACTTCCTACACACACACACACACACACACACACACACACACACACACATGCAAGAGGTCTTTGAAAAGTTTATAGAAAGATTTGCAGTATCTTCTAATTCCATTTTTCACAAACTTTTTAAGCACCTTTTTGTGTATAAATTTGTTCTCCTCTATTGTTCCCCTTGAGATCCCACACATTAGTAGATATAAATTAAAATTAATCAAGTAACTAACTAATAATATTTCTCTTATACAACTATCTAAACACTTTCTTTGAGGAAATTGATACAAGAATAAAATAAATAGATTATCTGATGTCATGTAACTAGTGAAACACCAACTAAAATTCAGGAATCCTGATTCTACAGATGGAAACATGGCATTATACCTTACGATACCTGAAACATTAGTATAGTGATGAAGTACTCAGAACTCAGATATCTTGGGTGGTGTGTCTATGTGTATGTGTATGTACATGTGGTGTTGGGTGTGTGTGTGTGTGTGTGTAGACAGTTGTATGAGATCTTTAGCTTCCTGTGTCTGAGTTTTTTTTATTTTTTAAAACATTCCTGTATAATCTTACCTAGCTAGAATTTTTATCACTAGGATTAAATGAGATAATTTGAGTGTGTTTATGTGTGGGTGTGTGTGTGTGTGTGTGAATACTGGCAGGGAAATATCCCTTTAATTTATGTTAGAAAAGAAAAGGTAAGAATATAACCAAATATTTTTGAAACATGATTAATGGAAAAGACATGTTTACTCTGATTATGAGTGCAGGTCTCTTAGCCTTTCAAATAATATTGCACTGTTTACAAAGATTAAGTAGAACTGACTAATCATTGTAAATGCATCCAATTATAGCTATGGGATATGTTGTAACTAAATTAGACTTAAATGTTTACTTTTAACACCTACTTTCATAGTTAGGTCCACTGAGGAATATGTATCTTAATACCCACAATACTTCAAGGGACAGAGTTGCATAATGAAGTCTTCATGAAGTTCACATAACTATCAGTTGGAAGTGCAATATGAATTTTGCAATGATTTTTCAGTTATAATTTACAGTGATAGAAATGACATTGAAATGGATGTACTGTCAGTGTACATTCTGATGATTTTTTTACTTCCACGAGATTATGACACTGATGATTTTAAATTATTTCGTTAAAAGGGGGAAAGAAGAAAACCTTCCTCTTTCACCTTGACAATAAAATTGTGATTAAAAACTGATTATCTAACTATGACCACAGAATCAATCATTTCTTAATGCATGCTCTCAGAAGAAATTAAATTAACATTGAAAAGGAGAAACATGAAAATAGCTTGTTGGTTACTGTTGGACAGAAAAGATCTGGAGGCCATGCCAGGTTTTTCATAATTTAATCTTATGTGTTGATCTTTTGTGCCAGGACACGTATAATGTAATCACTGTTGCTAAATAGTAAGGGTAACACTTGTCTGTTAGAGTGGCACTTGCCTGCTGCTCAAACAAATGATATAAAATCTCAATGGCATAAATAGCTTGTCTATTTGTTTTCCAGTCAACATATCATTTTAGATGTCTCTCCTGGAGAGATTCCCTCAAAGTAGTAGCTCAGGGATATGTGTTTCGTCAATTGTGTGGCTGTGCCATACTCTGGCTCTCCTTTATGCCGAGGAAGACTAGAGAGAATAAGAGATCCCACAATTTCATGGAGTAGAAACCTCTACCTTTATCTAAATGGCTGAAACTAATCAGTCTCCAATTCCACTGCAAAGGAGGCAGAAATATAGTCTTCCTACATTTCCTGTGAGACCTTCTTGTTAGACCAAGCAGAAGAAATGTGATTGGTGGAGATCTAAACAATCTTGACCTCATTATGCAATGAGAATAAGTGCCTAAAATATTTTCATCATTTATTGTGCTGACTATGAAATTATATTTGAAAATATAATTATAACTACCTATGAGACTCCTATATTCTCAAGTCAATATATTTTATTTTTCTTAAGTTTCAAATGTATAAGTGAAAGTATTAAAAATTTAAAATCTTAGAAAATTCAGTTTGTTCCTGGGTCAAGACTTATATTTGTTTGTGTTTTCAATGTCATCTTAGCCAACAGTACTAACTCCTTTCTTTTTTCCCTGTGAATCTCAATAATCTTCTGAACCTTCTATCTTCAATAGCATTTTTTAAAGTAACTAGTCCTTCTGGATCACATTTTTTTAATGCATTTCTGAAAGACTATTTTGTTCCTTAAAAAATAGATTTGTATGCTCCTGGTTTTAAATGTTCCCATTAGAATCTTTATTAATAATTAGACTCAAATCGAATGATGCTAAAATATTTCAACTTTTTTCTTTTCCCTCAATCTGTATATGCTTGTAAAGTAATCTATTCTCTGTTATCAAATAGTCTTAGTTGCAGAATGTTTTATTAGTCAGACAGACCGAAATTTTCTTAAGGTTTAAAAAATAGGTCATAAAAACTGCCATTTTTTTCCCTCTACAGCAAATTTCATAGAAGTTTTTGACAGGAGGTTATTAGATAACAACCACTTTTCAAGTAACTTCACATTGACTCATTGTGCTTCAAATGATACACTGCTGAAAACACTGTTCTTATGAAAGAGGGTTAAAATCATATTTTATCATTCATAAAGCAACTAGGTAAGAGCATTTGGAAATTGTATGAATTACCTCCTTTCTATCTAATAAGTCTCTAATGAACTCTTCAAGATTTTATTGAATTTAATATTAACAGTAGCCAGGAACAATATAACTTCTATTATAAGTTCAATAGAAAAATGTTCTATGATTCTGGGTAAACTGCTATTTCTTTAATGTACACAAAATGTTTTTCTATATTTCTTTTCTGATGTTAAATAAATAGTTTACCTCTTTCATCACAGAAGTTTTTATAGACTTTGTTTGTATTTGTTCTTTGTGCAGCTATAAAGATCTAACTCAGTTCTTGGTATGCCTTCCTGAAGCTTAATCACTTCAGTTAATATTTTTCTTCATTCACCATGACTCTAATTCTGTCCTGTTTCTGTATTTGATTATTTCAAGCAATATATTAATATAAAGGTGATTTACACAAAATGATTCTCATCTAAAAAATCTAAGTCATAGAAATAGTCCACAAGGAAGTCTAATAACTGACCCCATACCACAAGGTCCTGGTGTGGATCTGTCGCGCTCCATTGTCAGGAACCCCAGAGCAGGCTTTCATTTTATTTAAATAGGATTGGGTACTTGGGATGAAGATCTATGAGACATGACACATTTCATCCTCTCATTCACTCAAAAAACATCAAACTCCTCATGCAGCAATGCACGAAGTAGAGTGCAATCTGCTGGCAAGCAGACATAGACACTTACAAACATCACGCTCCTAGATTTTAACCTGGAAGACTAACATTCAGGTTAAAGAAAGAAAAAAAAAATAGAGGAATCATAAAAAGTGAAAACTTTTGTGGAGAAAAAAAGAGGATGGCATCCAAAATGAGGAATTCTAATGGGAAAAATCTCAAATAGAAAGTGATTTTTTAATGACATTACACAAATTTCATCATATCCTAGCAAATGAATGTTTTATGGTGTCAGATTGAAAAATGCCTCCTCATTCAGGTTGGGCACAGGAGCTGTAAAACTTTGCAAGATTCAAGGATATATAAAACCTATGTTTATCACATAAGTTCTCTTCTGCTCATTTTTGATGAGTGACTAGAAGTAAAATAATCAAATTAATAATGTCTGTGCCTTAATTTGGAGATCAGGCCTCTATGCAACTGACAACTGGCTTAAGATATAAGGCACACATACTTGAATAATATATTATTTTTGCCAAAATAACTCAAAGGAGATTATAAAATGTATACATGTGAGCCCTACTAATTTAACCACCAAGGACCAAAGAGTGCTCAAATCAGTGATTTCTCCCGGGTTTAAGTACATGAAAAACAGTTTAGGAAACAGCAGCTTAAGTGACTTAAAAGTCTCAACTTCCCATCCATCCAGTTATATTAAACATCTGCTCTATATCCAGCAGTGTGGTAGATTCTGCAGAAGTCAAAAAGATTCCTGTCCTCAATGAACTCATGCTTAAAAAGGTAAAGTCAGACTTGTACACAAATAAGTACAGTAAAATATTACTAGTGGGATGATATAAAATAAGAACATCAAGAGCTTTTTTTATCAAATGAGAGTGATTGTTTCTATTGAGCAGCAGATGGTTAGAAAGAAAATCTGAGAGGTTATAATGCTAATCCTCTTAACATTTTTTTATTTGCTCTTGTTAGAGAGGTGAACAGAGTTTCATACAGAAAAGCACACTCATTTGAATTTAGAGGGGATTTGCTTCTCATAGATGAGGGTGCTTCAAAAATGTTCATGGAAAGATTTGTATTATCTTCTAAATCCATATTTCCACAAAATTTTTAAAGCACTTTCATATATGCACTAGTTCTCCCTTACCAGGCGGTTTCACTTTCTGTGGTTTCAGTTATCCATGGTCAATCCCAGTTCAAAAATATTAAATGGAAAATTCCAGAAATAAACAATTCATAAGTTTTAAATTGTGTGCATCATTCTGAGTAGTGTGATAAAATCTCGCACCAACCTGCTCTGTCCCACCCAGGATCATCTCTTTGTCCAATGCATCCATACTATAGATGCTACTCATCTGTCAGCCACTTACTAGCCATTGTAGTTATCAGATTGACTGTGTTGGTTTCACTTCTGTTCAAGTAATTCTTATTCCATTTAATAATGGAAGAGCAAGAGTAGTGGCACTGGCATGTTGTTATAATTGTTCTCTTTTATTACTATTGTTATTAATCTCTTTCTTTGTCTAATTTATAAATTAAACTTTATTATAAGTATGTATGCATAAAAAATGTTGTACATATAGGGTTCAGTACTATCTGTAGTTTCAGGCATACACTCAGGGTCTTGGAACATATCCCCCATGAATAAAGGGGGACGACTGTATTTGTTCAATCAGCAAATATTTACTGAGTTCCTAGTTGTGTCTGTCATGGGACATGTGTATCAAGGCCTGGAAATTGTTAAAAATATGTTTCCTGACTATCATGATTTTAAAGGAAAATGCAGTAAAGTGCAGTTTTCTGAAAGGCTAGATTACACACACATACCACAGGAGCCCTGAATTTGAGAACATACAGTTGGAGGATGCTGAGTGTGTGACCCACAGGGTATGTATGTCCTTGGGAGTGAAGGTTCACTGCAGGAAATGGGGAAAGTGATCTGAGAGGCTTATGGAACCATTGCAAACTTGGAAGATGCACAGGAAAGTTAGGAAGCGGCTACTACTGTGCTGCTAGTGAATCCAGTGTTTTTCCTTTCTTGATCCTATTTTCTAGTTTTCTTTCTTACTATACAAGAGTGATTTTGCATGGTTGAGTTTGATAGCCCTTTTTCCAGTGGAAAATACTTGTAACTTGTCATTTAATGCCACAAATGCAACTCTGTGTTATCTACTGGCTAGCAGAAATGACTTAGTGGATTTCTCCATGTATATCACTTATTCATAAATAAATCAGGCCACATAAAACTAGACTTTATCAATCATTACATGAAAAGTTTCTAAGCTTGAGGAACTAAAAACAATACTATACAAAATTGTTACAATCTTTTAACAATACTAAATAGTATAAGTATACAGTCTTTTAAAAAATAACATGTATGGTTATTTTAAAATATATTAATGTAAAATCTGTACAAGTTGGTGTATAGAAGTTCTGCTTACTTTTTATTGAAATTCTATTCAGGGGAGATGTTAAGGCTATGGCATAAAGTCCTTATTTAAATAGATGAATTTTTTATGTATTTAATGAAAGTTAAGCAAATATGTTTATATGAGAAGGCTATAAGACATGTTATCTACATTATGGATGCACTATCTGTAGACCAACTCTTAAAAAAATTATGACTCTTAAGTAAATTTCCACTTAGTGATTGAATAGAGTGAAAACTTACAAATACTATTTTCATGTGCATAAGAACATTTAATATCCTCTTGAAAAGCAGATATGTAGTAACAAAATTGACAGCTTGGCAACAAAGTACCTTAGGATAGATATAAATGCATGTATATAAAACAGTTCACTTTTATGTTCTTGCTTCAAACTGTTTTGCAGGGACTGTTTACATGTAGATTTAACTTATAATAGTAATTGTCCTTTCCCCCAAAAAACTTTATTCTAATTAAAAAGGCATACATATCATGTATTTCTTAAATATGGTGATATAGAAAATATCCAAACAATCCAGATACTGAATAATTGGATATCATAATGCATTTGACTTGCTTTACTGACTTACTCAACTCTCCAAAAGTAAGCAAATTTGCAAGCTGAATTTAACATTGCATTTTTGGATTACTAAGTCTGATAAGGTAGATTGAGTACAAAAATGTAGCCAATTTTTTACCAGTGTTTGTACAGATGACTTCTGAAATATCACTTTCCAGCAACTCCTGGAGTTTCTTTCTACCTCTTAAGTTTGCACTGGCTTTGTTACTTCCTCTAGCCAATAGAATTTGACAGGAGTTGTGGTCCTCCTGTCAAATTCTAGCCTGTGCATCAGCAGGCCAATCAATCAATCAATCTCTTGGAAAACTACCTAGTTGCCATGTGAACATGCTCAAGTTTGCCTCCTTGAAGGATGTGAGGACCACTAGGGTAGTGACAAGCTGTCCCAGCTGAGGCCAATGATTCCTCTTTTATAAGCTTTCCTTTTACAACACTACATTCTGAAGCCATTGGTTTTTTAGTATTATTGTGGTAATATATGGCTGATATCAACCCCTTATTTGATATTAGTGTTATTATAAGAAGCTGTGATGATTAATTTTATGTGTTGACTTGACTGGGCTAAGGGATGCCTAGATAGCTGGTAAAACATTATTTCTGGGTGAGCCTGTGAAGGTATTTTGAGAAGAGATTAGCATTTAAATCAATAGACTGAGAAAATGTCATGTGCACTCACCAATATGAACAGACATCATCCAGTCCATTGAGGGTCTGAATAAAACAAAAATGGAGAGGAAGGGCAAATGCTCTCTCTCCCTTTTCTTGGATCTAGGACATCCATCTACTCCTTCCCCTGAACATCAAAACTCCTGGTTCTCAGGTCTTCAGAATCTAGGACTTATACCATCAGCTCCCCTTATTCTCAGGATTCAGACTTTAAGTGAATTACATCAGTTACTTTTCTGGTTCTCCAGCTTACAGACAGCAGACAGTGGGACTTCTTGGCTTTCATGATCACATGAACCAATTTCTGTAATCTCCTTCCCACTACACACACATTGGTTCTGTTTCTCTGGAGGACCTTGACTAGTACAGAAATAGAGAAGCATACCATAAATGAAAAACTACATATTTTAAACATAATAAAATTAAATTTTAATGTATATAATTTGTTTTTTTTTTAAATTCAAAACTGCTTGAGGTTACTTGTAACCTTCCATTTTGCAAAGACATAACAAGAAAATAATTAGTCTAGGAAAGACAAAATTATATATGGTAATTAAGAATTCACTATAAAATGTTGTGCTCAACAGACATCTCCCCAGGGAACACATGCTCTCTTTTGCTTGCTAATGTTATTGTCCTGTCATTGAGCATTGATATCTCCACATTTCAATTGATACTGCTCAGAGCCAAATGAATAATACTAATTGTTTTGCTATATCTCTTTAACTCTGGAGTATTTTGCCAGCAGTTTAACAATGTCAACAACTCATTTTATGTGCTATACATGAAGGAAATGATATGATAAACAAACAAGTCATTTTCTTTAAGTGCTTTTGAATGTCCATTTAATCAAAAAGAATTTGTAGAGTACTTAGTGCCTTTTTCATACTATATATAGCATGTCATGAACTGGGAACATAATTTATAGGGAGCTTAGATTGTTCACAGTTCTGTTCTAATGTGTGCCTATAAATACTAAAAATTTAGTCTTCACAATAACCCTGTGTAGTGTATATCCCTATGGTAGTAAGGTACAGAGACATTAAAATGGCTTGAACAGTGTCAATACACAGCAACAAAAGAAAAAAAATAAACGAATGGGATTATATCAAACTAAAAAGCTTCTGCACAGCAAAGGAAACAATCAACAGAGCAGAAAGATGACCTACAGAGTGGGAGAAAATACTTGCAAACAATACATCTAACAAGGGCTTAATATATAGAATATACAAGGAACTAAACTTCACAGTAGAAACAAATAATCCAATTTAAAAATGGGCAAAGGAGCTGAATAGACATTTTCAAAGGACGACATACAAATGGCCAACGGATACATGAAAAAAATGCTCAGCATCACTAATCATCAGGGAAATGCAAATCAAAACCACATATCATCTCACACAAGCTAGATTGGCCATTATTAAAAAGACTGAGAATAACAAATGCTGGCAAGGATATGGAGAAAGGGGAACTCTTCTATACTTGTGTTGGGACTGTAAAATAGTACAGCAATTATGGAAAAGAGTATGGAGGTTTCTCAAACAACTCCAGCTAGAACTGCCATATGATCCAGCAGTCCCACTTCTGGGTATATTTCCATAGGAATGGAAATCATCATGTCAAAGGGGTACCTGCGTTCCCATGTTCATCTCAGCTCTATGTATAAAAGCCAAGATATGGAACCAACACTGATGGATGACTGGATAAGAAAACTGTGGTATACATACCCAATGAAATACTACTCAGCTATAATAAAGAATGAAATTCTGCCATTTGCAGCAACATGGATTAGTTTAGAGAAAATTATGTTAAGTGAAATAAGCCAGCCACAGAAAGAGAAATACCGCATGTCCTTACTCATACGTGGATGTTAAGAAAGAAGGAGAGAGAGAGAGAGAGAGAGAGAGAGAGATCACAATAAGTCATTGAACTTTCAGAAGGAAAAAAAATCTCTGATTACTAGAGGTTGGAAAGGGGAAGGGAGGAGGTCTAGGGAGCAATGGGGTAAGGGGCACAAAGAACAGTTACAATTTGTGATAACGAAAATGCTAAAAGTATTGATCTGATCATCACATTTCGTACACCAACAGCAATAGTCAACACTGTACCCCAAATATGTATAATCAATTATGCTTCAATTAAAGAAAATGATAATCAAGTTGTCTTTTATCAGTAAAAAAAAAGAAAAAGAAAAAAGATTTGAAAATTTATTCTGTTTCCAAAGCTGATAACTTCAATCAACATTTGGGCTTGTGATTCCTAGCTTAAACAAGAAAGCAAACAAAAAGCCCTTTCCCCAGATAATATGAATCTTTCCATGAACTTTTTGAAGACCCTTCATATATACTATGTTTTTTTCCTATACATACATACCTGTCATAAAGGTTAATTTATAAATTAAACACAATAAGAGATTAACAATAATAATTAATAATAGAATGGAACAATTATAATAATATACTGTAATAAATATTATGGAATGTTCTCTCTCTCTCTCTCTCTCCCTCAAAATATTATAATCCTGTAACCATCAAAAATGAAACCACAGATGGGGGAACTACTGTATGTAGTAATTAGAGAATGGGACTTGATTCCCGGTTGAATTGGAAGAATGGGCCTTCATTTTTCTGGCTTCAGCAGTTGGACATATGGTGTACCTTTGTATTATTTGTGAAAATGGAAAGATATGTAACATAAGGACAAAGACCCTTTGTACTAACTTCATATTACTTCTGGATCCAGATTTCAGATTTATATTAACTGTGAGACCTTGGGCTACTTTCTAATTTCTATGAGCTATATAGATAGATTAGATAGATAGATAGATAGATAGATAGATAGATAGATAGATAGATAGATAGATAGATAGATAGATAGATAGATAGATATAGATATACACACAGACATGTATGTGTGTGTGTGTGTCTGTGTATGTATATATAGAGAGTTTTATGGTTTTTAAATAGGGATATTAATAGTTCTTTATTTACAGTGTTGCAGTGAGAATTAAATGAAATAAGTATGTAATCAGTCTATTTGTGTAATATGGTTTGCATGCTTGTCTCCTCCAAAACTCATGTGTTGGAAACTTAATCCCCAATGCAACAGTGCTGGGAGGTGGGGCCTAATGGGAGGTGTTTAGATAATTAAGACAGAGCCTTCATGGATTAATGTCACAATAAAAAGGGCTTTCAGGAATGGATTCATCCGCTTCTGCTCTCTGACATGTGAGGAACAGCATTCCTCTCCTCTGGAGGATGCAAAATTCAAGTCACTATCTGTAGTGGAGATGGGCACTCCCCAAACGGCAAACCTGATCGTGACTTCCTGGCCTCCAGAAATGTGAGAAATAAATTTCTGTTCATTGTAAATCACCCAGTCTGTGATAAGACTTTTGGGAAAAATGAACTATATAGAAGGCAAGATATGAAGGGATCCAGATATCAAAGAGAGGAATCAGTTATTTCTCAGAATGGAGGCTTCCTAGGGTAGTTATGAGATATGTTCAATAAGTACTAGCTGCTGAATTTGAATCCTTTGGGGAAATTTGATTCTCACGTCACCTGACAGAGCCTAACCCAGCCTTTAGGGCTATGGCGGTAAAAACAGCCCCCCAAATCTAGGGCTTGAAAGACATCCGTAATAGTTTACCACACTCTTTCTGCAGAGAAAGATGGTAGGATTTCTCTGGTGGGGGCTGTATGCAGCATGGACTAGAGTTGGCTCAAACCAGCTCATGAGAGTAGGTTATTAAATTGTGAAGTACTTTGAAAGCTGATGGTTAAAAATAACATTATTAAAATTAAATTATAACAAAAAAAAAGGAAAATAAGTATTGCAGAAGATGAGGACAGATAGAAACCCTCATATATTGCTGGTGGAAATGTGAAGTGGTAGAGCCACTGTGCAAAACATTTCAGAAGTTTCTTAAAAGGTTCAACATGTGAGCCAGCAGTTCCACTCCTTGTTATACACTTAACAGAATTAAAAACATAATCATTCATTCACATAAAAACTTGTATATGAATGTCCGCAGTAGCATTTTTCCATACTTACCCCAAAGTGGAAGTAACGGATATGGCCATCAACTGATGAATGGGTAAATAAAATGTAGCATATCCATATAATAGAATATTAGTTAGCCATAAAAAGGAATGAAGAAGAACTGATATATGCTGCAACACAGGCAGATCTTGGAAACATCACGCAAAGTGAAAGAAGTTAGACACAGGAGTCCACATACTGTATGATTTCAGTTATATGAAATGTCTCAAGTTAGCAAATTCATGAAGAGAAAAAGTAGATGAGTGATTGTCAGGGGATGGGATTGGGGAGATGAACAGTGACTCCTGTATTGGATGTGGAGGTTTCTTCTGAGGTGTGATGAGAATGTTTAGTAATTACATAGCAGTGATGGTTGCACAAGTTAGTGAATACACTGGAAATCATTGAATTGTACACTTTAAAGTGGTGACTTTTATGGTATGTGAATAATGTTTTTATAAAAAAAAATTAAGCCATATAAACTTACAATTAAACAAGTTATATTAAAAACAGAGGGAATGTATACCCCCCTACACACACACCCCAAAAAGATGCTCAGGGATACTTTATTTATTGTCATGGAATGAAAGGGAGAGATTATAGAAAACAAGGCAGGTAAGTCATCAAGTTTGGCAATAGGTAGATGAAAGGAAGAAGGGCTATGTCTTTCCTGAGACAATACATAAATGGTTAAATCTGCAGTGAATCTGTAGATGGAGAGGCATTGCAATGAAGGGTTGAGTTCATTTGTTTTTGATAATGTTGGAGGTGGATGGTTGACAAAGAACTAAAGGTTTGAAATAGTTATAGTAGAAAATTGGAAAAACAAGTACTGAAAAGGTATATGGATACTGGGTAACCTTGACACACAGGGTTATAGGACATGGATTTTTATTGACACCTTTCTGCACAGTTGTTTGTTTTTTTGGTTGTTTGTTTGTTTGTTTGTTTTCCAGCGGTGTCCTGGAGCTCAGGGTCGACATAGAAATACTGGGGAATTATAATTCTTTGTGGTTGGAGTTGTTTTAAGATAGTGTGGCAGAAAGACAATAGATAAAAATTGCTGTTCATTCATAAAAGGGTGAAAAAATGGTTGAAATTATCAATCACAGGTCAAGCATAAAGAGATAAAAAAATGAAAAGATATGAGAGGACTAATTAATTTAGAGAAAATGGAGAGGTCAAAGCCTTGGTCTTAATAAAGTCAGGAATTAGGTACAGTGAGAAATTAGGGAGTGAGAAATCATGTAAGAATTTACGGATCAGAAATGCAACATTTGAGTATAAGACTTTAGAGGCAAGATAGATCTCAGAAATGATAATGTTTGATCAAGGGTATGGAAGGCTGAAGTGAAACAGAGGGGAAAAAACTAAAACTGAATTTTCATGCATAATAATTTAGTACAGCTGAGCTGAAAAGCAACATTGAGCTAAATTTATTTTCTCAAAAATATCTGGAATTCCCTACAGTTATCAATTGTTTTATTTCTCATTCTTTATTTCCAATATCCCTATCTTAATTTATCTCAAAAGTCTCCTACAAAAATCTGAAACTCCTTAATAGGTTTAACTGTATCAGGCTCTATCTCAGGTTGATTTCCCCTTAAGAGTATTGTTAAGGAGGAGATCAAAAGGAAGGAATACAGCATCTGCAGTCCTGTACTGGATATTGATTGGAGCATATCTCTTGGATTAAATTATCCAAGTCAGGAAGATGGTGGTGGAGAAGATTCGCCTTAGTAGTGAATTCTATGCCCGCTCCAGTGGTCGGAATCAAAAGATGTTAGAAAATTCATAATGAGATTACAAGAAGTAGAAACAGGAGAAATGTAAGGAACTCAGATTTAATAGCAGTCTTTTTGAATTTAAATATTAGTGTGCAAAAATGTAAAAGTTAGAGAAAATTGACCAAATGATGAAACAGTTTAATTAACCTGATATAAATGTAGCTGAATTTTCCAGAAAGAGAAAAATAAACTATTAGAGGAACATCTCACTACTGGAGAAAAGAGACAGCAAGATATTTTACTCAGAATATTTATTTTATCCAGAAGCTGAATAAAGATGCTATCTTGAAGAGCACACGGCAAGGTAATTGGTTCCTTAGGTTGTTAAGCTTTGAATCAAGGACAACTTCAGTTCAAGAATTTTCTGCGGCTGATTCTGCAGTTGAAACAAATGTTGGGAGAAGAGAAAAACCTTTCCTTAGAAGCAGTTTTTACAAACTCTAATCAACTCTATAGCAAGAAGCAGACACAATTGTCCCTGAACTGAAAGGTCTAGATCAAAATAGATAAGGAAAGCTGTGTCACCAGAGAGAACTGCCATCAATGAAGTAATGAAGTGACCATAAATATGTGCTGAAAGGGGAAAGGAAATTAAAAGATTCTGAGCATCTGGATGGAGAACAAAAGGTCCTGCAATAAGACCTCTTACTGGAACTGTCTATACTATAAATTTTGAAATTTCGCAGAAGGCAGCAAAGTCTCAAATGTCACTTTGAGAGAAGGACAGTGTGAAAAAATATCTTCCACCCCCCAACAAAACTGATAGCAATTACATTAGTGAGAAATTTGACTTCTTCATGGAAAATTGAGTTGTAGTTTAAGTGAACACATCATCTGGCAGAGACTGGCCTCTTGGCAAGCTAAAAACCAGTACTTTCTTTATAAACAGCCTTTGCTCAGAAGAAATTGAGTGTCTGCTTTGATCTTTTACAATAGGAAGTATTGACTTTTGGAAACATGCTTTGGAGGGGAGAAATAACTGTTTTAAGTCCTCGATACTGGTTTGTTTTTTTAAAATCTGGTGTATGTAAGGCTAATGCTATAAAGACATTTTTCATCCAATTTACTATTTGTATCCCAAATGAGTGTAAAAATCAAAATATTTCTACTTTATTCATATTTTGTTTTCTGCACTGTGCTAGATGCTGTGCTCACCTGTGCCTTTTGGAAAGAGTGAGCTCCAGAAGAATGGAAGCTATACTAAAAGAGAACTGAGAGAACTCAAGCAACTCTGCTTTCATACTAATTTTGCTTGCATGCATATAGATTTCAGCAACCAATGCATTCTAAGTTTCTCTTGGCATTGTTTTTGGCATGATATACAAAACTCATTTCTACTGACTGTAGAAATTTAGACAATTTCTGAATTTCAGTACCCTGAAACACATATTCTCACATATTAACTTCGTAATGCTCATCAGCTTTTTTTTTCATATTTAGCTGATAGCATCACTTTTAATTACCTTAGTACCTCCTAGATGTTTTAAGAATGAGTTAGAAGTGAAAGAAACCAGTCACAAAAGAGCACATATTGTATGAGTCCATTCATAAGAAATGTCCAGAATAGGCAAATCTATCGAGACAGAACATAGACTAGTGGTTGCCTACACAGCGGGGGAATAGGGAAATGGGAGTGACTGCTAATGAGCGTGGGTTTCTCTTTGGGTTGTTGAAATGTTCTATGATTACATTGTGGTGATAGTTGCACAAATCTGTGAATAGAACAATAATCACTGGATTGTACACAACAAGTAAGTAAACTTTATGGTATGTGAATTATATCTCAATAAAGATATTTTAAAAAAGAATGACTCACAGCTTAAATTTCTAAGTCTATTACCACACACTTATGTTTCCATTAATGTGAAGAATAATTGCTGCTGTGTGGTCTGTTGTTCCTTTACACATTGATTTGATGCTACTACTAACTGAAATGAATTCTACAATGTATAATACTGTCAAACTTGAAATAGCTACTTCTAATCCTCCAATTGTTCTTAAGATATGAATAAATCAATTTGTCCTAAAATGTATTTAAATTATTTAAAATTAAGATTGATTGTATAAAAGAATATTACTTAAGACTTTATTTCCTTATTTTTTTAGTGTAAAGTTTAGTTAATAAATTTTTATTTTTTGCCACATATCAGGAAAATTATAAAGCACGGTTTCAATACCTATTATGTGCCACACATTATCATACAAATCACTTTAATTTTTAAAAATGTTGACTTCTTAAGTCAGAACTTTGCCTTTGTCCACTGTTATACTGCCAAATCGTAGTACAGTATCTGTCACAAAATAAACTCCAAATATATATTAATTGACCGTTTACTGACTGACTGACAACTTTATTCTTTATAGCAAGTATCACTATTACCATTCTGGAGCAAGAGGAGAAATAACTATATTTTCTTTGATTTGGAATTAGCTTAATTATCTGCAAAGTTTACTGTTGAGACATAGCCATCTCATTGTAATTAAATAATGTTTGAAATGCTTCATATTGTTTTAGAAACATCTGATGCAAGGATTAGCATTTATATTCAGAAGTGCATGAGTAAATCCAGCAGCACTAATGCCCGTTCCCTGCTCCCTACTCTAGGAAAAGAAGAATTACTCTTTGCTCTTTCCAGTACTCCATCTTTCACATTCTATTAGAATACAGGAAGAGAGAACACAAAAACAAAGTCAAGATAATTATTTAGTAAAAAAAAGAAGAGGTGATAAATCCTCCATCTCATGACATTTTTTTGGCACTGAGGTAAGATTTACTGACAGCACTGCTTGATGTTGGGGATGAAGGAGGGAAGAGGTTGACTTTGCCATGTTAGCGTATTAGGTAATCTTAGGCAGAGTATACAACATATTTTCCAAACCAGGGGTTTGTCAAATACAAAGCTCAAGTACACATCTATTTCCTTTCTATTAGTCTTTGAGATTTTATAATAAAGCAAACACTGGAGTTGCCAAAAGTTGAAAAACTTCTGTTACTCACGTCTTGGGCATCAAAGGTGATAGTGGTAGATTTTTCCATAGTATAAGACAACTCTCATAGCTCTGAAAGTAAAATCACCAGTGAATCAGGTTCTTACAGTGAAAGAGAAGCCAAATAACATTTTAAATGTTTTACTTTATTGCTCACTGCCCCATCAGTGATTCTTCAGTATTAATTTTCCTTTTCCTTTTTGTCTGGCTGCATACTGTTCACTCCCTATTATACTTTCCATAATTAGCATTACTTATTACATGCAATAAGTGAAGAGAAGGCATACAGAGTTTGAAAAATATTTTCGCCATATATCCCCTACCAAACTTTCTCATCTCTGCTACTTACTCAACTTCTAGAGATTTAAAGATGCAGTAATATTGGACTTTTTCTTTCTTTTTTCAAGTCTTTCCTCTCTCTTTTATTCCCATAATGTTCTAAGAATATTTTGATGTCCATGAAATAAGATATCTATATTTCATTTTCACAATGATACTTATATTTACCTACAATTCTATCATTATTAGATATTCATTAAATCCTCTATTGTCTTTTATTTTTCTCTTATTATATTTGTACAGAGTGAGATACAGACTACATTAGGACTAAGAGAACATGGGAACACAAATGACTAAAGTATAAATGAATGAATAAAATCAAAATGCAGAGATTTGGGGGGTAAAAGGGATGTAAAATTATGCTTTGGGGCCAATTCTCTGTAGTGTTTCTACATGTCTTATGATAGCTTTTGTTTAAGACTATCTTTACAAAGATGTTTGTATAGCAAAAAGTAGTTTAAGATAAAGCCATGTTTCTAAAGCAAAAAGTCTGGGATGATAGACAAACAGAAGGCAGGATTATTTTCTGACCAGGATAATAAAGATAATGTTTCCCTCTGAAGCAAAGGTCAGGTGGGTTTGTTCACAGTCCCCTTTATAAAATTAGGGGTATCTTTAGGAAACCTTAGCTTAGCTCAGGGTTCCTTAGCTATAACACAAACCACAGTGTACAGCATCTACCTGTGCTACCTCTGCACCCTCCCTATGGCATTTGTGGGGCAAGAGGAACTAAAGCAAAGCGGAAGCTCATATTGCTGCAGTGCCATGACTAATACAGTTCTTTGTCTCTGAGCCAGTAGTCTCATGTCTTCTGACAGCATCCATTACATTGTGACAGTCAAACTTATTAGCTTGCAAGTAGAGTAAAATCTCAGATCTTTCATAGCTCTTAAAAGTTTTAAAGATGATTGGAAGATGGGATGATGACGGAGGCATGGCTTTCTGAAAGAATAAAGTGCAAGAGCCTTATATGGGCCCGGTTAGAGGACATGAGAAGACTTCCTGGGTCGCAGGCTGTGGGCAGGAAGAGTGGGGTGTAGGTAAGATCCAGCCTCACTGTCTTAACTTCTAATGATGGTAAGGGGCAGGAGGAAAGATTTAAACAAGACATTTAAATGCATCGTTTGCTTTTGTTTACTAGTCTTGGCAGGAGGCAGATGGTCAAGGAATCAAAAGCTGGTGTAGGGCTAAATTGAAAACAGTAGAAGCTTATCTGAGTTATGTGTTTGCTTGAAATGAAAAGTAAATGTGACCAACTTATTGATGAAAAGATGGTGTCCTTCTCTATGCTCCTTGATCTCTTGCTCGCCCCTCTGTCTCCAACTTAGATGCTTTAAGAAAAAGGCTCAATATTCTGGACAACTTTGAAGAAAAGAGGGACTCACACATTTATGACTCTGTTGATACATAGGCCCAAGTCACCAGTGTACACAGACTTGTATGAGGAGGGGACATCTGGATTCAACTGATAGGTTTTGACAATGTTCACAGTGTGAAAAGGAAGCAAACATGACCTGGTATGTGGGGCTCTTTGGGCAATTCAGCCCACTGATTTTGTTGCAGCTACACCTGAATGTGTGGTAGGAGTTGATGTGGTGTATGTTTGAATTTCCATATCCTATAAGTGCCATAAGATCAACCTGATCAGGGAAGAGCTGCAAGTGGAAAGAGAAAGAGACTACTGAGTCAAGCTTCCTTGTCATTGCCGCCAGTGAGTGGGGTCAGGATCTAGCATGACCATCTGACGACAAATGCTTTCATTATATAGATGATGTCCTGGTGGTAGGCAAGTTAGAAGCAGCAGTCTCAATTGTTCTACCTGAAATGCTACCATACCTCTGTCAGCAAGTATGGCTGATAAAACCTAATGAAATTCATGGGCCAACTAAAGTTTCTGAGGACTATGTGAGCAGACTCATGATTGTGCATCAAGCAGTCAAGGAAAATCTACTGTCTTCAGACCTCTGTCATCAAAAAAAGAGGTCTGCCATCTTGTTCAGCATTTTGGGTATAGAAACAGAACAAGTCTCTGTCTGATGATTTTGTTGGCTAGAGTCTCTGGTAAAGAAAGACAGCTTCCACCCAGAGATGCTCCTTAGAGTTCTGGACTTGAGGCCTCTCTGACACAGCTACCAGCTACTAGCTTGCTCATGAGCTTTTGTTAAAAACAAATGCCTGACCTTTAGAGTCCATGTGACTTTCTGGCCTGATAGCTCCATTTTGGAGTGAGTCTATTGGGATGCTACGATTAACTAGGTGGGAACAAATGGAAATGGTATATTCAAGAACACACCTGTCTTACCCTAATGGTATTTGCTTTTATGTGAAAAATTAGGTGCTATCCCTTGGCATTGCATGAGGACTTTATGTCCTACTCCATCTGCTGAAGCAAAGCTGCTCACTTACTGCGGTGCATGATTCACAAAGGTTCCCCTAAATGCCTGGGCCTGGCTCACTGATGGGGTGGCTAAGCAGAAACCAGATGTCTCAGGATGCTGCAGCTCTCCGGCTCTGTGGAATCAAAAGTGGATGAAGTCACTCTGTTCAGAAAGCAGAACTCTGACTCTCATTCTTTTGCCAATGACCTAAATGTTTGGTCTGTCACATGTAAACTACGGACTGCTAGATTAAAATCATCCCTCTTTGGGGCCATCAACCTTGAAAACAGATTACAGTTTTGACTGAACTACTAGGGTCATTAATGTACATTTCCATGAAAAAAGAAGGGTTCGTTTTCTGATTAGATTCTTGGATATTGTATTAGTCTGTTTCTGTAGCTTATAGTAGCAACCTGAAACTGGGTAATTTATAAAGCAATGAAATTTATTTCTTACCATTTTGGAGGCTGGGAAGTCCAAAGTCCAGGGAAAACAACTGGTGAGGGTCTTCTTCTTAGTGGGAACTCTCTGCAGGCTCTCGTGGTGACCAGGTATCATATGGCAAATGACTGAGCAAGAGAGGACTAACCTCCTCATTTGTTCTCCTTTTAAAGCCATCAGAACCATACCTATTACCACCCATTAAATCATCAACTTATTATTTCATGAATGGATCAATCCATTTATGAGGTTATAGTCCTTACAATCTAATCATCTCTTTAAGGCCCCACCTTTCAATTATCATAATAGGATTTCCCACCCTCTTAACACTGTTACAGTAGGTATTAAGTTTCTAATTCATGAATGTTTGGAGGACACATTAAATCCACAACAGAAATCAAACTGCTGATCAAGTCTGACTCTATAATAATAATAATAATAATAATGATACCTATTGCATAGAGTTATTTGAGGATCAATTCAGATTATATGCATAAAGAAATTTGAATGTGTCTGGAATATGATTATGTGCTAGCTATTTTGAATATTGTCATTAGATTTCTTATCATTACTGCTTCTGTATATTCTTTATTGGTGTTGGAAGTTGTTATTATTTCATTCATAAACTTTTCAATTTTTATCTCTAATTTTTAAATATCCTCTTAAAAATAAACACATTATTATTATTGGTGGAAAGCTTTAAACTATGAACTTTTTTCTTTGTTCAAAACCTCATTTGTTGGTTGTAGCTTGTCAAAATAGAGGGTATTGCCATGTTTCTGCCAGCACCTGCTCTACTAAATGAAAAAGGAATTATGAATCCTTCTTATTGCTTTTTATCCATCAAGGCTTATTTGCTCTGTACTTATCTCAAATTCCTCCACATTTGAGGCACGTAGATTACTTGCTTTTTTCCAAACACTCTAGTAGACTTATTCTTTATGAAGTTATCCTTTTCACAATTTCAGACAGATTCAGGAAGATGTTTATTTTTTTTCCTTTTACATTTAAACTATTAATGTTAAAAATATACATCCTTAAAAATTTTTATATTTGTGGTGTTAATTGTAAAAAGTGTAGGGATCACAAAAAGATGATGATGTACAGAAAGGACAAAGACATATTTAAAGTGTATTACTTTTTTAATGTAAAAATATACAGAAACTTATCTGCATTGATATGGCTACACAAAGCAAGAAGTATCACAACACACTTCCATTTGGAGGAACTATCTTCTGGGGTATCCCAGTCCTGATGGAAATAAAAAAAACTACTGACGACATCTGAAAGCAGCCAGTTTTAACAGGCTTAAGATACAGCCTCTCAACCATTCTCTAGGGTGAGGAAGATTTATTAAAAATGGAAATTCGTCCATGTGCTTGCTAGGAACAAGAAACAATGAAGCTACCTGAGTTGGAGGTTAATATCTAGCAGTCCAGGACATTAAACTAGAATCATTTCACAGTAAGCCCAAAGTTCCATCACCCAGCAGGAAATGTAGATTGTAAAACACAGGAAGATCATGATCACATTAGTAATGTTAGTTATTATTGCAGCTGTATTAAAACCTGAGTCATTTAACAAAAAAAACTCAACAATTCTACAACAAAAGATCTTCGTTTTAGAACATAACTGAAGGCATGTATTTAGGCTTCAAAAGCAGATTCTACTCATTTATTTTCTGAGTTTTAAAAAACTACCGACTAGTGTCTGAATAGCATAAATCTATGAAATACATGCTTAAAGAAGAAATATTGAAAAGTAAAAGCTGTACTTCCTTCTCAGGCCAAGATGGAGTAACATGAATTTGACTGAACCCTCACCTAAAACAAGTATAAAATCAGATAAGATATACAAAATAATGTTTTTCAAGATATTACACACCTGGCAATAAAGTTTAATGATCTCTATGAGAAATGAAACAAGTGGAGTTAGCCTTGCAATTAGCCCAACTTAATATCTTACAGGGTTTCTGGGCCACAGTGCCAGGTAGGCTACCCCTGGCAGCTTCCCTGAACTGAGGAACCAGAGCTGGGACTTTGGTAAGGACAAACAGACTCTAATTTACAGAGAAGAGTACTGGCGAGGAACAGCTAACTCTAAGGACAGCTTTAGAAATATGCATAGGGCCCTGCAGATTTTCATCTGAGTGGCAATTAGAGAGTGCACGTGAGGGAACTACTCTAGCCAAGAGAAAGAACCACCTGAGAGAATTAGAGAGAACAGTACCAAGCACCCACAGAGTGGGAAATCACATAATTCATAGGACATCAGGTAGACTACTTAGAAGATAGCTATCCTTAAAAGAATAAAAATATTTCCAGGTAACTTAACTTTACCCAGAACAAAGCTCAAGAACATATTTAAGAATGCAAAAATATCCATCACTCAGCAAAACAAAAATGAGTATCTAGCATCTAATAAAAAATTACCAGGCATGCATAGAAGCAAGAAAAAAGAGAGATCTGTCAACTGAAACAAACTCATAAATGTCACTGATGTTAAAAATATAGAAAATAACCTTATAAAAGTTATTAGAAGTGTATACTATACATTCAAGAGGACAGAAGAAAGAGTATACATATTAAGTAGACATATAGGACATACAAAAAGATCCAAATTAAAATTGTAGAGATGAAAGTTACGTGGCCTGAGATGAAAAGTAGACAAGAGGGAATCAAAGGCAGATTAGACATTGCATAATATTAAAAAAAAATTGAAGAAATTCAATAGAAATGATCAAAAATAAGACAGATTCTAAAAACCCTAAAAACTGAACATAGTGATAAGCAGATGTGAGGCAACTTCAAGTAGCCTAATCCACAAATAATTGTAGGTACTAAAAGAGAGAAGAAGGAGCAAAAAATTTAACAAATAATGGCCACATTTTAAAAAAATTGATAAAAATTATAAATGCACATATATAAGAAGTTCAATGAACCCCAAGCACCAGAAATATGAAATAAACTACATTAAGGCACATTATACACAAACTGCTAAAATCTGTGATAAATAGAGAAACATAAAACAGAGGAAAAATAAAACACATTTCTCACTGGAAAAATGCAGTTCAGAAAATTGTTGGGCAACATTGTTTAAGTACCAAAAGAAAAGAATAGTCACCTCAGAACTACATACCCAATGAATATATTTTCAATATCAAAATCAAATGTCTTTTTGAAACATAAAAAAGGGGTGAATTTATGACCAAAATACCTGAAGAAATGTTTAAAGCAAAAAGAACATGATTTCAGTTAAAAATCTGTAACTATGCAAAGGGATGAAGAGCCCTGGAAATCAAATGTGGGTAAATACAAATAGTATTGTTAATTACTTAAATCTCTCTGAAAGATAACTGTTTAAAGCAAAAATAATAACAATGAATGAAAAATTTTATAAAACAGAAATCATAAAAGAGCAATTATATCAATACTGGGAAAGGAGAAATAGAAGTATACTTTTGCAAGGTTTTTATACTATACATGAAGTGGTATATATCATTTGAAAGTACACTGTGAAAGGTGAAAGGTGTTGTCAGAATTCTCCAGAGAAATAGAACCAATAAGATGGATAGATGGATGGATAGTTAGATGAAAGTCAATTTACTAGGGGAATTGGCTTGCAAGATTACAGAGGCTGAAAAGTTCCACAGGTTGGCTGTAAGCAGGAAAATCACGGAAGCCAGTAGCGTAGCTGTACAAGTCTGAAGGTCTCAGAACTAGGGAATCTGATAGCGTAACCTTTAGTCTGAGGCCAGAGGCCTGAGAACATGGGCTGCAGGTGCAAGTTTCAGAGACCAAAGGCCTGAGAATATAGAGTTCTGATGTCCAAGGCCAGGAGAAGATTGTCCCAGCTCCAGGAGAAAGAAAGCAAATTTGCTGTTCCTCTGCCTTTTTGTTCTATCCAGGCCCCCAGCCAATGGATGATGCCTGCCCACAGTGAGGGCAAATCTTCTCCACTCAGTCCAGATTCTCACATGTCAATCTCCTGTGGACACATCCTCACAGACACACCCAGAAATAATGCTTTACCAGCTATCTAGTCAAGTTGACACCTAAAATTAACAATCGCAGATGTTCGCTATAAATGCTAAAGCAATCATCAAAATAAAAACTGTTACAGCTGATAATATAAAAAAAGAGATAAAATGAAATTATATAAAATATTTAATCAATCCAAAAAAAGGCAGAAAAAGGGAAAAGTGGACAAAGAACAGGTGGAATAAATGGAATATGATATTAGGTTGATAAATTTAAATGTAACCATATCAATAATCACATAACAGTAAATGGTCTAAACATTTTAACCCATCAGCCTATTCTAAGGGTCCTTACAGGCCTAACCACTTCTTTCTTTCTGCTCTTTATTATGTCTTCTACAATATAAGATTTTGTTTTATTGGTTTCTTTGCCTATCTTCCTAATACAGAGGCCCCCAAAATCTATGTTATTAAACTCTGTTCTTTTTATACCTCACACAGAAACAGGTTTAAACACTCAATAAATGTACATCAAATAAAATATTTCAAGTATTGTGAGACATTAAGGAAAGACAGAACAGCCACTTGATCCTTGAAGATTATAGTTGGTGCTAGAATGGACAAGTTGATATTAGAGCAGATTCTAAAGTACTTGGTAATATGAGTACCAAAAAATAAAAATTTTTCAAAAAAAAATTGAAAGTAATATAGACATGAAACATTAGCTTAAATAAAAGGATTTTTTACTCAAGGTTGATGATCAGTAAGTTGGAGAAAAATGGGAAGCGGGAGAATGAATCCTATTGGATATGAACTTTTGAAAACAGAAGAGCCTGCAGTGAAGAATATTGCAGAAATTCTTGGAGTGAAATATTACAGAAATAGAAGTAAAATATATCTTCAGAGATGGTATATTCAATTTGAGCACTTACATTTTTTTCAAATATGCCATTACTTTTACATGAGGATTCATCTTTCATTTAATTTAAGATGAATGTGAGGATTGGTTTACATAAGTAGAAGTCAATAAAGCATTATCCCAGTTTGTCTCTTAGTAACAGGAGGTATTATTCTTTCATGTCAAGAAGTTCCCTGGTATCTTACCTCAAGCAGGAAAGGAGGAAATGTTTGTCTCATTTAAAGTTGTGGTAAACTTCTTTGTTGTTTGCTTTGTTTTTATTTATTTAAAAAAAACATACAGGGGACACTTAGCTAAAATGCAAAACTTGAGTATTTATTGTCTGGCACAAGCAAAGCAACTTCCATAGTCAAAAATACCAATAAAATCATGCACACATGTATTGAAATGGCACACTGTACCCCACAGATATATACAACTAAATGTGAAAATGAAATACACACACACACACACACACACACAATTATTATTTGTCAATTAAAAATAAAATTTTAAAATGCAAAAAATAACCAAAAAATGTCTTAAAACAAAAATAAAATTAAGGTCGGGTAAACACATACACACTCACACCATCCATATTATTACATTTTAGGGGATATGTATAATTAAAAAAATGTTTACACATGACATAGCTAAAGCAATTCAAATTCTTTTGAATATGTGGTAATGGGTAAAAGCATATTCAGGAATACTTGTAATTAAAAGACAGGCAAAATGGCCCATCAGAATGACCTGCCTTTTGGACTCCTTTTGAAATTACATGGCTAGTGCAATGTATGTTAAGACATGTTTATAAGCAAGCATGAAAGCTTACATCCAGATTTAATATAATTATTGGATAGCAAAGATATGTTGCTCTTTGTAGACTAAAACAAAAAAAATTTAAAAATATTAAGAAATGTAAAGAAAAAAACAAATACATCAGTTAAATAGAATAAAAAAGAGCATAATAATCAATTTTATCGGTTTAGTAACAGTTGTTTTATTCTATCCTAATCTATTAAGTTTTAAGTACTATAAAGATAATAGTTTGAAATGAATATAATAGGATGAAATGGAACAGACTGTGTCTATAAGTAAACATAGCAGAAAATTAGACTTTTATATTTTGGTTCAGAATATTAAATATATATGTTCACATACTTTTTACCTGTGAATTTTATTCTTTTGACAATTAAAAAAAAATCCTCATGGAATTCTTTGTAAGTTCATTTACTCTGACAGAAGTAAAAATTCTTTAACTTAAGTTCTGATTTATTCTATTAGTCTAAAGGTTAAGTGTATGAGTACTTACAGAGGTTGTACACTTGTCTATGAGCTATTTAATATAAGCTCATAAATTAATGCCTTAAAATCAATATCTACCTAATGCACAGTTTAAATTGCACCTATTTCATTAATTTTGAATTAGTTCAACTATCTTAATGATCCTGACCAGTACTGAAAGTGAAAGTATCCTGGCTAATGAACGATTTATTGCAAAGATAGTTTACAAAGAAAACACTCAATTGACTATTTGTCAGGTGGTGAAAAGGTCAAATACCATTGATAATATTTATTTATAAATGTATATAAATCCCTCAAGTCTCCTCCACTGTATTTCTAAAGCTATCATTTCCTTACTCAGATTTTTTGTTTCTCCATTTTCTCTAATGCTAATGATTTCACTATTCTTTTGGTCTGCTACTTCTAGCTCCTTGTGTCTTCAGGGACCATCTTCCAAAGTTTTCTCTTCTTATGTCTATATCTTCTTTATACTTCCCACCTTACCCAATCAA
Organism: Cynocephalus volans; assembly: GCF_027409185.1. Taxonomy (NCBI): domain Eukaryota; kingdom Metazoa; phylum Chordata; class Mammalia; order Dermoptera; family Cynocephalidae; genus Cynocephalus; species Cynocephalus volans. The sequence continues at coordinate 166,556,363 of NC_084460.1, read as the reverse complement.
TTTGCTCAAATATTTGAGAGCCCCTGTATTAATCAGGGCTCTCCAAAGAGATAGAACCAATAGAATGTGTACACAAATAACTGAGAGGGGATTTATTAGGGAAATTGGCTCACACAATTGTTAAGGCTGAGAAGTGCCACAATAGGCCGACTGCAAAGTGAATGCCAGGAGTGTGGCTCAGTCCAGGTCCGAAGGCATCAGAACCAGGGAAGCCAGTGGTGCCATTGGTGTAAGTCCTGCAACCCAAAAGCTTAAAGCTTCGAGTTCTGATGTCCAGAAACAGGAGAGCAGAGTGTATCCGAGCTCCAGCGGATAGAGAGAGTGATTCACCTTTTTCTCTGTTTTTTGTTCTCTCTGGGCCCCCTGCAGATTGGATGGTTCCTGCCTATATTGAATCAGGTGGATCTTCCCTTCCCTGTCCACTCAGGCTCTCATGCTAATGTCTTCTGGAAACACCCTCATGGACACACCTAAACAGATAGCTTTACAAAGTTCCTCTGCATTTCTTAATCTAATCGCATTGACACATAGAATTATCCATCACAAACCCCAAACAATTTTCTGAACTTTTGCTACCATCTTTCTCTCTCTAACCAGTTAATGATAAGCTTAAATGTGCAAGTCCTGCAGAAACAAATTCTTGGGTTTGAACCCTGACTTCAACATCCTCTAGCTGTGTGATCTTAAGCAGGTTACTTAACTTCTCTGATTTTCAGTAACCACATCCGTAAAACGGTGAGAATAACAAGATCTGCTTTAAAGGGTAGTGTAGAATAAGTGGAAAAACAATACAAGAGCACTGAGAATTGTTACCGACATTATATTAATATTTGCAATTATTGTTCTTATCACCAGCATCTTTAACACATGAAACTAGCCTTACAATTTTTACTCAAACTGCCATTTACACCTAAAGCTGTCTCAGCATGACATCTGTGCCACCATGCTAATGAGATGGCTTTCATGAAATCACTAATTGTGTATAAGAGCTGTAAAATTTGTACAATCTCTCTTTATAGTACAAATCGACATTAAATAAGAAAGGCTTTTTAAAAGTTTGTAAGCTTTTGTATCTGCCATTCTATGCTCTGGCTCTTATTTTAAAGAAATACTCAGATAAGTGATAAAATTAAAAAGATATGTTTATCAAAGAATGACAAAATGCTAACCAAATCTTGTTTATGATATTAAAAGAATGGAGAACTTAAAGTCCAAGATTAATAGATTAATAGACTGATTAAACTATCATATAACCATTTGGTGAGAGAGTGGGAAGATGTGAAGAATAGCACTGTAGATACATTGTAGATACTTGCCAATGTAGAAAATTATGTTTATGATTTTTCTACATTAATAATGCAGGCTTTGGGGTCAGATGGCTTGTGTTCAAATCCCAGTTCATCCAATTAATAACTGTAAACTTGGGCAAATAATTAACACCTCCAATCAATTTTTTCACACATAAAGTAGACATCTTAAACTTTACCTAATAGGTTTTTGGGAGGATTAAAAACATTAACTAGAAGTATTTATATAGAATTTAGCACATATAAAAGATTTTTCACAAATGAAAAGTGTAACTTACCATCTTTACTGTGCTGCATGATCATAACTTTCCACAACTCTGTCCCTGGTTCCTATCATTTCAAAATGATCACCCTAAAGTGATCATTTTAAAACTAGAATGTGTTAATTATTTCTATGTTTCCAACACCGTACTCTCATTCAAACTTTTCAAGCATGTTTCAAATGCTTGTAATGAAGTGCTACCTGGAGATTCTATGAACTTCAAACTCGGCAATTCCAAATGAGTCCTCATAATCTTCTCTCTCAAATAAACTCTCTCTTCTGTAGTCCTAACTATTAATATATTAGTATCTAAGAAGAATTGTAAAAGTGTAGGGTATGATTTATTTTCAATACTTTCCTCTTCCTAGTCTTCCATACTAGATTGGTTACCATGTGCTATAGACTGAATTCTTTCCTCCCCCAGATTCATATGTTGAAGCCATAACCCCCAATGTGACTAGGCTTGGATATGAAGCTTTTGGGAGGTAATTAAGCACAGATGAGGGAATGAGAGTGGGACTCTCATGATGGGATTTATTCCTTTGTAAGAAGAGTGAGAGATTGCTCTCTCTTCTCCATGTGTGGGTACAGTGAGATAGTGAGAAGAGGGCCTTCTCCAGCCAAGGAGAGGGTCTGAACTAAGAATCAAATAAGCCAATACCTTGATCTTGGACTTCCCAGCACCCAGCACTGTGAGAAATAAGTGTCTGTTGTTTAAGCCACCAGTCTATAATATTTTGTAATAGCAGCCCAAGAAGACTGAGACATCATGTCTTGATTTTTTTTTTTCCTCAACAATTTACTTAATGCAGATTAACTCAGGGTCTCTGAATCTCTAATTAGACTGTTACCACATCCTCCTTACTGATCTCTCTGTTATCTGGATCTTTTCAGTTCATCTGTCAAAATGTCATTAAAAAGGTCTATTCAGAAAATAATTTTATGTCATGTTCCTCTGCAAGACACAACAACAAATTTATTTTAGCTTCCTGTTGTCTACAGTAAAAACAATCTAAACTCATAACTCTAATATTGAATGAGCATAAAATGGTTAAACATGTAAATTTTTAGCTTGAGCGGTGACTAGAAAACTATGAAAATATTATGGTTATTGTATTAGTTATCCCTGATTAACTTAGTTGCTTAGAACAATTTAGCAAATGCTCCTCTTGCCCCAACATAATTCCCTTCCATGTCAGGTGTGCCAGTTCCCAGCTGTTGTGAGTTTTGGCTGATCATTCAAAGCTTCCCTTTCTATGATGACTAGCCCTCAGCCAATGGGAGCCTTTAACATTGGAGGCTACTTCCCCAACCCCTTCCCTCCTAGTTATTGGAGGAAAGCCCTCTGCCAATAACCAATTTACACCAGAGCAGGAAATTACCACTCTTTTCTCCCCACCATGTAATTAAATCTGTGGTGTTATTTATGCTTCAGGCTTACCTTTTGGGTCAGAATGCATGTAGTCCCCAGTTAATATCTCTGCTTAATTTTATTTTCTAGCCCTATCCTGCTTCCTTTACTTCTCCTTACATGACAGCATTTCCCCAGTAATCACTTGATCAGGAATACATACTTCAGGACTTGCTTCTTGGAAACCCAAACTAAGAGAAACAGTACCACTTATTATTGCTTATTATTCACAAGTCTGTAGCTTAGTTGGATGGTTCTTTGGGTCTTGGCTGACTCAGTCTTCTGTCTGTGGTTACCTGTGTACTAGGAAGGCGGCTCTGCTGATTGTAGCTGGGCTCTCTCATACGATTTGGATTGACCAGCTGTCAGCTGCTTTTGCATGGCTTAGCTCTTCCTCATTTTGTCTCTCATATCTCTCCCATGGCTCACCTAGACATCGTTTCAGTAGATCACAAAGAAGCAAAAGAAAGCAAAAGTGCAGAAGCCTCCTGAAATCTCAGGATTAACTCTCCATCACTGCTAACACACTGAATTGGAGAAAGCAAGTCACAAGAAGCATGTCACATGAAAACCCATAGTTTATGATCATAAAGCATATGTACTTTGGTGTTTGAAACTTTTAAATCTTCATTCACGTTATCTTGTACCTTTTTCCAAGAATGTCTTCAAGAGGAGTGGCAAAGTGGCCGATAGAGTAGGAATCTTCTCAAAGAAGAAGCCGAGAGCTTGGTAATTGTCTGTTTGCACAATTATGTCTCTTCAATGGCTAAGTTTCCCTCAGAGAACAGACCAGTCCTATTAATTATTGTGTTGAATTTATTTGTTCATTATTCAAACATTCATTAAAGTCCCTATGTACCAGTCATTCTACAAGGCACTGTAGATTTAAATCTCAATCCATTTTCTCTTGCATATTTTCTATTCCTTTTGAATTCATATCTAGTTGATTTTCTTTTTTTAGAAAGATGTCAAATTCATTTTACTGTCAAACTTTTCAAAATTATATTACAAATCTTACTCACATCAGTCCACATTTCATTACAGGTACATTTTGAACAGTCCCTTTTAAGTTCAACAATCATATTAACTGACAAGGCAGATGCAGAAGTAATTAGAGCATGAAATATATACTGCAGGGTCACCTCACATTTCCAGTGTAAATCACCATTCAAAACACTCACTCAGCCACATTTTGACAAGGAGCCTTCAGATAATTTCCTTATCTTTGGAGAAACTTAGCCCTTTGCTTGTAAGAAGTTGTAAATATTGGAAATGCATAAACGATACAAGTCTATCTGGGTCTACATATAACTCTTGGTTTAAATGTGAAAAATCTCTCTCTGCCCTGCATAATAATTTATTGAAAAAATCACTTTAGTTTATGTTCTGCTTTCCTAGGAATGAAGGGAAGAAAAGATCATACTCTCTTATTTGCATATGTGAAATAGAATTTGAAAAGATCTAATTCTAAATAAGACAAGTCAAATTAGTTTTTATTTTTTCTGTAGTTTTTTTTTTTTTTAATTAAATAAATGACCGGAACTTATAAATGACTGAAACTCTGATGACTCCCCAAAATTCCAAATTCTTATGCTTATTATTAATGAGTTAAGGAGTATCCCAGAGAGTGATATTAACTTGATCAAACGATACTTGTGAAAATTTCCACCTCTGGCAAATTAGAAGATGGTTCACCTTTACTCCAAATATGCATGGAAATATCACTTGTAGAAGACTGAATTGGATGTTTAAGAGTTCCAATTACCCAGACGTAACACAGAATAGAAAAAGCATTTTCCTTATGAATCCAGACTTTACTATAGTTTTTACTTATGATTAAGTACAAAGAACATAGGTTTTGGAATTAGACGAACTCAGTTTTTGTTTTTGGATGATCCGCTTACCAGCTAGGTAGTTTGGTCAATTACTTAACATTCCTGGTGTTCCTTCCATTTCTTCCACTGAAAGTAAAGACACTAGCACCTACTTTAAGAGATTATTGTGAGGCAAAGGACAATCTGTAAAACACATGTATCTCAGTCACTGGCATAGAATATGTCCTCTTGTTGCTGTTATTATTGTTATTGCTTTATTGATGTTATTATGAAAGTAACTCAAAGTAGTATCTTTTAAAATGCAATCTTATTTTCACATGTAATTCTTACGTAAAACATAAACAGCTATAGAAAAATATTTTATTACCTTCCTTACATTTAAGAAAATCAAGGAGAGTCCTTGGAATAACAGATAAATTATTTCTATCTAGCAGCGACTTATACACTGCAAAAAGATTGACCTCTTAAGCAACAATAATTTAGTAAAATCAAAGTAATATTATTTTCATTTTCTAATCTGAAATGAGTTTTGCCCAATTAAGTAAATTGCTACTACTGTTTATTAAACTGTTTCCTAGCAATTTTAATTCATGCAGGTTACTAATTCCAAAGATCAGTCAAAATAAAGAGAAAACACAGCTCAGTGTTTGTTGAAGACATGAATGTGGCATTTGTTTGAACCTTCTAGCCATTTCGAGGAATGTGAAATCAGGTGTTCACTCTAACATTTCCCTTTGTGTGAAATGCCTTAGGTCAATTACTGTGTCTTTTGTTTTCTATTTGAATGTATATAAAAGCAAAAAGAAAAGAAAAGTGAAACATGAAAAAGAAATTACGTATAATGACCATTTTCATTAAATTAATAACATTTTTCAGTCTTATTTTTCTATGTTGTTTGTTCTAGAATGATCAAATGCTAGATTCATACATGCACAAATAAATGCACTATCATTGGATTTTCAAAACAAAATTTTTCTCAAAGTTATCATGGCTTACGACCATGTTTAAAAATAATTCTCAAAAATATATCATAAAATATTTTCATTTGAGGCAATAATTTTGATAAATCAATAATATATTATTCTCGCATACTGCTTTAAAATACCTCTCTACTTTGCTAATAAGCATGGCAGCATTATTACAAAGTCATTGTCATTGTACTTTGCCAAAAAACAACAAAAAAAGCAGGTATTAACTAGTACACAGTTTAGTATATAGTTTTTGAAAGAGCAGGAAGAAACCAATTATGATTTGATTGCCCAAACATATTTTCATAAAATTTATAATTTTAACACAACATATCATAAAGAAAAGTAAATTGTTATAAAGGTATGAAGACAGAAGTAATATAAGAAAAATACAATGTATATAAAACAACTTTTCATCTCATTAGAATACATTATATTTATCATATCATTCAAGTTTAAAACATAAAATTTAAACTATAGTTTCTCTCATATTTTATAATTCACTGACCTGGCCAATCAAATCTAAACCATGAAGTATTTTTTCCCTTTTTCAGTATACTAGGACATATTCAAGATTTGTATAATGTAATTTTATAATTACTCAAGTGTTTTTTCTTTCTTCTTGAGATATAAATTCTGTTATCTGAAATATATAAAATTCTTAGTGTTCTAGAAATTTCAAAATAATTGGCAGATGTAACCTATAACCTTTTTCATATCTTGAGAGACATTTTTACTTATGGACCTTAATTAAGTGAACTGCTTTTCTTTTATAAACCATCTTCAAACATCTTAACAATTTTCATCATTAAGGCACATTAGAATTTCTGCGTGGCATTCAGATATCACCTACAAACGGAAGAAACTATATGAGAAAACATGATCTAAATCTATGAAATAAAGCAAGAGGATATCTGTATGTCCTTTCAATGTCATACTGCACTATTAACAGGCCCACCCCCAAATTATTTAATTTTCTAGAAGAATGAATCTTTGTTTTGACTTTATATGCTAACTTTGAGTGCTTAGTAACTGGGAAGTTACATCACTACTTGTAGATATCTGTCCAGTAGAAAAGATATTCCTAAAGATTATGGTTTTGTTGCCCTTTAGGATATAAACCTGTGTTATATTTAATCTAGTAATCTTGTTCTAATATTCTATTTAAATGCCTTTCTTAATAGACAATGGAAACACTTGTTCCTTAAATAAGTCTGATATCTGTCTTCCCATCTTTCTAGTCCCCTTGTTAGTTAATTGATTGAATAAAATCTTTGAAATTTGTTTATTCTACATTTATGTGAGGATTATGTTTTTATACTTGACAAATTAAGTGTTTTTTTATATCTGACAGAACAAATTTTAAAAGAAGGGCATTACAGGTAGTTAGGACGAATAAGTTCTAGTATTCCATAGCACTGATAGGTGTCTATAATTAACAATAATTTATTGTATATTTTCAAACGGCTACAAGAGAGGAGTCCAAATGTCCTCCTTGCAAAGAAATAAGTGTTTGTGGTGATGGATATGGTAATTATCCTGATATGATCTTCACACAGTGTATACATGTATCAAAATATTCCTCTGTACCCCACAAATATGGATAGCTATTATGTGTCAATTAAAACATAAAACTAAAAAATAAATAAAGAAGGGTGACTGCTCACATTAAAAATAAAAAAATATTTTTACGTTTTTAGAATTTAAGTACTGATGTAAAGGAAAAACCAGTCTCACTGTCATTAGTTGTTTTTATTTAAGCTTCTATTGCCTTTAAGATCAGCTAAGGTATAATTTTAGTTACTATTATTTTCTTTGCAGTATTTCCGAGTGTCAATGGTAATCTATTTCTTATCAATGCATGTGTCTGTTTACAAAATATCTATTTCACTACGTTCTTACTGTTCGGAACAAAAGAGACCCTAGAAGGAGAAGGTATCTGATTGCAGGAATCAGATTGCTTCTGGGAAATAAGTGGAAGCCTGGCCTTGAATATAAAGAGCTGCTGGCTACAGCTAGCTCTTCAGAGCACTGTTTCTCATCCTGTCAGGGGAGTTCAACAAAGTAGAAAGTTACGGTCTACCTAGAAATTCGACTTGTAAAGGATGTTTACTTGTATTGCCATTTGACTGCACTTAGTGCACTGAAGAACAATTCTTTGACCTCACGACAAGTAAGGGAGGGACGGAGTGAAATGTTGCATTTAGAGGACATCACTCTGTGAGAGGCACGGGCCAAGGCGGCAGAGATACCGCTCCTCAAGTATTCAAAGAAATCCCACTGTTAACTTTACATTTATTGAATCCAGAAAGGAGACAGTGATTTATTGAGTAGAAACAAACAAGCAAACAAAAAATTTTTTGTATAAGTTTATTAAGATTTAATTGAAATAACGGATAGGGTTTATCTCTAAGATTACAAATTGTAAATTTACTGATTTTTTAAAATTTTGTAACCTCATATTTCAGCTGTAGAGAGGCCCTTAATACTTATTGAAGAGCACCCTTGATGTACACTTCTCTAGAGACATTTTCAACCATTTCAAAAATATATTGAGTAAACTATTACATGCCATTGTAATTCCTTCTGAACTAGTACATTTAATTGATTCTAAGATGCACTCTTTTTTTAGTATTAAATATTTCTAAAATTGGGCTGCCTATTAAAATTGATGAAGTATGAGAACTTAACTAACAGTGTTTTGTTGTTTTTAGTGGTATGGAATTATAATGTTATTTCAGGTGATGACTTCTTAGCTGCCATATACAAAAATTGTTAACCACTGAGATCTCTTGGAATTTTGCCCTGCTCACTTTAGCAATGGTCTCAACCTTCATTTTGTTACTTCTTTGTAGGGTGATCCTATAGTTTATCATTTAGCTCAGGACTCTCAGGAAAGTGAAGGGGGTGCTAGTAGTAATTATGCCAAGATGATAGGTGACAAAGGCCCTATTCCAATTAAACTGAAACTCTTTTCCCGGAGTAACAAATACATGCACATACACCAAGATGATTCATTGCTCCGTGACCCACTCACTCCTACACACACCTATACACATGCACAGCCCATGCATTAGATTTTTTCTCAATTAGAAATCCCTACGGCAACTGTCCTAAGAAATCCCCTTATTTTTAATGAGGAAAAAGTGTTAATAAAATGTCCATTCTGGGTGTCTAATGAGATTTTAATAAGTTTTTGAAAAGACTTTTTAAATAATGTAAATGTACTACATATGAACTTGTTTAAATACTCACTGGCAGGGAAATCTCTTTGCATTTAACTATCCATTCGTCTATTTGTTCACATGTATGTTTTACAAATAATTTAGAATGCACATAGGTAAATATATTCATTGAAAGAATAAATTAATTTGGGCATACTCAACTGCCTTTCATTTCTTTATTGAGTACAGAAAACCAACCTGAATGAAACTCAGCTTTACTTTAATGGATTGCCTTAAGGTCAGGATGAGAAATTTGGAAGCCTAATTTGCAAAGAGGTAATGAAGGACATCAAATGATGTTTATTGCATTATAAATCTATTAATAATGCATAGAGTTACTGATACTTCACCTTTCACCAAAACCGGTAGAGCCTGTTGGCAGTGACACTACATAAATTTTTATTATTTAGGACAATCAAGTTATTATAAAAAATGGGATATTTTATGTGAATAGTTTAGAAACTGAGTCTGGTATATGCCAAACAAATTATTTTTCAGTACAGAATTAGCTGTTATCAGGTGCCCCACTTATCTTTTTCTTCTAAGATGATGATAGTGATATTGGATTTCATTGACGTGTATGTGTGTGCGTGCATATATACATACATACGTGTATATATATATATATACACACACACACACACAAAATGAGTAAAAAATAGTCTACATGAGTATTTGGCTCAGATGTATTTTGTGCAAACTTAAGTAGCATTTCAGGAATCACTGAAAATTTAGTGTTATTCACTGTTCTGAAATCTGATTGTTTTGAAAATTTGAACATATTTTAGAAGATTGCATTTTAGCTGGTTCTCTATACCTTGTGGAGCTTCCATCTTATATTAGAAGCAATGGTAAAAATAATCACCAATTTGCTGTTTTGTAAATTTTAAATGATTTTTAATGAATTTTTAGGTTTGCTTTCAAAAGTCTCTGCATCTCTGTATGATTTTTATCAAGCTATTTCTTCTGTCATCAAATGGCAGTGTTCAGGACATGAACAGCTCCCTATTAGAGACAAAGTATACTGGGAAAAAGCCCTGGATAGAAAGTCTATAGATCAACATTTAAACTGTAGATCTTTACATTCTTTAGGCAAGGCACGGAACATTGAGTTGGTCAGTATCATAATTTAAAGGTCCTGATAATAAAATCTCTTCTAAGGAAAATTGTGAGGATAAATATCAGTCATGTCTCCAGTACAGCAGATGGTGTTCCCATGGTCCCATGAGAGGCATAACTAATGCAGCCTCCAACCCATGGGCAGATATTTTCATTCTTTATGACCCTGACTTTGAAGGAAGTAGATGGCTCAAATGCTGTTTTTCCATTATTAAATAATGCATAAGTATAAGAGGGAAGGACAATTCAGCATTCACTACCACAGAGGTTTTAATAAAGAAAGATACAATAAAAAATAAATTTAAAAGTAACATTTTTTTTTTAGAATTATTTTATTAGAGGAAATCAGGACCTGGGAGGAGGCGATTGAAGTCATCACCGATGATTAATGAGGAGAAGGCATTTAAGTTACCTGTACCTCTCATGGGCTCTCCCATTATAGAACAGAGGTTAATTTAAATATTTGTGTTTTTATTTTTATACCAACTAATTACAGAAAGGAGGAAAATTTCAAATGGATATCAACTTTACAAGTAGGTTTATGTATGTGAGGATGTTGGTGCTTCAGAAAGATAAAAACAAAGAGGAAAAAAGCAGTATAAGAGTTTCAAGTCTCTTACTATAAGTTGGCCACCAGTTTATCTCTGCGTTCTTTAGCCTCTGACATAAACTAGAAAATACCATGAGTTATGTGGTTCAGTATATCCACAAAGTAAAAGAAAATCAACTGCTGAAGAGCAATGCACTCATTTCTAGAATTGAAATTCAAGGGGAATCTCTTCAACTGGTCCATTCTAAGAGGTCCACAGAGAGGGAACAGTGCACTTAATACAGCCTAAATAGGATTCATTCAGTAAAAATAAATTCCCTATCTTGAGCCCTCTGTCCTGAAGATTGAACCCCATCCTCTTTCTATCTCCAGCTCTTTTTTCTAGCTGTAAGCTCAGTTCCTTTACCTGTAAATAGTGACAACATAACAATTACTTTGAAGCATTACTGATAGCATCAAAGGTTGAAAGTTATGTAAAACACTTGGTACTTTAGTGGTCAAATATTAAGCACTTGATATTATATAATATTTTATCAGAGACTGCAGTAGGCTGAAAGTACTTTTTTTCTTATTTATATACTCTATCAATGTTTTTGCCTGTATTTTTAGAATCTAACTCTCATTCTTTTGTGACATTCAACACCTGTTCTTTCTACTACCTTTCGATCACATTGTTAAGCAAAATGTGATTTGAGCATAAATTCACTGGATCTTTAACAATACTTATCTCCTTCTGCCTACACCTGTCAGAGAACCACAATTGTTTATAACAATAATAAAAATGGTGAAGAAAAATACTATTAATTATTAAACAAGGGCTTTTTTAAAAACATTTTTGCAAATTCTTAACAATTAATACAGTTAAGTTAAAATGAGGAATGTCAAATATAATGTTAGATACATAAGTTGTTTGAAATGATCTGTAAAATATTTTAAATATATCATACACTACATTTAGATATAAAGTTACATGAATGTTCTCCATACAGTAGAAAAAATTCACACTGCTGAACTGTTTTCAGTGAGATGATTTATGATTGGCTTTCTCAGATGGATGACAGATTTCCATTGAGACGTGTTCACTTACTAGCTCTTAAATCTCAAGGCTTTTGTGTAGTAGATAGAAGAGTTAGAAGATTCTGAGAAAGGGAATGAATGTAAGGAAAGACTAAGCAGCCTGAGATAAGAAATTAGATACCTTAATCATCATGAGAATGGAAAAGAATGTAATTTATATATAATGTTTAGTTAATATATAAAATCATGTAATATACATATATGTACATATACATATAGCAAGTTTCCAAGAGAGAATATAAATGTGTACAAATATTCTGAAAAGTAATTTAAATACAGAACACTTTAAAAAATCATCTTACAAGCCAGTCATTCATCTTCAATCTGTTTTAGAAATGTTGCCCTGAGTGGAAAAATGATATTTGAAGTGTATAGATGCTATGTGGTCCTATGAAAACGTGTATGCTCACAATTAGAAAGACTTATGACTCTTTACAGAACTATTAAATCAAATATTATTCAGTAAATATTTGCCACTACTTTTTCTTACAAGATCTAATTGTTAAAAAAAAAATATGTTGAATGCTTTCTCTATTTCTACTACTTATTTTCAATGCATTTAGCTGCTATCATTTCACACAAATAGATTTATAACTGCAAAATCTTTGTCCCTACTGCACTTTATTAATACATTTGCTTCTCTTTATCCTTTTTGTTGATTTATAATCTTAAATGTTATCTTGACTTAGTATTTCCACTCTATATGGTTTGCTTTAAATGTACTTGTCACTTCTTGTTTTTTACTTTATTATCAACTTTAAAAGAAAAACATTTTGTTTTGAGGGTTTTTTGTTTTTAATATAACATTACTGGATGTTAGATTTTAACCTAAGAGAACCTTTTTTCTTTTATGGGGCAGTTGAGTTCTTGCTTTCTTCTCTTCATCTCCTCTCTTCTCTTTTTTTATTTTTATTTTTTTAAACTTAGTGAAATTTTATGCTACAAAGCTTTAACTAGATAATTTTCTCCAGTATGTTTTATTTTCTACCCATTATTTCAGTGTGAAATCATATGAAAAACATTAGATTTATAGTAAAGTATAAAACAGAGGAGAATTATTCTATAGTTCAATTCCAGGGTGTTTCAAAAAGTTCACAGAAAAATGGACTTGGAAGATAATATCAACCAAAAAACTTCTGAACACCCAAGGAAACAATCTATAGAGTGAAAAGACAGTCTACAGAATAGGAGAAATTATTTGCAAAATATGCATCTGACAAGGAATTAATATCTAGAATACACAAAGAGTTCAGACAACTTTACAGCAAAAAAACAAATGATCCAATTAAAAAATGGGCAAAGGAGCTGAATAGACAGTTGTCAAAGAAAGACATCCAAATGGTCAACAGGTATATGAAAAAATACTCAACATCACTAATCATCAGGGAAATGCAAATAAAAATCACTTTGAGATATCACCTTACCCCAATCAGACTGGCTATTATAAAAAAGACAGAAAAACAAATGCTGGTGAGGATGAGGAGAGAGAGGAACCCTCCTGCATTGTTGGTGGGTCTGTAGATTAGTACAATCATTATGGAGAACAGTATGGAGGCTCCTTAAACAACTAGAGGTAGAACTTCCATATGATCCAGCAATCCCACTCCTGGGGATATGTCTAGAGGATTGGAAAACATCAGTTTGAAGGGACACCTGCACTGCCAAGTTTACTACAGCTCTATTTACAATAGCCAGGCGATGGGATCAACCTAAATGTCCATCGATGGATGACTGGATAAGGGAATTATGGTATAGATACACAATGGAATACTACTTAGCCATGAACGAGAATGAAATTCTCCCATTTGCATCAACATGGATGAGCCTGGAGAAATTATTCTAAGTGAAACAACTCAGGTACAGAAGGAGAAATACCCCATGTTCTCACTCATAACTAAGAGCTGAATCCATCAATAAACAAATAAACAATAAAGAGAGACAGAGAGAAAGAAAGAAACAACAATCACAGTAATACACTGAACTTTTAGAAAACTAGAAATAGAAAAGGAGAGGGGAGAGGGAGGGGGATTAATGAGGAATTGGTTAACAGACACAAAGAATGATTGCGTATTGTAATGATGAATAGGCTCACTATACTGATCTAACCACCACACAATTATTGAAAGTCAATGTGTACCCCACATGTATGTATAATAAAACATCAACAGAAAAAACCTATTAAAGGTAAACGTAATAGAGATGAAAAAAATAAGATAATAAAAATAAAAAAATCTTTCCATGAACTTTTTGAAGTACCCTCATACATACAGTGTCATTAGTGGTTGCCATTTTTTAGAGTTTTCTTTTAGGCATTATATATGAAAAATTTTAGGGTGAAATTGTCTTCGATAGTATATTTCTGAAGAGAATCAAGAGTACAAGAGTTCAATATTTTTAAAGGTGTTATTTCACAAGCTCTTTGTAGCTGCGAATCATTTTAAACATGTTTTCAAATGCTTGGATGATGAAGACAAATCATGACTTTCACCAGTACTATACGAATATAAAGCTCTAACAGCTTTTAAATAAAGTTAGGAGAATTCAGACTACCATGTCAGTCCAGAATATAATTATTTCTTTAGTCGTTACCTTCTCCATCTGATTACCCGGGTGAGTTTGACATTGAATAGGTACTACACTGTGGCTTAGAGATGAATATGCTCTGTGTAGAGACACTTATTAAACCACACTTCAACATATCTTAAAGAAATTTATCTAACATACCAGGAAATTCAATTTTATTATTAGGGTAAATTATAGCACGTGTTTTAGAAATCCAATTATTTATGTGCTTAAATGGCATTTCCCCATAAGTCATGAATAGAGAATATACTCTAAGGACCAAACATCACTTTTGGGGCTTAAGTTTGACTTCCATCTTTTCTTGAGGAAGATATATTTTCTCTTGCATCTGGTGGCCCATAATTAACTGTGACAACCTAAGAATCTTTAACAATATTTGTCATATCTGCTCAGTTATATGGTTGTAACCCCAAAATCAATTAGCTTTAATATCCCATTAACTATTAGAAACTTAACAGGTTTCAGATCACTGTGAACAATGTCACAAACTGCCTACAACATATTTTTTAGTGACTCTAGCATTCCTATACTGCTAGACTTTTCTTTTTAAGCCAACTATTAAAGTCAATATTTCCACGCTCCATTACCGTATAGATGTACTGCTCTCTGATTGTGTAACCATAAAGTTGGGTGATCTTATCTCTATTTTGTTGTAATGTATCCACAAAAGCAATTGCAATCCCATAACTCACAATTTTTTGCTCATCTGATTCTTCTAGATTTGCTTATTTTATAGAGTGCATCTCTTTCTTTTCACTCAACACCTGAAATACCTTACTTAAATATGTACTCACACTCCCCTTTTGCTTTAACAGGGAATAAGTTATGTCTTTAGCTGAAACACATTCCTTTGTTAAAGAAGGTGCTGAAATCATCATAAATAAAGCTTATTAAACTATAAATGCAGCTGTTTCATTTTTAATTTAGGTATTAATATACTTAAATTTTTCACATTTATTATTACTTATTTTAAATCAGTTTCCTTTACTCAATCTGTGCTGTTTCAGTTCCTAATTCCATTTTCTGATAATATTAATATAGATTTTTTACTGTCTTTTTTCCCATCAAATTAGTGTTTCTCAGTTCTCTCTCTTTAACACGTGGTTTTACTTTTGTTTGTTACAGGATAACAACAGCTCTTCCCACTAACGGGCAATGTTTGATTCATCCCAAGCTCAAATTCTCTCTTACTCCTTTTATTTTTATTTAGAATATATTAAAACTCTCCTCATTTCTTCCTTTACAGAATGAGACCATTGGAAAAACTCAGACTTATTTTCTCTCAACCTTCCTGCCTACCATGGAATTTTGGTTGAGATAGTATAGTCCTTCTTACAATTATCCTTGTAATATGTACCTTTTGTGAGTCTTATGTAGTACTCATACAACACCAGAAAGTATGCACTTAACCATTAATAGTTTACTCTACAAATATATATATATAGATGTGTTTGTGTTTGTGTGTGTACATACATGCAAACACATACACACAATATATTTGTCTAAATCTATAGCTACATCTATTTATCAATTTATTTATATCAAGATTGATACTATTATTTTGTCTTCTCTTTATTGAAACATTTTGAGGTCTTGGTTTTGGTTAATTTTTTGTTTGGTGGTAGCCCTTTTTATTTCCATATATTTTCTTTAGGTGATAATGTTTTCTTTAGGTGTGTGTCTTCACACACACAGCACAGAAAACATTACCTCTGGTCACCAAAATGTTTGTGAGTTTTTCCCCAATACTGGCCAAACAATTCTCCAGAAGACACCAGGTGGGTGTCCTCTAATTCTATTATATTCTGACACTACCTGGAGAAAGCATCAGATCCCACAAGTTAAGGGCTCAGTCGCACAATACTGACTACCTCATTCCCCTGCCCTAAACTGCAGATGCCAGTTGCAAGCCCCAGGTTGTGACCTGTGTTCTGACCAAATGGCTATTCGTTGGAGTTCACATGATCTCCTCTTTGGGATAATTTTTCAGAGCAGCTCACAGAACTCAGGGAAATACTTATGTTTATCAGTTTATTAATAAAGGATATAATAAAGGATAAAGATGATTAGTCAGATGAAGAGAGACACAGGGCAAAGTCTAAAAAGGTCCTAAGTGCAGGAGCTTCTGTCCCAGTGAAGTTGGTGCACACCACCCTCTTCGCACAGGGATGTCTTCTTCAACCCAGAAGCTCTCCGAACCCCATATAGTTCAGGAATTTTTATAGAGGCTTCATCATATAGGCATGATTGATTACTAACTCCATTTCCAGCCTGTCTCCCCTCTCCAGAGAATGGGAGGTGGGGCTGAAGGCAGAAAGCTCCAAGCTTATAATCATGGCTTGGTCTTTCTGGTTTCCCATCCAGGAGTTCACCGAGAGTCATCTCACTAGAGCAAAAGATGCTGCTATTGCCAAGGAAATTACAAGGGATTTAGGAGTTCTGTGTCAGGAACCAGTGCAGAAACCAAATATTAGAACAAAAGATTCTCCTAATAGTACCCTTTATTACTCAGGAAATCACAGAGGTTTTAGTAGATCTGTGCCAGAAACTGGGAGCGGAGGCTGATATATATATTTCCTATTATTTCACACTGGTAGACTTGAAAAATACACTTTGGAGTTCTTGCATATCTTCAAACATCTTTCTGCATCTGAGATGCAAATGATATCTTGAGTAAATTTGAAATTCCTGTGCTGAAAGTTTTTTGTTTCTGTAGTTCATAACTGGTATTCTGTGTTTAACTGCTTACAATACAAAGATGTCGTCATATTTATTTTCTTATGCTGGTGACTTAACCTTACATATGGAGTTTTTTAAAAATGTTTTTGTAACATTAGAGATCATGCATTTTACTAGGATATGCCCAGTTAGGAGTTTTCTCATCAGGAAAGCCTGGAACTCTGTGAGCACTCTTCATATGGAGATATGGTTCTTCATTCAGCCTGAAAAAATTTTCTTCAGTCAATTGTTTTGTTATTCCTGATCCTCCATCTGTCCCTTTTCCTCCCTTTGAAACTCCTACTCTTTTCCTGCTAATTTCCCTGAACCTGTTATATCACTAATTTTGGTCTCAATTTTCTCTCATTTAATCCAATTTTTGAGTACATTTTCCTAAGTGCTTAAAACAAATTAGGTGTCCATCTGTCTCATGAAGTTTTTCTCTTGCCAGGTGTTTGAAATTTTTCATCTTATCATCTCTCTTTTCCTCCTGAGGCCTATCAGATAAGCTGCAATTTTATTCTGCCAAGGAATTGAGACTTAGATTTTAATGTTTGAATATCTTTTATAGCTAGAATCCTCAGATCTCAAAGGCAAATGGGACTCTTTCTGTGAGAGGATGGGGTTAAGGACAGACTGTCACCACCCTACTGAGATAAATGGAAGAGGCCTTTCTGCTGTTTGGTATTAGTTTACTTCCAAACTTCATAGTCATGAAGGATCAGCTCAACTATTTTCAATTTAGGCTCATTGAGGCCACAGAGATCCAACCCACAGCCAGCAGTCTCCCACCTCGGTCCTATAGATCCCTGGACAGCAAGCCCATTAAAGGGAAAATCATACAGCATCAGGTTTTCATTTGGTAGAGGAAAAGAAGAACATGGATGATCAATTTAGTGAATAAATCTAAAAGCAGATATAGTGGTTTGAATTATGTCATCCCAAAACTCACTGAAGCTCGAATTGTGTCCCCCAAGTTTTATGGATTACAAACTTAACTCCCACTGTCACTGTTAAGAGGGTGGGAAATCCTAATATGGTGATTGAAGGGTGGGGCCTTGAAGAGATGACTGGACTGTGGGACCTTGCAGTAGTGAATGTATTGATGATGGTGGTCAGGGTGTGGCTCTTAAAGCTCCAAAGGGCTTTAAGAGGAGACCCATGAGGAGATTAGCTCTCTGCTCTCTCTGCTTCCACCATCTTGCAATATGAGACCCCAGAGTGGACTTTGTACTACTTCCCAGCCTCAGAAACTGTAAGCAATACATTTCATTTTCTTACAAATTACCCAGTTTCAGGTATTTTGTTATAACCAGCAGAAACGGACTAATACATCAAGGATGACATTTGATGGAAACTGAAGAAATTCAGGTGATATGTTACTGAACCAGAAGGAGTTCATCACCTGTTGCAGTTAGACCAAGTCTGTATACCATGATTTGCAGTAGGAAAGATCAGCTTTAATATTGAGCAGTGCCACTCATGGAGACAGGGCAGCAAATGCTCTGACCCCTGAACACCTTAATGGCTTAAAATTGCAAGCATTTATAGAGCAGAATCATGAGTAGGGGTCTTGGGAGTCAGGTGGGGATCTGATTAACTTCATGAAGTCAGCACAACTATTTCTGGTATCCTGACTAATTCTTCCTCAGCTCCTTCTGAGTCTGGAGGTGTGTGAACTTCAAAGCAGGCTTGTGGTTAATGGTGATCTGCAAACAAAACTTGATTGGCATTATAGATATTATCTCGAGCCATTCTGTTAAGGAACAAACATCTTGGAACTAGGAAATCATGTTTACCCCAAGGAAAGTATATGTTTGCAGGGAAAATATAGGAAAATGTTCAGGGCCCCTCAGATGTTCAGAATCTTGCTGAGCATTTGATGTAAATATCCACATGCACCCAGGTGTTCCTTGGTTATTATCTAATGTAATTGCATATGTGCACCCAGGTGTCTTGGGTTATGGACTTAAGTATAAAGGACTAACAGCTCTGATACACGGTGCCCCAGCTCCTCGGGACACTCCAGAAGGTCACTAGGGCAGCTGCTCCTAGCTCTGAATAAAGCCTATTAATTTTTTTACCCACAGCTCCTAAGATCTTTTCCTACTACCTAGCTCATGGACCTCCATGTGAGGGATTTGTGACCCAGTCTGCACAATGGGCTTGAAGGGTCTGTGAACCCTAAGCACTAGCTTGACAATGTTTAACTCTCTTATCCTATGGTTAAGCACACTTTATTGGAACTCCTAGGAATTCAGCCTGTCACGATCGGTCAAGCAGATTCCTTAGCTACTCCCTGCCCCCTAGCTGAGGCCTGCTCTGGATAGGGTTATAGGGATAGCTAAGGAAAATATAGGGGTCTTTTCCACTTCATATATGATAATTTGGAAATAAACTATGAAGACTGACAACATTACAAAAAAGATGCAGATGATTTTTAATTTTTTAGAAAATGGACCATTTTTAGAATATGGAGGATAAGCAAATAAGAGCCACCTGAAATGAAGTTTAAGATTCTGCTTTGGAAATAAGGTAATAAATAAGTTTGGTGCCATTAAATGAGAAAGAGAATAGTATGTCATTTGGGCAAAACTGGAAACAGACATACTGTTGGTTATGTCATGTCTCCTGTCCAGGGTGGAATTTCCATTCATTACTTCTCTACTAAGAACCAAAACTTGATAAAATAATTAAAGGATGAGAATCATAACGGTTATCAGCAACCTTGTTTCTCAATTACTTTAACTCTATTTCGAATATAAATCTCTGTTCACGCTGCATTCATTTAATTAATAAATATTTGTTCTTTTTATACCATCAACAGAAACTGCATAAGGCAGTATAGAACCAAAGATGGAACACAGTCTCTTCCCTGAAGAAGTATAATCACATAGGTAACTATTATGTGATAACTATGTGTTATCTATCAGTGTTAGAGAAATTCACAGGATGTCATGAGAGAGAACACCTGGAATGTGGATCGGTCAGACACATGATAGCAGGTTTCATCCTTAACGGATGGTGAGACATTAGAGAAAGCTCTAGGGCATTTCAGGAAGAAAAGATGACAGAGTATGTAATTGTGGCAAAAACAAAAACCAAAAAAAACACATAGCATTTGTGAAGCAATACAAGCAATTCTGTGTAGTTAAATACGAAGTGTGAAGCTGGAATTAAAAAGGAAAGAGTCTGGATGGGTCAGTAAGTGCCAAGTTATGAAAGGAATTGTTAAAAAGTTTGAGAATTCTATACATGAAGAGGAGCTGTCAAACATTTACAGAATTTTTTTCTTGACAGACAGCAACATGGTCAGATTATTATTATTATTTTTTTAACGTTCATTTTCTCTCCAACAGTATAAATGGATTCAAGGGAGATAAGACTGGAAGCAACAGAACGATTTGGGAGTTATTGTATTTGCTTAACAAAGAGACTGTAATGTTGGGATTATGTCATTTTAATAGGAATAAAGTCAAGTGTTAGATAACTTGTTTTTTGTACCAGTCAAGTTGGGCATGAAGGATTCCCATTTGGCAAGTCAATATGCATGTGTAAGGCTGGGAAAGAGAGAGTGGGGTTGGAAATACAGGTTTTTAGTCATCAGCTCATAGATGTTAGTTGGAGCCATGAGAACAGAGAGAATTTCTCAGGAAAAGTATACAGCATAAGATGGTATTAATGTGAGCTGGGAATAGCAGTGTTAAGCAAGCCTAAATGGTAGAAAAAAAGAAGTAATTCATGAAGTAGATTGAAGATAAATTGCCAGAAATGATTATCATAAAGAAAATACTTTTTTAAAAAAAAATAGAAATATCTAATAACATTGTAACTTTCTGAAGACAGTACTACTGTTTGCCAATACTCAGTTCCCTCTTCCCCTGAGCACAGTAGAGGTTTATATTCCCTGTTCTTTGGAGTCAGGTATGGTCAACAGGTTGGCTTTGATCAGCAAAGTGTAATTAATAAAGGCATATGTTAATTCCAAGTAAAAGATAGTAATTGTCTAACTTCCCACTCCCACCCTCAACGTTAGTATAGTAATCTCATGTGCACTTTTTAACATAAAGCCCCAGAAAGCCTGGGTCTACTGTTTTACCCAAATAATATACTGTCTACAATTTATAGCTGAATAAATATTATTGTCAATACTACAGGAAATCTTAACTATGAAAAGAACTTCCTCATCCGTAATTGAATAACCAGCATATCCTCAGATGAAGCAAAATGTAACATGACTTGGGAGGAGATATAATAAAAATCAAAAGATTTGCCAGATTTTTGCCAGTTTACATTAACTGAAACCTGGAATGTATGTGGGGAAGGATTTTAAATGTGTTATTTTAGGGAAGAAAACATTCTAACATTAGACGAGGTGAATTTATTCATATGGGTTATAGCTTGAGCAATGATGAGCACCTCTAATAGTTTACTTGGTGGATAACTGAAATCTGGAGTCAGTGTCGTCATACATTACATAAAGTTGGGATACTAGAACTTAACTGGCATATGCTGCAGGGAAAAAATGAAAGCGCAGAGGGAGAGAAGTTATCTCCAACAAATTCTGCATGGATTATTCATGCAACCATGCTAATCATGTTCCCAAGAAGAGCCCAGAGAATATTCCATTCACCAGTGAATTAAGAAGAGCCCCCAAAATAGTCCTTTAATCAGTGAATTGAGAAATAGCAATGGTAAGAAGAGTACCAATATGCTTTGAAAAGAAAGCCCTATAATGGCTATCTTTGGCATGCCCATGAATACAGGTGTTACCTTCGTTATTCAGCAGTGATAAATGTATTACAAAGTGGCATAGGTCAACTGACTGCTTTTAACGTTCATGTTTAAGGTACATATGATTAATACAATCCATGATTCCAGAGCAGTAAACCAAATGGTTTGGCCTGCAGAGACCTGACTAGAGGAAATTGTTTAAAGTGGTTCTGGAAATGAGAAAGATAGATACGATGTGTCCACCTGGGTAAACTGAACTACACTTCCTAGAATTCCCCTGTATGTTTCTAATTAGCCTGCGTGGAAGGGAGAAAGCAGCCAGTTTGTAGCTCACACTGACAGTCTGTTGACTTGCCTCACTGGCATAAAGCAACAACTGGGTCTTCAATTGCTTTCTCTTCTCCCTGGATCTTCATTCTCTTTCTCTGAATCTTAGGCCACTTGTGGTATATGTGTGTTCAACACCATGACAAAGGGCTCGGTTTTATACAGGATACCCTCATCACTAAGATCAGGGGTAACAAGGAGAAATGTGGGTATCAGTCTGTCCTGTGGTTCCAGCCTTCTTGTTATCTTCTCTTCCTACCTATCTGCCTGCAGACTTCAGCTTCCAGCCTTAGACACAGAAATACCCTTGCAAGGACTCATTACTCAATCTCCACAATTGCATAAGGCATTCCTATAATAAATGTCCCACTAGTTCTGCTCCTCTGATTAAATTCTGACTGAAACAGAGAAATCGAGTACGTTTTTTTCTTAATATGTATAATTGGGATAAATATGAATAAAAAAAATCTTCTATAGTTTAAATAATGATGTTCCCTCCAAAAATTCATGTTGGAAATTTATCTCCAATGCAACAGTATTAGACATGTGGCCTTTGGGAGGTGATTAAGTCATGAGGGCTCCATCCTCATGAATGGGATTAACACCCTTATACAAGGGCTCCAGGTTGAAGAGAACGCTCTCTGCCTTTCTATCTCTTCTTCTGTATGGGGTCACAATGTTCTTCCCCTCTGGAGAACACAGCAACAAGGAGCCATGTTAGAAGCAGGGAGCAGCCTCCTCAGATACCAGTCCTGCTGGCACCTTGATCTTGGATTTCCCAGAATCTAGAACTGTAAGAAATAAATTTCTGTTACTTACAAATTACCCTATCTCAGGTATTTTCTTATAGCAGCACAAATGGACTAAGATAAATCTAAGTGGGCTGAAGACACTTGAGGGAACCACCAACTTGGAGAATCAAGGGCCTCTAACCTATCTCCTAGATGTGAATCAATGCAGACTCTAGATCTCCTGGAATAAAGGGAAAGCTGGGTTCCCCTAAAAGTAAACCCTAGAAACAACTACAAATATGTGATGGAAATAGTCTTTCCAACTTTGCTCAAAGGGACCTGTGAATATTTTCTAAAATAACGTGTTTTGGAGAGAGAAAAATATCCAGATCTTTTAAGTATTACTCAATATGCAGGCTCTGAACCAAAATGAATTTTGATAATCCAGCAGGCTGCTACAGTCCACTGTTCAGAGTGGGGACTTATGGAGGTCAGTTGAAGTGTACTGTTGGCCTGAATCCATCTATAAGTGCATGGTAAATCTGTAAACAGCTCTGTAGTCATCTCCCCAAATTCAGAATTCATAGTTGAAGTATCTTAACTCCATAGCTGGTAGAATGCCCACATTGTTTCCCTGACCCATGGAGTAAATGCTGTTATGGTATAATGGAAAAGTGGAGTTCTCTGATCCCATTTCATCCAGGAAGGGGGAAAAAGCAAAAAGTTCTTTATAGTGCAATCCCATTCTCTATAGTGCAATCCCATTCTCTATAGTGCAATCCCAAAGAATTATGCCACTATCAAAGACTTCAAAGATGCAGGAATAGTGAGTTCTATCTTATTTCCATTTAACATGCCACTTGAGATTGTGAAGAAATATTAATGCTAGAGAGTGAAAGAGAATTATCATAAACTTAGTTAAAAATTGCCTCCAATTGCATCTGTTGTTTCACATGTGGTCTATGTATGTGGGTATTTCAAAACATTTGAGGAAAAATAGAATTAGAAGTTAATATGATTCCATGAACTTTTTGAAGACCTCTCGTGCTGGAGCAAATAGCATGAAGTTCACTAGCTGGCATAAAGCTATTAATCTGGCAATTGCTTGCATCTATGTGTAAATTGTGAAGGACCACCAGAAAGTTTGCTTTCGTTCTGTATGGGGGGTGATAGATCTTTGCTGTATTACCTCAGGAATATGTCGGCTCTGTTCTATGACTTAACATAGTACAAGGAACCTTGATTGTTTCACTATCTCTCCGAATATATTATCTTACCATATTGACAATATTATGGAAATTGGGTCTAGTGAGAAAGATATAGCAAATAATCTCTACATATACGTGCAAATCATAAAACAGAGGGAGAGATAGACCCTGTGAAAATTCAGAAAGGATGAATGTTATATGTAAAGTCAACAGTAAGGTCTTCTTCGTAAGGTCTATCTATCTGAGCGATGGATCTCCAACAGCAAAGACCACACTGCTGATAGGATACCATCTCCCAAGAGGACTAGTCTGATACATGATGGCAGTTGAATTATATTGAATCCCTTCCATAACTTGGGGGAGAGGCTAGAGGCAATAATTCATCTTCACTGAAATACTAATGTAGGTTATAGATGTTTATATCCTCCTCAAATTCTTTTAGCACCACCTTAAATGGACTTGTTTAATATACATACACCATTATGATATTCACATGGCACTTCTCTTGAATAAGGGATCATTTTACAACAAGGAAGTAATGGAATGGACTTACTATCATGGAATCCATTGGTCTTGTCATGTACTCCAACCCTGATAAAATGTAGGGGTGGCCTATTAAAGATTTTATTACAATACTGGTTAGATACAATAACTTGTTATGCTAAAATGACTACTATTTAGCTGAAGAAGTATCCAAAAATATGGGAATAAATGAAAAAGTTTTGGATTTTGGTCTTGGTCCTGTCATTAATTAGTTAGATGGTGCTAGACAAATCAGTATTAATTTCCATATTTTAAAAAAGATTGGATTTTGTGTGTCTAAAAACATCAGAAGTAGCAAAGGTGTTCCAGAAAGACCCAGGGGTTAAAAAGTCACATCAAATTTTTTTTGAAATCTATTTTTTTTTTTTTAGCAGAATGCCTGTTATTTAAACATTTGAGAACCTGATGGATGTATTGTGTGATTATGTGTGGTAATTAGTGGCTGTCAGGTAAGCATAACTGACTTGGTCTGTTGTTCTGTTTGTATCTTATATAGTTTTTGGCATGTTGGATTTTGACCATTACATCATTTTAATATATTTTTGTTCTTATTCATATACATTTAATTTTAATTTATATTAATCACAGTTAATAGAAATTATTAATGGTTTTGGTCAAATTTCATGCTTTGAACAATTTTTGAATTTTTCAAATTTACTATACTTTAAAAGAGCTTGATGATCAAAAAAATGATTAATATATAGTAAAGATACAAGGTTCTAGTGAATAATAAGAAATTAGCTTTTCTTTTATTTATAGTTGGTTAACATCTCATACCAATCCTCTATTCTTGGCATGCAGGTGAAAATCAGTGTTGAAAAATTATTATGGCAAAAGAAACAGCTGCTAAACGTTCCAAAGTGAGCATAAACTTAATAAAAGTGTCAAGCTTTAGAAGTTAACGTTGGTATGGGACTTTTATATTCTTAGGAAAAACTACAAAACCAAATTACAAAATATTGGAAAAATGTATGCATAATGAAGCCGGCATAAAGAGATAACTATAAGACAGTCAAAACAACTGCTGTGAACATTATAAATCACTACTATTAGATTTTAATTATGAATGCCTTTGACAGTGCTAAGTAAAGCCCATAAGCTCTTGGAGCAGATAACACCATCAGAGTGGGTGAGACAACTGTGCAGTTCACTTGTCCTCTGCTTCATACATTAACCTCAATGGAATTGTTATTTTTTGATATTTACTTCTCCATCAAAATGTTTTTTGTTCAATGGAATTTTACTAATAAATTATATCTAAAATACTAATATTTCAAAGTGTAGACTGCTTCCTTTTCACAATTTAGATGCCTCCAAAGAGGCCTGCTATAATTTAGGATGACGGGCTTTTAAAGAGAAGTAATCCTGTTATAATCTTGCTGGGAATTTTATTAGGGTAGTTTTTATTTTTATTTTTTCTTTATTGTGATTTTTTGGGGGGATAGTTTTTAAACTTAAGAAATGAATACATATTGATGCAGTTACTAGCATCATCAGGTGAATACTAGGTAAAGCATAATAAACATGCTGGCTTCACTCAATAGAGTGAGTTTTTGAATTGCGAAGGTAAACAGTTTGCAAATTTCGTTTAACTGAAGAATTCTTTCTCATGTTTTTCAAAATACAGCATGTGAAATAAAGAAAGAGCTACTCTGATTGAAGTTAGGATGGGAGATTTGTAATCTATTCTACTGGGCTCTATCCCTGATGTGCCATTAAACAGATAAGGGAATGCTGATGGCTTGGCAGAGAAGTATGAAAGTTCTAAGGGTTTTGAAAGACCTATATTTGTAATACAATGTGTTGTGTTAAATTAGGTTTGGCCTAAAGCTTTCTTCAGACATAGTGAACTGTAACCCAACCTGACGTGTAAACAGACTAACCTACTTTTGTAACCTAACACAATGTGCAAGCAGAATGTAACCCACAATTGTGACAAGTAGCTGAGTCTCAGCCAGTTAAAGGCAACCAACTGTTTGGTACCTCACTTCCCTTTTCTGTATGTCACTACTCTTTTTTTGTCATAAACTTTACTGACCATGTGGCAAAGGCATAGTCCTTTGAATCTGTTCCGACTCTAGGGACTGCGCAATTTGTGAATTGTTTTCTTATTTTATTTTTCTTTTCTTGTTCAAATTAAACTTGGATAAATTTAACTTGCCTTAAGTTTTTCCTTTAACAGCTGGTTTAAAAAAAAAAGTATGAGGATAAATGGATAAAAGTATGATTTGCTGTCATGGCCAGACGCACACACACCCACACACATGTACACACACTCCTCAAACAAGGTTCAGTTGCGTGAGTGTCCTTATCTCCATGAAGAAAAAGAAAGCACAATAGTGAAGGCAAAAAGACAAATGTAACTGGAAGAAATCTTGAGAATCTTGCATTTTATATCATGCATATTTATCTCCTCCCAGCATTTGGGGAAAAATATTTTTTTAAAAGTATAATTGTGACTTATGTTTCAAACTTCTAGACCAGCATTTCTTAACCTCTTCATTTCTCTCTGTTTTTGATCCACATGATTGAGAATATCCTTTGTAAAAAAAATCCTATGTATGTTCTCAAGTTCTGATGGTTCTGATATGACTTAAAAACACTAAAGTGTCTGAATTTATACCCTACATGGCAAACTGACAAGTTAGCCTGTCAGAGTTTCAGAGAGGTTAGCACAAGGCTCAAAATTCCCAGGTTAGAAACAGACAATACCAATAGCAAGAGCATCGACATTCCTTGAGCCCCAATTTGCACTGGCCCTTGGGAAGAGGCCAAGTGAGACCTGTCCACACAGTGAGTTACATGAGAGGAACACTAACTACACAAAACCCAAACATTATATATTTGGCAGGAGGCATGTGCAGGGAGACACAGTTTACCTCTACCCTCTCAGGGTCCCAGTTGGGTCTGAGAATTAAATTGACATAAGATAAATGAACAGAAAGAAAGCATACAAATTTAACATGTTTACGTGTCACAGGAGGCCTGATAAGGATATGAGGACCCAACGAAGAGGCAAAATCTGAACGCTTTTATATTAGGTTGAACTAGGAGAGGCAATTGTGGAAAAGTAACTAAATTATGTAGGGAGGCTATAGGAAGATAAAAATTATTTTAATAAGGTCTATTTGTACAGAATTCTCCTTGATATGACTCCCCATAGAAGAATGTTTCTATTCTCCTGGTACAGGGAGGGCATTTCACATGGGAGTTATTCTCCTGTCTTCAGGAAGTAAAGTGAAGACTAGAATGCCCTTCTCGCACATACTGTTTTTCAAATGTCTTTAGCTCAAAACAATCCTTGTATCAAAGTGACATCTTTTGGGGTGCCTATCATGCCACTCGCCCTTCACATGCATGGTTCTTGCTCCAGAAAGAGGTATTTATACCCTAAGACTGCAAACAAACCTGCCTTTGCTCCAGTAATGGAAAGTGGGATAGAGAGAGGGGGAGATGCTATATCATACAAGGCTGCTTGCTATACAGACATTCTTGAAAAGATAGAGTAAAACAAAAGCAGTTAGTGCTTTTGAGTACAAAGACACACAGAAACATACGGAGGATTGTCTCCTAGTGATAACATCATAATTTTTCTTTAACCCCTTTGAAGATACTATTAGGGAAAAGTCAAATGAAAAGAACAAAATCATAGGAGTAATCTTAAAAAAAAACAAAAACTATCATCTGATTGTAGCAAACTATTGTACTGTGAAACTGTAATGAAAACATCTGTCCTTGACAGAAGGTAAACTCAAGAGAAACATTCTGCAGGTACATAATAAACTCAATATATAAAAAATCCAAATATTTAAATGTCCCCATTATTTGATCCCATAACACTGTTCTTGTATCACTTTGTGAAGTACTTTGCTTTGTGATACATCTTACAACTGTCTTCATTAGATGAAGCTCCATGAATTGAAGCTGATATGATTATGTTGATAATCAATAATGACTGGATCCCAAGCACCTAGCACAGTGCCTGGCACATGATCAGGGGTTGATCAATATCAATAGGAGAAATAAATAATATACAGAACTTTATAAAACAATGGTGATATTTATAGTTCTAAAATTATAAAATTGGCATTTCTTAGAGATGCTTTAGATTATGAAAACATTGAGTTCTGCACTGAGCCCTACTCGTTCTATTGCCCACAGTGCAATGAATAATTTGGCACCTGACACATAGTAGCTACTCATTAAATCTTCTACATATTCCATTGTTGCTTTGCCTCCCACAGATTTGTCACCCCTTTTCCCCTGGGTGATGGAGCCGCCAAAGATTACTTAAAGCCCATCTCTTCTGAGCAGTGAAAAGCCCTGAAAAGGGGTTAATCTCCTGGAATCCTCAAGATAGAGGCATTCCTTCCATTTGGGAAATTAACCACGAATTGGGGTTCTCTTCCCTCATTTATTCTTCAGACCAGGAAGTTATAGGAAGAGAACATAGGTGGGGTTTTTGCTAAGTATAGTTTAACAAGTTTAACCATAGAAGCTGGTAACATTCACTAAGACAAGTGAGATGACCTTCCATAATGCAATTTGCAACAAAAGCTTAATTTTACCAAACATTCTCTTCTTACAGCAATTTCCCAGTATCTTTACATGTCAATCAGTAACCTGTCTTTGAGCCAGCAACATTGCTCTGTTACAATTCTTTAACTTACAACAGAGACTATAGCCTGGGGAAAATTTCCTGTCCTTTGCAAGGTCAATATTTGAAACTGCAAGGCTTTAGAAATCCAGGCCCTGTGAAGTACATTTGCTTTATGCATACTCCGCATTCCATTAAACTGTAAACAACCTCTTGAGGAAACTAAGATCAAGAAAAGTTTAAACTGAAGAGTGTACACAGTCACAGGGCTAGTAACCGTCTGAACCACAGATTTCAACATTTCGTGCTATGATATATAGAACAATTATATCCTTTTTCTTTTACTTCAAGAGAATTGTAGCTTCTCTGACAACATTACTCTGAGTGTTAAGATCAGTGTTAATAGGTTTGCATGCACTTTTCAACAGTTTGTTGTAAATATATACATAGTACATTTTTTTAATATAAAAGGAATGACTTATTGGGGTTCAAATACATAAAATGAACAAATATCTTTAAAAATTAAACTTTAGAAACAAAAGTTTAACATTCAATCAGGCTCACAGTTTATAGGGAATACCCAGAAAGGTAATTTGTTTTCTAATCCAGAATACTAATGAAGATCACTTCATGAAGAATAAAATGCATTTGCAGCAATTCTGTTCTGGTCAGCAGCTTAATGACTGTGATTCCGTACCTGAGAAGAAATTGCTAAATAAATCTTCTCTGAGGCTAAACAACAAGATTTGGCCAATAACTCACAAGGGGTAAATATTTTTATAAAATTAACTTTGAAATGGAACATATCTGATGCAAGATAATAATAAAGAATAATTAAACAATATTTAAAAGCTAGTAAAAAAAATCAATTTTTTACAGAGAGAGAAAATCCAGAGGAGTTTTTAAGAACTCTAACCTCAGGATGGAAAAGCATAACAAGACTACAGAGATTACTAGGCATGCAGGCGTGTTAGTTTACCACGATAGAATGCTTACTTTGTGGAAAATGGATAATGAGACAATGGATCAGGGCCAGATAGTTTATTATCTAAAGCACAGCAAACATTAGGAGCATTGGTGTGGTTGTACGTACTCCCCTGCCCTCATGTCCCCAGGGAGATACTGCAGGCCCAGATGGATTCTGTGCACACAGTGGGCTGTGCTGCAGGTGAGAAATGTAGGCCCAAGGCTCTGCGCTTTTGAGCAAGCAACAAGCATGGTGTTGAGCAGCAAATATCGTAGAAAGAAGGAAGCAAGCCAGCCTCTTCCAAGGAAGGAGCCAGTTTCAGGGCAGTCACATGTGGTTTTATTGAACTACTTTGTTACCTATGTAACTAGCCACAGAAACTGCCCAGTGTCCAGGGACAGACAAACATTGTAGTGTGACACAATCAGCAAGAACATGTTGGGATGCTCAGGGGCCATGGAAGACTGCCTTTCCAACAAGGGTTTTAGCCACCCCTCCATTCAAATAACATTAACACTAAGCCTATTTCTATAATGTTTGTCACCAAAAGGTTCAGCTTCTGAATTATTTTAAAAGGAATACCTTATGCTACAGTTACAGTATCCTGACATATCCTGAATTCAGAATAAATTTATGTCTATATTTCACAATCCATTAATTTCCAGTAAAGTGAAACCCTTTAGCAAAGACATCATAATCAATATCCCCAGTATTAAATAGCACTTGTTTTCACATACCTGCTTTTGATATTGTAGAGTATACACAAAAGAGAATCAAAACATTTTATTCATATTACTAAATATATCCTTGCAATCCTGGGCAAGAATAAGATAGCTGAGCCCTCAAAACCACCAATAGAATAGCATTTTTTCACCAAATATTGGAGAACATCACGATGCCTATAGGTAATATAATAATTTGGGGGAATTCTCTCTAACCGTGACTTTTAAGGTGAAGGAAGAGATGTAAAAGTCTGCAAATATATTTTTAAATGAGTTTTCTAATTGATATGGGTTAACATCATAATCACATGATTGTTAGTTCTACAATTGATTCTTAATTGCTCATATGCATATTACCTTCATTGCCAATTATTATAATGATAACAAAATATTAATATGTTACACACTGTTACAGTTAAAATTCCTTGTATTGCCATGACTTGTGTCTCTTTTTTTCATAAAACACATGGATACTATATTGGAAATGGTGGAGACTGGCATAGATCAGTTTGCCCATTAAGTTGGCAGCTAATTGAGGAGTTAACGGATATATGTGTAACATACCAAATCTGGAATTCAGATTACTCTGCCATTACTATTGGACCTTGCTCACTGGAGCCTAAAGAATATGCTACTACTGAGTTGGCAGTTCAGATGTCACAGGATGGGGAAATATGCAATAGTTAATGATCTGTTTAGGAGCTGGAAGCTTTTAGGATTCAAAAAAAATGAAACTTTAGAATAAGCGAAGGCTTTTATGCTTCATAGAGAATGACAGTAAATTTAAGAAAATACCCTTCCCTCATATATCTAGTGGCCATGAGCACAAAGAGTAAAGTACAACAAAGCAGATTATCTTGGTCCCCAATTTAAGTCCTGTTATTTTTAATTTTGCAAAGATTATGATAGATGTGTTTGTTTCACAATTCTAATAAAAATGTGGCTCAGTTACTCAGGATTTGATTAAGGACCCAATTCAATGCTAATCAAAATATTTGTCAGATATTTCCCAAATCACCAAAAAGATTGGTGATCCTCTTTAGGATCAAAATGTACTTCTGATCTCAAGAAGCTTATGTGATAGGGCAAAAATAGCAAGGAAATGGAAAAATAAAAATTGCCTATTACATGGGAAAATTATCTTCCTTGTATAAACTCACTGGTTTTGCTAACTGTTATTAGTGGTGAACTTCACCAATTTTTTGTCTCCTTATTATAAAATAGGTTTTCAAGACTCGAGATTACTGGTACTTTACCCTAAAAATATAGATTTTTTTTTTTATCTCCAAAGCATCAACTAGAAAATGATAATGACACAAAATTACATGCTATTAGAGAAACAAAAGTTGTTGCAACCGAGTTTACCCTATTTATAAAGTTAAGCAGTAAGGCATGCTAAAGAAATCTACTGATTGACAAGATGACTTCAACTTTTGCTTACTTCCACTCTGTTAGAACAGCCTCAACAACATCCTGGTCAAAATGGCCATTATTTTTCCAGTTGACTCTGTTCTTATGAGAAAATGAGGGATTAAATAGCAATGCTGATACTAAAATACAATGCAGTTTATACAAGGATTAAAACAAAATATGAGTAATGCATTTTCTTTGTATGGAAGTCATTATGAAAGATTTATCTATTAACAAACAATATTTCAGCTACCAGCATCATTAATAACAGAACATATGGGCTGATTTATTAATTAATGAAGCAGATTTCACTATCTTTGGCCAAATAAACATATACTCCTGGAATAATTCCATTTATTCCAAAACTTAAAATATGGCAAAAATAAGTAATTCAATTAGTATTTTTTTCTCCAGTGCCATCCTGACATTAATAAAAACTCATAGAGCTGTAGTAAATTTTGGTTAATATTTTTGCTATTACCATTAGTAAGATGTAATTATTTTCTAAATCTGACCTTCGTTTTATTGCAGTCTAACATATAGTTCTCAATAAAATTAAAGAAATCTATAATGTATTTTTATTCAACTCCACACAATAATTACATCCTGTCAAATAGGAAATTAAGTCAAAATCATTCTTTTTACAGTACTTTATAACATTATAGATTTGAAAAGCTGTTACATTAAAACAAAATCTAGTTTTAAATTCGTATATATGTTTTTTTGGGTTTTTTTGTCTTTTTTTTGACCGGTAAGGGGATCGCAACCCTTGGCTTGGTGTCGCCCACACCGCGCTCAGCCAGTGAGTGCACCGGCCATTCCTATATAGGATCTGAACCCGCTGCGGGAACGCCGCTGTGCTCCCAAGCGCCGCACTCTCCTGAGTGCGCCACGGGGCCGGCCCTTGCATGTATGTTTTTATTGGCCTTAAAATCTTCAATTAATTCTATTGAAGCTTTATTAATATAGTTTAGATTATTTTCTGGCTGTGTTATAATAAATTTGACTAAAAAAATCAATTTAGGCGTCCAGCAAAACTTGAAATAATTGAATCTCAGAAAACCCACAAAATATCATAGAAGATTAATAGGAGAGTTTAAATGACGATATCCAGAAATGTTATAAACCAGAACTCATAGATATTAGTAGTGCATGAATGGGGATCATTCAGTGTCTTAATTTACTTAAGGATGGAATTTACCATATGGTTCTCACTTCTCTTTTGATCTTTAAGCAAAGCAAAAATTGAATACATGTATTCTATAAACATTGACCAATTTATGAAAAGGATTATTTACTTAATCTCCTTCTCCTAGGTTAGCACTCCATAAGTATCAGCACAGCTTCAAATCTGGCACATATATAGGGATAATAGTTCTAACTTGTTATAACTCAAATATTAGCAATAATCACACACTTTACTTTTTAATTAGTGCACCAAAAGCTGCTTATTGTAAGAGAATGATCACTGAGCCAAGAATAAAAAGGCCTGAACTCCCATGTAGGCTCTGCTATTTACTGCCTTATGTGATTATGAGAAAAAAATTTAATAAAACCTAGCATATAATAAGAGCTCAAAAAATACGTTGAATCAAAATGTGAATTTGAGCAATGGAGACAAATATTGCAGAAAGAAGAGTGATAGTATATAAGTTTTCTATTCTGCATAATAAATTACTATAAATTTAGCAGCTTAAAATGACACACATTTATTATCCCACAGTTTCTGTAGGATAGATGTCTGGGCACAGCTTAGCTGGGTTTTTTGCTTCAGGGTCTCACCAAACTAAAATCCAGGCATTGACTGAGGCTGTTGTCTCATCAGAGGCTGGACTAGAGAAGAATCAATTGCCAAGGTACTCATGGTATTGGCAGAAGTCGCTCTTTGTGACCGTTGCACTGAGGTCCCCATTTTCTTTCTGGCTGTTGGCCAGGAACTGTCCTTGGTACCTAGACGCTACCACAGGTGCTTGCCACATGGTCCTCCCCATACACCCTCTCACAATATGGAAGTGCATGAAAATCAAGTACAATGTATTTTGAGAAGTAAAATTTAAAATTAATTAATTAATTAATTTTTTAAAAAAGCAACAGAGAGAGTCCTTCCTCAGAGATAGCCTATTCTCTCTTTTAAGATACTTCACATGGTTGAACCAGGCCTGCCTAGAATAATCTCCCTTTTGATCAATTCACAATCAATTTATTTGGGATTTTAATTACATCTGTAAAATCTCTTCATCTTTGCCATATCCCATTGGCTAGAAACAGGTCACATTCAAGGAGAGAAGATTATACAGGATGCGAACACCATGGGCTGGGAATCACTGGGGTCACTTTAAGGTCTGCCTGCCAAAGATGCAATTGTGATGACCAAGTCCAAAAGATATCCACTTTATCCTTGTTAACATACAAAAAAATGGAGAAGAAATCCAACCAGGTCACAGTGTCCTAAAGTAGAATGAGGTAAGTACTGGAAGGAAAGTTAGTCATAAACACTGACCATAGACAGTATCAAGAGTGGTAGGTAGTTTGTTAAGCCTTTCTTATCTTGACTAGGTAACTGCTACACTCAGTCACCTATTACTTATTCTAAGAAATAAAATGCGAGGGGTTTGGCAGAAGGTGCAGGTTGCTCCAGAAAAATTCGTATTCGTAATCCTTGCTTGGAATTTTTCCATGACTCTTTCTTTTTTCTTTTTCCTAAGATGTTGAACTCAGCTGAACAATAATGGCTCTTAACCCTTCCTTTCAGAAGTGACCTTTTTCTATTCGCTGAAAGAATCAATTCAGGAGAGGTAAAATTATTTATTTGTAACAACCCCTCCCGCAATCTTAAGTGAAAATAAGTGTTTTGTTAAGCCCCATGTTGGGGATGGGGGAGAGTGTTCTTATAAATTATATTTCCTACCTTATTCAATCTGTTTTTTAAAAATCCAACATGGTTTGAGTCTTGTTTTCCCTGCTGAAATAGAAAGATCTGAGCACAATGTAAAAGTGGCAAAGAGCTTTCAACTTTTTTAAGCTGAAATTTAATCTTATACTGTATCTGCAGAGTGGCAGGACACCTTTGAGCCAATGGTTGCACATCATGCACCTCCCTTAAGGACAAGGAAGACCAGCAGTTAGCAGCTAATTTCTCCTTTCCAAAGTTTTGGGCTATAGCTGAGGTAATCTAATTCCCTAATCCTACAGCTAGAGTTTACGAACAGGAAAAAATTGCCTAATTGTATAATTCTATTTCTCTACAACAATCTAATTCCCTAATCCTATGTCTAGAATTTAAGAACAGGAACAAAAATTGGCCTAATTGTATAATTCTATTTTCCTACAACAATCTTCTCTCTAATATAGCATAAAACATTGTCACATAGATGAAAATTTATGTATAACTCTGTTTAAATCCTCGAATACAACAATGAAAAACTAGAAAGTCATTATTTCTTAAAATGTTTTGCTAAGCATCTGTTATATACTAGTCAATATTCTAAATTCTTGAGCGAACTAGAGAGAACACCTGAACCCAAATATCTAACA
Organism: Cynocephalus volans; assembly: GCF_027409185.1. Lineage (NCBI taxonomy): Eukaryota > Metazoa > Chordata > Mammalia > Dermoptera > Cynocephalidae > Cynocephalus > Cynocephalus volans. The sequence continues at coordinate 166,520,536 of NC_084460.1, read as the reverse complement.
ATAAAGTTGTTAGGCATATTGTAGTATGTCCATATTATTAAATGTTAATTATTAGTATGCTAGGAAAAAGAAAAGCAATTTTTTTTATTTCTAAAAAAATTCTAATAACATTTTGATCAATACTTTTAAATAAAAAATATTCAAAATTAATAGTTGCATGTATAAATTGTAGTATATTTAAATAATAGAATTTTACACAGTAGTTAAATGAATGACCTAGAATAACACATACCAACTTGGATGAATCTCAAACATAACATTAAGCATAAAAAATAGGTTACAGAAGAATACAGCATATCATATAGTACTATTTGGTAATAGTACAAAAAAAATGTACAGAAACAATACCAAATTCTGTCTAGTGTTTACGTGAGAAAAAGTATTGGGAGAGAAACAAAAGGGGCTTCAATTATTTATGCAATGTTTCATTTCTTTAGCTTCATGTAGGCTTCTGGAATATAGTAGTATTTTTCTCTAAACCAGTTTGCACTCTAAAATATTGCTCAATTAACTTAAAAAATAAACACAGGAGTGAAACTACTAGTATAAAAAAACAGCATATAATATATAATTTGAGTGGTGGAATTTGTGTATTTTTTCCATCTTTTGAATTTTGTTTCTTTTTATTCAATGTGTATCCATTCGTTTTACAACTAGAAAACTAGATTAGCACTCAAAATAGTTTAAATGAGCCATTATTGTAACTTCTAAGTTTATTCACTTAATTAGTTTTTAAATTTTTAAGATTTGTGTATTGTTTCTATTAGTGTTTTTATGTTTGCATAGCAAACATAGGTTTTGAGATTCATAAGTTAAACATACCATTAAATAAGTATTAATTTTGTATCTCTATATCGTGAAAGTGCTCTCACAATTTATATCCTCTAACTTTCTATAGTTTAGCTTTGATTTATTTAAAAAATAATTATTGAAGTAATATTATAATCGTTTCTATTCTGTGAATACAGGCCTCATTCTCCATAGATGCACATAAAATATTATGGACTATAATTTTTTATTTCTGTGTAATATACCTAACTCCTCCAGTCTCGTTCTATTTCAGAGTAGTTGTTAAAAGACAACATTACAAATGAATTATGCTTTTAGAAAAATTTGTCTGGGATAATACTAAATTTAGTACACACATGTTTTCAAAAGCGTAATAACTAGTTGGAGCTTAAATTTGAAGTTTAGGTAAATTAAGTTAAGGTGCTTAGAAATTCAGAAACCTTTCGTAGGAAATCCTCATTGAAAGAAGGAATTAATTATTGCTCGATGTTATTTAGTTCATAACCTTACTCCTTTTAAACTTTGTCTTCTCTATTTCCCGAACTTGATCAGCTGATGGGCTTCTGCAGAAAACCCAGATCTTAAAAGCTTTCTGAAAACAGAAATACCATCCATAGATAGTCAGTGATTCCAGCTGCTGGTTTCTCTTTTAACTCAAACACATGGGCTTCACTATTAAAAGACAACCATGGCAACGTTGGGCCCTCGGTGCCCCAACAGCACCTGAGATTGCACAGTTAATCCTGCGTGTTAGTCAGATCAATCTGATCTTGCTGCAAGATCAGGTAGTTTCAGTTAAAGGCTTCACTAGCAATGAAGCTCTGGTAATCTTTGGAAAGATTCTTCTCTTCAATTTCTGCTTCTGGTAAAGTCCTATCAAATTGTAAAAATCTCCCAGCATTGAATATTACTCATTTTTTACTTCTAAGTTGCAGTGCCACACTGAATAATGTATATGTATTTCCAGCACTCCATAGTGATACCAAGCGCAATAATGTCATTAGTAAAACCTAACAGTAATTGAATATTGAATATGTGCCAAGGGATTTACATATATTCTTTCTATTCTTTTCATAACTTTAATTCAATAGCTTTGACCCTGTTTTACAGATGAAGAAGTTGAAGTTCAAATTTGCATAAAACATAACCAGCTCTAAAAGTCAATACATGTTTTATCAAAGACCGCTACACCTTCTATCAAGTTACAATGACTGACTTCAAAAATAAAACAACAGTGATAGCCTCCACAGTGCTGTTTTCCTCTCATTTTTTGTGTTTAACATTTTAGAAATAGAGAGATAAAATAAAGGAGACAGGCAAAAAGAGTCTAAAGAAACAGAGAAAATAAAAATAGATTTAAAAAGAGCAGAAAGTTCATGAAATGTCAGTGTTGAAGAGTACTTTTGAGAGGCCACGGACACTAAGAAATATGCAAAAAAAAAAATAACTTTTTAAAGAAATAATTGAACTGCTTTTCTCAATTCCTTTGTAAATATGCCCCCAAATATTCTATATTAGATGGCAAATGAATCAGACCATCACTTTAAGCTTGAAATGCAGACATTTTTTCTGAAAAGGATAATGAAAATGCTACTCTGAGGTCTAGCATTCTGTCGGGCTGGGTCACAGACTCTTCAAACCCGTCCTGCAGACTGGGTCACAGACCCCTCATATGCAGGTTGCAAGCTAGGTAATTGGAAAAAGATCCTGGGAGCCGTTGGCAAGGTTGACATGCTTTATTCAGACGTGAGCTCAGCCTCCAGTGGATCAGAGACGTTTTCTTTTATACTAGAGTCAGATAACCAAGGAACACATGGGTGTGAGTCAGATAGCCAAGGAACACATGGGCGCACATGAGCAGTTAACGTGTTTACAACAGACATGCTGAGTTATGCTCAGCCAGATATGAGGTGAGAGAGCCTGACCAGTCCGTCTCTATTTATCTCACACATTCTTTAGCCAAATTCTCTCTACAAATATTAATTTTCTGAACTATCCTTGATGCCTCCTCTAAAAGAACTGAGAAATCATAAATTATATTCAATTCCTAAATTTTGACTAACTTTAAAAAAAAACTCATGCCCTTAAGATTTCAAGGTAATTGAACTAGTAAAAGTGCTCATCATTAATCTGTAGAAAAATCTTTCAAGATAAAACCATAATGATATTCTTTGCTATTAAACCCCAATTATCACAGTATCCTTTCTGCACACAATTTTGCTTTTTGATCCTTTGGAGAAGTATATATGTTCCATGATTTCTTAATGGAGCACAGAGATATTATTGACCACAGTAATGTTATCTGGCTCTAGTAGAGACGTGCGTGTTCCAATTAGATATTCAAATTATTTAGTATTTATCTCTTTCCAAAACAAAGCAACATATACAAGTGATTATATAATTAGGATAGCAAGAATTAAAAAATATTAAACCTGTCTAAACCATTAATCAATAAGTGTCACCTGAAAAATCTTAAATCCCAAGGACACAAATTTTAGGTTTAGCTGCTGGTTATTTGATGTCCTTTGCAAATATGATTAGTATCTACAAAATCATACGGTATTTTTAATTATCAACGTCTGTTCTTGTGACCTAAAATAATTCTAACTATTTTATACTTTTAAATCCCTCCCCAGTTTTTAGTGTCTTTTCATGTATAGATAAAAGTGATGTTGAATGCTAGTTTTTGCAATTTTGTTTTAGTAAAAATTATATTCATCATGATAGGATGTATTACTGAGTAGTCTGCAATGATAACTTAATTAGTGGGATTTTTACTAGTCCTCAACTAATATAGCCATGCAAACTATAATTTATTACTACTAATGTTTAAAAGGGACAAAATTATTATTTTTATCATGTTTAAAATTATCCAGATAAAAATGTTTAACATGTAATATTGTGATATATATATATTTATATTTCACATGTGCAACTTAGGAAACATGATAAAACCAACACAACCCATCACAAAACCTAATAAACATAATATTATCAATACTACAAAGCTCTCTACACAACTTCTTGAGCAGTCCCCCCTCTTCCTCTACAGAGGAGATCATGATGTTGGTGTTTTATCATGCCCTTGTGATTCTTTATTGTTTTATCACGTGTGTATTTAAAATATATCATGTATTGCTTGTTTTATGTTTATATAAACAGCAGGAAATTGCATGTGGTCTTCTGTAAATTTTTTCACTCAACTTTATATTTCTAAAATTTATCATTATTGAAGTACATATGTTTAGTATATTTTTAGTGCTGTGCAATATTTCATTGTTTTACTAATTCATAATTTATCCATTCTCAAGTTGATGAGCACTTAGACTGTTTCCAGTTTTTTCTTTCTTATGTAATATCACTATAAGCATTTTTCTTTATATCTGTAGCTATTAAGTACAGAAATTACTTTTGCATAGGGGTGAAATTAATAGGGCTTGAATTATATTAATTATGGTGGGTTAAGTTGACTTAACAAATGTACCAAAATATGTAAATGAATCAAGTACATTAAACCTTTGCTTCTTGCTTATTTAGCTGTCTAAAGCAGGTGGCTGATGTCCATCCACTAATTCAGAGATCAAGGTTTCTTTGTTTTTGTGCTACATAGTTTTATACATATGATTATCAGAAGCAAAAAGAGAACATGAAGGTGGCATACCTATATCAGGAATCTTGGCCCAGAAATGATGTACCTCACAGGGACACTAAATTCTGTCCCTCCAAAATTCATATGTTGAAGTTCCAATCCCCAGTACCTCAGAGAGGAACCGTATTTGGAGATAAGGTCTTTAAAGAGGTGATTAAGATAAAATTAGCTTGTTAGATTGTGGTCCTAATCCAATATGACTGGTGTTTTCATATAAAGAGGGAAGACATCAAGGATGTGCACACACAGCAGAAAGGCCACTTCAAGACACAGCTAGAAAGCAGCCATCTGCAAGCCAAGGCGACAGGCCTCAAGAGAAACCATACCTGTGATACCTTGATACCTTAATCTTGGACTCCTAGCTTCTAGAAATGTGAGAAATATATTTCTTGTTTTTCAGCTACCCATTCTGTGGTAATTTGTTGTCAGCCCTAGCAAACGAATATACTTTTGCTCTTATTCTAGTGATGTTAACAAGTACATGGCTATACCATTTGACAGTTGTAAGTATTCAGTTAGTGACTATACATTCCAGTCCTCACTGGTATATCACTTACAACTGTCCAAAGATGGACACTGTATTATATCTCTACTACATACAGTGTATAAATCACCAGTCTCACAAGATAATGCTGTACTTTTTACCCCAAGGGATTGTTCATTTTCTATTACCATTTTGTGCTTCCAGAAGTGCATGAGAGATTCCATCGATCTATATCTGCTGCAATACTTGGCATTTCAGACTTCTTATTTGCCAAATGAATGGCTATAAGATATCTCATTGTAGCCCGGATTTCATCTTCCTTCAATACCAATGAGTTTGGACATCTCTTCATATGTATATTAGCCTTATGTATCGACTATTCTGTGACAAGTATGTTCATATTTACTGCCCAGTATTTTATAAATGCTGTTAACCTTTTTCCTACTGAATTCTAACAGGTCTTTATAAAATGATTATATTAATCCTCTCCATTATATATGATACAAATAACTTCTGCCAGTTTTCATCTTTATTACAGTGTCTTTGATAAACAAAGTCTTTAATTCTAATATACTTGCATTTATCAATTTATTTATAGTTATACACTGTCCTGTATCTTCAAGTTCTGAAAGATTTTGACTTAACTTTTATCAAAAAGTTCTAAATTTTTGCACTGGTCATTTAAGTTTCTAATCTGTCACTGGGTTGAGAAGGGCAAATAGGTGACAGGTCATGGGTAGAGGGGGAGCCAGAAACCTGGCAGAGTAGAGAGGCCTTTTAAAGAGGACACCTAGTGGAAGCTTGGAGTACACAACAGAGTCCCCAGCAATGCTTGCCCAACTTTTCTCCCTTTACCACATACCTTCAAGCTATTAGAAATGTCAGTTAAATTAGGATGTGTGCCAAAGAGAATCCACTTGCCCTATGATAAAACAAATAGGGCCTATAGAAAGCCGCCCAAATTATCCATAATTACAAGAAAAAGAAATGTCACAAAATATAAGTAAATTTGTTGCATAAAAGAGTGGTAACAATAATAAAATAAGCAACAAGCAACCAATAAAAACTATTTCAAAAGCATTGAGTTATTGAATAAATTAAAAATAAAATTTATAACATGAGAGCACAAAATAGGTACCTAAAGGATGGAATGTTATGTAGAGATAACAGAAGTAAAGTAAAGAAACTGAGACACAGAACAATATTAGATATATTAAGAAAATCAGAAACTGAAAGAAACAGAATGAGTGCAGTGGAAAACAAAATTGCTATTATGAGGGAAAAGCTTCAGAAATCAGAGTGAACACAGAAGCAAACGCAAAGATATTAAATCAATACACAGAATATTATTTATAGGAAAGACAAAGATGATGCAACATAAGATAATTGGTATCCTTGAAATAATGCAAATAATGTTAACAGAGATACATTAGAAAAATCTTAAGTTATATAGAAACTAAATTCATAGAATAAATATATTTAAATATATAGAATAATATAAAACATTTTCCAGGATATGACATATACCAAGAAAGGTGATACAGAAAAGTTAACATTGAAATTCATGTTACATAGACCAAAACCACTGAACTTTAAAGATAAGTAATTTCTCAGATCACAATTTCTTTATAGTGCACCTATAAAGATAAAATAAGTTTGGCTTTAGATTTCTCCACAGAAACACACTTCACCAGAAAATAAGTAAAGCAGTGATTGCCAAGTCCTGAAAGAAAGAAATATGATCCAAGAATATGACATTCTTCTCAATAGTCATAAAAGAATTAAAGCAACTGGTTGACACACTGTAATATAAAAGACTCAGGCAATATAAAATGAGCACTTCTGGAGAAAAATCCTTGGTAATTAAATTCAACAGTCTGAAAGATAAAGGACTTGAGGATGGAGCAGCCTTAGTGATTTATTAATAATGAAAATTAAATCTACTTAAATATAGAGCAAAGAAGAAACCCTGGAGAGAATGTGACTGGATAATAGTGTTCTGATTGTTAACAAGGTAAAAATAGTATAGGTAACAAAACCAACAGGTCAATAGAGAAGATGTTGAAGAAATATGAGTCTCGAGCTCTTGACATCTTACATTCTGGTGAGTTATTAGTTTCTTTTACATTTGAATATATGTAAGTTTAATTTTAGTGCCTTATAAATTCAATTTATTTTTTTTAGTTTTGTAAAAATAATTACTGCATAAAATCTTCATATAACAATAAAGGAAAAAACATGGCAAACAATATGGTTAGAAAGGTTAGAAAACAATGTTATAATTAAATCAATATTTATAAAATATATAAATTTACATATGTTCATATATAAAAAAGAGTTATATATTTAAATGTTATTTCTAAATGGGGAATCAACAATTTTGATTTTACATTTTAGTTCTATTTTATTTTTTTTAAATCACTAAATAATGCTTTCAGGTGAAACATTAAATAAAATGTATAAGGGTGTAGTGAAAACTTTAAATAAAATATAAACTATTAAATAAAAATTAACCAAGTTACAGAAAATTAATCATTCCTGACTTAAAAGGCCACAGAAATGGTGCATGGTTCTGTGTTTTATAATATAGCATATAGACATTTCACATGGATAAGCCCTTTGCCATGGTATTAATTCTTACACAATGAAAGTCAAGGACATGGCATGACACTGGTACCAGCAATGGAGGGTTCTCATTAATGTGTACAGATGCATTGCACAAAGCAATGTCTCCTTGCCTGGTGAAAGCTTCTCAGAGGCTGTTTGCAGCCCCAGTGGACATGTACTACATTTGTTATTCAATCAAAGTTCTGCATTATTAGGATGCGATCTGCTCTCTTAATTCATTGCCTTTGATAAACTAAATAAAATACACAGGAAATTGTTCACTTTGGGAAAAGTATTAATTAATTCAGGCCACAAAATTCAATTTAGTAAGGAAAAGGTCATTTGTAAACTATATTCAGAGCATCTGATTGAAAATCCTGAGTCAGGTACCAACTAATCAAGACTAACCAAGAGAGATATTTTACTAGTTTTTTCTTTAGAATAACAAATGGTTTTGATGAGATAGGTGTTTTTTTCATTTTACTGCAAATTTTCCATGATTTTTACCTAAACTTCTGTTTAGTCACTACACTAACAGGTATGACACTATATTTCCCTTGAATATTTGTACTACATTCTCATTTTTAAAACCAAGCCAAAAAATATCTACAAAAAAAGCAAAAAGATGTTCCATAATTATTACCACCTAAAAATGTCTTGTAAACTCATATATACCAAGAATAATTTAATTTCTTCTCATTTTTTAAATCTCCTTCTCCTGCTAATGTCACAGTGTTCAAGACATTTGTGTGCCAACTTTTCCCCAGAACACCTGGTCAATCCTTTACTGCCAGATGGACCTGCTGATGCAGAAAAAAACAGAGAATAGTTGTAATAAATATGTCTGTAGGGGATATTGTTGGTAACATTACTGGTTGAGTCTGCCTTGACTAAAAATTGTAGCAATCCATAGCCTCCATTTATCTGTCTACAGCTAGTAAATTATTCAGTGGTGTCAGAAGGCAGAGTGATATAACGAAAGCACACTGGTCTGTAAATTGGTGGATTGTGCAATCTGTGCTACTCACTTTGCTTCTTTGGGGCTCACTTTTCTGTCTCTCAAGTGAGTGAATTAAAAATTGAGAGAATTGAATAAGATGTTTCTTTTACTTTTTTCCAGGTTTATAGTTCAAAGGCACAATGTGAACATTGAAATTTGGCACCAGAAAAATAATACACTTTTAAACGGCATTTTTTCAGAGTAAAAATATACCTTTCCACATCATCTGCATTTTCAAAACTTTTTGGAAAATCTTCATATTTTAATGAAGTTATTAGTTTAAGAAACTTGTCTACATAGTTACTGTCAAAAAGTAATTATTCATTTTATTACTATTGAACGTGAACTGTGTTACTATGTGCCAGGCAACATGACAGGAGCTGAGATCCTATTAGGCCGCACTGAGTGGGACTGGTAAAAGTATGGTTAAGGAAATAGCAGAATGGCACCTTCTGGGGCACCAGTTGGAGAAGAGCAGAAGCATAGACAGTTGGATATGGAAAAGGAAGCCAGTTGACGAGTGTCAGCTGTGCAGGCTCTCTTGTGGCAAGAGGAAGTGTAGCATGAGAATTTAATGTAAGTATGTTTCAGATGCCAACAAGTGAATGTAGATGGGAATTAAATTACAAGAGCTGTTATCAAATAACCAAAAAACTTAATACAGAGAGGAAATGTCACATAAGACACAAAAATTAAGGGCACAGAAGCACAAGCAAATTTTCAGAATAAAGCTAATACTTTATCAATAGAAATGAATGGACTTCCAATTTCAGCTTCTACGTCTAAGGAGCTTAAAAGTCATCACTCCTATTTTCATCACAAGAAATGGTTGTACAAACAGAAAATCAATGGTGTTTCTTGAACTAATCAGAGAACTGAGGTTACAGAACAAACTGCTACACTGAAACCTGGAGAAACGAGCCCATACAGAGAGTCAGAGATGAGCTCTGCCTATCCGGAAATGGACTCCATACAGTCTTAAATTGATAGGAACCCTTAAATAGTAATTTTAACAAATTGCGGGAGGCTTAGTGTGGACTAGCTTGAGAATGATAAACTGCTGGGTGCTGCAGTCTTCAGGTTTGGGGGAGGGCATACTTTCATGAGCTTTCTCCTCAGGAACCCACAGTGAGGATCTGAGAAAGATCTCCCAGTGATTCTGGCAAGGAGAGGGGAAAAGAAATAGCTCTGAAATGCACCGAGTTGCCTTCTTTATAATGAAGGCTTACTCTGCAGGGAAAACATTTAACCAGAATCTATTCTACATTGGGGAAAGGCATTTCCTGCACTCTAGGCAATCTAGACTTTCTGTCTCAACTGAGAGGAGAAGAAAAACTAAGAAAAACTTGTGAAAATCACAGAACAGGGAAACAGACCCATTAAAATAATGAAATTTAATCATAAGATTATAGAATGCTTCCTCTACCTCACAATTTACCTCCACACCAACAGAGATCCAGTATAACAGTGGAGTACAGCTAAAATGGCTACAAGACACACACTTTATGAGAGTAGAACTTTATAAGAGCAGAAGCTGGAAATCAACACAAGAGACCAAAATAAAGTCACCAGAGGAATTTGCAATCTGTGGCACCTATAACTACAGTATTAAATACAGCCCAGCTCCTAGCCAGACTAAAATAATGCTTTCATTAAAGCCAATCTACCTTAGTTCCTGTCATCCAATACATTACGTCCAGTTTTCAACAAAACATTATTAGGCATGCTAAAAGAGAAAAACAAGCTTCCCAACCAGATTCAGATATAACACACACTTTAGAATTATCAAGCAGAAAAGTTAAAGTAACTATTAATTTGTTAGGCATTAAGAAACTTGATAGCTATTAATCTAACTATACCAATAATGACTCTAAATGTGAATAGTCTAAATACACTAAGAATCAGAGATTGTCAGGGTAAATAAAAAACAACATACTCGTAAACAATCAACGATGAAAGAAAAAAATCACATAAGCCTGAAATCAATACCAAAGACATATGAAAACTGCAGATGAATATTCCTTATTAACACTGGTGTAAAAATACTAGCAAACTGAATTCAGCTGCTTATTAAAAGATTTATGTACCATGAGAAAGTAAGATTTATTCCTGGAATGCAGGAATATTTCAAAATACAAAATCAATCAATGTAGGACAGCACATTAACAGAATGAAGAAAAAAATGATCATCTCAAATGATGCAGAAAAAGTAAAATTCAACACTTTTTTAAATGATAAAAACACTCAACAAACTATGAATACAAGGAAACTACCCCAACATGATAAAAGGCATACATGAAAAACCCACGGCAAATATTATTCTTGATAGTAAAAGATTGAAATCTTTTCCTCTCAAATCAGGAACAAGAAAGAATGCTTCCTTTCTCTACTTTATTTAACATAGTACTGAAATTTTTAGGCAAAGCAATTAGACAAAAATAAAAAGGCGTACAAATTGGAAAGGAAGAAGTAAAGTTATTTCTGTTCGCAGATGATTTGATCTTATATGTAGAAACCCTAAAGGGTTGACAAAAAAACTGTAAGAACTAATAAATGAATTTGGTAAAGTAGCAGGATATAAAGTCAACACACAAAAATCAGTTGCATTTTTATATGCAAATAATGAACCATCTTAAAATTGAGACCAAATGGAGATCAGATCCAGTCCCCTCCTCCTGACCTCAATTGGCTGAGCCAAATAGTTTTCCAACTACAGGAATCCAACTCATACCCATGTAAGGAAAAGACTGTCATGTAATGTCAGGAATGTGGAAGAGGGATATATACCCGAAGGATAAAACAGCTGCAAATCTGGACCATACCGACCTGCGCCAAAATTGACCCCAGTGCTGGCTTTTCACTGACTTTTCCACTCATTATAATGCTAAAACTCAGGCCCCAGTGTGGAGATTTAAAATGCTAATGAGATGTGAAGCATGAAGAAGCATGACCTTCAAGTGCACAAGCGCCAAGAATCCCTGCCTCTACATGTTTAGAAATCACCCAGTTCCTGCCTAAGCCCCTTTAAGATACTCTCTGACCTCCCCCTCAGAAAGCCAGCTTGAGGAAACTTTCCTTTGTGCCATCTCCCTTGTACTTTAGCATAGGACTCAATAAAGTCTTGGCTGAGACTCTGTTTGGCCTGTCAATTTCTGTTGCATAGATAGCCCAAGGGCCTGGTACAGTAACAAAAGGAAACTGTGAAAACAATTCCATTTACACTAGCATCAAAAAGGTTAAAATACTTAGGAATTAACTGAGGATGTTAAATATTCCTATGATGAATACTACAAAAGAGCATTGACAGAAATTGAATAAGACAAGAATAAATGGAAACACTTTCCATGTTCATGGATCAAAAGACTTAATATTGTTAAGATGTCCATACTACCCAAAGTGATCTACAGACTTAATGCAACCCCTATCAAAATCACAGTTGTTTTTTGCATAAATAGAAAAACCCATCCTAAACTCATATGGAATTTCAAAGGGCCCCAAATAATTAAAGTAATCTTTAAAAGAAAACCAAAAAATAAAACCACAAAAATGAAACTAAAACACACAAAGTCGGAGCACCCATCCTTCCTGATTTCAAAACTTCCTACAAAGCTACAGTAATCAAAACAGTACTGGACATGCATACCAATAAATAGAGGGCCCAGAAATAAACCATTGCATATATGATCAAATGATTTTTGACAAGGGAGGTAACACCACTCAATGAGGAAATGACAGTCTTTTCAGCAAATAGTGCTGGGAAAACTGGATGCTTACCTTTTACCATTTACAAAAATTAACTCAAAATAGACTTAAATGTAAGACCTGAAACAATAAAATTCTTAGAAGAAAACATAGGGCAAAGCTCCACAACATTGGATTTGGCAATGATTTCTTCTATAAGACTCCAAACGCACAGGCAACAACAGGAAAATAGGCAATTGAACATCATGAAAATTAAAGCATTTTGTGCTTCAAAAGACACCATCAACATAGTAAAATGGCAACCCACACGATGGGAGAAAATATCTACATATCATGTCTGATAATAGATTAATATTAATATTTTTAATATTTAGGGAACTCCCCAAGCTCAACAACAAAAACAACCCAATTCAAAAATGGACAAAACTGGGCCGAGCCCGTGGCGCACTCGGTAGAGTGCTGCGCTGGGAGGGCGGCAACGCTCCCGCCGCGGGTTCGGATCCTACATAGGAATGACCGGTGCACTCACTGGCTGAGTGCCGGTCACGAAAAAAAAAAAAAAAAAAACGACAAAAAAAAAAAAAAATGGACAAAACACCTGAATAGACATTTCTCTGAAAAAGGCGCACAATAGCCAATAAGTATATGAAAAGATGTTCAGCAGCACTGATCTTTAAGGAAATGAAGGTCAAGCTACAATGAGATACTGCTACCTTATACCCATTATGGTGCGTGGCTACTTTAAAAAACAAAAACAGAATATAAGTGTTGGCAAGGATATAAAAAAATTGGAAGTCTTGTACATTGCTGACGGGAATATAAAATGGTATAGCAGTTATAGAAAACTGTATGGTGGTCAGCAAAAAATTAACAATAGAATCACTGTATGATCCAGCCGTTCCACTTCTGAGTATACCCCAAAGAATTAAAAGCACAGGGTCTGGAAGAGAGATTTGTACATACATTTTCATAGCATTATTCACGATAGCCAAAATGTGAAAGCAAACCAAGTGCCCACAGATGGATGAATGGATAAGCAAAATGTGGTCTATACATACTATGGGATATTATTCAGCTCCGAAAAGGAAGACAATTCTGACATATGCTCTAACATGAATAAACTTGGAGGACATAATGCTAAGTAAAATAAGCCAGTCAGAAAAAGACAAATACTGTATGGTTCCACTCTTATGAGGTAGTTAGAATAGTCAAAATCATAGAGATAGAAAGTAGAATGGTAGTTGCCAGTGTATGGGAGAAATAGGGAGTTATTGCTTAAAGGATGTAGAGATTTAGTTTTACAAAAAATGAAAAGTGTTATGGAATTGTATGTTAGTGATAGTTGCACAATATTATGAATCTGTTTAACATCATTAAACTGTATGCTTAAAAATGGTAAATTATACGTTATGTATATTTTACCACAATAAAAAATATTGGAAAAATGGTGCAATAAAATTGTGCCAGAAAAAAAAGTTGAAACACAAATAAATTTTACAAATAACTAAAATTATGCAGTTTCCTAAGGCACAGTAATCAAATATCTGATATCAATAATTAAATACTTGGTATGTGAACTTTGCAGCATACAAATCACTTACACTGATACATTTCTTAACTTTCACAAACAACCCACACAAATCCATAGCAATCCATGTAAGTTGATAAAGAAAATGAAAAAAATATTTAGCCAAGAATACATTTTCACTTATTGAAAGAAACTAAACTGAAACACATCTTCAAAGTTTAGAAGCCAGCATTCATTTCATTCTACTGTTTTCACAATTCTTTCATTTTAATTTAAATAATATGAAGGCTGGAAATAAATGGGTTACTTTTATTTGAAAATTTAGGGAAAACTCATATAAGAAATTAAAATGTACGAGATTCATTCATTTCATTCTATATATCTAAAAAAATGCATTTGGAAACAACAAACTTTAAGAAAATTTAAGCAAATCATTTTAAAAGAAACCAATTCTTCTCCTAGATTCATATTTGATGAATATTTTAAAGAAATTTTTGAGCTTTTTTACTGCTTTTTACTTCTGTTGTATTGTTGAATGTTAAAAGATGATACTTGTTATGAGCTCATTTGGAAAATAGTTCAAATAACATTCAAAAAGCTAAATGAGAAAGGGTTGTTTTTTATGAACTGAAAATCTCTCTATATAATACAAAATTTTTATTAGCATCATCAAGATTATGTCAACAAAACCTTAAATAATGGGTCTTGCTTTGTTATGCATTGTTGTTTTCTAATGTTATCATCTGCACAGAATAAATGGTGTTATATATTGTGAAGACTGATGGCTAAAAGCAAACAAAAATTGTAATTTTAATTAATTTAGCTATCAACAATATGTTAGGTTTCCATTGCATTCAGGGCACTTCTAGATTTTGTGAGGATGCAAAAGAGAAAAAAAGCTCAATCCCTACCTATTCTCAAAGAGCTTTAACTCCATTATGAAAGATTCATGTAATCAGCTGGCTGTAAGAAAAGGCAAGGCAGGAGAAGGGTATTAAAGGTCTGAGTGTTGTGAGAACTCAGAAAGAGAAATACCAGTCAACTAGAAAATTTGCCTCAACCTGAGGGTGTGCTGGAGAGAGCACCAGGTTTTAGATCCTCACCAAATGGGTGAAGGCAAAGTTTGGCCACCTATAACCACAGCAAAATGGCCTGGGCCCCCTCTGCTATAAGTTATTTAAGGCTCAAGCTCCAGCTACTGTTCAAAGCCAGGAGAGAATAATAATATTAATACAGTTGCCTTATATACAGCTCCTGTTTTGCTCTAGGCAGTGGATCAATGATATACAACATTGTACTATGTCACCTTTTCCCCTTCTAATTAGTGTACTCAGCTGTAGCGAGTTTTTGAAAATAATTTATTATCTATGTGAGAAAAATAGAAAGAAATAAAATGGAAACATTTTAATCTAATAAAGAGCATAGGCTGTTCAATTAGTTAAGCCTGTTTGAATCTCAGTTCCGGAAAAGTCTGCCCCGGTGACACTGAGCAAGTTACTTAATCTCACTCAACCTCAATCTTATTATGTCTAAAATCAAAATAATACTTTGGTGATTATTATTGGTGGCTGTTGGTATTAAATGAGAAACGAAGGGTAAGTGACTGGTAAGTAATATTCAGTACTCAGTAAGTCTTTAACTCGTTCTCTCCTTGCTTTCAACGGAATTCTCAGCCAACATCATAATTCAATTTTAGATTTTTTTATGCTGTATAGACCAAGTATAAAAGTGCACAGCATTATTGTAACTGTAGTTTCCCCACCCCCAGATCAACATTATTGAGATTTTTGCCGTGATGCACTCACTGCTCATGAAATTTTATTTTCATAAAATAAAATAAATTTTATTCAGTTCTTTTGGTTAAAAAGTATACATGCCAATATAACTTGGATGTTTGACATTAAAACTAACTTGAATGATTAATGAACACAATTTAAAACAGATTTTTAAATCAAGTTATATTTCATGACTAGAATTTTCAACTAACGATCCCTAATTATTACTCACATTACTATTCAGTGATTTGTATTACTATTCTACAATCCTTTTACTCTCCTATGAGACATTTTACTGATTGTTAGCAATTCATACTTTATACCTTTAAATATCTATCAACTCTATTTTTTCTACTAGAATAAATCATTGTGGTAAAAAAGTTTGGACTAAATCAAAGATTTTTTTTCATTTTATTTATTTATAATAGGGCCATGATATTATGAATTTTTATAATACAATAGCATCTTTATTTGATATGTTAGCAATTGCATTTACATGGCATGAAGTAATTAAAGCATGCTCATTATCGTTACATTTTGTTCAATTTTTGAATTTACTTTTTTCTTAATAGGATTCATTTTAGTTATATCATTGTTTGTTTTTCCTTATTATTACTGAGTATCATTAATTTTAATTAGATGTGATTATATACCTTCTTGTTTGTATGTAAAAGAAAATTAGGTGAAGTAGTAATGTTTAGAAACTTACTTCTTTTACACAATGCAGAATATTACTAAGTTTCTAAGTGCACGATTTAGATAGACTTTGAAGCCAATGTAGTTTCATGTTCAAATACATTTCAAAACCTTTAGAAACTGATAAGTTAGGGGCTAAATATTAGAGTTTATGACTTGAATTATAACCTGCAAATAGCTGCTTAAAAAAAGAATTCTTTTATGTTGTGTATTGCATTGTTCTCTGATTAAATAACTAAATTGGCACTTTCATCCTAGAAACAAAGTTGAAAACAAAGAAAGGCTAAAGAAATCAAAAGAGCTTTAGAAGAAATGTGATTTATTTGCTAATTTAAAGCAACCAAACAAAATGAATTTTCATAAGAGTTACTGTGGTTTTTGGTCTAAATTTACTATATATGCTATTATAGTAAACTTATCAACTCTTTATTACCTTTAAATATTAAAGGTCTTTTTCTTGTCCCTTTCTCAACCAAAATACTTTAGTTAATGATAGAAATCTACTACTATAGTTTATTAATTTACCGTTGTACAATATATTATCTCATTAAATAATTTTCAATAAAATCATTATTATTTACATTTTATTGATGGTAAACGTTCTCAGAAATGCTGCTTGACATATCAGTGTCATTTAGCTACTAAGTAGCAAAACCAGAAATTGAACTCAAGTTTTTCTGTTCCTGCTGATTAGGTCTCCTTGGAAGAGCTCTGAAATGGAGATTAAGTAGCCGAAATTTTATTAGGGCATGTTTTTGCAATCAGGTCCTGTTGAGGAAGAGATGGAAGTTGGTTGAGAAAGAAGCTTGGCTTTCACAGAAGCTCAGGGAAGGCTGTGGCTAATCCTACAGGAAGGTCCAAAGTAGAGACAGCCCTTTAGAATTGTTCTGAGTTGAGAGAACATGAAGTCTTCCAAAAGTAGCACTTTTTAGTGATGGAAAGTGAAATAGAATAAATTGTACCTTACTTTAGAGCAGGGCTTCCCAAGTTTGGCACTACCGACATTTTGGGCCAGACAAGTCTTTGATGGTCTGCCCTGTGCGTTGTAGGGCGTTTAATAGCATTCCTGGACTCTGCCTACTAGATTCTAGTAACATGCCTCCCCGTTTGTAACAACTAAGAATGTCTCCCAATATTGCCAACTGTCCAAAGGGGGAGAAAATTTGCCTTCCCCTCAATTAAACCTATAGCTGTAGAGGGGATATGCTAGCATGCTCCAGATCATTAGCTTTTTGAAACTTCATTGATTTTACAGGCTCTCAGTCTTCATAAGATTTATCCCCCATCCTGTGGAATACAAAGTACAAACTTTCTGATTTGCCTGTCTAATATGAATGCAAAGAACACATTGTTGAATAAGTGGCCTTTTACCATGTATCCGAGACTGTGAAAAAATACCACAGCCAGCATTGCAACCACAATGGACTTTTTCACTGGAGTTCGTAGAAGTTTATTTTCATCCTCAATGATCCGTCTCAAATGAGCCAATAATGTCATAGTTGCAAATTTAACTAAATAAACAGAGATATGAAAGGGAGCTGTTCTCATATCCTAGGATCTATAAAGGTCATTTTGATTTATTGTATTTACTATAGTCGATATTATTTACCATCTCAGACAGTGACTGGGGAGTTTCAGAGAACTCCACTTGGCCTTCCCTGCTAAAACAGTCTAATCTTACTGGCTAAGGGACTAAAGGAGGGATTATGCAAACTGTCAAGCACACCCATTACAATTTTCAACTAGGGACCAAAAAAAAAAAAAAAAGGATCACCAGGTAAATCCATCAAACAAGTGGATCTACTGTGAACCAGATGTGGGCCAAGACTCCATTTATTGCTCGTCTCTCATATGCCCCCATCGTAGTAAAAGAGCCATGTTAATGCTTCACTGCACAGTATAAGTGTTAGCTCGGTCCCTGTGTCCAAAAGTTCTCAGAACTTGGAGGAATTACTTTTTCTTCATTGTATAATTACCAAAGCAAATAGCTATAGATTTTCTGGGGGAAAGAGTAAGGAGTTATCGCCTTGCATACTTTCCCTAGTATTGCAAGCTCTGTCTTTCTAGAGACCTAACCTCTCATTCTGTCAGTGGCGGTCAGGTTAGAAAACTGGGTCAGTATGAAAATTGAGAAAGGAATTATGAATATTAGAGTGGCTGCCTGTCTACCTCATCCTCATGAACCCTGTATTCTCCTAGCCATCCCTATAGCTCTCTGTGTGTTAAGCTTCCTGGCTGGCACTCTGACCTTGACTCCGATTGTAATTGTTGCTGCTTTGCTTCAGACAGTGATGTACTGCCAGCTGGCCTCTACAATTCTGGAATCCTATTATTGTCCCCATTGCTATCAATGAGTCCAATTCTGTAATAGAATTTTCTAAAGTCAGCTCTGATCTACAAAGGATAGCCAACACTGAACTTCACAAGAATATTTGTGCTATTGTTTTAAGCACATTTCTTATTATTTTGGTAAATTTTAGCCCCCCCCCCCCCCCCCCCCCAGGGAACATATTCATTTGTTGGATTTTCTGGCCTTAAATTGTGTATTCAATCTAGCTGGTTCATTTCTCTGAAACTTTTAAGTTCTTCTTTCATCATATGATGTGGCAATTTTGGCAGTTGTTATAATAGGTCCACATCTTTTACAAGATTTTGGAAGCCATGCTAGCAGCAGGTAGACACCATGTCCTGGGTACATACCAGAGTGTTAAAACCTGAGCTCTAGGAGAATGTTTCCATGTGCGTTAATGCTCCCTTGTTGAACTATATATTCTACCTCCCCAGATTTAAAACCTTATTATCTTATTATTAAATCCTAGGCCTGCTCCTCAGCTTTATTTGCCTTCAGACTGCATAAGATGAGTCTCTCTATATCATCCTGGGTAGGCTCCCTAGTTTTCTCACCTAGACTTTAGGTGGTAATTACTCTAAGGTTTTCTTTATCTTTGCGCAAAGTATCAATTCCCCCTTACAACATACATCCACACGATTCTATTATTCTTGTACTTATTACTCTTTGTATATATAACAAATGCTTGATGATTTAACTAATGTATGCCATACAAGATATCAAAACTTAAACAGCTGCACTATTACCTTATGTCAGAGTTTATCCATGTTCCCATTACTACCAGTGATGTAGTTCCCAGTGTTATCTGGTCAATGTGTGACCTGGCTAGAAAATTCCAATTTATATTCCACTTTTTCCTCCCATTTCTTATACAACTATTGGAGGCAGGGTTCTCCAGGAAACAGACCTTGAGAAGATTAGCATATGAGAGGTTTCTCAGAGAGTGCTTTCCTATAGGAGAAGAAGATTATAGTATTAGGCCAAGGGATAATTTTGGATGTGATACAACCTCAGAGATAGTCTCAGCCAAGCTGGAATGACACTTCAGAGCTATTGTAAAATGAGACAAGGAGATTGGACCTTTATACCACTGCATCAACCAATCTTTGAATGAAGCCTGCCCCTGGTAAGGGGCTTGGCCACACCCAACGTAACTCTCTATAGCCACGACACTTTTCACAGAGGGCTGCCAGTTGAGGGCTATCAGCTAGGTACGTTCCAACAACTAGAGAAAATAAATGATTTAATCTTGAAAGAATACATGTATGGGCAGCACATCACAATGTCTGCCACACCACGTCACCAAATCTTTGTACTTTTAATAGTGCCACACTGTCAAGTAGATTATCACTTTGATCACATATGGTTGTCGTGGAAGTTAAAACACAAGACTTCATTTTTGTGGAAGTGTAATTCTTTCTTTACTGGTAAACTAAATCCTCACCCTCTGCATTGAATTAATGTAAAAAAATAAAACAGACGAGTGAAAGTTTGGCAGCATACAACCTATATTTTGAAGTTCAAATTTATAGGACTTCCAATGGATGAATTTGTTTATCTAAAAACATATAAGTGATGTTTCTGCTTTTTAATTTATCTTTTATTCTTTAAGATACAATTTCAATTTTATAACATATAAAATTTTATAATGTGGCAGACATTAACTAGCTAATCTTCAACTGAATTTCTTTTTCCTTCTTAATTACACTTAAGCTATAATTCCCTAATTCACCTGCTTTCTGGCCATATGATTGAGCCATAGTCAATGGAAAATTCTCCTGATTGATGTATCCTAATTTTAGACATGACCCATAAAAAAAGCCACACATATTGTTTTCCCATGTTCTTTCTTATTGGAAGCCCTGTACTGAAGATGGTGGAGCTACAAGATGAAAGGAATTTAGGTTCTTAACCACCACTTGGAAAAGAGCTAACATCAGGTCAAGAAGAGCTATTTTGAATTTTTCATTAGTAGGAAATACATTTCCATTATCTTAAGGCACTAATGTTGCTAATGTTACCTTTTTTTTTTTTTTGTCTATATACATTGTGGCTGATTATTGCTCCCCATCACCAAAACCTCCCTCCCTTCTCCCTCCCTCCTCCCCCCCAACAATGTCCTTTCTGTTTGCTTGTCGTATCAACTTCAAGTAATTGTGGTTGTTATATCTTCTTCCCCCCCCCCGTTTTGTGTGTGTGTATGTGTGTGTGTGTGTGTGTGTGTGAGCTAAAAATTAATATATAATGTTACCTTAACACAGGTGACATTTAAATGTTTATTTCATGTCTGCTGAGTCCTTCCATTTATTTTTCTTCTTTATATATATATATAAATTTCTATAATGTAACTGTATTTTAGCTTTTATCTTGTATTTAATGTATTACTTTTAAAATAAAACAAAAACTTATTTTATTTTACCTTTTAAAAATTATTTTTGTTTTCTTTCTAGCTTTATGTTAATAAATACCTTTTTATTATAATTTTGTTATTGACTTTTTTTTTTTCAGAGTTGAATAGTTTTGTTTTTTATTTTAATTGATTATGTATATTCATGGGACAAAAAGTTGACCATCAGCACCTGTGACTAAGATGCGATGATCAGATCAATACCATCAGCATGACAACTATCACAAATCACAATTATGCCCCATGCCCCCCACACAACCTCTAACCAACTTCCCCTCCCTCTTCCCCTCTCCACCCTCAGCAACCCTAGGTCTGTTCTCTCCCTCTGCAAGTCCAACACCCCACTGTGGTCTGTCTTTCCTTCATGCTTTCTCTCTTAGCTACCACTTGTGATCGAGGACGTGCAGTATTTTTCCCTCTCTGCCTATCTTATTTTGCTTAACTTTCTACACTCTCATCCATGTTGCTATGAATGGCAGGATTTCATTCTTTTGTATGGCTGAGTAGTATCCCATTGTGAATATATACCACATTTTCCTTATCCAGTCATCTGTTGATAGACATTTAGGTTGGTTCCATATCTTGGCTATTGTAAACAGAGCTGTGATGAACATGGGAGGCAGGTATCCCTTTGACATGATGATTTCCATTCCCTTGGGTATATATCCAGAAGTGGCATTTCTGGATCTTATGGTAGCTGTATCTGTAATTAATTGAGAAAATTCCACACTGTTTTCCATAGTGGCTGCACTAATTTACAGTCCCACCAACAGTGTAGAAGCGTTCCCCTTTCTCTGCATCCTCGCCAGCATTTGTTATTCTCAGTCTTTTTGATTATAGCCAGTCTAACCCGGGTGAGATTATATCTCAATGTGGTTTTGATTTGCATTTCCCTGATGATTCGTGATGTTGAACATTTTTTCATGTCCCTATTGGCCATTTGTGTGTCTTCCTTTGAAAAATGTCTACTCAGTTCCTTTACCCACTTTTTAATTGGGTTTTTGTTTGTTTGTTTTTGGGGGATTTGGTGTATGGTTATTTGAGTTCCTTGTATATTCTAGTTATTAATTTCTTGTCAGATGTATGGTTTACAAATATTTCCTCCCATTCTGTAAGTTGTCTTTTCACTCTGTTGATTGTTTCCTTTGCTACCCAGAAGTTTTTTAGTTTGATATAATCCCATTTTTTTAGTTTTTTTTTTTTTGTTGCCTCTGCTTTTGAGATATTATTCATAAAGTCTTTGCCCAGTCCTACATCCTGAAGTCTTTACCCTATGTTGCTTCTAGGAGTTTTATAGTTTCAGGTCTTACCATTAAGTCTTTAATCCATTTTGAGTTGATTTTGGAATATGGCATATAGATGTCAAATTTCCCAGCATGATTTATTGAAGAGGCAGTCTTTTCCCCAATGTATGTTCTTGTTGCCTTGTGAAAGATCAGTTGATTTCTATGTTCTCTATTCTGTTCCGTTGTTGTGCCTCCAGCTTTATTTCTTTTGCTCAAGATTGCTTTGACTATTTGGGGTCTTTTCTTGTTCCAAATGAATTTAGGATTTTTTTTCTATTTCTGTGAGGAAAGTCATTAGTATTTTGATGGGGATTGTGTGGAATCTGAGGAAGGCTTTGGGTAGTATGGACATTTCCACAATGTGATTCTTCCAATCCAATAGCATGGAATGTCTTTCCACATTTTTGTGTCTTCTTTAATTTCTTTCAGTAGTGATTCATAGTGCTCTTTGTAGAGATCTTTCACCTCCTTTTTTTTTTTTTTTTGGTGACTATTATAAATAGGCCTACTTCCTTGATTTCTTTTTCTGCTAGTTCATTATTGGAGAATAAAAATGCTACTGATTTGGGGGTGTTGATTTTATATCCTACAACATTGCTGAAACTGTTAATCAGCTCTAAGAGTTTTTTGGCAAAGTCTTTATGATTTTTTATATATAGGATCATGTCATCTGCAAACAGGGACAATTTGACTTTGCTTTTTCCAACCTGGATTCTCTTTATTTCTTTCTCTTACTTGATTACTCTGGCCAGTACTTCCAATACCATTTTAAATAGGAGTGGTGAGAATGGGCATCCTTGTCTTGTTCCTATTCTTAAGGGAAAAGCTTTTAGCTTTTCCTCATTCAGGATAGGTTTGTCATATATGGCTTTTATTGTTTTGAGATACTTTTCTTCTGCACCTAATTTGCTGAGAGCCTTTATCATGAAGTTATGTTGAATTTTGTTTAATGCTTTTTCTGCATCTATTGAGATAATCATATGGCTTTTGTCCTTGATTTTCTTTACATGGCATTAATCCATTAATAAGGTTTGTACCCCTGTGACCCAAACACCTCCCAGTAGGTCCCACATCCCAACACTATCATATGAGGAATCATGTTCCAACACAACTTTGGGGGACATAGCAATTAGATACTATTTAGCCTTTTAAAAGAAGAATATTCTGTCATTCATGACAATGTTTTTAAACCTGGAGGATTTTATGCTAAGTGAAATAAGCCAGCCACAGAAAGATAGATATCATCTAATCTCATTTATATGAGGAATCTAACAAAGCCAAATTCATAGAAGCAGAGAGTAGAATAATGGTTACTAGAGGCTGGAGGGGTTGTGGGGGACACTGGGTGAAACGAATAGATGATAGTGATAGAGAATAGACTTTCCTTTATACAGGAAATGCATGTTTTTGAGATCTATTGTGAGGGTAGAAACAAACCAACATAATTTGTTTAGGTTTGAAATGTTTTCACATCATGGCCTTTCTTGTTTTTGTTTTCTTCTCTTTGAGTGCTTTTTTTACAGTTGTCACTTGAATATTTTTGTATTTCTTGAAGAAACATGTTGGAGACCCTGTTCCCAGCTATTCAATGACACATTTGTTGAGGATGACCACATAATTTACTGACCATATAATTTATTTTTGCTATTTTCCCAGATATTGGGAGAGCGATTTATAATTAAACTGGAACCATAGAGATAAACACCTCTCATGAAAAATGGAATTTATATAGGAATAGGATAAAAATAAGAAAATAGTGTACATATAAGAATTCATAGGTCAATGACTGCCAGAATTTTAGTGCCAAAAATTTCCCCTCTGAATTTTTATAAACTGTTAAACCCCCCAAAAAGTACAACAATCACAGTAATAGGTTGAGCTTTTAGGAAACTAGAGGTGGAAAAGGGGAGGGTTGGGGCAGTGGGAGGGAGGCTAGTGAGGAATTGGTCAATAGACACAAAGAATGATTGCATATTGTAATGAGGAATAAGCTAACTATACTGATCTAACCATAACACATTGTACACAGTTATTGAAAATCAATGTTGTACCCAACATGTATGTATCATAAAAATAAATAAATAAAGCACAATAAAATCCATTGTAGTTTCCCCCTTTTTTCTTCTTTCTTCACTTCCTGCTTTCCAATCATCTTCTATTTTTACTCTTTTCTTCCTCTTTTTCCTTTTTCTTGATTTGTCACAGTGCTTATAGTTAGTATGGATGCTCAGTTTTAAGTGCTTATTTTCATTTCATAGTCCTATTATAGTTAACTATTCCAGTGGGAAATAAGTTCTAATGTTCTTCTTTATTCTTAAGAGTACTGTACTATTTTATGTTGGACTTGTGGTGAGTTATCTCAGCTATTTTTGAAGATACCATAAATTATGCATAAAGGCATTTATTTGAATGCTAATTTATACATAACATTAATTATATGAGACAATATAAATGTTAAAGTTTGGGAGTTAACACTGCTAGGTTTTTTGGGGTTTTTTTTACTTTGAAAATATCTGGAGTTAAAACAACTTTGAGGGAGGTTTCAAGATGGCGGTGGCTGCAGAGGTTGGCGTGGAGTAGCTGAGGTGGAAAAGGCGGCCACTGGGCCTCAGGCAGCTGGGAAACTTGTGGACCTTCCTCTTGCCATCTCTTAAGGGAGGACCACTGCTGGTGGCCGGTCGTGGGGGGTGACCACCACTTTGCCCCCGGCAGGAGAGGCTGCCTCATTTACAGGCAACAGCTTTGAAGTGTGGAGCAGGAAAAGAAATGTTTCTTAGTTGCAAAAGCGAGTCTCGAAACAGAGAACATGGCGCCAGGGCTGCTGTGGATGCAGACAGGATCCCTGAGGCTGGGGCCGTGCTGAAGGAGGCCAGCAGCCCTATTCAGGATTCGAGGTTTCAGGCCGGCGTTAAAGAAGATTCCTGGGAGCGCCCGAGCCGCGCCACGACTGAACAGCCCGAGGCGGCAGCGGCCGAGAACGGGGAAGGTGGCAAACCAGAGGCAGAGAGTGAGCCCCCGACCTGGCACAACGCTGTGAGTGACCCGTGGACCAGCAATGTTTGGGGGGCTGACGCCCACCCGGCTCCCGCCTGCATCACCAGGCCACTCACCGCCCCGGGGCTGCCTCCATTTTCCCAGGTGCTGGCAGCTCTGCCCGGCTCGGCCGTCACTGAGCCTTCCCACTTGCTTGGCCTGGCGCGGGGCTTTCCGGAGCCTGCGGGCCGGCCTCCCCTCCCACTCCCTCCGCGGTTCTCTGGTGGGTTGGTGGCATGGGGCGTCCCCGGCCAGTGTTGGGAGGGCAAGGAAGTACGGGCGGGCCGACTGTCACTCCACCACACCCTGGACTCCGACCCCTGGTAAACTTCCTGTTACTGGGAGGCAGATACCATCTCTGCGGCCACCAGTTTGGAAAAAAGCCTAATGAATTTCAGGTTGGGAATAGTGTGGTAGGAGAGTTCCCAGGTCTGCTTGAGCCTGCCAGAGAGCTGGCTGCAGGCGGGCGCTAGACTCGGTTTATACCGGGGGGATACAAAGGTGAACAAGTCCCGAGAAAGATCTACACAATGCTACAAAGGCACCCAGAGCGACCGGTCGTCTGTGCCTAGCAGAAACCTGGTAGACTTCCTGGGCGAGGCAGTGCCGAGCAGGGTCTTGAAGGCCCAGCTGATAGACGAGGGGTGCAGAAGACACGCCCCAACCCAGCACAGTGCGCACAGAGTGGGGAGACGTTCAGCCAGGGAGGCGGAGATTCGACAAAAACCACACACCCTGTGGGTCGCCACTGCACGATCCAACAGCCTGGGCCAGAGCACACGGAAAAGGGAGAAGTCCTGCACAGGAATTGAAAGCTCAACAGCGATCACACACCCTGTGGTACATGATCCACCAGCCCAGCAGAGTCCAAGCTGACCAGAAAGGTGGCTCCCCGGAGAAGCCCAAGACCCGAGGCAACCACACACACAAGGCACTAGAGGCCAACTAAGCAGCCACAGAGGTAGCCATACGAAATTGGCAACCACAGCAACATCCTAGTTAGTCATTAGTCTCAAACCGGTGGACTGTGAAACCCCCTGCCACAATGAATAAACATCGAAAAAAAGATACCAGAAATACAAAAAATCAAGAAAGTACACCACGAAAAGTTAATAAATCTCAAACTCTAGATCCTATAGAAAAAGAAGCCCTTGAAATGACTGACAAGGAACTTCGAGTGATAATTCTAAGGAAACTGAATGACATACAAGAAAACTCAGCTAGACATCATGATGAAATTAAGAAAAGTATACAGGATCTGAAAGAGGAAATATACAAGGAAATCAATATCCTGAAAAAAAATGTAGCAGAACTTGCTGAACTGAAGAAGTTATTCAGCGAAATAAAAAACACAACGGAGAGTTTAACCAGCAGGCTTGTCGAAGTTGAAGAGAGAACCTCTGAACTTGAAGATGGGCTGTTTGAAATAACACAAGCAGACAAAAAGAAAGAAAAAAGAATCAAGGACATTGAAGAAAATCTGAGAGAGATATCAGACAACCTTAAGCGCTCAAATATCCGAGTCATGGGTATTCCAGAAGGGGAGGAAAATGGAGATTCCATTGAAAACATATTCAACAAAATAGTGGCAGAAAACTTCCCAGGTATAGGAAAAGTCACAGATCTTCAGATCCAGGAAGCTCAACGATCTCCAAATGTATTCAACCCAAAAAGGCCTTCTCCAAGACATGTCATAGTCAAATTGGCAAAACTCAGAGACAAAGAGAGAATCTGAAAAGCTGCAAGAGAGAAGCATCAAATCACCTACAAGGGAGCCCCAATAAGGCTAACAACAGACTTTTCATGACAAACCCTAAAAGCTAGAAAGGAATGGGATGATATTTTCAAAATACTAAAAGACAAAGATTGCCAGCCAAGAATACTCTACCCTGCAAGGCTATCCTTCCGAAATGAAGGGCAAATAGTATATTTCTCAGACAAACAAAAACTGCGGGAGTTCACTACCACACGACCACCCTTACAAGAAATCCTCAAGGGAGTACTGGGTTTGGTTCCTGAAAAATAACTACCACTGCCATAAAAACCTAAGAAAAATCACTACGCACTAGTATATTAAAAATGGCATTCATGAAGAGAAAACAAGCAAACAAAAACGCTATCTACAACCTAAGGAACCAACAAACAAAGAAACCAAACAGTAAATCAGAAAGCAAGGAACAAAAGACACCTAACACAACCAAACAACCACTAAAATGCTAGGAATAAATCAACACCTTTCAATAACAACTCTTAATGTAAAAGGCTTAAATTCTCCAATCAAAAGACACAGACTGGCTGACTGGATCAAAAAGGAGGACCCAACTATATGCTGCCTACAAGAGACCCACCTCACCCATAAAGATTCACACAGACTAAGAGTGAAAGGATGGAAAAAGATTTACCATGAAAACAGAAAAGAAAAATGAGCTGGAGTAGCTATTCTTATATCTGACAAAATAGACTTTAAACTAAAAACCATAAAAAGAGACAATGAGGGTAACTACTTAATGATAAAAGGACTGATCCATCAAGAAGACATAACAATCATAAATATGTACGCACCCAATATTGGAGCAGCCAGATTTATAAAACAAACTCTATTAGACCTAAAGAAGGAAATAGACACTAATAACATAATAGCAGGGGACCTGAACACCCCACTGTCAATATTAGACAGATCATCTAGGCAAAGAATCAGTAGAGAAACACAAGATCTAAACAAATCTCTAGACCAATTGGAATTGGCAGATATCTTCAGAACATTCCACCCAACAACCTCAGAATATTCATTCTTCTCATCAGCACATGGATCATTCTCCAGGATAGATCACATATTAGGTCACAAATCAAGTCTCAATAAATTCAAAAAAAATGGAATTATCCCATGTATTTTCTCAGACCACAATGGATTAAAACTAGGAATTAATAACAAACGAAACTCTGGAAACTATACAAACATATGGAAATTAAACAGCATTCTACTTAATGACATATGGGTCCAAGAAGAAATCAAGCAGGAAATCAAAAAATTTATTGAAACTAATGAAAACAATGATACATCATACCAAAACCTGTGGGATACTGCAAAAGCAGTATTGAGGGGGAAATTTATTGCATTAAACACTCACTTCAGATGAATGGAAAGATGGCAAGTGAACAACCTAACACTTCACCTTAAAGAACTAGAAAAACA
Source organism: Cynocephalus volans (assembly GCF_027409185.1). Classification (NCBI taxonomy): domain Eukaryota; kingdom Metazoa; phylum Chordata; class Mammalia; order Dermoptera; family Cynocephalidae; genus Cynocephalus; species Cynocephalus volans. The sequence continues at coordinate 166,492,037 of NC_084460.1, read as the reverse complement.
AGAACAATCCAAACCTAAAGTTAGCAGACAGAAAGAAATCATTAAGATCAGAGCAGAACTGAATGAAATTGAAAACCAAAAAACAATTCAAAAGATCAATGAATCAAAAAGTTGGTTTTTTGAAAAGATAAATAAAATTGACAAACCATTAGCATGGCTAACAAAAAAAAGAAGAGAGAAGACTCAAATACAAAAATTAGAAATGAAAAAGGCGATATTACAACTGATTCATCTGAAATACAAGGAATCATTCGAGACTACTATAAACAACTATACGCCAAGAAATTTGAAACTCTGGAGGAAATGGATAAATTTCTGGACACACACAAGCTCCCAAAACTGAACCATGAAGACGTAGAAAATTTGAACAGACCAATAACAATAAAGGAGATTGAAGCTGTTATCAGAAGGCTCCCAACAAAGAAAAGCTCAGGACCAGATGGATTCACAGCAGAACTTTACCAAACATTCAAAGAGGAATTGACACCAATTCTTTCCAAACTATTCCAAAAGATTGAAACGGACGCAAATCTCCCAAACTCATTCTATGAAGCAAACATCATCCTGATACCAAAACCAGGTAAAGATATAACCAAAAAAGAAAACTACAGGCCGATATCCTTGATGAATATAGATGCAAAAATCCTCACTAAAATACTAGCAAACAGAATACAGCAACACATACGAAAAATTATTCATCACGATCAAGTGGGATTCATCCCAGGGATGCAAGATTGGTTCAACATACGCAAATCAGTAAATGTGATACACCATATTAATAAACTCAAACACAAGGACCATATGATCATCTCTATAGATGCTGAAAAAGCATTTGATAAAGTTCAGCACTCATTCATGACAAAGACCCTCTATAAGTTAGGTATAGAGGGAAAGTATCTCAACATAATTAAAGCCACATATGTCAAACCCACTGCCAATATCATCCTGAAAGGGGAAAAGCTGAAAGCTTTTCCTTTAAGAACAGGAACTAGACAAGGATGCCCACTCTCACCACTCCTATTCAACATAGTGTTTGAAGTACTAGCCAGAGCAATCAGAGAAGAGAAGGAAATAAAGGGCATCCAGATTGGAAAAGATGAAGTCAAACTGTCCCTGTTTGCAGATGACATGATCCTATATATCGAACAGCCTAAAACCTCTACAAAAAAACTGTTGGAATTGATAAATGATTTCAGCCCAGTATCAGGATACAAAATCAACATGCAAAAATCAGTAGCATTTATTTTCTCCAATAGTGAACATGCAGAACGAGAAATCAAGAAAGCCTGCCCATTTACAATAGCCACAAAAAAATAAAATACTTAGGAATTGAGTTAACCAAGGAGGTGAAAAATCTCTATCATGAGAACTACAAACCACTGCTGAGAGAAATTAGAGAGGATACAAGAAGATGGAAAGATATCCCATGCTCTTGTATTGGAAGAATCAACATAGTGAAAATGTCCATACTACCCAAAGTGATATACAAATTCAATGCAATCCCCTTCAAAATTCCAATGACATTTTTCTCAGAAATGGAAAAAACTATCCAGTCATTTATATGGAACAATAAAAGACCACGCATAGCCAAAGCAATGCTGAGCAAAAAAAATAAAGCTGGAGGCATAACACTACCTGACTTTAAGCTATACTACAAAGCTATAATAACCAAAACAATATGGTACTGGCATAAAAACAGACACACTGACCAATGGAATAGAATAGAGAATCCAGAAATCAACCTACACACTTACTGCCATCTGATCTTTGACAAAGGCACCAAGCCTATTCACTGGGGAAGGGACTGCCTCTTCAGCAAATGGTGCTGGGATAACTGGATATCCATATGCAGGAGACTAAAACTAGATCCATACCTCTCACCGTATACTAAAATCAACTCAAAATGGATTAAGGATTTAAATATACACCCTGAAACAATAAAACTTCTTAAAGAAAACATAGGAGAAACACTTCAGGAAATAAGACTGGACACAGACTTCATGAATACGACCCCAAAAGCACGGGCAACCAAAGGAAAAATAAACAAATGGGATTATGTCAAACTAAAAAGCTTCTGCACAGCAAAAGAAACAATTAACAGAGTTAAAAGACAACCAACAGAGTGGGAGAAAATATTTGCAAAATATACATCTGACAAAGGATTAATATCCAGAATATATAAGGAACTCAATCAACTTTACAAGAAGAAAACAAGCAACCCAATTAAAAAATGGGCAAAAGAGCTAAGTAGGCATTTCTCTAAGGAAGATATACAAATGGCCAACAGACATATGAAAAAATGCTCAACATCACTCTGCATCCGGGAAATGCAAATCAAAACCACACTGAGATACCATCTAACCCTAGTTAGGATGGCTAAAATCCAAAAGACGCTGAACGATAAATGCTGGCGAGGCTGCGGAGAAAAAGGAACTCTCATACATTGTTGGTGGGACTGCAAAATGGTGCAGCCTCTATGGAAAATGGTATGGAGGTTCCTCAAACAATTGCAGATAGATCTACCATACGACCCAGCTATCCCACTGTTGGGAATATACCCAGAGGAATGGAAATCATCAAGTCGAAGGTATACCTGTTCCCCTATGTTCATCGCAGCACTCTTTACAATAGCCAAGAGTTGGAACCAGCCCAAATGTCCATCATCAGAAGAGTGGATACGGAAAATGTGGTACATCTACACAATGGAATACTACTCAGCTATAAAAACGAATGAAATACTGCCATTTGCAACAACATGGATGGACCTTGAGAGAATTATATTAAGTGAAACAAGTCAGGCACAGAAAGAGAAATACCACATGTTCTCACTTATTGGTGGGAGCTAAAAATTAATATATAAATTCACACACACACACACACACACACACACAAACCCGGGGGGGAGGGAGAAGATATAACAACCACAATTATTTTAAGTTGATATGGCAAGCAAACAGAAAGGACATTGTTGGGGGGGATGGGGGGAGGGAGAAGGGAGGGAGGTTTTGGTGATGGGGAGCAATAATCAGCCACAATGTATATCGACAAAATAAAATTTTTTTAAAAAAGTGAAAAAAAAAAAACAACTTTGAATCTTACTATTTATTACTTTGAGCTAATCATAGAGTACAAAAATAAAGAAACTCACATATTCAAAATCATGAAATATGGAATACACAAGAATATGGAGAATCATTCTTTAAGACATGAGCAGAATATTAACTAACATGCTAAATTATTGGTCCTCTAGTATATCTATATTTAAGCACAATATGGGTGACCATGCAGTTGATACTATATTAATATATGATATGGGTCATTTATTACAGTCACTGGAAATATTTAAATATTAAGCACCTTGTTTAGAAACAGCATACATCCATTATCAGGTTGATTTTGTATAAGCTAGGAAGAAGTACAAGGTCACCTCTCTTTGGTAATTTAAATAAAAGCAGTACTATTCAGGCTCTGACTTCATGACTTCATGAGGTGAATTCTGCTACTATGGTACAATTTTGCATGGGGTGATGATAGTCATAATATAAAAAAATGATTAGTGGTACCTGATACTTCAGAATATTTTGACACTTTCTTACACAGCAATTATTTAAATTTTATAATAAATAATTATGCAGGGCTTTATTTTGGTACATAGGTACAAGTGGCTACTGGAGTTTAGAGCCTGTGGAATTACATTTATTTTTTTATAAAAGATTACATTTAGGTCTTTATGAAATTTCTATTGGAGATAAATATAAGAAATTTCTAGAATTATAGAATAATTAAATATGTCAACATGGTAGCTATACATAATATATAATATTCCAGCTTATTTGTTAGATAAATCTGGAAATTCATATTTGGTATTTTCAGAGCAATTTCAGTTTTACATACAAATAATGGACTATTTATACTTAGGACTATTTTTATGCCTTATTTTCTACTTTGCAGCAGAAAATAAAGCTGGTATTTTATCTTTATTTAAGTTGTTACCACCTCACTTTTTATGGAGGTACTTAAGAGAAAAAAACATTTTAGACTTAATTGTAATGGGAACCCATTAGACCTTATGATATTTTTATATCCATCCTTATTCATACATATTATGTACACTCAAAATTCAAGAAAGCCATGAAAATCCAACACTTGATTAGGAGGGCCATTTGCAAATACTAGCAAGATGTCTAGATCTAGTGAGAAAATAAACTTCCTTTGCATTCACCTTTGACATCTTTTACATTTCATTCATAAATTTTTACCTGTGCTATAAACACTCCAATCTCTAATCTTTTGATGAAAAACCTATCAGTACAGTGATAGTTAAAGAAGCCAATAAACTAGGAATCAAAAAAATGAATTTTATCATTTTTTTCAGTAGTATCTGCAATTCTCTAAAAGTCTTGTATAGATTGGATGGGAGGATTTCAAATAAATCATGTAATAGGTCAAAGAATGGGGAAATAAAAGAAGGCATATACATGGTAGCATGCAGATGGGCAGCAACATGAGATTTCATGGTTGGTATTAATGGCCGATTTCCTGTTACGAGAGGGTAGATAACAGAAGTTATACATATGATTATATGATATTCTCACATTTTTAACATCTTGGAAAAAATACGTCACAATAACACTTCATTTCTGAAAAGGAAAACTATGTTATCACTTGGAAAAGGGTAAACTGAAAATGCAAAACAGTGAAGTGCTGTGAGATGTTTGAAATGGAAATATCCTAAAATGCTTAGCAAAATTTGTGACAGCATTAAAAATATTTAGTATGTATCATAGATGTAGGATGTATTACTTTTAGATGTCAAACAATAGAAGGCAGCAAGATGATTTTGTTTATTCGATTTTGTTTGTTTTCACTGCCTCCACCTCCTAACCAATGCATGCAAACAATATTTACCTATTAAAAAAAATCACATGTTGAAATAAAAGCATAATGATTAATTTGAAAAATAATCTGTTTTTTGTTTGTTTGTTTGTTTGTTTGTTTGTTTGTTTGTTTGCATGGCTTGAACATTGTGACAGAAGTTCGGTGTTGAGTAACTTCTCTTTTATAACTAGTCTAAATGGTGAGAATTAGAACTTTCCTAGCTTAAAGCTTATTTCACAGGGAGTTTAAAAAGAGTTTCACAAATCATTTTCTTAGTTTCAACCAAACCTTGAAGGCTTGAATTTAATTGAAAATGTTAAAGTTTCATTTCAGGCTTCAGAGATCAAATCTTCTGAGAAAAGAAGGGCAATTTAAAGACAATTACATTCTTTGGAATGTAATATGAAATCATCCTCATTTTCAAATTAAGGATTTCCATATTAAGATCACCTCTAGATTAGTGAGTGGTAAATAGTACATTGCTGACATGAATACCTGTGGGTACCTTTAAAGTAGCTATAAGTTAATCTATTTCCTACCACATGCTGGTTCTGTAATGAAGAAGTATGCTTTGCCTAAATTTAAAAGGACTCAATGCTCTGACCCTACAAATTGATTTCAACTAAAGATACTTTTTTCACTAACATACAGCTATGGTGATGTGGTGAAAGTCTTAGGCTTGTAGCCAGAAGGCCAACATTCAAGTCTTGGTTCTGCTAATTTACTGGCTGTTTTGTCTTGTGCATTTGTTTTAACTATGTGGGTCTCATTATCTGTAAACCTGGTGAGGGTAATTCTTCTGTTGTTTCTTAATGGGTCCTATACATTTTTATTCCTCTTTCCCTTCAGGGCTTAGTTTTGAGACTAAACCAGAATTATCTGTGTAATAGCAATTGGCTAGATATACAAATGTTTTAAAAAATGTCATTTTTCTGGTGTTGTCCACATAAACCATAAAATCCAAAGATGATCAGTGATTGCAGGCTAATTCTAATGTGGGTTGGTTAATTTTAAGTATCCACTTGGCTGAGCTACAATGTCTAGATATACGGTCAAACATTATTCAAGATGTTTTTGCAAGGGTATTTTTGGATTAGGTTAACATTTAAATCAGTGAAATTTGAGTAAAGCTGATTGTTCTCCGTAATGTGGGTGGGCTTCATCCCAATGGTTGAAGGCCTGAATAGAACAAAAGACTGACCTCCCCTGAACAAGAGGGAATTCTTCAGCAAATAGCCTTTGTTTTTTTTTTTTTTTGGTTTTTTTTTTTGTAATCCAGAGATTTTTATTTATTTATTTATTTATTTATTTATTTTATTTTATTTTATTTTAAATTTTATTTTGTCGATATACATTGTAGCTGATTATTGCTCCCCATCTCCAAAACCTCCCTCCCTCCTCACTCCCCCCCTCCCCCCCAACAATGTCCTTTCTGTTTGCTTGTCGTATCAACTTCAAGGAATTGTGGTTGTTATATCTTCTTCCCCCCCCCCCGGTTTGTGTGTGTGTGTGTGTGTGTGTGTGTGTGTGAATTTATATATTAATTTTTAGCTCCCTCCAATAAGTGAGAACATGTGGTATTTCTCTTTCTGTGCCTGACTTGTTTCACTTAATATAATTCTCTCAAGGTCCATCCATGTTGTTGCAAATGGCAGTATTTCATTCGTTTTTATAGCTGACTAGTATTCCATTGTGTAGATGTACCACATTTTCCGTATCCACTCATCTGATGATGGACATTTGGGCTGGTTCCAACCCTTGGCTATTGTAAAGAGTGCTGCGATGAACATTGGGGAACAGGTATACCTTCGACTTGATGATTTCCATTCCTCTGGGTATATTCCCAACAGTGGGATGGCTGAGTCGTATGGTAGATCTATTTGCAATTGTTTAAGGAACCTCCATACCATTTTGGACTTGAACTTCAGTATCAGCTTCTCCCTGGTCTTCAGCTTGCCAGCCTACCCTGCAGATTTTAGACATACCAGATTCCATAATCATGTGAAATAATTTTTTAGAATAAATTTCTCTCAGTCTCTCTCTCTCTCTCTTTCTCTCTCCCTCTCCCTCTCTTTATGTGTGTGTGTGTGTGTGTGTGTGTGTGTGTGTGTGTTTGTGTGTGTGTGGTACCCCCTCCCATCATTTCTTTTCCTTGATCTCTGTTATATTCACATCTTCCTGTGAGTTTCAGACTATCTGACATTAAGCCCCTTTGAGAGAAGTCTGTCCTCTTACTTCCCTTTTTCCCAAAATATCAGATAGGAAGAAGAGATATCTTCCTTCTTCACTCCAAATGCCCACAAATATCTTCACCCCAAATGTGTGAAATAATATAAATACAGCTTTACATCGAATTTTGGCATAAAACTATTCTCAAAACTCATAGAATACTTGAACTGCCATGCCAGTCATACTTTGCATCTGAAAGAGCTTAAATTTGGAAAATATACTCTTGTATCTCATACATTTTTATCCTTCTAGCTTTTTCATGACTTCATTCCTGTTGTACTCATGCATTAACATCACAGCACATTCAACCCTTTGTCTCCTGGGCAATCTATCCAGTTTATCCAGTCCTCTCTGAATCAATACTTCAATAAATTTTCTCTGCTACTAGCCCTGGGAGATTAAGCACTATTGGAGGAAATTTTAAGTTATGCAGACTTGTGAAAATATAAATATGTAGACTAAAATTACACTCAGAATGTTAAAATGATCAAAACCTCTTCTGCTTCATCTTTTAATCTCAACCTCTTATTTCCATCATGACTATTGAAAGAAATGCCAGGCACCGATCAAGCTTTATTAAAGGAAAAGAATCTGCTGGGCTGCATTCAAAATGGAGGGCAGCAACTGGCGTGGGGTGGGAGGGCTTATATAGGTTGTAAGGAAGGCTGACGTAATCAGGGAGGGGTTTGGTGCTGGTGTGGAGGAGTTTCTATTTCTCAGAAACCATGAGGTTTCTCATAAGGGAAAGGCTGGTGGCCATCTATATTGAGTGTGTGTAAAATGGTGCCGGTCACATCCAAGATGGCACCAGTCATGTACAAGACCCATCATTCCCACGTTTTAAGTATAGAGAGAAGGGAAAAGGGGCAGAGGTCTTATTCTTCTGAAGCTACTTCCTGCTGGAGATGGGCGAAGATATGAAAAAAATAAAACAATTACGTGGCAGGGTATTGGTTTCGTGTGGGGAGGCTGTATTCTTCTGGGGAAGGATTGATGGTTCTCAGTGGCTGATATTCTCCTCCTGGGTACAATTCGGTGACCTTTTGGTTGGTGAAGGCCTGCATACATTCCTGTAAGAAATTAGAGAAACACCTAAAAAGGCAGGGACCAAGAAGAAAGATAAGTCCCATCATGGTCAGGGGTCTGATGTGTTTTGTCCTGAAGTCCTCCCCCATAGCTACAGCCTAGGTGAGTGGTTTGGGTGAAACAGAAATTTTTTTTGGGGGGGGGGGGCGGGCACTGGAAAGAGCTGTCCAGAAGATTTAATCCCCATAACAACATGATGTGGCAGTTGTCTGGTCACAGCAGGTGTGGGAATGTATGTCAGGGATGTGAATCTGTCCTGTAGGGTTCCCCTGAAGATTCTGGGTAGCAGACCCAGGAGGTTGGAAAGTGTCCTTCCACCCACCATGACCTTCATTATACATTGTGAACAGGGTGTGGCATATGTCTCTGTTAGGTAAAGAAGCAAGAGGAAGAGAAAAGGCAAGCATTCAGGGGCTGAGAGGTTGAGAGGGTGCATAGTAGGAAAAAGGAGTAGAGAGTAACCTCATCGGGGATGTAATTGCAGAGGGTGCCCTGCCAGGCTAATTCAGTTACCCACTCAAGGATGTCTTCAACACTGGTGGTGGTAGGTTGGGTCCAGTCTTGGAGCAGTTCCTCTGTGAAGGATGTGAGGCGGGCCTGAAAGAGTGACAGGATAAATTGCTGGGGGAAAAATCGTCCTTCTTCTGGGATTAGGGGAAGAGTGGAGGTCCTGGAGATTTTCAATTTTGTGAGTCCTAAAATGGATGAAGTGTCAGGAGGGTTGGGGGTTGAGCAGAGAGACCCCTCTCACTTGGTGTTAACAGATTCAGGTGCTAGTCTCAGGTACTAGTTTTACCAAGGATAAGTGATACCAAGGGGCCTTTCCTAGTACCTTTACTTCCATGGGGGTGGTAAGAAGTACTGTATAAGGCCATCCCCAACATGGTGAGAGGGGCTTTAGGATTTGGGTTTTAATATACACTTGCTGTCCCAGGCTCAGTTTAAAGTCTGAGGGGGTGTTGGGGAAAGGATGAGGTAGTAGAAAGTTAGCCTGTTCCTGAAGAAGATCCCTAATGAGTGAAAGAGTAGGGAGATACTGGCCTAAAGGCAATGAGCTAGAAGGCAGAGGTGTGAGAGTGAAGGGCCTACGATACATAAGTTCGGGCTTGAGGCAAGTGGGTTTGCGGGGGGGCAGCTTGCAAGTGAGTGAGTGCTAAAGGGAGAAGTTGGGTCCAAGGGAGGTGAAGTTCCATGGACAGCTTGGTGAGATGTGTTTTTTCTACTTTGCCTGATGACTGATGCTGATATGTTATATGTAAGTCCCATTTGATATGTAATTCCTGTGCTGTGAGTTGTGTGATCTGGGAAATGAATGCCGGGCCATTATCAAACAGGAGGCTGGTGGGCAAGCCAAAACGAGGGATGATTTCTGAGCTGAGAGCATGTTTTACTGCTGTAGCATCCTCTGAAATGCAGGGAAAAGGTTCAACCCAACCTGAAAATGTATCTACTAAGGTTAGAAGATAGCATGTCCTTTTGTGGGGAGGCATGTGAGTAAAGTCAATTTGCTAGTCCTGGACAGGAGTGTATCTTCTGGCCTAGTGGGTGGGAAAGGACTTAACTTGGAGGCCACCTTGAGTGGAGCAATGAGTACAAAAAGGACAATTTTGAGTGATTTGTTTAAGTAACTTGGCCATATGGGGAGAGTAATATAAAGGCTGAAGAAGGCATAGTAGGGGTGAGGGCAATCAGTTGATTATTTTGAACTGTGAAAAATGCCCTCACCCATCCAATGCAAAAGGATGGACATGGAGACACGAGGTACAGTGAAGCAAGACTTTAATAATGGCATAGAATAATTAAATCAGCCCCCTTCACCTTAGGTCTAGTTGGGGGTGGTATGGTGCATTCTTTGTAAATGAGTTGTGTGTAGGTGAAGTAAGTGCCCATGCATGGCACCACCACTTGGCTGGCATTTACAGTGTTGCATGTTCACCCTGCACAGCCATGTTCTTGATCCTGTGGCTCCAAGGACCTGTTTGCTGGTTACCTAGCTCAGAGACCTGCATGTGAAGGGTCTGTGACCCAGTCTGTGAATGGGTTTGAGGGGTCTGTGAGCTCCAGACCCAGCCCTAGCTTGACAATTGGTGTAGTTGGCAGGATTCTGAGCAGGTACAAGAGCCAAAAGCCCTTGGAAGAAGGAGGAAATGTGACTACTTTTGAATGTGCTGTGCCTTCTGGCCACTTTCCTGTTGACCAGGATCTGGTTGCTGCTCACAATATTGCAAGGGAACATAGACCAGGCCCTACAGCAGAAAACCCCTTGGAAGGGGGAGGAAATGTGGCTATCCTTGAGCATGTGGTGCCCAGTGGCTACTTTTCTGCTGACTGGAGCCTGGCTACTGTAAACTATGCTGCAAACTGATCAAGATTTGTGGCAGAAAGCAGAGTTGTTGGAAGCACCGATGATTATCCTGAAGTATGATGTGCAGTGACTGGCCACTCCTGCCTCTCACACCAGGGAAGATGACCAACCCAGTGGTGAGTTGGGGGAAACTGTGCATCTTCAGGCACGACCTGTTGTGCACCAGAAATTGGGGCATGTGCAGCCTATGGGACTGCACAGACAATAAGTGGGTGATCCACAAGTGACCCAGTTTACCACCTATGTCTTGTATACCCAGGTTGAACTGGCTGACTTGGGGAGACAGTTCAGGCAAAAACATGAGGGACTTAGGGGTGGATAGTCTGATGTGCTCTGGTGAGGAGGTGGAGAAGTTGGCCTCCATCACCATATACCATTCCCTGAGGCAGCAGCTACAGAACAGCCAAAGATATCCACAAGAGCCAGATAATGACTTCCTAATGGACTAGATGAATGCAGCTGCCCAGACTGTGTGGGAAAATTCTGGAGAACTGCACAAGATTGTTAGTAAATGGCAAATGTATGCTGAGCTGGTCATTTGGGAGTTGGGGATGCAGCAGTCCCTGTGTAATCTGAACACCCATGGCCCAGACGATGAAAACTTTACAGGCAGCATGAGAGACATAGTGCTGCAAAATGCTCCATCAATGTCCTTTGGGTCACTGAGGGCCATACTGGACTCATACATTGGTCATCCTATTCATGAGGTAATGACCATGATAGCCAGCTTGGGAGAAGTAGAGGACAGCAGACAAGCAAAAGGGATCTGAAAGGTGGCTAAGACCAAACCCCCAAGAAATGTTTGGGATTTTATCCCAAAGGGGCCAAGCAAGACTAGCCATAAGCAGATGTGGCTTGACTTGCTTGAAACAGGGGTTGATAAAAAGAAAATTGACCAGCAGCCAAATGCAGTTCTGTTTGCTTTCTGCCAATAATTGCACCCTGAACAGTGTTTTACCAAACGTTTGGAAACAAGTAGGAAGGTACACTCAAGTAGATTTAAAGGACTTTTTAGTTGCTTCTGAAGAGGCGGATGAACCAACTGATTCATTTTGATTAGTGAGCAGGCCAAGGTACTCGTCCTCTGGGGGCAGGTGAGGACCGGAGGCCTCATGTTGTATTGGCAAAATATTGGTCGAGGACAAATGTGCAGCGTGTTTTGGCATTGGTGGATAGAGGTGCAGACTGTAGCCTGATATATGGCAATCCAGATAAATTTCCAGGGGCTACAGTTCATACAGATGGCTATGGAGGAAATGTGATCTAGATCAAGGCTCTGTCATTGCCATTGAGCATAGGAAGATTACCTCCTCATGTATATACTGTATATATATCACCTGTAGCTGAATACGTCTTGGGTATGGATGTACTCTATGGTTTGCACCTGCAAACAACAGTTGGAGAATTTCAGCTGCGAATACGGACAGTAAAGCCTGTGTTATGAGGATATGCTAAACATGACCAACATGTGTTACCCAAGCCAAGACGTGTAGTTAATAGAAAGCAGTATCCCCTACCAGGAGGACATGCAGAGATAAGTGCCACTATACTGGAGTTAGAGAAAGTTGGCATTATTCGTCTGGCTCATAGCCCACTTAATGCTCCAGTATGTCCAGTGAAAAAGCCTGATGGTACCTGGAGTATGACTGTAGATGATAAGGAACTGAACAAAGTAGTGCCTCCTTCGCATACAGCTGTGCCTTTAGTTCATGACTTGATGGATCAGCTGACAACTCAGCTGGGGACTTATCATTATGTATTGGACCTTGCAAATGCTTTTTTCTCTATTCCAATCTCAGCTAATAGCCAAGATCAGTTCACCTTCACCAGGGAAGGAAGACAGTACACCTTTCAAGTATTGCCTTAAGGGTATCTCCATAGCCCAACCATCTGTCATGGTTTGGTGGCTGGGGACCTAGCCAAGTGCACTAGGCCCAGCACGGTTACAATGTTTCACTACATTGATGATGTGTTACTAACCTCTGATTCTCTTGCAGATTTAACCCAGGCAGCTCCAACATTGCTAAGTCATTTGGAACAATGTGGGTGGGCCATGAACACAGCCAAGGTGCAAGGACCTGGGCTGTCAGTCAAATTCCTGAGAGTGTTATGGTCAGGTAAGACAAGGGTCATCCCAGAAGCTATTACAGATAAGATACAGGCTTACCCTCGACCCACAACTTTAACTCATCTACAGACATATTTGGAAATTTGGGGGTATTGGAGAGTTTTTGTACCCCCTATGACCTAAAGGGCATGCCCACTATATGCATTAACAAAGAAAGGAGCCCTCTGGGATTGGACTGAAGAAGCAGAACAGGCTTAGTGGGCAACATAGAGGGCAATGCAGCAAGTACAGGCTTACAAGTGGCCAACCCCAATAAGCCTTTTGAGTTAGAAGTACATATAACCCAGGAGAGGTTAGTATGGGGTTTGTGGCAGAGACAAGACCAATTCCGAACACCTGTAGGAGCTGAAGTACATTATACCCTAACAGAAAAGCAGTTAGCAGCTGTGTATTCCTCCTTGATAGCCACTGAAGCTATCACAGGAATTGCCAAAGTCCTAGTAAGGATGACATATCCCACAACAGGTTGGATGCACACATGGGCAACCAACTCTAAAATGGGCTTAGCTCAGATTCCCACTTTGTCTAAATGGGGAGCATATATAGAACAAAGGAGCACTGTGTCAATGAGTCCTCTTTCCAAAGATTTGCAAACTGTTCTAGGCCCAGTAGAGGTTGTGGAGGAAACTTTGACACAACTGTTACTCATGGAGGTGGAGGCTACACCTTTCCATGAGGGACATGGACCTATCACAGAGTAAGTTCGGTATGTAGATGGCTCTAACATGGGAACTTCAGCATCATGGACAGCTGTTGCTGTCCAGCCCTTAACAGATACCATGTGGTATGAAAATGGCACAGGGCAAGCAATCAGTGGGCTGAATTGAGAGCAGTATGGATGGTGATAAAAAATGAGCTTGGGCCATTAGCCATCTGTACTGACAGCTGGGCTGTGTACAAAGTTTTAACCCTTTGGATTTCTACTTGGAAGTATCAATGGTGGATGGTAGGCCACCGGCCCCTGTGGGGACAAGCCATGTGGAAAGAGTTATGGGAATTGGGGCATGAGAAAGAAGTAACTCTTTTCCATGTCACAGGACACTTCCCCTTAGACAGTACAGGAAATGATAAGGCCGATGCCTTGGCTAAGGTAAGATGGCTAGAAAGAGCCCCAGCTACTGATGTAGCCCAGTGGTTACATCAACAAATGCAGCATGCTGGCAGTAAAACCATGTGGATGGCAGCTTAAAGATGGGCCCTGCCTATAAAATGGGAAGATGGTTAACTCAATTCCTAAGTATTTTTTTTTTTTTTTTTTTTTTTGGTGGCTATTGTAAATGGGCAGGCTTTCTTGATTTCTCCTTCTGCATGTTCTCTATTGGAGAAAAGAAATGCTACTGATTTTTGTGTGTTGATTTTGTATCCTGCTACTGTGCTGAAATCATTTATCAATTCCAAGAGTTTTTTTGTAGAGGTTTTAGGCTGTTCGATATATAGGATCATGTCATCTGCAAACAGGGACAGTTTGACTTCATCTTTTCCAATCTGGATTCCCTTTATTTCCTTCTCTTCTCTGATTGCTCTGGCTAGTACTTCCAACACTATGTTGAATAGGAGTGGTGAGAGTGGGCATCCTTGTCTAGTGCCTGTTCTTAAAGGAAAAGCTTTCAGCTTTTCCCCATTCAGGATGATATTGGCAGTGGGTTTGGCATATATGGCTTTAATTATGTTGAGATACTTTCCCTCTATACCTAACTTATAGAGGGTCTTTGTCATGAATGAGTGCTGAACTTTATCAAATGCTTTTTCAGCATCTATAGAGATGATCATATGGTCCTTGTGTTTGAGTTTATTAATATGGTGTATCACATTTATTGATTTGCGTATGTTGAACCATCCTTGCATCCCTGGGATGAATCCCACTTGATCGTGATGAATAATTTTTCGTATGTGTTGCTGTATTCTGTTTGCTAGTATTTTAGTGAGGATTTTTGCATCTATATTCATCAAGGATATCGGCCTGTAGTTTTCAGGAGGTGAAAAATCTCTATAATGAGAACTACAAACCACTGCTGAGAGAAATTAGAGAGGATACAAGAAGATGGAAAGATATCCCATGCTCTTGGATTGGAAGAATCAACATAGTGAAAATGTCCATACTCCCCAAAGTGATATACAAATTCAATGCAATCCCCATCAAAATTCCAAAGACATTTTTCTCAGAAATGGAAAAAACTATTCAGACATTTATATGGAACAATAAAAGACCACGAATAGCCAAAGCAATGCTCAGCAAAAAAAATAAAGCTGGAGGCATAACACTACCTGACTTTAAGCTATACTACAAAGCTATAATAACCAAAACAGTATGGTACTGGCATAAAAACAGACACACTGACCAATGGAATAGAATAGAGAATCCAGAAATCAACCCTCACACTTACTGCCATCTGATCTTTGACAAAGGCACCAAGCCTATTCACTGGGGAAGGGACTGCCTCTTCAGCAAGTGGTGCTGGGATAACTGGATATCGTTATGCAGGAGAATGAAACTAGATCCATACCTCTCACCATATACTAAAATCAACTCAAAATGGATTAAGGATTTAAATATACACCCTGAGACAATAAAACTTCTTAAAGAAAACATAGGGGAAACACTTCAGGAAATAGGACTGGGCACAGACTTCATGAATACGACCCCAAAAGCACGGGCAACCAAAGGAAAAATAAACAAATGGGATTATATCAAACTAAAAAGCTTCTGCACAGCAAAAGAAACAATTAAAAGAGTTAAAAGACAACCAACAGAGTGGGAGAAAATATTTGCAAAATATACATCTGACAAAGGATTAATATCCAGAATATATAAGGAACTCAAACAACTTTACAAGAAGAAAACAAGCAACCCAATTAAAAAATGGGCAAAAGAGCTAAGTAGGCATTTCTCTAAGGAAGATATACAAATGGCCAACAGACATATGAAAAAATGCTCAACATCACTCAGCATCCGGGAAATGCAAATCAAAACCACATTGAGATACCATCTAACCCCAGTTAGGATGGCTAAAATCCAAAAGACTATGAACGATAAATGCTGGCGAGGCTGCGGAGAAAAAGGAACTCTCATACATTGTTGGTGGGACTGCAAAATGGTGCAGCCTCTATGGAAAATGGTATGGAGGTTCCTTAAACAATTGCAAATAGATCTACCATACGACCCAGCCATCCCACTGTTGGGAATATACCCAGAGGAATGGAAATCATCAAGTCGAAGGTATACCTGTTCCCCAATGTTCATCGCAGCACTCTTTACAATAGCCAAGAGTTGGAACCAGCCCAAATGCCCATCATCAGATGAGTGGATATGGAAAATGTGGTACATCTACACAATGGAATACTACTCAGCTATAAAAACGAATGAAATACTGCCATTTGCAACAACATGGATGGACCTCGAGAGAATTATATTAAGTGAAACAAGTCAGGCACAGAAAGAGAAATACCACATGTTCTCAATTATTGGTGGGAGCTAAAAATTAATATATAAATTCACACACACACATACACACATACACACACAAACGGGGGGGGGTAAGAAGATATAACAACCACAATTATTTGAAGTTGATACAACAAACAAACAGAAAGGACATGGTTGGGGGGGAGGGGGGGAGGGAGAAGGGAGGGAGGTTTTGGTGATGGGGAGCATTAATCAGCTACAATGTATATCGACAAAATAAAATTTAAAAAAAAAAATAAATAAATAAAATGGGAAGATGTAGTGATTGCCTATTGTGCTTGTCCAGTGTGTTCTCGACAGAATTCACAGCCCTGGTAGGTGCCCCATACAGATGGGGCACTCAAGGAAGGGTGCCCTTGACTCGATGGCAAGTGGACTTTGTCGGACCACTGCCAAGGTCAGAGAATTTCAGATACATCTTCATTGCTATTGACATGGCTACTGATTTTCTGTTTGTATGGCCTTGTAAGGCCCCGGAACAGGTAAACACTATGAAGGCATTGAATAGCCTTATAGCCATGTATGGCCAACCTGTAGTCATAGAGAGTGACAATGGAACCCACTTTACTGGACATGGGGTTCAGATGTGGGCCTCCCAGTTGTCCATTCAGTGGAAGTTACATGCACCATATCATCCCCAGGTAGTGAGAATGATTGAACAGTACAATGACTTTTTTAAAAAAGGGACTAAGGCTATCTACCCAACCCTCATCCCTGAAGGGGTGGGCACAGTCATTATGGCTGACAGAATTCGAAATGAGAGACCTTGCAAGGGCAGACCCTCTCCAGTGGAGCTCTATTGCATAGGTCTGCAGCACCTATACAGCTGCAAATCACTACTAAAGATAAGCTTTTGAAGTCAGGATATGGCAAGAATGAAAATATTCTCTTACTGGCCCCAACCTGTTTGGAACAGGGACAGACAGTACAATGTGAATGACCTTGGAGAATAAAAGCCCCCCATATACACTGGGTAGGTTTTATAGGGCTTTGAGGAAAAGGATTAGAGAAAGACTTGCAAGTTTCACCTTGGGTGACAAGTACCTGGCCTCCTCAAGTAAAGGTAACATGGCCTGGAACAGATGAGTACTATATTCCAAAGTGCACATTTGTATTATTTTTATGGCCAATTATGAGTTCCCCTATGCTGTTACATGTACAACCTATAGATCCAACAGTGTTAGCAGATAAAGTATGCTATCATAAACCAGGTAAGATACCTATTCCTGCAACCATCCTTTCTCAGGACAATAAACTGGCATGTATCTTACCAGAGAACTTCCCCTATTGGTACCAATAAGTCTTCTGTCTTTTCGCCCATAGTGTTTGTGCTGCAGGCACTGCACCAGAGGTGCATGATCAATATGTTGGCCGACTGAATATGCGTTAAAGTTCCCATCAGTGTGACTGCAGGATTCCCATGGAGAATCACACCAATGATGACTACCAATTGGACATATGCGGCTAATAGTTAAAGGGCAGAACTACAAGCCTTAAGGACAAGCCTTAAGGCATATTGAATAGACAATAGGTTATATGAATGTAAGGATCATTTATCCTTGCTAAAGGGAACATCGCAGAAGATCCTGAACATGTAGATTGTAGGGCGAGGGACCATGAAAGGGTGGGTTGTTGGGAAAATAGAGCAATTTAATCAAGCCCCCTCACCTTAGTTCTGGTTGGGGGTGGTGTGGCATATTTTTTGTAAATGAGTTGTGTGTGGGTGGAGTTAGTGAGCATGAAAGGTGCAGCCACTTCGCTGGTGTTTACTGGATTGGGTGTCTGCCCCGCGCAGCCATGCTCTCAAACAGCAAGGACCTGTTTGCTGGTTACCTAGCTCAGAGACCTGCATGTGAAGGGTTTGTGATCCAGTCTGTGAATGGGCTTGAGGGGACTGTGAGCTCCAGACCCAGCCCTAGCTTGACACCAGGTGTCTGTGAATGGGACAGACATGCCCCAAATGGTTACATCCAGCATTTTATTCCCTAGTACACAAGTCCCTCCCCCAAGTTCCTCACTGACTCAGTACTATGGGATGCACAATCTTCCTGAATGACACCTAAGATTTATTACCCCCTCCCAAGGAATTCCTTTTTCTGTGGGCTCAGGACAAGCCCATGAAAAAGGCCTGCTAAAGCCTTGTGAAGGTGTAAGACTTGTGCACTGTGCACAAATCCCACACATGGGGATGGCTCACCTCACAAAGACCACGAGACAGAGACTGCTGCAATCAAGCAAGAGGAGTTTATTCCAGCATGCTGGGGTCACTCAGTCTCCTGGACAGGAGCGACCCCGAGCTCTAAACACATGCACTTTTTATACAGTTTTTTAAAAAGACTTTGGCAACAGGATGAGTTGTTTACTGTTTACAGGTTATCAGAGGTGACCTTTGGATTTATTGGTGGGCTTTAGCAGGCTGGCACACCAATAAGGAATAGTGTATTTCCCAATCGTTTATCTTCCTTGTGGCCAGGTGGCCTCTAGATAAGGAACTGGTCAGTTCCTGGAACCGGGTGGTGATTACTCCCTTCCTGGAAATTAGTGTGCCTGGGCCTGCCTTGACTTGCCTGGCCTCTGCATATCCCCTTAGAAGCTGCCTTACTTAAAATGGCATTAGTTATGTTTTCTCGTTTTTATTAGTACAGAAGCAAATTGCGCATGTTAAAGTTATATTTTTCTTTACAAAGGGAGAAACACCTGGGAATGAAGAAATCAGAAGGGGCTAGCAACTAATTACCATCTCAGTAAAACACCCTCAGATAAGTCATTTCTGAAAATGAATTACTTAGATTATTTTCTTACAGAACAGACTTTTAAATTTTTTTCTAGGCTTATCTGTGTATCTCCTCCTAAAATTCTACAGTGAATTTTTATGATTTTATTTTGTCTTGGCATTCATTTTTTAATCTTTCTCTGTATCTCCTCTGACAAACCCAAACTGTTGGCAAAGGCTTGCATTCTTTCTCTGTACTTTGCAATGTAAATTTGCTATGTTGCTTTCTCTAAAACAAGGTGAGGGCTTAGCCTCTTGGGGCAAACAAGCTTTAACTTGCTAGATTTACAGAAATACAATTTAAATCCAACTGTCCTTTTTAAACTAGTGAGTTTTATATTTTATCTGTCTCATTACTAAAATTTTAAGCAAAACCTATAAAAGTTTTATTTGCTTCTGTGTTTTTTTAATGTATTTATATATACATATGTAAGCTATATGTTGTGTCTACATGTTTATATCTATACATGTGTTTGTATATTGTCTGCATGGTACCAGATTGGCTTATAAAAAATGCATGCTCATTGAGTGGATATTGAGATTCTTTTCAAGTTCATGTGACTTTAGTTTTCCAAATTATTGGTAAAATAAAATAGAAATAATTTCAGAATTTATTTTAGACATTTTCGTCTGGGTTTGTCTATTGGTCTAATCAAATTTATACTGTCTGTGATATTTTAAGGACATGTTTGATATGTAGCCTGTTTATAAACTAAAATCTGTGAGAAATGGCCACTGGGCTTTCCCCAAAACCTTGCACACATCTTGTTGTTAGATTGGCTTTGGTTTTAAGTCTCTGATTTCTGCAGTCTGGACAAGTGTCCATGGTGCATGGGCCACCAGCTGCAAGACAAAACCCAATATGATCTCCTCCCTGTCTCAACTCTACCTCTTGGCCATGCTGGCAGGGACAATATCCCTTAGACATTATCTCTGTTGCTTCTGTCTAGGGCTCCACATGGCTGCCCTGAATGCTATGTGCATGCATGGGACCCAGAATGGCTAGGGAAACGGTTCCTTATCCAGTATCTCAAAGGCCTTAGTTAATTCTGGTTGATAAAAATTTAGCTTCGTATGAGTAAATCAGATAAATGTGAATGGGTTAAATACTTACAAATGAAGTTGTCATAGTTTCAAAAATTATTTTCATTAGTTTGAAATCTTAAATTCATGCTATATTAAATTAAGTAATAGGCAACTGTAAATATTTGCATCATTTCTTAGTAAGTTAAAGTACTGAAATTTTAGTTTTTATACCTAAGTTTAAATATATATAGTTTGATGTTTTGCTTTTGTGTGATATAAAAAAATTTTAAAACATATCTTTTCAGAAAGTAAAAGCGATTTTTATCTATAAATACTAATGTAAAATAGTTCAAAATTGTTTGCTTCCTAGGTTTTTCACTGGAAATTAGGGCTACTGAGAGTTAATTATAGTTAATATATAATTAAAACTGCTAGGTAAAGAAAATGTTACATACACAGTGTTTAAGGAAAATAGGTTGTGAGGAAAGTAGAATGTTTTTTGGTAAAGAAAATTATAAAAAGGCAAGAAGATGTGGTATAGTTTTTTAAAAGGCAAAAATTTGTCTAATTTAAAGGATATTTAAAGAGTATTTCAAGTTAAAAGAATAGAAAGAAATGTTATAGACATAACTAAATGAACATAATTAGAAAAAATTATAAAAATCATCTGTGGTCAAAACTGAGATTGAATAAATTTGTTTAAGCTTTTATTCAAATTAGCTTTAGTATTTACAGTACACTGGTACAAAGACTATACTTTCAGGGATCATTTCTATAGTTCATTACACTACACTGGTACAAAAGTGAAATTTGGTTTTCTCTTTTAAATAAGATTTTTATGTAGTATTGATAAGAGATAGTATAAGATTTATGTTCACCTTTTGAGTAAACAGCAGAAAAAAAAAGAATAAAGGAAAAAGGAAAGAAGGGAGAGAGTAAGTAAAGAGTGTCTTTATTAGGTCTTTTAATTACTCAAAAAAAAAAGCTGAGTTAAAAGTTTGTGTCCTTTTTTTCCTCTCAATAGGTTACTATATATTTGTATAAATGTGTTATTAATATGTACTCCATAATTGTATGAAATTCCTGAAATTCTGATATGTCTTGGTATGTTATCAGTCGTAGTTATGGCTTTTATGAAAAATTGCTGTAGGT
Source organism: Cynocephalus volans (assembly GCF_027409185.1). Taxonomy (NCBI): domain Eukaryota; kingdom Metazoa; phylum Chordata; class Mammalia; order Dermoptera; family Cynocephalidae; genus Cynocephalus; species Cynocephalus volans. Next base: position 166,470,937 of record NC_084460.1, on the reverse strand, counting down.
CATGGAAATAACTACATTTTTTGTCAATTGTGTCTTTAATAAGAACACAATAAATTGCTTTATTTCAACATTGTTTTAAAAATGTCTTTACAAATCATTTTTTATCAATTTGCCCAGTAGTGACTCTCAATGGAAATAGGAAGCAGTGAAGCTAACAAGATTTCAGCAGTCAAATATCAAAAAATGGTCATGCTATAATATATCCTAAAAGCTTCACATTCTATAACACAACAGCAGTCTATTGTCAGACCTAACAACAAAGATACCATAAACTCGTTATATCATCTGATATTCATTCTATACTCAAATCTTCCCACTTGTCTCATTTTTTTTACATTTGGTTTATTAAAAAGCCGAGATCCAACAAGATCTACAAATTGCATTTTTATGTCAACTCAGCCTGTTTTATTCTTGAATTCTCCATCCTTTTTGTTCATGTAATAGAATTGTTACTGATGTCTGATGTTGTAGAATGCCCCATTTTCTAAATTTATCTTACTGTTTTGTTGTAGTGTCCTTTATCTTATTCCTTTAGTTCCATTATTTCTGTAAGCTGTAAGTTACATATACAGGCTTGAATAAATTTGGGTTCAACTTTATAGATAGTATACAACATAATACTCTCTACCTAAGACTGCATATTTCACATTTCATCAAAACACGAAAAGCATGCTATTTTCCTTGTTTCACATTAAGAGATTCTAAGATTAATTGACAGGTTCAGGTGGGACAATCTGACCTCTTCATTGCAATTTGAACTGTTTATTTTACAATCTCTATGTAATCTGTGGGATGCAACTTAACATAATGTAAATATCCAGGTCCCCACACTACACCAAAGGTGTTCTTGATAAAGTTTATTATCATCTTGATGTTACTAAAACCATGATCGAATCTTATCTCAGCTATTATTTAATGAAACCACAGATTTTGACATAGTTTCTTTCTTCTTTCTGGTGACAAATTCTTCTCTTGACTGTCTGATCATCATTCCTGCAGGGTTTTTCTTTTCCCTCTCTGACCTCTCTGCAGATACATTGCTGGTTTCTCCATTCGTCCCTAACTCTGAAACATTGCAGAATCCTAAAACTTATTCCTGAAGATTCTTTTTTCTATCTCAGTGGTTCTTACTTGGAGATGATTGTGTTCCCATGAGACATTTGGCAATGCTTGGTGATATCTTGGGTAACCACAACTAGGGACATATTATCCTTACTGGCATATTGTGGGTGGTGGCCAGGGATGCTGCTAAACATTCTACAATGTACAGGGAAGCCTTACAAATCAATTATCCAGCTTGCCATATCAATACTGCCAAGATTGAGAAATCGTGATCTAGACTTTATCCTTTGGTGACCTCATTCAGTCCCATGGCTTTAAATATTATTTAAAGCCTGATAACTCCTAAATTTAAATCTCCTTTGGATTCTGACTTATAAATCTACTGCCTACTCCCCATCTCAGTTTAGATTACTAATAAGTATTCCAAGCTTGAAATGTGCAAAAATGATTTCCTGATTTCCGCTAAACACGTCCCTCCCAAAGCATTCCAAATTTTAGTAAAAGGCAATATAATTTAAAGCAAAAACAAAAATCAAAAAGAGACCTTTTTGACTCCATTCAAATCCATATAAGTTATCAGCGTGCATTGTGAATTCAACCTTCAGAATACACCCAGAATCAAACTGGTTTTCATCACCCTCATTGGTTCAAGCCATCATTATCTCTTTTATTATGGCAGCATTCACCACGTGGGCTCCACGCTTTTGACCTCAAGTATTTTACGTGTCTATTCTTACATAATCATTTCTAACTCACCTGGTACATTTCTAACTCTTCTCAGCTTCCAAAACATTCTGTTATACTTTTATTTATCATTTATAATGTAACATAGACATGATTTACTTTTATACTCATTTCTTGAAGGAGGACTTGTATTATTTGATTTAAGTTATTTACATGTAACAAAGCACCTGGTATATAGTAAGTGGTTAATAGCCAGTATTTTCTTAACAGTGAATATGAGGGTAAACTCTGCATTTTATATTTTAAAAGTTCTACAACATAAAATTAAAGTTTAAGGACAAAATATGCTCCTTCTGTTTTAGAAAATGTTGCATTGGGTGGAATTAAGACAAGTTGAATTCAGTACATATATATGTATTTATTTAGGAAAAATTAATATAGATCATTTCACATATTGTTTTAATTTATTTTAACAGCCTATTATCAGCAACAAGATATTTTATAGACTTTGGACATTTGTAGATACACTAAATAGCATAAATGTTATAAAGGTTTATTTGTGCTTACCGGTTAAAGCTGATCATGTGTAACTTTAATTAAATGTGGAAAATGTATTTTCTTAATGTTGCAGGGTAATTGGAAAAGATAAAAAAAAACATTTGATAATGAAATGTTTTCCTTTTTCTTACCCACAGACAAATGCAAAATATAATGAATCATATTTTTAATAAGATTTATTCATTTTAATAGAGAATGTGGCCTCAGTGCTCCTTTAGCCAGCAAAATACTAATGGGAACTCACATCCTATTGAATATATTATATTCTGATATCTGTAATTATTCTTATTACAAGTATAATAGCTGTTCTAATTAAAGATTAGTGTATTGCCAAACTCAATTTATGCTTTTTTAAAAATTCAGATAAAATTCTTCAGAATCATTTATTTTTTAAAAAATCTCATTTTGACATCTATGCCTCCAGCATTTTGTTGAGTTCCAAGCTTTATTTATACAAACACATCTAGATTTTATACATTTAATAAAAGGAACACATTTTAAAAGATCAATTGTGTATAGAAAGCAGTTTAGGTAGAAATAATATTTAACAATATCGTGTTGAATTATTCCTATTCAAAGTAAACAGATTTTTCTATCAAAATGCAATAAGCTGACATAATTATTTACCACTATTTTATTATTTAAAATATTTCATTTATTTATTGAATGTGAAAATGCTAAGAATTTTAATTATTGTTTTTTATGTTTTCTAATCTTTCAAAGGTACATAACATAGCAAGTAAAATAAATTTGTTTCTACTTTCTTTTTTACTAAGACAATATCAGATTATACATTGATTTATCATGGGCTCAAATTATACTAAATTTTATTACATTATCTGTTGGCTTCCTAATGTTGCTGTGACAAAATACCACAAACTGGATGGCTTACACAAACAAAAATTTACTCTTTCATAGCTCAGGAGGTATAAGATCAAGGTGTCAGTAACAATGGTTCCTTCTGGAAGCTCTGAGGGAGAATCTGTTCCATGATTCTTTTCTAGTTGCTGGTAGTTTCCAGCAGTCCTTGGCATTGCTTGGATTGTAGATCACTTCAATCTCTGCATCCGTATTCACATGGCTTTCTTCCCTGTGTGTCTATGAGTTTCCAAAGCTCCCCCTCCTATAAGATCACCGGATAATTGAAATTACAGTCCACTCTAATCCAGTATAAATTCATCTTAACTAATATCTGCAAATGTTGGGCTCATATGCGATTCAGTAACGCCAAAATGATGATTTAGGCAATGCCCTCTCCATGTGGCCACCTAAAGATGGTGCCGAGAGGAAGCAAGGTGGGAGGGGACAGCTGGGTTTCGCATTTTGTTTTTGTTTATTTATTTGTTTGTTTGTTTGTTTGTTTTTCTTTTTGTTTTTTTGCAACCGGCCACACTGCGCTCAGCCAGTGAGCGTACTGGTCATCCCTATATAGGATCCGAACCTGCGGCGGGAGCGTTCTTGCGCTCCCAGCGTGGCACTCTCCCGAGTGCACCACGGGGTCAGCCCTTGTTTTTGTTTAATTCCATTGGCAGCCCTGGTTTTCCCCGCTGGTAATCAAGGCATGATTGCTTAGTATAGCTTAAGGAGCCCCCATGCATGACCACTTGATCTTTACCCTGATTGGCTGGGCGGAGGGAACTCCCCTGCTGGCAAAGCTTAAATACACTTGCTTAACAAACAATAAACGGAACTGCTTGATGGAACCCCTGCTGTGTCTGAGTGTCCTTTCTACAGGGCTGGGTTGGCGGACAGATCACTCACTCCCCCCAGGGAGATCCCCTGGCCATCTCTAGGGCTAAGGGGTGAAGCATTAGGGCAGCTCGCTCTTGGGTTAAGAGTGGGAGAGGTTAGGAAAGGGAGGAAAAACCTGCTGGTGGAACCCAGCATGCAAAGACCCTATTTCTAAATAAGATCACATTCCAAAACTCTGGGTGGACAATAAATTTGGGGGGACTATATTAAATTTGGTGGCACACTCTTCAACCCAATATGGTCAGTCCTTTGCTCCCTTTTCCAAAATTTATTGAGACCTCAGAAAATAACCCATGTATTTACAGCCAACTGATCTTTGAAAAAGGTGCCAAGAACATACATTGGGGAAAGAACAGCCTCTTCAATAAATGGTACTGGGAAAAATGGATATCCATGTATAGAAGAATGAAAATTAACCCTTATCTCTACCAAAATTAACTCAAAATTGATTAAAAGTTTAATGTAAGACCTGAAGCTATAAAACTCCTAGAAGAAAATATGGCAGAAATGCTTCAGGAAATAGAACTAGGAAAAGACTTTATGAATAAGACCTCAAAAGCACAAGCATTGAAAGAAAAAAATATCAAATGGGACTATATCAAATGAAAAGCTTCTGCACAGCAAAGTAAACAATCAATAGAGCAAAAAGACAACCTACAGAATGGGATAAAATATTTGCAAACTACATATTTCTATTAGTCAGGTTTCTCCCAGAGACAGACTCAATGGGATATGTTATAAATATTTGAGAGGGGATTTATAAAGGGAATTAGTTCACACAATTGTGAAGAGAAGTCCCATGATAAGCTGTCTTCAAACTGGATGCTGGCAATGTGGCTTGGTCCAAGTCCAAAGACCTGAAAATCAGGGAAGCTGATGGTGTCCTTGGTATTAAGTCCTGGAACCCAAAAGCTGAAGAGTCTCAAGCCCTGATGTCCATAGGTAGGAGAACAGTGAGTATCCCAGTTCCAGTGGATAGAGAGAGCAATTCATCTTGTTTCTCCATTTTTGTTCTCTCTGGGCTCCCAGCAGATTGGATGGTTCTCACCCGTGTTGAGGGTGGATCTTTCCCACCTAGTCCACTCAGCTTCTCACTCTAGTCTCTTCTGGAAAGACCCTCATGGACAAACCTAAAAAGATTGTTTTACCAGGTTTCTCGGCATTTCTTAATCTAATCAAGTTGACACATAGAATTAACCTTAACAACATTCAGCCAGGGATTAACATCCAGAATATATAAGGAACTCAAATCCATTAAGAATAAAATAAAATAATCCTATTAAAATATGGGCAAAGGAGTTGATAAACATTTCTCAAAAGCAGACATACAAATGGCCAGTAAGTATATGAAAAAATGTTCAACATTGCTAATCATCAAGGAAATGCAAATCAAAACCACATTGAGATATCATCTCATCCCAGTTAGACTGACTATTATCAAAAAGACAGAAAATAACATGCTGGTAAGGATGTAGAGGAAGGGAAACTCTTCTGCACTGTTGGTGAGTTTATGAATTAGTGTAGCCATTATGGACAACTACAGATAGAACTATCATAGCACTCCCACTGCTGACTGTATACACAAATGAATTAAAACCATCATGTTGAAGGGATACCTGAACTCCCATGTTTATCACGGCTCTATTTACAGTAGCCAAGATATGGAACCAGCCTAAATGGCCATCAATGGATGATTGGATAAAGAAAATGTGGTATATCTACACAATGGAATACTACTCAGCCATAAAAAAGAATGAAATTCTCCCATTCACAGCAACATGGATGAGCTTGGAGAAAATTATATTAAGTGAAATAAGCCAGGCACTGAAAGAGAAACACATGTTCTCTCTCATAAGTGGGAGCTAAAAAGGAGAATGAGAGAGAGAGAGAGAGAGAAAGAGAAAGAGTGAAAAAAGGAACAATGAGAATAATAAGTTGAACTTTCAGAAATAGAGAGTGAAGCTGTGGTAACTAGAGATGGGAAAGTGGAAGGTGGAAGGGTGTAATGAGAAGTTGCTTAATAGACATATAACAGCCAGATAAGAAAAATAAATTTTACTGGAGTACAGTTGAACTAGGCATCTATAATTAACAATAATTTACTGCATGTTATCAAATGACTAGAACAGAAGAGATCAAATATCCTTATTTCAAAGAAATGATTGTTTTGTAATGATGAATATGCTAATTACCCAGAGTTGATAGTCACACATTGCATACATGCATTGATATTCAACTCTGTACCCCACAAATATGTATAAGCAACATGTTTCAATAAAAAACAAAGCACTAAAAATATTTATGTGTCCCATGTATGAAATACATTTATCTTATCTTAATACCCCCTAAAATCTTTACATATGTTCACAGCAAATATCTCTGTCAGCCCATTTCCTACCTGTAGAACCCTAGGAGTCTGACAGCCTTCTTTTATTTTATTTTGTCTCTGTCCCCTTTAATCCAAACTGGCAGTTTTTAAATTAGTATAACATTCTCAAAAACCTTATGGGTCATTCATGTATGTAAAGGGAATCCATGTTATTAGACACAGGGATTCTCCACAGATCCTTCCTAGATGACCCCAACTCTATTCCCAGCATTGCTGATTTGGTTTATCGAATCCCTGAGTCACACACCTAATCTCGCCAGCAGAAGGTTGTCCAGTCTCTTGTAGGTGTTTCCCCTACAGCATGCTGTAATATCCTTGACAATACAGGCTGAGAAGTTTCCAAATCAAGTTCTGTTTCCCTTTTGCTAACAGTTTTATTCTTAGTTTATCTCTTTTTTCTTCTATTTAAATATAAAAAGTGAGGAGAAACTATATCACACCATCTACATTTTGCTTGGAAATCTCAGCTAAACATCCAAACTCTTTGCTAATATTTTCTATTTTTCAGCCATTACTAGAAAACAATTTAAGTCACTGGCCCAAAATCTTTCTTCTTACTTATGGTTTTTTAATTAATAATTAGGAGTAACTCAGCAATCATATAGCAGACAACATTCTCTTTAAAAATATAATCTAAATATGCCTACGTCTATCTGCTTTCATGTGCTCTTTTGCTCTTTCTTATAACAAGGATAAATAACTATTTCATGGCCATGGATGATTCTGGTCCTTGCTTATTTCACATGTTCTTTTAGACCTCTTTCCCCCTCAATGTAGAGACAAATTGTGATTATTTTTGTTTCCATCGTTATTCTCATCCTTGTCCTCTGAAACATGGAATCGATGGAGCTATTGCTTTTCCTAAGCCACTGAGCCATTAGTTGACTCTGCTCCCAGAATGCTCTTCACTTTTCATCCCAGAAAAGTTATTTATTAAAAAATTTCACTTCAAGTATCACCTTTATTTTTTGAGCCAGGAGCTTATAGAATATTTTCTATACATCAGGTACATTTCTAAATGCTTTACAAATATTACACCACTTAATCCTAATAGCTAAGTACTATTATCTCTATTTTCAGAAATAGAAATTGAGGCACAGAAGAATTTAATAACTTCCCAAATGTCTCAAAGTGGTTAGACTAGAATTCAAATACAGGTCATCTTGTTCCAGTATCTATGTGTTAATTACAGGGAAGTGCTGCTTCTAGATGCCTCAAGAAAGCCTTTTTTAAACATCTACTCATGGATGGTATATGCCCCTTTTATATATTTGTAAAGTCTTCTGCATCTTTCTTTTATAACTCTTATCAGAACTTGAGTCATATGTTTCTATGGGTCTTTCTACCAATAACTGTGAATTACATGAATGAAGTTAATATCTTCACTACAAACAGGAATTGAATATATGCTTTCAAAAAACTAATTTATTATTAATTAACTTTTTTAAATTGTTAATGCTTATCTATCTAAAAAATGTTTGGCCATATTTTTTATTAACATTTGATCTTTCATATAACCCAAATAATATACCCCTTAAAATGTGTACACTTGGCCAGTGATGGAGTTTGGATGTATTGGCCCCTCCAAAACTCATGTGGACATTTGATTTCCAATGTGGCAGTGTTGGAAACTGATTGAGTCATGGGGGTAGATCCCTCACGAATGGATTAATGCTCTCCCTGGGGGAGAGGGGATTAATGAGTGAGCTTTCACTCTCTCAGTTCCCACAAGAGCTCGTTACTTAGAAGGACCCTGGTGCCTTCTCTCTCTTGCTTCCTCTCGCCATGTGATCTGCTGTACCTGCTGGCTGCCTGCCACTTTCCGCCATAAGTAGAAGCAGCCTGAGGCCCGTACCAGATGAAGCTGTCCCAGAACTGTAAGCCAAATAAACCTCTGTTCTTTATAAATTACCCAGTTTCAGGTATTCTGTTATAGCAACACAAAACGGACTAAAACAGCCAGCTATGTCTTCAGTTCATTATACATTTATTTCTAGAACAACTCCTTATATTTTTAGAAAAAATAATGCATATTTTGTTGATTTTATGTAATATTCTTTTACAAAAATTTGAGAAAGAGAGAATTGTCATTATCTGTGTCTTTGATGGAATACTATTTCAAACACAAGTGTTAACAATAGAACATTTCTCCACTTAAAGAAATACTTAAAATAATAATATGAAAGCAGGTATTACACTTTAAATTTTATTTGGTGTCAACAATTAATGCATAGAAAAAATTAGAAATCTATATTATATATTTATATCAGTACATGTATACATGTACAAAAGAGGTTTGATCAAATGTTAGAACAAGTTTTTCAGTAATATTCGAGATTATATATATACAATAGCTTATATATTGAATTATATTTGAAAGTATAGTGTCAAAAATTTGTCTATTAGAATATTTTGTAACCTTAAAGTAAGTTGACAGAATTTTCTTATATTTGGTCCTCATAATAATACCAAAAGTAATGAATGTTTACAAAGTTATATAACACGTAGAAATAGTTCTTATTAAGTGAGAAGTTTCTTTTTTTTTCTGCAGTTGAAATGATGTAATGATGTATCTTAAATATTTAAAAACCTCCATATGCCTCACACCCTGCTAATGATTCAAAAATCAAATATCTTTTATATGTTTCTTGTGTACATTTGTGTGTATGTGTTTGTGTGATACACTAGCAGCAATATTTGAAGACTATAATTTTTAGTCAAAATATTTGTCAATAGAAGCATAAGAAATATCTTTCCATTTCCAACTCAAATATGAATAATAAATAAATAATTGGAGTAAGAGAAGAAAAACTCTGAAAATGTTTTTTTATGGAAAGAGAAAACAAATTTTTAATTTAAAGTAATAATTTTCCAACAATGTCAAAGAGAAGCGACAAAATATGTAACAGCAAGGAGGCATTTCAATGACTAGTCATGACTGAAAGGTCATATTGACTGAATTGTTAAAAAATTACAAAGCAAAATGCAATCATAAGCCTTTGATAAGAAAGGGAGAAAAAATAGAAAAATAGGTATGTATATGACATAATAGAACGAAAAAAGAAAATTGGTTCTTTAAAAATTTTAAAAATAATAAGGGGAACCACATTTTTCTGCTTTTGAGAAGGTGGAGTAGATATCATTTTCCTTACAACCCCTGTTAAATACAGCTAAAGCACTGGAACTTATATATACAACAAAATTAACGAGACTCCAAAAGACGGGGAAAAGTCAGACCTGCTAAGGATTTGGGACCGAAGGAATAACACAGTGGCTATCTCCCTGGTTTTTCTTTTGCCTCATATATGCAAAACCTAAATTGAGGAATCCAGCAACTTGGAAACACCTGGAAACACCAGTAAGAATGGGGCGGTTTGTGGGGGGGACACCTCAAAAAGCCTGTTCTTTTTTGCAAAAGGGCCAAGAAAAGGGTAGCTTAAAAGGACAGAAAACTTTTAGATAAAAACATATCTATGCCAGCTAAATAACACAGAAAATATCTGCTTGAACTTCCATTCATGCAAAAAAGATCAAGTGGGGCATCTAGACTTTCACTCTCACCAGGCTGTAACAAAGCATCCCAGCTTCATCTCTGGTATGTTCCCAGTGAAGGCCAGATAGGAACCCAGCACTTTCATCTCTGATGGGTAGTAACAAAATACCACCCCCTTGTCACCCACACATACGTAATAGAGTCAATGGAGATAATGTAGGGAGAATGGATTTCTAACCATGACTGACAGTAACAAGAGGTCACTCTTCTTCCCTGTTGGGGTAGAATTAGAGGTATGCCAGTAGAGATTCCGAACTTTTGCCACCACCCAGCATGAATTACACCATCCCTTGTGTTGTCAGTGGAAACCCTGTGGAGAGTAGAAATAAGGTACTTATACCACTACCAGCCAGAAAGGTATCAATGGCAACCTAGTAGAAAGCCAGAACTCCTATCAATAATGAGAAGCCCTTCTGTCTTTGGATGTCATGAGAGGCTAAGTGGGAAACTTGGGTTTCTTCCCCTATTTTGTAGTAACAAGATGTACCCTACTTCCACTAATGGAGTGGTGTCAGAGAAAGTTTTCAATAACATTCAGAGTCTCATGACATAACACATGAAATGAATAGGTTTCAACTGAGGTCTCACGTTATACCAAGAACTAGGATGATCTCAAACTGAATGGGGGAAAATAAAAGGCAATTAATATGAGAGTTCTTCAAAAAGTTAATGGAAAGATTTGTATTATCTTTTAATTCTATTTTTTCACAGACTTTTTGAAGTACCCTCACAGATGCCAACCAAGATGATAGAGATATTAGAATTACCTGACAAAAAATTTAAAGCAGCCATCATAAAAATGCTTCAACATGCAGAAAATGCTACCAAAGAAATACAATATTTAAAGAAATATAATATTTACATGCTAGAAATAAAAGTAAAATAAAATAAAATAGAAGTAAAATTAGACTAAATTAGAACTGCTATTATAAAATGCCACTCCCTCCCCCAAAGAAAAATAAACAACAAAACCTCAGGGGATGTTTCAACAACTGAACAGAGGGAACAGAGGAAGGAATCAGTGAACTTAATGACAGAACACTGGAAATTACTCAATCTGAACAATTTAGAAGAAAAGACTGAAAAAATTAGAGGAATGTGTGGAACTATAATAAAAGATCTATTTTTCTTGTCAAAAAAAGAGGTAGGGCTGAAAAGTACTAGAATTAATAATGGCTGAAATGTACTTAGATTTGGCAAAAGACAGAAATACATAGACAAAATGTCTGACAGAAAGATGATCAAATTCAAACAGAATAAACCCAAAGAAACTCACACCAAGACTTATTAAACTCAAAATTCTGTAAGTTAAATATAATGAAAAGCAATTTGAATGCAGCAGATTTCTCATTAAAAACTATGGGACCAGAGGAAGTTATACAACTTTTTCAAATGCTGAAAAGTAAATAAATATTAAGTCAGAATCCTAACGTGAGCAAAAATATAAATGAAGAATAAAAAAAAAAATCAAGATATTCTAAAGAAACACTAAGAGAATTTGTCAACAGCAGATCTACCCTAAAAGAATGGCTAAAAGAAGTTCTCTAAATAGAATGAAAAAATAAAAGAAGGAATCTTAAAACATTAGGAAGTAGGAAAATACACAGTAAGCAAAACTATAGGTCAAAACCAAAATCTTTCTTTCTTTTTAGTTTTCTAAATTATGTTTGATGATTAATATTGTTTTATGTGAATAAAAATGTATGTAGAGAAAATGTTTAATAAAATTATTTTATAAACAAGGGATGGTAAAAGGACAACAAGTGAGGTAAGGTTTCTATACTTCACTTAAACAGGTAACACAATGATGCTACAAACTGTGACAAATTATGTTTATATAATATAATGCTTGGTCTAACCACCCAAAAATCATACAAAGAGATAATCAAAGTCACTATAGATACATCAAAATAAATTTGTAAAAAGAAAAAGTTCAAATAACACAAATATACAAAAAAGGCTATAAAAAATAACAGAAATAAATAACAAAATGAATGCACAAAAAACAAAAAATAAAATGGCAGAGTTAAGCAAGCCTTAATATTTCAAAAATTTCGTTAAATGTAAATGATCTGAATACATCAATTAAGACAAGGATCATTAGTATGAATTTAAAAACTTGACCCAAATACATGCTATTTACTAGAAATTCATTTAGAATTCAATGATAAAAGTACTTTAAAATAAATAAATATAAACAAATGTATCATGTAAAGTAAACATTAATATAAAGAGAGCAGGAATGGCCATATTAAATTAGACAAAGTAGGCATCACAGCAGAGAAAATTATCATAGAGAAAAAAGGGCATTGTATAATGACAAAAAGGTCAATTTTCCAAGAAGAAATAGCCATCCTAAATGTATATGACTCAAAACACAGAGTTGCAAAATATGTGAGGAAAAAATTGAACTGAAAGTAGAAACAGACAAATTGATAATTATAGTGGGAGATTTCACTATCTAATAAAACAATGAGGTAAAAAATCAGCAAGGATATAGAAGAACTTAACATCACCAATAATCAACAGGATGTAATCGACATTTATAGGACACCCTAATCAACAAAACCAGAATAAACATTTTGAAATACCTGTTGAATTTATACAAAGACTATTACTTGACTATAAAGCAAATCTCAAAAAACATAAAAGAAGAAAAATCATACAGTGCATGTTCTCCAACCACAACAAGAAACTAGAAACCAATAACAGAAAGATAACAGAAGAATCTCCAAATAATTGAAAATTAAACAGCACACTTATAAATAATCTATGAATCAAAGAGGAAATCTTACAAAAAATAAAAGGAACACATTGAAATGAATAAAAATGAAAATACAACATATCAATATTTGTTGGATGAAGCTAAAGCAATGTAAAGAAACTCTATGCATAAATTAGAAAAGAGGAAAAGTCTCGAATTAAGAATAAAAGCTCCCAAGACAAGTACCTAGAAAAAGAAGAGCAAAATAATTCTATAGAAAGCGTAACCTGCTTTGTATATATCTTATTGCATCTATGTTTGTTCTGACTCTTGACTATATAATGCCAATATTCTGGTTGTGCTATTAAACTACAGTTCTGCAAGATCTTACCTTGAGGGAAATTAGGTAAAGTGTACATGTGTTCCATCAGTATTATTTTTTATAACTGTATGTTAGTTTCCAATAATCTTAAATTTTTTAAATAAAAATAAATGTGGAAAAAGGGCAAAAAAAAAATAAAAATAAAACACCCCTCTATCCCTAGATACTCAGGTAATTTTTGTCATTCAGTATGGCCTTTCATTATTATATTGAAATATAAATTCATTTTTATTTGAAGTTTACTACACTGCTGGAAATGATGCCCACTGACACATATCCCTAAAATTGTATATATTCTTTTTATTTCATCTCAATTTATAAAGACATTTTGTTAGGTATCCTGGGTTCTGTTCACTCCTTTCTGTCCAACATCCATCAGAGACACATTTCTAAAAGGAAAAAAATAAATAAATAAAAATAAATAAAAAAAGGAAAGCTTCACAGAGCTTCACAAAGAAAGCAAACAAAAATTTTATTAGTAGTACATAAATTTTTATATGATGCCACCACTTAATTTTAAATCAAAAATCTGTATTCTACATTGTTCTTGACACATGTAAAAGTAGTACAGTTAGTAAAATGCATAAGAAAGATAAACACAAAGCTCCACTTAGTGGTTATATGACGGGGCAGGGGAAAGGAAGTCAATAGATTAGGAGATAAATCTGTATATGTAACATTTTAATTCTCCAGAAAATTATAGAATTTTTGCCATATTGTCTTTTCTTTTAAAAAATGGTGTAATAAACATTCTAGTAATTGCTTTATTATTAGTTCTATGTGTTTCAGTCATTAAAAAACCTCAAAAGTTAAAAAAAAAATTTAAGAAGGCAAGTCTTATTCTTATCACTTATTAGCTTGAAGTTTCAATCAGTGCTTATCAGTGCTCACAAAGTTTGTCTCCATCTGACCTGAGTTCATTGTCCAGGTTCCTCCCTAACCTCCCTAAGCCCTGTTGATTTCTACATACTAACTTCTATTAGACTGAAAAAATGTATCCTTAACATCTGTGATAATAGTTTATTTCCTCTATCTTTACAAACTTTTGCTTTACTTTCCTAAAATATTTATTCCATTGCTCCTTTCCTAATTTTACTTTTATTAAATACTCTCTTGATAAAAACTGTTCTACAGCTAAAACTTTTGTACGTGGTATCTCTAACATTCGTTTTCTTACACATTGGGTTTTTAATATTCATCAGTACTAATTTTATGCTGAAAGCCTACATAAGGTGTTCTGGATTAGAGACAGATTAAATATTATTATTTACATTATAACAGCTGTATTGGTCCCTTTTGTCTCAATTCTTACTCTTGGGATGACAAGATGAAAGCTAAATGGGAAATATCTTGTGCAAGTGGTCAGATACTCCTTAGGCAATAACACAGGAAAAAATAAATAAATTTTTCTTTGCTTTTATAGGCAAAAAGTCTATTGTACTGAGTCCTTACTCAAACATTTTGGTATATAAATAAATTTTCCAAAGAGCAGATAAGCTCAGTGTCTCCAGCAAGGTATGTCTCCAAGGTACTTGATCTAAATTCCCCTTGATATATAAAACATACATTCGAAATTAGATACATTTTTCATGAGGTCTTTCACAATGAATACAACTGTGAATTAACATGTAAAGCTTGCCCTTAGACCACGGTTCCACATTGCAGGAAAACGTTTTCAGAAAGCCCTAACTGTGTAGAAACACAGAAACATTTTATTTACACCCAACTCTAATTCAGGAAAGCTGAATTTAATTTGAAAAGAAGGAATAAAATAGTATGAGTAGAGCGGATGACACATTGATTCCTGCTTAAATTACACAATCAATAGGATGACAATAAAATAGAGGAAAAAGAAAGTCGTAAAAGAAGTTGTGGATAACACATTCAGTTATAGCAACAATCCTGCATTAATTAGATCACAGAATGTAATTTAAATGACATGTAAGACAAAAGATTTTTTTTTCCTATTGGCAAAGAGAAATCACATAATAAAAATATATATTTTTAATATTACCTTAAATCATGTAAGTATGAACATGTTTCACAAAATTCAATTCAAAGAATCTGTCTTCATTTGTATAGCTTTGTTCAAAGCACTTCTAAAATATTAAGCTGACGAGAGTGGCAGAATTTCACTCTTTTTTATGGCTGAATATTATTCCATTGTGTGTATATACCACATTCTCCTTATCCTGTCATCCATGCATGAACATTTAGGTTGGTTCCATAACTGGACTATTGTAAGTAAGGCTATGATAAACATGGGAGAGCAAGTATCCCTTTGACATGATGATTTCCATTTCTTTGGGTATGCATCCAGAAGTGAAATTGCTGGATCATATGGTAGTTCTATCTATTGCTGTTTGAGAAACCTCCATACTGTTTTCCATAATGGCTTTAACAATTTACAGTCTCACCAAGAGTGTAGAAGTGTTCCCTTTTCTCTACATTCTCACCAGCATTTGTTATTCTATGTCTTTTTGATAATAGCCAGTCTAACAGGGGTAATATGATATCTCAGTGTGGTTTTGATTTGCATTTCCCTTATGATAAATGCTGTTGAACATTTTTTCATGTACCTAATAGCCATTTGTCTGTCTTCCTTTGAAAAATTCTACTCAGCTCCATTATCCATTTTTTAATTGGGTTATTTGGCTTTTTTTACTGTGAAGTTTTTTGAATTCCTTGTATATTCTGGACATTAATCCCTTGCCAGATGTACAGTTTGCAAATATTTTCTCCGATTCTTGTTTTTTCTTTCTCCCATTGTTTTCTTTGCTGTGCAGAAGGTTTTTAGTTTGATATAATCCCATTTATTTATTTTTTTCTTTTGTTGCTTGTCCTCTTGAGTTGTTCTTTTTTTCAATTTATTTTTTAAAATTGAAACATGCCTGATTATACATATTTATGGGGTACATACTTGAGTGCCAGTGTTTGTATACAGTATATGACTATCAAATCAATATTGTTAGGATATTCATCATTATGAATCGTAATTACTCTGTGTCTTTTACCAAATTACTCCCAAATCCCCTCCCCTTACTCCTTTCCCACGTCTAGTAACTCTATAGGTATGTTCTATCCTGAAAATTCAACATTTTATCATGGCCTTCATTCGTTCCTTCCTTCCTTCCTACCTGCCTTCCTTCCTTCTTTTCTTAGCCCTCACTTATGAGTGAGGACATGTGGTATTTCTCTTTCTGTGTCTGGCGTATTTCACTTAACATAATTTTCCCCAAGCTCATCCATGTTGCTGAGAGTGGCAGAATTCCATTCCTTTTTATGGCAGAGTAGTATTCCATTATGTATATATACTAAATTTTCCTTATTCAGTCATATGTTGATGGATATTTAGGTCAGTTCTATATCTCGGCATTGTACATAGAGCTGTGATGAACATAGGAGTATAGATATCCCGTTGACATGATGATTTCCGTTCCTTTGGGGTATATACTCAGAAGTAGCATTGCTGGATCATATGGTAGTTCTACCTGTGGTTATTTGAAAAACCTCCATAGTGTTTTCCATAATTTCTGTACTAATTTACAGTCCCACCAACAGTGTAGAGGAGTTCTCTTTTCACCACATCCTCACCAGCTTTTGTTATTCCCAGTCTTTTTGACAACAGCCAGTATAGCTGGGGTGATGTGATATCTCAGTGTGGTTTTTAGTTGCATTTCCCTGAAGATTAGTGATCTTGAGCATTTTTTTATGTACCTGTTAACTATTTGTATGTCTTCTTTAAAAAATGTCTATTCAGCTCCTTTGTCCGTTTTTAAATTGGATTATTTATTTATTCTTAAATTGTTTGAGATTCTTGTATATTCTGGATATTAATCTCTTGACATATGTATAGTTTGAAAATATTTTCTCCCATTTGATAGGTTGTCTTTTCACTCCGTCATTTCCTTTGCTATGCAGAAGATTTTCAGTTTGATATAATCCCATTTATTTATTTTTTCTTTCATTGCTTGTGCTTTTGGGGTCTTATTCATAAAGTCTTTGCCCAATCCTACTCCCTGATGTGTTTTCCCTATGTTTGCTTCTAGGTGTTTTATAGTGTTAGGTCATATATTTAAGCAGTATGGATGAGCTTGGAAGAAGTTATATTAAGTGCAGCAAGCCAGGCACAGAAAGAGAAATATTGCAAATATTTACTCATAAGTGGGAACGAATAAAGAAAGAAAGGATGGAAGGAACGAAGGAAAAATAGAAAGAGGGAGGGAAGGAGGAAGCAAAGAAGGAAGGAAAGAAAGAAAGAAAAAAACATACCAGTATGTTGAACTTTCAGAAGGAACAGAACTGCGGTTACTAGAGGTGGGAAAGGGGGAAGGAGAGAAGGGTTAGAAAGCAATTGGTTAATGGACACAAGGAATGATTATGTTTTGTAGTGATAAACGTACTAATTATTCTGATTTGATCATCACACATTGTATACAGGTATTGATATTTAACTCTGAACCCTTCAAATATGTATAATCAATTCTGTTTCAATAAAAATAAACAATGAAAAATTAAGCTTTTTAAAAGATTGTACAGCTTTGTATCTCATGAATATTCATAACAATAAAAAAAGAAAATCAAAGTATTTGGTTGTTACTAAATAAAATACAAAAAGAACCTCAGTGTGATAATACCAAAATATAAATAAATAAAAATATCTAAAATTAAAATAATAATAATAATAATAAAAGGTTGTAATTTTAATTACAGGAAACTTTATTACTATAAATTTATCTGGTTTTGTTTAGAATTAACTCATTATTGGATAATTTTAGTTTTTAAGGGAGCAAGTGTACATTATCTTGCTATTCTAAGTGAAGGATTACAAATAAATTTATTACATTATTCACTAGAATATACTAGGACTATGAAACAAGATGACAATATATTAACAAAAATTTCAGTAACTCATATTTTGCATCTTATTTAGTTCATTAACATAAACTTTCATTTTTTTGATAATAAAAATATGCTGCATATATTTATATCATCAGGTTTTTATCTCCTCTGCGTTTTTTACTTTTCCCTTGTCTTCTCAGAAACCAAATTGTTCAGTTGGCTAGATGTTCCCGGTTAACGTCAAATTGAAAGAATGTAGGAGTAAAATAGACGATAAAGAGAAGTCATTTTTTTCTTATCAATAATCTTTCAAAAGGAAATAGTAGTACATATGTTTGTAAGTATGATGTAGCAGGGGAGGCAAAACTTTACCTCGACTTTCTTAGGGTCCCCATGCAGACCTGAGAATTAAAATAACATTAGATAGATTTACAGGAGAAAAGCACACAAATATAATGATTGTTGTTTGTTTGTTTGTTTCCTGATGAGAGCACTTATAAGGAAATGAAGACCTAAAAAGGTGGCAAAACCTAAATAAACCTAAATGCTTTTGTATTAGGTTGAACAAAGAGAAGCAATTGTGGAAATGTAAACAATTGTGTGGGAAGCTAAAGGAAAATAAGGGTCTTTTTGTACAGACTCTTTGCTATGACTCTGCATGGAAGAGTGTTTATCTTCTCCTGGTACAGGGAGGGCATCTTTCACATGGGAGTTTTATCTCCAGTTTTCAGGAAGAAAAGGAGAGAATAAAATGCTCTTCTTGCATCTGCTGTTTTTCAAGTGTCTTTATTCATAAAAATTTTTATACCAAAATGTTAAATTTCCAGGAACATATTCTCCCCTTCATTGTGAATGTAAGTACTTTTTGAAGAGTTGTTATCACAATAGTAAATTTACATATTTGTGAACATTTTTTACAAACGAAGTAAGTTAAGTCTCTTACAGGACTAACATGGTGTGCTCGCTATCATCTGATTTTATTCCTAGCTCCTGGGGTCATATCCTGTAGTACTGTTTCTTTTTATTCCATTTCCTTTACAGATCCAGGAATTCTGCCTGCTTTCATCTCTTTTGTAAGCCTGCCTCATCCTGCACCTTTTCTTAGGGCTCCTTATCTCTTCAAAATTTACTACATTGCAGGACACAATCTCTCTGCTGTCTTTCAAAAAATAAATCAAAAAAAGATTTATCACTGATTAATATGAAGTAGATAGGTAAATAAAGGATACCTAAAGAAGCTAGAGAGTGAATGTCTGTTTTTGTTTGTTGGTTGGCTTGCTTTTGGTCATGCACCTCTTAAGTGTCACTCTCTTGTTCTTATGATCGTGGTGGGGCTGTCAGAATTGGGACACAGTACTTGTTTCTAATGACAATTGAACTCAACATAGATACTGAAATAATTGCTTAGTTGCTGAAATAATTGCATAGGTGCTGGAAATTATTCAAGATGTAGCATTAATACGACCACTGATGTAATTATTTCTTTATTTATCTGCAATATTATTATATAAATAATTAAAAACAATCTGTAAACTGATTCAACTAATTTGTAATATTCAATTAAGAGCTAAATATATATATGGTGTTTCCTTATATTGATTAAAAGACTACTCATATGGGCATTATGAGCATTATTTTTGTGCCAGGAATATTTCTGCAAATTCATATAAAATAAAGGAGTAGGCATAAGAGTTTTGAGATGTTGAGAGAAGAGAAAGGAGTGCGTACACCTTTGAAGTGGTCCTAGCATGAGAATCATGTTAGCTTCTGTTGGGAAAATAGAATAATTTAATCAGGCCCCCTCACCTTGGGGCAGTTTGGGGGTGGTGCAGCATTCTTTGTGGGCAGGTTGTATGTGGGTGGAGTTAGTGCGCCTGCACAGTGCCACCACCTTGGCTAGAGTTTACTGCCTCTGGCAGCCACTGTGCAAGCAGCCATGCTTTCCAACCTATGGCTTCCAAGGACCTGTTTGCCTGTTATCTAGCTCATAGACCTGCATGTGAGGGGTCTGGTGACACAGGCTGGCATGTGTGGGGTCTGGTGACCCAGCCTGCATGTTTAAGGTTTGTGACCCAGTCTGTGAACGGTCTTGAGGGGTCTGTGAGCTCCAGACCCAGCCCTAGCTGGACAATTGCCTTAGTCGGTGCAGGATTACCAGCACGTAAAAGAACCCGACAACTGGCGTAGTCCTGTAGCTTTACAATTGGCGTCAGGAACAGGATAAAAGAGCTTTACAAGTGGTGCTGTGAGCAGGATTCCGACATTAGCCTAGCTGTAGCGCCACAGCTTCAAAGAAGTTCCACGCTCAGATCCACTCTGCAGGATATACAGCAAGAGAACAGCTGGCCATCCACGAGGGCTGAAATTGAAAACCAACTGAGCAACACAACTCTAGCAAAAATGCATGTGATATACAAAGAAAATTCTGGGTAAAATTCACTTTTTAGTTTCAAAATAATTGCAAATATATTCATGGGATGGGAAAAAAAATCCTAATTTTCCCAACTAGACTTTCAAACTAATTTCATAATTATATATGAACTCACTGTACTAATAGGAGTATCATAGGTAAAACATCAAAATATTTATAGATTACCTATCAAATACAAAAAAAAAGCATAAATATAGAAACAAATTAGACACATTTCATCAAAATCTAAAGAGAAATTTCACCTAATATTTCATGCAGCTCTAGGGTTCTGTATGTTTATCAAAAGTTTTGACCCCTTGCTCTAAATATAGTTAAAATTTCTTCTTATTCATCCCATAAATATCTATCTGCCTTTTTAAAATTATTACTTATATTGTCTGGGTAAACCATTTGACCAAACATCCAGTTGACTGTTTGCATTTCTATTCAATTAACTGTGTTGATGCTGTTATGACATGAGGAAGCAAAGTATACTGAGAAACACAAAGACCTTTTGTATCTCCAATTCATAACCAAGGGCCTTGCATATATGAAAAATTCTTAATACCCAGTTGTTGTCACTAATGAGGTTGATCAAACCTCCATTTCCATGATGTCATAGCAGCTCTTTGCAAAGGAGAAAATTTAATAGGTTACATATAAACGATTTTTTCCCATATAAAGACCCATAATATTAAGACTGAAATTTAATTCTTTAGTTCATTAAAATAAACTCTCATATTTTTGATAATAAAAATATGCTGCATATATTTATTTCATCAAGTTTTTATCTCCTCTACATTTTTTACTCTTCCGATATTGTCTCAGACACCAAATTGTAAGACTGAAGGTTTACAGTGAGGCTTGACTTTGTGTTTGGTGTTTTGTAACCACCAAGAACCACCACACCCTTTCTACATTTGCAGAATTAACAATCTGTGTCCATGCCTTCCCAAACCACAGGCCAAAAAATGGCTTTCTAGCCCTCCCTTGCATCTACTTCATAGGCATGTGACCTGGATCCTCTCATTTGATCAGTGGGTGAAATTTTGAGTCAGAAATAAAAGTAGAGTTCATTCTGGCAAGGGTGGGTGCAAAGACATCCTTCTTTTAGAGGTATCAATGGCAGGGGCAGAAGTATGTTCCCATGAATATATCACAAATATATTCTTTTTCTATTTTTAAATCTAGATGCTTTTAATTACCTAAATATTTGGATATCTTATTTAACAACACAAAGAAAAATTTACAACTCTGTGATTTGCTTATTTTGTCTTATCAACATAGTTAAAATTGATTAAGAAATAAATTTCTTGTGGTATTAAAGCTATGGAGAAAGAAACCTACCATATTTCTTAGCAATTATGCCAATAAAAGCTCCCCAGACTTCTAATGATTTGCTACAGGAAAAAAAAAACTCAACAAGGTTTGCCTAAATATCTATTCAACAGACAGATATGGGGAGGGGGAGACTATCTACTTTCTATTGCTCTCTGGGACTTTTAAAAAATGTTATAGTAATACGATCCAAGAAATGTTTCCTTTGGGTCCACAGTTACTACGCTTGAAAGTGAATATTTCTTTAAAGAGAACTGATAAATTACAGGAAATTTTTTATAGGCTCAAATCGTCCTTCTCTATAAAATGTGTCTTGCTCCCCTGACCTGAAGGTCGGTTGTCTTGGGTCTTTTTAAAGCTATGGATGAATGAATTTTGGAGCTAAGAATCATATTATGGTAAGCATCTTTCTCCTTGAATACTTCTTATTCAGCTCTCAGCTCTCTAATTCAAAGAATATTAGATTAGAAACACTTTAGAAATTCTCAAAGGTTATAGCTGCATATGTGAAGAAAAATGATCTTAAAGATAGCTAAGGACTAAGCCACATATCAAAACTAACACTTGCACTGCTCTGAGAAGCAAAATGGCTTCCCACATGCTCTTTAAAGCAAGTAATGTAACTCACAGGGTAGATATGATTAACAAAATCACATATATCATGAGCATAGCAGTCCAAAATGTCCTTTCAGGATTGCCCAAGAAGTGTAAATCACAGAAATTTATTCCTGAGATTTAAGTTACAGAACATGTAGATTTTGCTTTTTACATTTAAAAAGCATGATTTATAATATTCTTGTCTTTATAACATTCGGTTTTATTTCTATTTTCTTAGTTTATTAGTTATAAATATTTACAAATATTTATCATGACTTTATCAAATTGCAATGTTAACAAATAGGGCATCTGAGTAAAATAATACAGGCAAAGACACATTATTCATGGATCTTACAGTGAGAAAGAGAAAAAATGTAATAGGAATCATAATTACTATGATAAATGCTTGGGAAAAGTTAATAGGGTAATATGTAAGTGGGCACCTAATATAGGCTATTGTATTTAAGGAAAGCTTCCAATTAGATGTAATGGTTGAATTAAGACCTGAATTGTGAATAGGATTTAGCTAGATGATGAAATGTATAAAATATATTAAGAAAAGGACACATTCAAATTTAGCCTAACCTTAGATACAACTTTGAAATGTGGTAATTAGATTTTATATTATAACATGCCGAGTCACATGACTTTTCTCTTTCCTGGTTTATTTACTATTATTTATTTATTTCATTATAGCAACCCTGTTGTGCATTCTCCATTTTAAATGTTTCTAAAACCCTGTCGCTTTTCCTCTCCCAAAGACATTGCTTTAGTTAAGACTGCGTGATTTCTTGTTGAGATTACTACATCAACCGTCTAATTGATCTCCCTGTCCTGGGCTATCACTTCCCAGTTCTCTCACCTTCCTCATCCTCACTTCACTCTTCATACTACAAATAGTGAAAATATTTTATTAAATTTACTCATGTGATCAATATTCTTCATTGCTTCAAATGCCTCCACATCACCCTGTTAAAGTATTAGGCTAGAATTTAAAGACTTTGGTACAAAGCTCTTCACTGTGTTTCGTGACCACCAAAAAACTTTGTGAACCTTTTCTACCTTGGGGAATTAACAAAGCTCTTTATGATATGGCCTTTTCCTGCCTTCTTATCTAATTCCATGTTATAAACTCCCTTTTTGTTCCAACCATTGAGAACCAGTTTTAGTAATCCTTAGACATATTCTGCTTTGCATGGAGGGTCTCCTATAGACTGCATTTCTTTTTACCCATCCCCCTCCCATCTCTTCTTGAAAATTTCTAATGTGCTTTTTTATATTTAATTTTTGTCACCTTCTCTAGTATATGTAGATATATTAATTTGCCCTGCCTGTCAATCATGTACTATGCCCTGCCAGGGTATACCCTGAATCTTTTCATTTCAGGCTTTTTTTTTTTTTTACCATAGTTTATATGTTTCTGCCAGTACATATTTTGTTCACTGAGCACAGGACTATTTTCTTCTGCATATTTGTATGTTATCACAGAAAAGTTTGTGAATTTGTTGACACTCAACAAATAACGGTAAAATGAATGAAAGCCTTTAGTATTTCACATTGTCTCAATAATTTTTCAATCAAGGGTATGAATTTTAAAGAAAATATTTACAAATTTTTAATGACAATTTTTTTCTTTTTATTGCTTACTATAATTATTTCTAATTTAAAACTACAAATACTATAAAATATATGATACTTTATTCTTTAAAAACATTATAATAGAGATTGCTAATGTCACCAAATATTGCACACTTTTTTAAAGAGTGTCAGAGTTTATTGTAAATGTGTATATTGGACTTTTGAATCATAATTTTGCAACAAACTGAAATGTATTGAGTACTCTTCACAAATATGATTCAGGCAGTTCAGATTCTAGACCATGCTCAGCATGCACACAACCGAATTGTTAAATAATTTATACCACCAACTAGGTGGTGGAAATGGGAAATGAAAACTGTTTTCCTGCTTGGATTGCATCTACTTAGGCAGATGAAAAAACTGTTGAGGCAAGGGTATGGTGACATTTCCTTTCCCATTTAAAATTCTTTCCTCCCCCCACATTTTTATACTCCTTTGTCTTTTTTCTAAATGCAAAACAAATTCAACTTCAAAGCAGTACCTAAAGCATTTGTAATCTTGGAATTTTTTTTTAATATATAAAACCAAATTTTTCTCATCTTCCTTAGTTATAGCACTTTTGGCACAAAGTAAGTATGTATTCAATATGTATTGATTGAATTTGTTAGGCTTACAGATATTGTCTGTATAAAATTAGAACTGTTTTAAATTCCTATTTGAGAGATTGTCATTCTATTTAGCCCTTTCCCAAGCTCTGTTCAGAAAATATGCATCCAGTTGATATTTGGACAATCTTCTCCAGAGAAGTGGGTCTGTCTTCAGTTAAGAAGTCAGTGTGAAGGGCAATGAAGGAAGTACTTCAGTGGAAAATATGAAATATTTGTGGCAAATTTCTGCTTTTGACCATAATGGAATACAAAGTCTGGATGTAAACCCACTCTACTCAAAAATAAGCAAACAAAGATGTCAGAACAAAATATAAAAATCAATAGTTTTCAGACATTAGATAACAGGTAGTACAAGTCTGTGGTCCCAAAAAGAAAGAAGTTTGGGACAGACTACAACTGCCTCAAATGTTTGCCCACAGACACATTTTGGTTCTCAGGGTATAAAGTAGTGATCCCAAAGACAGCCTAGCAATATCGTTAGTTAGGATGTGTCAGGTCCGCCGCCAGCCGACCCGAACAGCCCTAGCCTCGTTCCTTTCAATGGGTGAGCGAATGGCCCGGATTCATCTTTCCCTCCAGTCCCCTTTGGAAGGAGACGGGGGAAGAGAGCTATGAAGAGAGGTAAGCACACCACAGGCCCCAACCAGCCCAGTTAAAGGACACTCAGACGTGGCAGGGGTTCTGTCGAGCTGTTCCATTTATTATCACACAAGCACTTGTTTTTAAAGGCAAATGGGGAAGGGAGGTTTTTACATCCTCCAATCAGCTTAAAGGTTACTAGAGCATGCATCCTGTCTCAATGCCTAGCTATTGCAATCATGCAGTGTTCACGAGTGTGGAAGCACATATTTGGCCGATAAGGGCTAAGGCAAGGTTCCCGCAGACACCCCCACCCTACTTCATCCTGGCGCCGTCTTAGGCTGCCACGTTAATACGCCCTTGTGGTCCCATAATGGCACCGCTTGTAATGTCACTTAAGGTGGCATTAGTTTTTAAAGCCCAACAAGGATGACAGAGCTGAGAGTTTAGGAAGGCCATAGTCTGTGAATGCTGAAGGGAGATATTCTAGGAGAAAGCAACCAAGCATATGAATTTCTAATATCTGCCTAGAGGTCTTCTTGTGTCTGTGTTGAACGCTAAGTTCTGTGTGTGTTTGGGGAAGCTGCATGAGGCCAGGCAAAAATAGCAGAGAAACTATAAGCTGAACAATTTCTAAAAGTCACAGAGCATGGTGATATTTGAACTCCATCCTTATAGGTTATCCAGAGCCCTGAGTAGAGACACTAGAAGGTTCCCACCTTGGTAGAAGTGCAAAACTGTATCTAAGATAAAGTCTTCCAGACACCATCACAAAGCATGAAGCAAAGCTTCCAAAGGTAAAAGTTTGTGATCAAATAACTACATTGCTCACAAAAACAGAGTCCAGTGCTCTATAAAGGATTTTTTAAAAAAGTCCAGACACTTCACTATGTGCTGTGTGGTCACACCACAGAGGTAGGACCAATTCCTCCAACCCAAAATTGGTTCAGATATCAAGACTGATGATGTCACATATGTACCAAGAGAGTATGTGAATAGTCATTAGATGTGGTAATTTGTGATTCAGTATCCATTGAGGCCTTGAAGGTTTGTCAGTTGGAGCACGTTAGCACCTGTTAAAGTTAAGATAGATTAGGATTAGGTAGCCTATGTTGTAGGGGCACAAAAGCCAATTAGCAGTAAAGATATGGACTACTGTCCTGCCATTAAGAAATACCTAGTGACCCGCTGAACACCACTTAACGTTGTGGGTACTAAAAAGGTCAATAGATGTTTCTTGATGATGGGATAGTGGTCCATCTCTTTTTCATTAGATGCTTTGTTAATATTTGTATGTCCTGAATGAATATGTCAAATGAATCTCCTTGGAAAAGGATGTCACCTATGTAATGTACCTATTTCTTGCAGAAACTTGAGCCCCAGTATTGATTAAGGACTTGAAATTTTGCTAACTTGTTCATATTAGCACATGTTAGCATTAATTTAGATGATCTATGTTGTAGAGGCAAAGAAGTCAATTGTCTTGATAAAGAAAAACAAAGTTGGAGGCATAACACTTCCTAATTTCAAATTATATTACAAAGCAATAGCAATAAAAATAGTGTGGTTCCAGCATGAAAATAAACATATAGAACAGCAGAACAGAATAGACAGCCTAGAAGTAAACTAACGCATATATGGTCAACTAATTGTCAATAAGGCCACCAGAAGATATGATGGGGATAGGATAATCTCTTTAATAAACGGTGTTGGGAAAATATACATAAATCAACTAGATGCCTTTCCCATAAGATTAGGAACAAGTTAAGGATGTCTGTCTTCATGACTTTTATTATTTTTTATTTTATTTTTATGCTGCAGGTTTAACCCAGTACTGTAGGAAAGAAATAAAAATAAGAAACTTAAGAAAGAAAATATAACTACTGAAATTCAGAGATAACCTGATTGCATACATAGAAAATCTGAAGGTATCTAATAAAACATATGTAAGAAGTAAAAATGAGTTTAACAAAGTTCCATAGTCATAGGACTAGGTTAAAACAAAATAATTCATTTTATTTTTAATATGCTAGCAATAAACACTTAGAAATTGAAACAAAACAATAAAACAAAATGCATAAAGTTAAATTTAATAAGATGTTTACAATCTGTATGTTAAAAACTAAAAGCAAAGAAAATTTAGACAAATTAAAGAAGACCTATATAAATAGAGAAGTATACCATGTTCATGAGTGAGAAAATTCAATATTGTAATGAAGTCAATCCTCTCAAAAATGGTCTATGAGAACTGCAAACATCTCAGTGCAAATGACTCTGTTCATCACTATACCCCCACCCTGCACTGAGAGACTTGACCAAACTCTAACATGGCTTCTGTTGGCTCAAGATCTTGTCTTTGGATGACCCCAACCCCCTTAAAAAACCTGCTTGAAAAAGCTCTCCTGCAAAGACAATTTACTATCTGTTTAGCCAAAACCTGACTATAGGACAATGACCTCTCTTTTCTTAGAGCATTTACTTTAGGAAATTTACGGTTATAAATTCTGTCATTGTCCCTTTAAGATATAAATTTTCTATAACCCATAAATGTTTCCTCAAGGACCTAGGAGCCATA
Source organism: Cynocephalus volans (assembly GCF_027409185.1). NCBI lineage: Eukaryota > Metazoa > Chordata > Mammalia > Dermoptera > Cynocephalidae > Cynocephalus > Cynocephalus volans. The sequence continues at coordinate 166,443,266 of NC_084460.1, read as the reverse complement.
TTTTTGAAATGCAAATATTTAGAGTAATAGATCCCATTTATCTCAGTTCTTTGGGAGGGTAACTTTGGTGAGGGTCTTGATCCAGTTGCAAAACTACCTGCTGCAATTAATGTGGAATAAGTTTGTTTCTCTTCAGGATAAAGGATAAGCAACAATTAGCAAACACAGGCAGTCTAATCACAATGACCGATCTTCTCCCCCTTAGCTTCCTTCAGTACTTTTCCCTGTATACTTTCCCTTTTCCTAGTGTTTAAAAATCCTCTTGCTTTTTTTTTTTTCAGTGGAGTTTAGCTCAGTTACACTGGAGTCTCTCTCTCCTAGTGCAATAGTTTGAATAAAATCTGGTCTTTCTGTTTTTAAAATGTTTTCTGTAAATAATTCCTATTTAAATTAAAATTTTATATATCCATTTATGTATGTATTCAATAAAATCCCAATCAAAATCCCAAGAGGCCTTTTTGTAGAAAATGAAAAGCTGATTCTAAAATGTTCAGAGAAATAAAAAGGGCCTGAAATAGCCAATAAATAAATAAATAAATAAATAAATAAAATATGAAAAATAGTTGGAAGAATCAATCTACTTTGTTTCAAGACTTACAATAAATCTATACTAATCAAAACAGTGTGTAATAGATGAAAAGACATGCATACAGAAAATGGAATAGAAAAAAGTCCAGTAAAAAATCTACACATATATGGTCAACGAACTTTCTACAAAGGTGCTGAAGTAATTCAATGGGGAAAGAATGGTCCACTCAGAAAAATATGGAATAAGTTCAATGTTCAAAAAACTGTTTTTGCACACGAGAAAATTATTTACCATCTTTTATTTCATGCCATATAAAATATTAAACAAAATACATCATAGAATTGAACATAAACACTTCAAAAAGAAAACATATGGGAACATATTTGCAACCTAGATTACGCAAAGATTTCTTAGATAGCACACAAAAAGCACAAACCATACATTTTTGAAAATGTTAAATTAGACATGATCAAAACTTTTTTTGCAGCAATGCTATTTTGAGGCTTTTATCCTAAGGAAATAATCTCACAAATATGTAAAAATACATGTACAAAGTTTCCCATTACAGCCAAAAAATAATTAGAAAGAAATAGCATAAGTGTGCAACATGGGAGATTTGTTTAATGCAGCACAATTCATCCAAACACAACTTAAACATTGAATTTGGTCATGTGGTGCTATAATTATAAAAAGGAAAATATATCTATAATACATTTTTAGGTGTAATGAAAGGCTGGATTTTTTTAAAAAGTACAGATGAAGTGACTATTTTTTGTTAAAAAATACATGGTTGTATGTGTATACATTTTTTAAAGAATAAATTGTGATCGACTTTATTTTGTTTTGCCATGATGCATGGTACAAACAAATGGATGATATCCAAATACAATGTCCTTATTGTATTTGAACATGTATGGGGGGGGGGAAGGAGGTCTTGAGGGAATATTATGTTCAGTGTTGTGCTGGTAAATATTTAACAACAGTCCTTCATGTAGTGTAGGGTCAAGTGGAAGTCGTGTTGTAGTATTTACACATCTCTGGGCAAAAATACTCCCAACATTATTCATTTCAAGCTACTAATGTGATATCACTGAATAAGGAGTTGGGAAGAAAAGTACAGTTTCTCCCCATTACGTTGTATTTTCATGAGACAGATACAGCAAACATAAACAATCTCAAGAGTATAGAAAATACTAAAATGTTGTAAAATAATTAGTGGTGAGTTTTATGTATACATTTTTTGTAAGCATGGAAGACAAGTCACCAATATGATAATATTGATCATGTCTGGATAGTAAACTCATGAATCATGTTTAGTTCATTCTTCGTCATTTCAAAATTATAACAATAAACATATGTTACCTTTATGATCAGAAAAATAAAAGAAAAGGAAAATAAAAAGGCAAGCCACCGACAGTGGTAAAATATTTGCAATATGTATAGCAGATAAAGTAGTTCTATCTAGATAATATAGCAAATTGATACCAGAGAATAATACGATAGCAAAACTCAACTGAGATACAGACAAAAATTTAAACAGTGCTTTTTATCAGCACATGAAAAATTTTTGACATATACTAAATCAGAGAACTGCATATTAAAATAATACTTAGATACTATCACACATTCATTTGAAAGTCTAAAATATAAAAGAATGACAATTCAATGAATTGGTGACAATTTGTGGCAACTAGAACTTCCATGTATTTCTGGTGTTAATTTAAAATTGGTACAACCGCTTATAAACAGTTTGGTACTGTTTTATACTAAACATATATTTACCATATATCATACAAATTTTACCTGGTAAGATTTATCTCAGAGATATAAAAATATGTGTGCACAAAATGAATTGTACCTGGATATTTAGAGAAGCATTATAATAATAAGTAAAACAGAAAACAACCCAAATGACCATCCACTTATCCAGTGTGAATGGTTAAATACATTGTGGTATATGCATATAATGAAATACCACTCAAAAAACAAAAAGAACAAATAAATTACTTCTACATGAAACAACATGAATTACTCTCCAAACTATTCTCCCAATTGGTAAAGAAGAACATGCATAAGAGTATACAATGTATAATTTCATTTATATGAAACTCTAAAAAAGAGAGGTCTATTCTAATATCAGTGACTTGGAATAGTAGATTTGTGTTTGCTTGAGGATAGGGGTGTGTGACAGGAAAGGGGTGATAAAAATATTTGATATATTAAAATTTTGGTTATGGAAGAATAAACATTCATCTCAGATTATTGAAGTGTACACTTTACATTGATACATTTTATTAAATATAAAATTAGACCTCTGTAAGTTGATTTTTAAAATGTTTATGCAAAGAATAAATAAATGTTCTGGATTTGTAGTATATCATGAAACCTGTTTCATGTGATAAAATGTTTACTGTGGACTTTGCCTTTATATATCTTTCAACATTTGAAAGGAGCCATTTGGGCATATATACCACAAGAAATTAAAAATCAAAAAGAAAAAAAGAATTAAAATTACCTGAGGTAGGGAGAATTAATTCAGACAGAACACATTTTAAACAGCAAGTTTAGGTATTTTCTAAAAGGATTACAGCTTTCTCTACAGCTCTCCACTTTCCTTTCTGAACTATCACCAGATTCACCTTTAATGGTCCTACAGCAATGCAGGCTTATTTTTAGCATGCACCTCAAAACTCATCCAAACTCTATCCATACTCTGCTTGAAAGATGCTTTCACCTTTTCAGGTATTTTTTACAGCAGCACCCCACATCTCATTAGCAATTTTCTGTGTTAGTTTGGGCTGGTATAGTAAAAGTACCATAGATTGGGTTGCTTATAAACATAAGAAATTTATTTTCAAAGTTCTGGAGGCTAGAAGTTTGAGGTCAGAGAGCTAGCACAGTTGGATTCTGGTGAGGGACCTCTTCCGGGCTGCTAAGTGCCAACTTGTCATTGTGTCCTCACATGGGAGAGATAAGAGCTAAACAAGCTGTCTCAGTACGCTTACAAGTGCCCTAATCCCATTCATGAGGTCTCTGTGCTCATGACCTGGTCTAATCCTAATTGCCTCCTAAAGGCCCCACCTCCTGTTACCTCCACATCGCAGGGCAGGACTTCAATACATGCGTTTGGCTTTGGGGATACAGTCATGAACAAATGTTCAGTCCATAACACCATTCAAAAGCCCTCACTGAACAAGACAGTATCACAGTTACATTTTATTTACAAGTAAAAAAAAAAAAAAAAGTAGTAAAGATGCATTTGTAATTTCTTTTAAATTTAACCTGTAGACTAGGAATTTTTACATTTTCAAACTTTTGAGAAGCTTAGAAGGGGTGGGGAAAAGGGAAGGTAAAATAAAAATAACCACATGAGAATTGGGGGAGAAGTTTTAACTTAAGAGCTACTTTCCTTAGGATATTTTTTCCTAGATGGACTACGTGGATACCGTGGTTAGGGTATCCTTTCCTATTGTGGTATACTTTCCTACTACCTCATTATCTCTATCCTTGTAAGGATCCACACATTATCTGTCTTGTTAAATCTTCTGTGTCAAGAGAGGTTAGTAACCAGGCATACAGAACCTGAATGCATGCTGAATGCATAAATCATTAACACCTCCCCAACACCTACCCCCTAAGAAAAATAAAAGAATGGACAGCGGATTTGTGAATCCAGATGGCACATGGATGAACAATGCGTGAAAGCACATTTTCATTTTCTGGCTGTTCTTCATCAGTTCAGGTTGTTTCCAGAAGCATGTCATTGCTGTGGCTACATTTTCCATTTGCCACTGTGACTTTAACTTTTTTTTATTAACATTTCCTAATTTCCTAACATCCAGGCTCCAATATCCAAAACCAAGCTCAGACTCTGAATTCTACCCTTCTTCTATTCTTCTTTCTCTCACGATCTGATAAAACATAGCAGAATGCTTTTTGGCATTTCCACTTAGATGTATCAAAACATCTCAAATTTAGGAGTAACAAAAACAAGATCATGATTTGGGCCTCTGCCTCACACTTGCTCCTTTCCCCTTCTCAGTTAATGGAAACTTCACCTTTCCCTTTTTCAGACCCAGAACCATGACTCATTCTTGTGTCCTGTTTTTCTCTCACATCTCACATCCAACCTATTAGCAAATCCTCTTGGTTCTATCTTTAAAATATGTCCAGAATCCAACTCATTTCCACCTTCTCCATCACTGCCACCCAGACACAAGCACAATAATCTCTCAACTTGATTATTGCAATAGCCTCCTGGATGGTCTCCCTTCTTCCACCTTTGTCCTCATAGAGCATGCTCTCCAGAAAGCAGGTAGAATGATCCTATTAAACTGTCAGTCAGAACACATCACTCCTCTGCTCAAAACCAGCCAATGGCTTCCATCTCACTCAAAGCAAAACGTGAACCTCCAAGCACAACTTACAAAGTCTTGAATGATTAAAGTCTCCATCAAATCTGTAATCTCATGTCCTGATAGTCTCCCCTTGACTCACTCTGTGTAAGCCACACAAGCTCTTGGGCTCTATCAGTATTTCTCGAGTGCACTAAGCATGCTTTCGCATCAGGAATTTTGTTTGTTCTTTCCTCTGTCCGGAAATCTTCCTTTCTACTTCTGCCTGGTTCAATTCTTTGCCTACTGAGTTCTCTGCTCGAATGATATCTTTATCAGTGAGACTGTTTTGATGACCCTTTATAAAATAATCTCCTATCCTAATTATTCTCTAGTAGCCTCATTCTTTTGTATTTTTCTTTATACATATTTTAAGATATATTGTCTGTAATACCACTAGAATGTATATTATCTTGAGAACGGAGAATTTGTTTACTGCTCTGAGAAGAATAGCTAGAAAAATGCTAGTCACATAGTTGGTGCTTTACAATGAATGAATAAGTAGTCTACAAACATCATGCAAATCATGTGTCTATGATATCTTTTCACCAACTTGTTGGCCCCAAAGTTTATCATAAAATCTAATTAAAATTCCTAGCACTCACGGAAGGAAATGGGGAGAAAAGATACTGGTTACCTTTGATCTCTATTATTCTTTTACTTTGGTTTCTTCTTTCTATCTCTTCTTTCCTAAACTTGTTGGCAATTCCAAAATAAGCTTATTTTTTTCCCAATTATCCATCTCTGCAGTATGTTCCACACTGTGTTATATAAATGATAACAAACTATGAACTTGATGGATAATATCATTTACTTATGTATGCCCATTCTCTTGTGTCTTTAAACAAACTACAATAATTATATACTGTGAATTTAAAGGCAACAGTATCAATATGATCATTGGAATTTGGTTATATAATATAAAGTAATGAAAAAACTAAAAATTTTGTTGGTGGCTCATTATTCATTTCTCCATTCATCAAATATTTATTGACCTCTCCTGTGTGTCAGACTCTATGTCAGGAACTGAGATCCAGCATAAAACAAGAGACTTGTTTCCTGCATAAAAACTGTAATCTTCTGAGGATTACAGATATTAGATTAATAATCACAGAAAAAATTGTTTAAATAGTTGTGCAGAAAAATCTAGAGAGTCCTATGGAAGTAAATCAGTGAAATAGAATGTATGCAGAATATGAGACACTGTACGTGGTAAGTGCATCAAAACCACACATTTGAACTGTGTGACTAGTGCATGACAAAACTAAGGAGCTTAAAAATGTGCTTCCAAAGTAAGATAATTGCTTTGTAACTTGTGATCAAGAAATCCATCAATAGATCAATCAAAATAGCAGTGCTTTCAAATTATGTAAAATAGCTGTAACTGAAATTCATATTTTTTTATACATAATCACAGGAAGCACAACTCATAGTCAATTATGTTAACATATTTTCCCACTAGAAAATATAGTCTAAAAGTATTTTGAAAGTTCAATATCTAAGTAGATAGTTTTGTCAGGTGTTTTTACACCTCACAGAATAAATCTTATCTTTTCCAGAAAAGAATAAATGTGCTAGTTCTTCTGTATTTTGACTTTTAAGTTTGAGCCTGAAGTGCCACTGAAATCAACTTCTGACTAGAGGAGATAAAATAAACTCTCCAAAGAGCTGAGCCTGTCAAAGTAGATGAAAAAAACATCTCTCTTGGATGCTCAAATAATAGGTGCTGCATACATAAGTAAAATCCAAGAGAAGCTTCACTTCTTCTCACATTTAAATTAAGTTTTCTTGTTCAAGCCAATGCTGGATTTCAACATCTTTACTTAGTCACCCTGGACAGAAAAATGTATTTGGATCTATAAATATTAGAGTTTTCACTGATGTGACACTGAATTTCTTTTCACCATAATGAGGCAGATTCTGGTAGAAAAGAAATGAATGAAGAATACTCAGGGCTTGGTTGCTATGGAAACAAGCAATGTCTTTTCCTCATGATTAGACATTGAAGTAACTGAGTTTTTCTTTCTTTCTTTTTTTTTTTTTAACGCAGAGGAATATATCCTGATTTTCGTTTTTAACTTCTAAACTAATAATAGACTATGTTATCCTTTTGCACTGAATTCCATTTGCTTTATCCCAGGAATATCTGAATTACTATTAGTTACTTATTAAATAAAATTGAGACTATTTGGTTAGTCAGCTGTATGAAAAACAAAAACTCTGAGTTTTCATTTAACCCCAAAATTGTATCTCAAAATGGCTTGTTTTAAGAAAAAGATGACATGAAAATTTTTGCCTTCAAGGAAGTAGTTTCTGCTATGTAGACTTGCACATGGATGTGTATAGTGTATGTAACAAGGTACATTTCTAAAAATATGTACTTTTACAAAGAATTAAACTGACAAGTCAATAATTTCAAGATCCCTGAACACCAATATAAAACAAAACAAAACCAAGCAAAACAGTGTCCTGGTATTAGGGCATTATTACCTGAAAATGATCAGAGAAGACCTCCTTACTACTAGGATAATCTATACTGCCTTTTTGCATACATATTAATTTTAAAAATTTGTAACAGTTATATTATTTTTATGTGTTAGAAAATGTTTCATATTTAGTCTTTGAGATGTGGAACAGCAAACTCTTGGGAACTGATTTGGTCAACAAATTTGAAAGGGTTTTTTTTTTTTTTTCCTCCAAAATTGTCTCTTCAGTTTCCGCACCTAAAATATTTACTCGCTACATATAGTATTTCATCCCTACTTGGTCACATATCTTCATATCTATCCTAAAAAAATTATCTTAAAAAATATCTATCTATTCTACAAAAATTGCTTTGGTATAGATTCACATGTGAATCTGGACACGTTTAAAATTATTTTCTGGGATAAACAAACTTACTTCTAATAGTTAATATTTCCTTATTTGTTACATACAAGTATAATATGTAGTTAATTATAATAATGTTAAATAAATGCAACTTGAAATAACATAGAAAGTCTTACTTTTTGTTTTTTAAATTTTATATTACATTTTTCTTGTTAATACCTGTATATGAAAGAGACTAAATAATATAAGATGATTTTCAGAAATTCTCTTTCTTGCCCTACTTGCCCCATCCTTAATCATGCTCCCAAGAGACAAAATCTTTGGTTTATTTCTACTTTTACTTTGAATGATAGTTCCAGATGGGCTGAATCCAAATCTCATTTTATGATTTTTCTGGAGCCTGAGAGTTGTTATAAACATCTGTGTAGTGGTCAAAAGAGAATCAAGGGCATTCCTGTTCCTTGTCTTAGTGGTAAAACTAACCTCCCAATCTGTAACCTAGATTGTCACTCAAAATTTTATTCTTTCTCTCTCCCCCTATGCAAATCATGACTTAGTTATGCCAGTTCAAGCCCACTCTTTCCTTCTCCATTCCTACAACCATTGTCTGAGACTAGAAACTCATTTTTTTCTCTCCTACATTATTGCAGTCATCACCTGTTTTCCATCTTGCTGGTCTGACTCCTTTGCATCTTTTATCTAGTCCACTGCCAAAGTAATATGTCTAAAGTAAAAGTCTTACCTGTAGAAGCCTATTAAAATATTTTACTTTCCCCCCAAAACTGTTGTTTGGTCTTCAATATTAGTATTCTATAAAAAGGAAAAAAAGTCTTTGTTCAAATAAGTATAAGTGTATTGGCATAAACATAATTAAGCATTTTTCCCTTGCAGGAATTCTTGGCACCTTTAATATCTTGATATTCCTTATTAATCTTCAAGGGTAATGAGTAAAGTATGAGGACACCCCCCCCTTCATTGTCGAGCAAGTAATTTATTCAACAAGAGATATGTCTGCTTATTCGAACTGGGGGAGGAATAGAATCCACCAAAAAATCTTTCTTTTATAAATTTATTTTTACTTGTACATCTTCGTGTGTTACAATGTGTTGTTTCAATACATGCATATATTGTACAATGATTCACGTAGGGTAGATAGCATATCCATCACCTAAGCATTTATCTTTTCTTTGTGGTGATTATGGTCAACATTCTCTTTTCTAGCTATTTAAAAATATGCAATATAATATTCTAAGCTCTAGTACATCACAACTTATTCTTCCCATGTACCTGTACCTTCATACTCCTTAATTCATCTCTTCCCCTCCCACCCCTTTCTCTTCCCAGCCTCTGGTAACCATTATTCTACTTTTTACCTCTATGAGAATCACATTCTTTTTTTTTAGGCTTTACATGTGAGTGAAATCATGCAGTATTTGTCTTTCTATGCCTGCCTTACTTCACTTACTGTTGCTTTGCTTCCCACGGATTTGTCACCTCTCTTCCTCTGGATGACAGAGCCGCAAAAAGATTACTCAAAACCCATCTCTTCTGAGCAGTGAGAGACCCCAAAGGGGTTAATCTCCAGAATTCTCAAGAGCAAGATATTCCTTGCTTTGGGAAATGAAGCACAAACTGGGGTACTCACCCCGCCATTTATTTTTCAGACCAGGAAGTTACAAGAAAAGAACATAGGTGGGGTTATAGTTTAACAATAGAGGCTGGTAACAAGCAAAGTGACATTCCATAATGCCATTTGCAAAAGGATAAGTTGATCCACCAACAAAAGCTTGATCTTAGCAAACATTCTCTTTCCTTACAGCAGCTTCCCAGTATCTTTACAGATCAATCAAGTAACTTGTCTGTCCTTGAGCCAGCAACCTTGCTGTGTTACAGTTCTCTATCTTACAACAGAGACCAGCCTGGGGAAAGTTTCCTGTCCTCTGCAAGGTCAACACCTCTATATGCAGTTTTAAGAAGCTAGGCAAACTTGAAACTGCAGGGCTCTGGAGGCCCTGTGAAATACATTTGCTTCATAAATATTGGTATACTCCAGAACTTAATATGGTAGTCTTTCATTTCATTCATGTTGTTATAAATGACTGGTTTTCATTTTTTATAGCTGAATAGTATTCCTCTGTGTATATATACCTCAGGGTTTTTTTGCTTTTTTTTTTTTCTTTCTCCATTCATTTGTTAGTGGACATTTTCTTTGATATAGTCTGTCATTTCCTCTGGAAATGTAGTGAGATAATTGGGTAATAAGGTAGTTCTATTTTTAGTCTCTGAGTAACCTCCATACTGTTTTCCATAGTGGCTTACCAATTTTTACTCCCACTAGCAATGTGGGAGGGTTCCTTTTTCTTTGCATCCTCACCAGCATTTTTTATTTCTTGTCTTTTTGATAATAGCCATTATAACTGGAGTTACATGATATCTCATGGTGATTTTAATTTGCAATTGGCTGATGATTAGGATGTTGAATATCTTTTCATGTGCCTATTGGCCATTTGTATGTCTTCTTTTAAGAAATGTCTGTCTTGGTCCTTTGCCCATTTTTTAATTGAACTATTTGGGTGTATTTTTGTTTGTTTGTTTATTTGTTTTGTTTTGTTTTGCTGTTGAGTTGTTTGAGTTCCTAATATATTCTGGATATTAGTCCCTTGTCAGATGCATAATGTGCTAACTTTCTCCCATTCAGTATGTTATCTCTACATTTTGTTGATTGTGTCCTTTGCTGGCAGAATCATAGACCCCTCTTTATCAGAACTGTCACTCTATCTCTTCAGTTTGATCTTTTGTAACTTTCTCCTTTATGTTCTTGCCTCTTAAAGTGACAATTAATAATAAAAGTTTGATTTTACTAGTAAAGTTAATTAATTTTACAGAAAATTATCTCATGTATAGTAGCTTTATCCCTTGTGATAAAATGCAATAAATAAATGAATAAATAAATATGACATATTTCCATCCTTTTCTAAATGAGTACCTCTTTTTAATGAAACTTTGCAGTTTCTTTTTAAAAGGGGTATATCTATTTGTTTATCCCTGAATGTAGGCTGGCCTTGTGACTTCCTGTGGCCAATACATGGGCCAATAGAGTATGTGGAAGTGACAGTACACCAAAGCCAAGCCTAGGCTTGAATAGGCTTTGATTTCATCATCGCTCTTAAATCCTTGGCAAGCCTCCAAGTGAAAAAGCTTGTGATAGTCCTCTAATGTTGACAGTCATGTGGCTGAGTCTCCTCCCACTGTCCCCTTGTCTCAGTCAAAAGCCAGCCAACCCCCCAGCAGCAGAGCTGCCTAGAACCCTGTAAATGCACGTGGGAACTCAATTAAGAACCACCAAGCTGAGCCAAGTCCAATTATCAAATGAAAATTGTCAGTGGAAAGAATTAAGGGCTACATAAATGATTGGTGCTTTAAGTCGCTAAGTTTGGTGGTTTGTTGCACAGAAATATCTAAACAGAATTTCCATGTACTTCACTTTGACTGTCACATTCCTCTCATACTTTTTCATATAACCAGCTTTTGCTGAGACTCAACTCAGGAAAGTACTCACTAGAAGGGTCTGCTTTGGCCACTCCTTTCTAGGCTCATTTTGTCGAGGCATATTGTTATATCCAGAGTTATCATATTACAATAAAATTATGTTTTTAGCCTGTATTCTACCAAAAGTGTGTTTCCTAAGGACAGATACTGTTATTAATATCTCTAGTTTTTATGTCCACAAAGTTAATGGGTCATAATTGGATGTGAATATTCATAAACTAATCTTAACTAGAGGAGATAACTATTTTTTCCTAGAGTTTTCTTATAACAAGTAAAGGTGACACAGGCATTTCTTTATTTCTGGAGGATAGTTTTAATTTGTTTACATTCCCTACCAGCCAGAGTTTCCAGTGGATATATTCCATAATGCATCATTTATTGTATTAAATAACACTTAAGTCTTGAGGCAAAATTTTACATCTGGAATTCTCCTTAGAGACCACATACCTATATACTTAACACTTCCGAAAACCCAGAAGCAGAAGCTTATATCTCTACTTCACAAAGAAAAACTAAAGGTCATGAAAGAAGGCATCCTCTAACTTCCTTTCATGAAACTTTCAATTAAAAAAATATTTGTTAACATTCTTTGCTTTCCCTCCTAACACAGTGGAGAAATCTCTCTTCCCCTCCTCCCCAGCTGAATTCCTCTTCTTGTGCCTCATTTCTTCTGCGTTTAAGGTTCCCTCTCATCCGTGGCACTTTTGCTTTATAATTTCATGCAAGATCAGTTCCTTCTCCCCAAACAATATGAATTTTCTTGCCCTCATACCATTTATTGAATGTGGACTGTATTATTACTTGTAATACTGCATTATCTGTGTCATTCATGACTACTGGCTTCCGATGACTTTGTCAAAGGTGGCTGTTGTGCTTTGTTGATGATGACCAGAAGTGAAGTATCACCCAGAGTATGCAGGAAAATGGGAACGATAGCTTGTTTTCTGGTTATATGAAATTTGCTATTAAGTTTTTGTAGCATAAACCTAAACAACACATCTTTCAGCCATGTCTCCTCTTGATTTCTTTGGCCTGCCATCACTGTATTCCTAGAGTGTGAATTCTTCCATTGTTGAGCCACCCCTGCAAAGGACAGGTGAAGGCCCATTGACAGATCCAGTAAAGCAGTTCCATTTGCAACATTGAATGTTTGTTCCTTGTCCAGCATAGCTCAATATTTACCTAGTAGATCATGATTCACCACATTACCACATGGGTCAGAGAAGAGAAAGGACACTGGTTGGAAGAGCTTGTTAGTGTTACCCACCATGATAAGGTCGTCCGACAGTCTTCTGAAGAGATAAGTGCAGCCATCCCTGGAGGGCAGACTGACACTGACAAGACACCTGCAGTAAGGGTAGCAGTGACCTCCCTGGTTTGCAGTGGCAGATGGGGAGAGATACAAGGTAAAGAATGCCAGCTTCTGCTCCTGCTGCCCTCTTGATCTATCAGCTTCAGGCAGCAATGTGATTGGAACACTGATGGACCAGAGCTGAATCATAGGTCACTCATGTTGCTCAAGTTCAAGGGTCTCAGTTGGACTACCTGTAGTTCAGGATCCTGAACTTTTCCTGATTCCAACTTGAATGAGAGTCACCCAAATCAGCATGTCAGCACCACCCCAGGCATCCAATTTCATGTGATCTCATAGAATAAATACCTTGCCAGACACACTGGTCACACTGGTCAAGAGGAATAAGCCATTCTCCAGATCATCCTCCAGAACTAGCCTGGCCACACAGCCCAGGGATAACACAGTAGACGTGCTACTTGGTACATCCAGTTAATTATATGGTCTGCCATATGTAGCACTAGGCAGAACAGATGTCATGATATACCTGACAAATGATACCACAACTCTTGGACTGGGGGTAAGGAAGAAAGAGGTTCTTTACCTGGTTTCAAACTACATTTAACCTCTAGAGATTTCTGTTATGAGAACGAGTAGGACCAAATTAAGAACCATTATTCTCTGAGAATATAAATCCTAAATATCACTTCACATACTATTATGGTGGCTTTTCTTGAGAGCAATCTGAGATATTAGATGTCATCTCCCTGAAGATGTCTGAACCTATAGATAAGAGCCCTCAGTGTTGTAACTATCATTCTATTTCTGTCCTCTGTGACCAGTGCTCACGGACATCAGCTCATTCTGAAAGCCATCTGCTCAATCCTAGCTACTGCAAATTCCTAACTCAGTACTGGAGCCTGACCTAATCCAAGGAATCTTTCATGAACCTTTATGTCATCTGTATGTTTTGCTGTTCTTTGCTGGCTTTTCAGTTATTTATTTGCTAAAATAGAGTCCTGCTTCTGGCCAACTTTGTTTCAAAGTTGATTAAACATATTTTTTTATTAAAAAATTCTTGCTGTTTTTAGTTATTTCAACCAAATCTTAATCTTAAACTTAATTAATACATATGTCTCATCACTTCTCTCCCTGTGTGAATATTTTTTCTCAGTTTCCTATGAGTATCCAGTGCAGAAATATAGAGTTCTCCCATTTGCTTTAGTAATTTCATTTTGCCTTTCCCAGACCACAGGTATTTTTAAGAAATGAGTGTCCCTATGTTCGTGTACTAGTCATTGCCACCTGAGAAGTGTATCTATCTTTTAAACACAAGGTTCTTGGGGGCTGAGATGCTTTGATTCTGTTTAGTGTCTCGACAACACTCCATGTTCAAATCTGTCCTCGATTTAACATCACTATCTTTGAACTCAGTCCATTGGTTATAAGACAAGAAGTTTGAATTTCATTTGATTATACAAATACAAATGAAGTTAGACTGTTCCTTTCTGAGGTTCAATGAGAATGCAGTTTAGGGCAGCTCACCATGAGTGGCAAAGATCTACACACAGATCACTAGTTATCCTGGGGCATCCTTACAGTGTAAGGTGATATTTGAAAAGTTAAGCTTTTGAGATCTACAAGGTCATTAATATTTCAATATTATATTTAAATTATTAAATAAACATCTGCACATAATTAAAATTCAAGTTGTTTGTACTCCCACCCCACATAAGTATACGTAATACTTCTCTCACGTCATCCCAGTTCTGTTATTTTTTTTAAATCAAAATTTTGTTTATATTGCTGTAAATTCAAAATAAATATAGCTGAACTGTTTACTATACTATGATTACATCTACTGTCATAAAATTTTTGTTTTTCCTGCAATTAATCATTGCCTGCTTTATTTACTTAATGCTTAATTTCCTTCATACCTATCATCATATTCTTCATAATTCATCATAATATTCTCTAAAAATTTAAAAAGTTATTGAAAATAGTCAAACCCATCCCATATTCTATCAGTTTCATTTGTATTTCCCTTTGTAGACACATTTCCTGAATTCCTTTGTCACCCTGCTTTAATCTGGGCTAGTTGTCCTCAAAGGCAGATGCACATGGATATCCTGGGAATTCCCTGATCTAATTCCCAGAAATTCCCACCCAATCCACCCTTTCTTTTCTAATTCCATGTCTTTCTTTTCAGTCATCTACTTTATTTTGATGGAATTCATGTCCCTTGATTATAAGGAATTTTTTATTATTAATTCTTTAATAGGTTTCTCCCTTTCAAGTGCTCTCTTTTTATTTTAGCCCCTATTTATTATTTGGATGTTGAAATTCCAAGACAGATAATACCATCTACATTATTTTTTTCTCTGCCGTTAGAATGCCTGCTTACTAGAACAGTTTCCTGTAGGTATCCTCCTCTGTTTCTTCTAATCTTTCTCTTGAACATTATGTTGCCATTGCTTTTTTCCCCATTTCTGAATAACTTTCCTCCCACTGAATATCCTTTCTGTCTACTGTTTTCTTTTAAAGATGCAACCTCTTTTTATTGCATAGATTCAGTGACTCATCTCTATTTGATGTTATCAATATTTTCTGATGTTTTCAACTGTAAGTCACTAAAGGTCTGATTGAAAACTTATAATTATGGCTCAGGCTTACTACTGTTGAATTCTACTCTAAGTGGATCAGTTGAGAACTAGGTACTTTCATTGCAATATCTCTGGGACTTTTCTCTTAGATTGGTTAATCTCACAGATTAACTACTAGCATTCTGCAATAATTTTAAGATATTACAGCCTTTTAACATTTATCACATCTACTTTTATATATCCACTTGGGTTTTAGTTATGGTACCTCTTCCACAGAGATTCTTTTTGACCTCAAGCTTAGAGAATGTCAGTTTCAATCTCTACAGTCTTGATGTGAGAATAGGCTCAAAGTTGGGAAGAAATCAGGAGATTTATCTGTATCTAGCCAACAGGATGTCTAGTATCCTCTTTTCCTGTGCTTTTTTAATTTTAGCCCCTATTATTTGGATGTTGAAATTCCAAGACAGATAATACCATTTACATTATTTTTTCTCTGCCATTAGAATGCCTACTAGTATCTTCCTTTCCTGTGCTTTCCCATTTTGATTGCTTTTCGACTTCAACACCCTTACACAAAATTTGTAGCTTTCTCCAGTCTTCTTCATTATTGCTTGCTCACCAGTGTACCAGCCACCAAACTTCAATGACATTTTTCATAGACTGTCATCTCTTTTCCTGTTCTCTTTGTCTCTGTAGAATCACATTTTTGTGGGGGATTTATGTAGGTGCTAATTTCTCGTGACATTTTAGTGGAGATTGGTGAGAGAATGTTTTTCAATGTGTTCTATTGCATGTTTATAATAAGAAATTCATTTTATGAGAAAATTAAGTATCAGAAATATAAACTGACTTGTCAAAGATCTTACAAATTTGGGTTGCTAATTCAGGTTTACACCTTTTTTAAAATTCTGTATTCTTTCAACTATAAAAATAATTGATTCGTAAGAACTGTATAAATTATTACAGCTCACATTGTATGAGTACTATGTCCAGTAACTCCCAGTCTCCTTTTCCTGCAAACCCCTAGGACCTGAAAAGCCCTTGCTAGGATCACCATTATCTATAAGACCGCCACTAAGGCGCATGCTGCCTTCTTTCTAAATCTAGAATTGTGCAGCCATCACTTATATGTAACCACAGAACCATAAAGTCAGACTGATATCAATAGGTCTCTTCTTAAAGTTTAAGATGTTTCTCTGCCTACCAGCCTGATTCAGACCTACTCAAGGCCCATTCTAAAAATCATGGCATTAGTGTGTTTCCAGTAAGCAAGTTTAATTCTAGGATTCAGAGTTCTAGTGTGGAACTTCAATGGGGAAATGCTACTAATGGGGAATTTGTTGTAAAATTACTTCTTTCGTGATAGATGAGTATGAGATCTCTGTGTTGCTGATTATTTCAGTCTCCACTTTACATCTTTAAGAAAAAGAATCTTAAGTTTTTAGAAAAAAATTCCTTTTTGATTACATGTAAGTTATTTATGTGAATGTTTCCATAATTGATTTCACATAACATTTCATGATGTTTTGTTGATTTTAATATGTAAGAGTGGTGGCCAGAAATAAAGGAAATGAATTGTATATGCAAAGAAATTTTAAAATCATCCTTTAAAAATATTGAGTGAATTAATTAATTAGAACATCCTATATGAATATGATCGGGCTTTGTGAATAAAAATTAAATGTAAAAAATAGAGCAGAATGGTGGTGACCCTGAGCAGGATACATCTCAATGATCAGAAGTGAGAAACAGAATTGTCCCCTGCTATCTCAGGTGAAGTTTCCTAGAAGCAGAACCTGAGATGAGGATTTGCGTTCAACTTCCTTACTGATGGAGTACTCTCAGCAGACGGGCTGCGGGGAACACGTTTGAAGAAGGAAAGAAGACTAAGCAACAACGTAGTCTCCAGGGCCCAACAGCACCTCAGAGATAGCCCCACACGGAGGCAAGGGGCCAGTCTTTTGTGTTCCAGTGCAAAGCAGGTCTGCAGGAAGGTTGAGAAGAGGTGGTAGTTTCCTGGGCTCCCATGTGGACAAGGGCAATTCTCCTGAGAAGAGAGAAACTGAAATGTTAGCCAACAGCAGCTGGGGAGTGAAACAGTGTACTGACAGCATCCATTGCACTTGCCATGTGTTACATCTTCTGGGTTTTAGCATACATACCATGAGTCTATCATGGCAGTATTCTGTGTTCACTGGGATGGAATGAATGTGAGTAGGTAGACTGTAGACGTCAGCTATGTAAATATTACTTATCATATATATTCTGGAGACTGTAGAATTACACTTATCCCCCTAGGAAATTATAAACAAAACAAAAATGCTAATAGGAAAAAAAAGTAGTAAGTCTTGTTATTAAAAAGAATAAAAAAGAAAGAAAAGGAAAAAAAAATTCTCTAACACTGTCACCGGAGAAAAAAGAATCTATTAGCATGACTAAAATTTCAAGTGCAGTATTATGGGTGGTATATTATGCTCAAGTTCCTTTCTTTTTAATTACATTTATTGAAACTGTACATTTATTGAAACTCAATGTTCATTCAAACTCAGAATAAAGAAAATTTTCACTAGAAAAAAATATTCTTCATTATTCTGTTACTTTAGAGGTGAGAAAAAGATTTCAAAACTGAAAATGATTAGACAGCTTTGAGATTTCCTCACAGAATGACTGAGATTTAAATATGCCTATTGCCTGTCCAGCAGGCACTCAGATAACATCATCAAGAAGACTGTGGGGGCCAACCCCATACTGCCACCTTATTTTATAATCAATGAAAACTTTTGTGTCTAGGTAATGCTAAATTTCTGGTCAGAAAATTTCATGTGTATTATAACGTATGGAAGAATAGGGGAAGGGGACTAGAGAACATATAATTGATAGTTTTAGTAGAGTTAGCTCATATTTTGTCCAATTGAAATCTAAATTAGATATTTTCAGCAAGCCATCCATCACCATGATAAATGTGCATTGGCAGAAAGTGAAATGTCAGAAGATGCTTTTTCAATCAGATTACATCCTAGTTATCTTTAAAAATATTTAAAGCTACACTTTGTAAATTAAATATAAGTGTTGATATGTTCTTATTGTAAAATGTGGAATCCTTTTCTCTTCCTTCAAAGGCAAATTGATGCATGACTGATCAAAGCCGTCAAACAGACAGGTTTTATAAGAACAACTGTGAGCACTAAGCTCTCCCCTAATTTCTTTCTGACCTAGAAATTACAATTCCTTAGAGTATGTGATGTTACGTTCAGTAACTTTACAAAGCATTCAAAAGAACTTATTTTTAAAAATTGCCAGTAGAAATATTACTGAAACTTCTCCTTCAATGTTACGTTATTGTGAATATATATTAAGACGAAATGAATACAAATTAACACTTGAAAGTCATACAAAACTACTGGCTATCTAATATTTAGATATAAAATAATTTAAAATTATACATATTATGTAATGATAACTAACATTTATTTGGTACTTACTAAACACTCTCATGAACACTTTGTTTTGTATCATTTATTTATGACAAGAACCCTAAGTAGAGGTACTATTATTATCTTTATATTGCAAATGAGGAAATTGAGTCACAGAGAGGCTAGTAAATTTTGGAACCCATATTAAAACCCACAAGTCTGAATATATAGATACTACAGTACTTACCATAATGTTTCCACAATAGATATTTTCATTTTATAATAATAAAGTATTTAACTTACTAATAATGTAAAAACTCATTTGAGATCAGTTTTTGAAAGCATGTGCTTTCCGTTCATGAAGTGCTTTTAGATGTACATTTCTTTTAAGTTATCTTCAAGTACACCATTTCCTATGAAATGTGTCTCCCGTTGACTGCAAACGTGTTTCCGTAAGAAAAGATCAGATAGGTAGCCACATGGCCGTACCAGCTAAGAGTGAGAGATGACTTAGCTTTGTTGATGGAGTGACTGAGAATGGACACAGAATGAGGATTCTCCAAAATAAGCATAGTCTACACCAAAACCAGGGGTTACCTCTTGTCAAACACAAGTACATATCTCGCATATCATCAATTAACTTTATGTAGTACATCAGTGAAGCTCCTAGACTAGGTGAAATACCCTTGCTATATATTTTTTTCATTTTGTCTAGCACTTTGCCTTCACTAAGACACATCATGCAATTAATTACTCTGTGGCTCTCAGCTTCAGAGTCTGTGTTGACAGCTCTAATATAGTTCTGGAAGCAAAAAGGAGATGAAAAGGACTGTGAAGCATGTTCCTCATCTCACTCATTACAGCATTGCCAAGTGCAGCCAAATGGCCAGATGCCAGATGACTATTTATATCTCATTGGTCTGAGCTAGTTATATGGTTATTCCTGGATGCAACTAAGTTTGGAAAAAATAGTATTTATCATGGATGGCCATATGCCTGGTTGAAAATTCTATAACAATGGAAAAAGATGAGCATAGCTTTTAGAGGGCAAATAGAAGTTTTGGTCCTTGGAAAGTCATTGCAGAGTTGATTGACTGAGGATTACGATAACTTAAAGGTGATTTTAAGATTTCAATAAATAACAAGAAAAGGTCTCTAAACCAATAGAAACAAACAAACAACAAAAACCATGAAGGTGGGGTTGGGGGGAGGAAGTAGTAGCTGTTGACATGGTAAACACCATCTCATATATAAAAATGTGCAAAATCTGTTTTTTAAAACATGATCATATTGCCTAAAACTTTTTATTTTGATGGTGATCAACTTTGGACACAAATACTATTTAGGACAAGCAAGTTTTATTCAATAACTTGAGGCAGAACTTTCAATTGTGTCTGGGTATATTTTTCTCTCAATATCTTAAATAAAGGCTTTAGAATTTCAGCCCTAAAAAGAGTACTTCATTTCAATCTCCCTGCCACCCTTGGTTGTGAGTACATGGCCAAGCAGAACAAAATACACACAAAATAATGACTGATATTTATTGAGTGTTCCAAACATTTTCTAATGACTTATATATATTTATGCATTTAATTGTCACACCAACTCTTTCAGGTAAGAATTAATATCATTTTTATTTTAATATAAGAGAAATGAGGCCAAAGAGTGCAAGCAACCAGTGTAAAATCGCAAAGACAGTAAGAGGAAGAGGCAGAATTTAAACCTAAGTTGTGTGGCTCCATTATTATATAGTGAATACAAACACATACACCCACAAAAACACAATTATGCACACATATTTACATATAAACACATGTACATATATATGCACATAACCACACACTCATATATACTTTCCCTTGGTTTGCTTGATTATATATTTATAAATTAATATAAAATGTATTTTAAATTTGTAGGTACTAATATTATATGTCATTTGAAGATGATAAATTTCTTTCCTTGTTTTTTATTATGTAGAAATGTACTTGTAATAAGTTCAGCAAGTAAAATGTATATTGGAGTTTTATTTAGGAGTTCAGGATTTTTAAAGTTATATCTGACAGAAATCTTAACAATTTATGTCTCTCAAGGCAGTTATATTTAGGTAATTTGTTCCTTCAGTATAGTCCTGTTATTAAAGTTTTAGAAATGTGAGGAAAAATTTAATACATATTTTTGTAAAATATTACAGACTAAATCCAAATTTATATTGTGCTCAGAGGTCTTGATCCTGTCATGGTCATTTCTGATACCCAATGTAAAATGAATGAATGAATGAATGAATGAGTAAATAATCTATGAGCACTAAGACATGGCAATGAGTTGTTCATTTGAATTCTGGGAAAACAACTAACATATATCTTTTACTTTATTTTGGGAAAAAAGTATTAACATATAATACTATAAAATGTATTTTGAATCACATCAATTTTGAAATGCAATGTTTTGAATTAAATTAATATTAAAATGAATCTCATCCTTGTATTTAATTCCTGTTATTCTGAGGATGCTGCAAGAGTCACTTTGAAACTTTTATATGAAGCAATATGGTCTATACTTGAAGATGTGAGATTCATCTCCTTTTCTCACCATGATTTATCCTAATTATCTTTTAAGTGGGTGTTTCAATTGAGTATCTCAGGAATGCACATTTCTAAAAACTTAATGCATTAAAGACTTCATTAGATACATTGTCCTTCAAGAATTTTCAAAAACTTTCTCTTTTATTTAAACATCTTAAAATATCTGAAAAGAAAGAAAAAAGCATAAAAAGACAGCAAATCCTACAAGGGAAGACCTGTGATTGCATACTTTTTCACTTAGTGCAGGAGCTGCATTCATCATAAGAACTTCAGAAGCAAGGCATGTATTTTTACATGTCCTAAACTTTATTGCCCCCTAAAACTTCTGTGTTGATAAGGTGTTCGTATGTATTTTTTTTCTTTTTTCTAAATGTTCTGGGTTGGAAAATCATATGCACCTATTAAAAGAACATTGTCCATGAAGACATAGTAACATTAGCATGCATCTGAGATGCATGGTTTACCAGTGTTTGAAGTGAGTAGAAGACTACATCCTTTAGACACAGTTTTATGATTTCTCTAGAGATTAAAATAAGAAATTTGTGAAGACATAAAATTCTCATATGACAACTTAACAAAGATATCAAAACGTAAAAGAGTATTTAAATATGCAAAAAATTAACAGTATATTTGAAAAAAGCATTGTTAAAAGAATAATTCATCAAGCTGATGCAAAAGTTATTAAGAAGGCTATTAATATACTATTTTAACTCAATAGATAATATAAGAAATAATATATACATATGTGATTACTTCAGTAGATGACAAAAAGGCAAAGTGCATTATTTAATTAAGAGACCAAATATATATCCTAAACAAAGAAAAGCATGTTTTTAATGGTTAAATACACAAAACATGCCAATAAAAATTAGAATTAAGTCAAGGATAAATGTTATTATTTTATTTAAATAATTTTTAATAATTATTAAACTGCAAAAGAAATAATCATGATTTTTATTCTTATATACATTAAATTAGATATATAAATATATATATACTTTTCTTATTTTAGACAATAGATAGACATTTGCTTCATAGAATAAGAAAATTGACAACTATTAGAATTAATGAATGTAACAGAGTGGCTGTATAGAAAATGTATATGCAAAATCTTTACATATATGCAATAACCAAGTTTTATATATGCCCATAAAATAATAGCCAACTTACAATAGCAGCAAAATGTATTTAATATTTTAGAATTCCTTTTAAAAGAAATGACCAAACCTATGTCCATAATAAGGAAAATTGTTATATAGTAACATGAAAGGAAATGAGTAAATGAAGAAACATGTCATAAATTAAAATGTAAAAAATACATGATGTTATAAAGATTTCCCCAAGTTATATTTAAGTACATTTAGATCTTATATAGCTCTAACAATACTTTAATATAATTTTTGTTGGAATATCAAAAGTATTCAAAACTTTTCTCAGGGATCTAAAACACAAAAATAAGAACACTTATGAAAAAGTAATATGCAGGCAGAGGTGAGATTAATCATACTATGTTTCAAATGTATTAAAAAGATATGATAGAAAAAGAGCAAAGTATGATTCGAGCATAAGAAAATTGCAGACACAGCCAGAGAGTAAATTCACTAGAAGCAGGCCCTCAAAAAATGTAAGAACCCTGAAGCATCACAAAGTAAATGTACACAGGGGTTGATTTTTTAATAATGTGTCTATTGACGTTTGCCTGGATAATCAACCCAGTTGTTCTGGTTAAATGTTACAAAAACTATTTAAACAAAGCCATCATTCTGATATAGAGACAATTTCATGTGATGAACTTGTTTTTCTTGACCAATTCTTCTCTTTTGATGTATTCTTTCAGAGGCTCATTAGCTCTTTTGCAGACTGACCCATGACTGGCCATTCTATGGAATTTTCTTACTCATTTGTATTCTACAGTGAACACTTCAACATAATATGGAAATTCTTCTTTCGAATTCTTACTTAGAATGCTGTGTCCTTATCCTAGCTTTAATGAATTATGCCTATCCTCTGAAACTTTTCTACGGAAATATCTCTTCTCCTGTTGTCTGTATCTTCAAAAATGCCTTTCCATCCCAGTGCAAACTTTATTCCCTTATGAATCGTATACAATCTGATTATTCCATCATATATCACTCTTTCTAGCAACTACCTACATTTTTTCATTCTAAGCATTCTTCAAGGACATTTACACACAGCATAGTATATCACAGGCTGGCTTGGTTTAAACCCCAATTCTGCTGTTGACTAATTATGTACTTATAAATACGTTCCTTCAGTTTTGGGGTTTTTTTTTTTTTTCTTTTTGTGCTTAAAGTTTCCTTATCTGTAATGCGTGGATATTTATCACATCTATTTCACAGGATATCTACAACGATTGCCTGACATGATACCATGATTTTGACATTATTATTATGACTAACTGTATTACAATTGCATTCCTGATACATACTTCAATGTCCATATACGGATGACCTCATCAACACACTCTCTAAAAACTCTCCGATTATTAAAAATATTACTACTGTTCCAACACAGTATACGTGCAACCCTCACAGAGCTTAGAATGCTTCTGGAAGAAGTCCGATATTAAATGCTACTTAATCCCCAAACATCTGATAGTGGTTATGAAAATGCATCTGCAGAACCCTGTGGGAGAACAAACCGGACTAACCACGTTAGTCCAACATCCAGGGAAGAATTCTGTGAGGATCGTTAGGTATTCTAAGGTTGACGGGGAGTATAACATGAAAAAAATAAGTGAATAAAAGTTTCATGCACAGGAAATAGCATGTGCGCAAGACAGGAGGGAAGAGAGTATGGTATATTCAAGAAACTAGGTTCACAGTCTTATGGAGAATATGAAGACAATGGCTGGGAAGACAATGGCTGGGAAGACAATGGCTGGGAAGATGATAATGAAGCAGGCTGGTATAGAGGACATTTTAAATCTATGGGGGAGAGTGTGTGCTTTTATACTAAGGGCAAAGGGTAAGTAAGGAAGATTCTGAAGCAGTAAGGTGTTATGTCAAACTTGTTTTCTCATTTTTTGATGAAGGCAATTGCTGCATATGGAATAAATAACTGAAAGAGGGCAAGAATAAAAACAAGTAAACCAGATAAAAAGAGACTTACCTAAGTGAGAGATGATGGTGGTTTTCTCTGGAATTGAGAAAAGTGAACAGATTCCAGGAATGTTTAGAAATCGGAATCCAGAAGACTTGGTAACTGATTAAATGGAAGTGGAGATTTGTATCTTGGCTAACTAACTGGAAAGAGGAGGGTGTTTGCAAATTATTAATTTAAGTTTCTTATCAACCTATGTCACTTCATGTACCAATTTCACGTGACTGCTGCTTTCACATAACTTTTACAAACAACTTAAAATGCAACACCTGCAATCAAGACACACATACAGACAGACAGACATAAACACACATACAATCAAAAAAGAAAAGAAAACAAACAAAGAAAAAAGAAAACACCAACTACAATTTCTCTCACAGCATAAGGCAAAGTAATCACCATACTCTGTAGAATGGGTGTACCCAGAATCTCATAATGATCACTTCCGAACTTTACAGATCAATATCCCATTATTAACCAGCAATCATGTATTTCTCCAGTTGTCTCTTTCTGCTGTTTTCACGATGACTGCTCTGTAATATCATTGGTATTTCCAAGCATTCTATCTTTCCCTTAATGTTTGATCTATTTACTACTTCTTGATACCAATTTCTTTTCTATCTAGCCTAACATGTGGCCCATCACTTCAAACACTGCTCCCATTTGTGAGGTGCTGAAGTGGCAGCTACTTGGCTGCTTCAGAAGTCTTTTCTTACCTCTGTGTAGCTAGGGTACCTCACACTCTCATCACCCCAGGGTATAAAAAGGTCACCAAAATCTGCATAATATACAGGTTTAAGTGCTTCAGGCAT
This sequence comes from Cynocephalus volans, assembly GCF_027409185.1. NCBI lineage: Eukaryota > Metazoa > Chordata > Mammalia > Dermoptera > Cynocephalidae > Cynocephalus > Cynocephalus volans. The sequence continues at coordinate 166,418,141 of NC_084460.1, read as the reverse complement.
GCAAACAGAGAAAGACTGCCCTCTGATTATATAGATAAACCAGACAGATCTTCAATTACAGTGCATTAATCACATGATGGGAAAGAGCAGCTCAAACAAACTTTGTACTACACAAATATGGTTTCTAATCTATGACTTAAAACAATATAAAATTTCATTTTCTAAACTGATATATATCCCCCTTTCTAAAATGAAGATAGTACATTTCTACTTTGGTTATATCACAGACATCTATGAAAACATAGTAGAAAATGAATATAAATGTTTTGTAAATAATTTAAAAACTGTATAACTATAGTTTCATAAATATAAATATTTATGATATTTCTGTCTTAATGCACATATTTAGATCAATATTAGTTTTGGGTTTTTTTTTCCCCTCCCCCTTTCATTTTCTAGGATGCTTGGTGGTCACTGTCCTCACTTTTGGCAACTTCTTCATACATTTCCCCTGCCCTTTCCCCCTGTGTTCAATATATAAAAAAATTGGGATTGAAAATTTAATGACTTTTTCTAAACCATAAAGGCAGTTAAGTGATTAAAGCTAAGCTAGAACAACCGGTGTTTGTATCTGCAGTCTAGAACAATTTCCCTGAAAGTTATGTGGATATTAGAAATGATATGAATATTGCTTATAATTTATATACTCAGTATGGTATATGTACTTACAGTATTGGTATGAGTGTATAATATGGCGATACAGTGCAGTATACACAATTTACACTTATGGACAAGTTAATCTACAGCTTATTTAGATACCTACTATAGAGAATAGAATTATTTCACAGATGTACAGATCATGGGAGTTTTCTCAAATTTCCAAACTTTATTCAAGACAAAAATGAAATTAAACACTAAACACAATCAGAATATCAGCTTCTACACTAATTTAGATTTCTGAAAATTGGAAAGAGAATAAATTAAAAACTCCTATGCTTTTGATACATTTAGCATTTTTGAAGCTGATCAGTTATTTTATCATCACTTAGTATGATAAATAGCAAGATCTACACATTCTCTTCCATTGAGTTTAATGATCCCTTAGCTCTTAAGCAGAAATGTTCCTTTACAGTGTATCTGAAATTAAACAAAATATATCATCCTCAACATTTTGAATTTTTTTCTCAACTTTTTAAATTCATGTAGGCATTTAAGTATTCATCTATATAACGTAGTCATGACTCATGAAAATAAAACAATAGTTATAAAAATATTTGTTTGGTGTTAAGGAAATACATTTTAAATTAACTAAAATTGTGGGGCTTGCCTGTTAGCTCACTTGGAAGAGTGCGGTGCTGGTAACACCAAGGTCAAGAGTTCAGATCCTTTTACTGGCCTGTTGCAAAAAAAGTAAATTAACTAAAATTGCTCAAATTGTCAGCACTCCTTTTACTTGGTAAAATGGAGCAAATTATTACAAGGTAAGACCTGAAAATATTTCAAATGAAGTGTGCAAGCACTACAGTGACATTTTCCATAACTGGAATATACATTACTCTAGGGCTTATGTGACCATTTGCTTTAATTTGATCAGTTTAATTAAATCAAATGGTGTTGTAATCCTCAAGAGGGAGACTGCTCTACTTAGGATAACTCCATTAGAAATACTTGAAATATGAGTATTTTTATAATGTATGTTAAGAGATGATTAAAAATGCAGCATATAAAAAGAAGTGAATATCCATCCAAAGATCACTAAAAATGCTGTATTTTAACCTTTTGTTAACCAGCAAAGTGACAAGAAAGTAAGCCAAGTAAATAACCACAAGAAAAGGTGAAAAATGTTATATTTGAAAATCACATAAAATGCTGTAGGGTGCTTTTATGTAGATCAAACTAAAATTGGGTCTACATGGAACATATTTGCTTTTGAATGAAACACACTGGCATCTATATATTTTGAATAATAATATTTCAATTTCTAGGTAGTGCTTCAGATTCAGCCCTTTATTCATTGTGTGAGTGTTTGCTATGCACCTGCTATTTGCGTGTCACCATGCTAATCACATACTATTTGTTACATGTCATCTTCATTCATTGTACCACATCTATATGATATTCAATCTTCTCAAGTAGACTACTACCTTGATTTGGTGGTAGGCTCTGCAAAACTGACTTGAGTTGGGTTGAGTATGAAAGAGCTGATGGGAGCCACACCCCAAGAATAATTTAAGGGAGGGGCATGTTTAGTCAGTCAAAATCAAGTCTATAGACAGCCATTAATTTATTTTTGGAGTAGTAGGAGTTAAGACCAAAAAAATCACCAGCAGTGTTTAGATTGAAGTCTGTCTGACTTGTTTAGATATTTGGTTTTCAAATTACGGGGATAAAAAGTTGAATCCCAGCAAGTTCCAAGTTTTACAGTCAGTACCAAAAAGCAATACAAAACAAAACAACAAAACCAACATTCATAACAATATTTGCCTATCTATTATAGATTTTCTTATTATTTATCACTCAAATCTGGAGTGACATAATACAGTTTTTACTTTTATGTTTACCATCAGCTAAATAATGAAAAAAGTACTTTACTCTTTATTTTAAAAGTATATTTATATAAATTTTTATATATTTTTAATATATATATATTTTTAAACTTATAAAACATATATACATAGTCTTTTAAAATTTTTATGTATATATACATATACATATATACATATATATTTATTTACATATATATATTATATACATGTGTACAAATATATATATATTTGATCTAGGTCTTCCAGAGTGTGTTTCTCCCAAAGAAAAATACCAGAACAAGAAATGGGCAGATAAGTACTGAGGAGAGAACTGATGGAAGAGCTTAGGAGAGCAGCAGGAGTCTGGTGAGGACACTGTGGAGGGTAAAAACCAAGGAAGGTGGCATAGAGAGGAAAAGGAAGCACACAGTTTCAGCCACCATGTCTCCATCACCAAGAGCAGCACAGGAGGAATCTTCTCTTGTGGAAAAGAGAATCTGCTCAGCCATGAGCACTTCCTACCTGTAAGCCTTCTCTTGCTTGTGCCCCAGCCTGTCACCACCCTTGCCGCTGTTGCCAGTGCTTTGTCTGATCTCAGAGCCGTCACTCATGTCCCTGCATGAGAGTTTATTCTACTTCCTGCTGCAGCCACCAGAGCCCCTGCTGTATAGCTCCTACAACCTGTACCAGCAGCAAGGCTATCCTTTACAAATGAAGGAGAAATTGTGTATTTCCCAGACAAACAAAATTGTGGGAGTTCACCACCACACAATCATCCATACCAGAAATCCTCAAGGTAGTCCTACATCTGGAATCCAAAAAATGATAATCACTTCCATGAGTACATGAGAAAGAACAAACAAAACCCACTGGTACAGAAAATATGCACATGGGAAAGAAAAAGAAACTGTATCTTATCAGTTTAAAAAAACAACAAACACTGAAAACAAAGAAAAGGAAAAAAAGGAACAAAAGATATTTAAAACAACCATAGAAAAAAATCAATAAAAAGTCAGGAGTAAGACAATACCTGTCAATAACAACCCTGAATCTAAATAGACTAAATTCCTCACTGAAAATACATAGACTGGCTGAGTAGATTTAAAAACTAGACCCAAGTATATGCTGCCTACAAGAAACTCAACTCAACTGTAAAGACTCACACAGACGAATAGTGAAGGGATGGAAAAACATATACCATACAAATGGAAACCCAAAACAAGTGGGAGTAGCTATTCTTAAATCAGATAAAATAGACTTAAAACCGAAAACTATAAAAAGACACAAAGAAGGTCATTATATAACGCTAAAGGAATCTAGCCAAAAAGAGGATATAGCAAAACTGTGGATTAAAACTAGATAGAAATCAGTAACAATAGTAACTTTGGAAACTATATAAATACATGGAAATTAAACAACATGCTTCTGAATGACTAGTGAGTCAAAGAGGAAATTAAACAGGAAATCAAAAAAATTTTTGAAACTAATGAAAATAAAGACATATCATACTAAAACCTGTGCGATATGGCAAAAGCAGTACTAAGGAAAGTTTACTACAATAAATGCTACATCAACAAAAAAAAGAAGACTTCAAATAATCTACCTCATGCTACACCTCAAAGAACTAGAAAACAGCAATCCCATCCCAAAATTAGTACAATTAAATGAAATGGAGAACAAAAAAGGAAACAAAAGTTCAACTAAATATAAAGTATTTTTGAGAAGATGAACAAAAAAACCAAACTCTTAGACAGACTAACCAAGAAAAGAGAAAACTGAAATAATATAAATCAGATGTGAAAAAAAGACATTACAACCATACCAGAGAATACAAAGAATCATCAGAGACTACTATAAACAACTATATGCCAACAAATTTGAAAACATGGAGTAAATAGATGAATTTCTGGACACATGCAAATTACTGAGGCTGAACCAAGGAGCAAGAGAAAACCTGAACAAATTAATATCAAGCAATGAGTCTGAACAGTAATCCGCTATCTCCCAACAAACAAAAGCCCAGGACTGGATGGCTTCACCATTAAGTTCTTCTAAACCTTTAAAGAGAAATTAATACCAATTCTTTTCAGACTAATCGAAAATATTGAAACAGAGGCCATTCTCCCAAACTCATTCTATGAGGCCAGGAACACCCTAATACCGAAATCAGACAAAGATACAACAGAAGAAAACTACAGGTCAATATCCTTGATGAAGATAGATGCAAAAATCCTCAACAAAATATTAGAAAACATAATACAGCAGCACATCAAAAAGATTATACACCATGATCAAGTGGGATTCATCCCATAGATGCAAGGATGGTTGAACATATGCAAATCAATAAATGTGACATACCACATCAATAAAATCAAGGACAAAAACCATACAATTATCTCAATAGACACTGAAGAAGCATTTGACAAAATTCAACATCCCTTCATAATAAAGACTCTCAACAAATTAGGTATAGAAGGAATGTATCTCAACACAATAAAAGCTGTATATGACAAACCCACTGCCAACATCATCCTGAATGGTGAAAAGCTGACAAGACAAGGATGCCTACTCTCACCACTCCTATTTAATACAGTATTAGAAGTACTAACCAAAGCGATCAAGTAACAATAACAAGAAATAAAGGGCATCCAAATCAAAAACGATGAAGTTACATTATTCTTGTTTGCAGATGACATGATTTAATATATGGAAGAACCTAAAGACTCTACCAAAAAATTCTTAGAGCTGATAAACAAATTTAGTAAATTTGCAGGATACAAAATCAATATATAAAAATCAGCAGTATTTAATACTCCAATGACAAACTAGCAGGACAAAAAAAACAGTCAAGAAAGTAACCCATTTACAATAGCTACCATAATAAATAAATAGATAAAATGCCTAGAATAGATATAACCAAGGAAGTGAAAGATCTCTGCAGTAAGAACTACAAGTCACTGCTGAAAGAAATTAAAAAGGACATGAAAAATGGATATACTTCCCGTGTTCATGGATTGGAAGAATTAATGTAGTTAAAATGTCCATACTACCCAAAGCAATCTACAGAGTCAATGCAATCCCTATCAAAATTCCAATGAGTCTTCACAGAAATAGAAAAAACAATCCTAACATTCATATGGAACAACAAAGACTCTGAATATCCAAAGCAATCCTGAGCAAAAAAAAAACTGGAGGCATTACATTACCTGACTTTAAATTATACTATAAAATGATAGTAACCAAAACAGTATGGTACTGGCATAAAAATAGACACACAAGCCAATGGAACAAAGAACGAGAAATCAGACCACACACTTAGGACCAACTGTTCTTTGACAATGGTACCAAGAACATATATTGGGTAAAAGCCAGGTTTTTCAATAAATGGTGTAAGGAAAATTGTATATCCATGTGTAGAGGAATGAAACTAGACCTGTACTTCTCAACATATATCAAATCAACTCAGAATGGGCTTAAATATGAGAATTTAAACTACAAAACTACTAGAAGAAAACCAAGGGGAACCACTTCAGGATGTAGGACTGGTAAAAGATGTTATGAATAAGACTTCAAAAGCAGAGGCAACAGAAGAAAAAAATTTTTTTATATAAAATAAAATGGGATGATTTCAAACTAAAAACCTTCTGCACAGCAAAGTAAATAATCAACAGAGCAAAAACAACCTACAGAATGGGAGAAAATATTTGCGAAGTATACATCTGACTAGGGATTAAAATACAAAGTATACAAGAAACTCAAACAAGCTTACAGTAAAAAAAGACAAATAATTTGATTAAAAAAAATAGTCAAAGAGCTGAATGCACATATCTCAAAAAAGACATACAAATGACCAACAGCAACATGAAGAAATGCTCAGTATCACTAATCATTAGGCAAATGCAACTCAAAACCATGTTGAGATATCACTCACCCCAATTAGACTAGCTATTATCAAAAAGACAGAGAATAACAAATGCTGATGAGGACGTGGAGAAAGAGGAATCCTTCTACAATGTTGGTGGTACTGTAAATTAGTACAGACATTATGGAAAACAGTATGGAAGTTTCTACAACTACTACTACAACTACAGATAGAACTGCCATATGATCCAGCAATCCCACTACTGAGTATATATCAAAAGCAATGGAAATCATCCGGTGGAAGGGACACCTGCACTTCCACGTTTATTGCAGGTCTACTTACATTAGCCAAGTTATGGAAGCAACCTAAAGGTCCATTGTCAGATCACTGGATAATGAAAATGTAGAATATATGTACATAATAGAATACTACTCAGCTATAGAAAATAATGAAATTTTGCCATTTTTAGCAACAGGGATGAGCTTGGAGAAAATTATGTTAAGTAAAATAAGCCAGGCACAGAAAGGGAGATAGCACATTTCCTCATTCAGAAGTGGGAGCTAAATAAATATATGAAAAAGAAAGGAAGGAAGGAAAACAGAAGAAAGAAAGAAAGAAAGAAAGAAAGAAAGAAAGAAAGAAAGAAAGAAAGAAAGAAAGAAAGAAAGAAAGAAAGAAAGAAAGAAAGAAAGAAAGAAAGAAAGAAAGAAAGAAAGAGAAAGAGAAAGAACAATTACGATAAAACATTGTACTTTCAAAAGGAGAGAACAGAACTGTGGTTACTAGAAGTGGGAAAGTGGGAGAGGGTTGAGGGTTAGTGAGAAATTGGTTAAGGGTCACAAAGAAATATTGCTTTTTATAATGATCAATATACTAATTATCCTGATTTGATCATCATGTACTATACACAGGTATTGATATTCCACTCTGTACGCCACATATATGTACAGTCAATTATGTCTCAATAAAAAAATTTGATCTATAAAATAACTAACATAAAAAAACTTTATATATACAAAAGTGTGTATAATCTTTTAACCTTTTGTCAACCATGGCTCCTATTTCAATTGAAAGAATATCACAGATTCTTTGGATGCGACCATGAATTATGTGTGTATCATATCAAATCCAAACTCATACTGTCTTCCTCAATGTACTGAGTTAACAAGGATATTCATTTTAACACAGGTTGTTTTCCACCAAAATTTGTATTAGTATTATCAAGATAAAAATAATGTTTTTTAAATGATGAACTCATTAACTACATTTGAAATTACATTCAAAATAATATCAGGTATTTTCCCTTAAGAGCATAAATGTTGACAAATTTTACTTAATGACATAAATTGGACTTAAAATCAAATAATATTTGGTACTAACATAACTTGTATTTTTAGCCTTCAAAGACACTAAGTACCCAGATCTTAGTTTCTAATATCATTCTCCAATTAAAGGACCCAGAGCTCACTGGAGAGCTAGGACTAGAACATGAATATACAAGATGAGACTGGAAAATCTTTCCGTGCCAGAAAGAAATGACATTGTTGAAAAAATCAAAAAATAGAAAAATAGAACAAAACACACAAAGATGGATGACGTTCAAAGGGAAACAAGGGCCACATTACTAGGGTGTCATTGCTCCAAGTTCCTCTCAACTGATGGAGCAAGACAATGTATGTATCTATTTTAACTTGTGCATTTATAGATCCCTATGAATGCAATCATAGTCGTCAGCCTTATAACAAAGCTTCAGTCAGTGACAGACCACATAAATGACGGTGGTCCCATAGATTATAATACTGTGTTTTTCTATACCTTTTCTATGTTTAGGTAGTTTAGATACACAAATACTACTGTGTTACAATTGTCTTCAATATTCAGTACAGTGACATACTGTACAGGTTTGTAGCCTCAGTGTGTAGTAAGCTATACGATCTAGGTTTGCATAAGTACACTCATACACTCTGATACTCACACAATGATGGGATCGCCTAGTGATGCATTTCTTAGAACGTATCCCTGACTTTAAGTGACACATGAATGTATTAGTATCTAGACTGAGCTAAATATGAGTTACTAGTGATCAATTCCAACACTAATCCATCACCACATAGACCGTTCTAGCCTCCTCCCTTTGCTTCTTTATAATTTCTTAAATCACCTGTGAGAAACTGGTTCCCACAACCCATTCATTTACTTAATTTTTCAGTTTCAGTATATATGTAGAGCGGTTTCATAATTGTCAACCTATGCACCTGTGGGAAACAGCATTTTCCACTAGAGTTTAGTGCTTATGTACAGTTTCTTTGCTTTTAGTTTTACATTCTTTGGGATGACTTCACTCATTTCCAAGTTACATAAGTCAGTACCTTTTCCTTCTCCCCCTTCAATGAGATTATTTCATACACAGTAAGAATGAGATTATTTCTAACACAGTAAGAATCTTTTGTCACAAGACAGTTTGGCAGTTTTTTACAAAGATAAACGTAGTTTTGCCATACCATTCAGCAATTATGCTCCTAAGGATATGCCCAACTGATCTGAATGCTTATGTTCAAAGGCATGCACTGTCTGCATGCAAATACTTATAGCAGCTTTAATCATAACAGCCAAAAAAACTGGGAGCAACCAATGTCTTTCTAGAGTACTTTCACTTGACAATGTGTACTTAAAAATGCAAAACTTGAAAATATTTACTTTCTTTTCTATAACTGAGATTTTCTTCCATATTTTGTCCACATTTTGATCTTATGCACTAAAATTCAAGAAAGTATCGAACATGAAAAACTTCTACAGAACAGTGAGATACATTTAATATAGATCTATAACACATATTAACAATCCTACTATAGCAAATGTATTCAGACAAATCTCACACTCGACAGCAGATTTACTCAGTCTCTATTTTCTGGATGATATTTTTTGTTTTTTATACCTTATGTATGATTTTTCCATTTTTTCCCACTGTATTAGTCCATTTTTGTGTTGCTATAACAGAATACCTGAGACTGGATAATTTATAAAGAACTGAGGTTTATTTGGCTCACAATTCTGGGACAGCTGCATCTGGTGCAGGCCTCAGGCTGCTTCTACTCATGGCAGAAAGTGGCAGGCAGTTGGCAGGTACAGGCAGATCACATGGCGAGAGGAAGCGAGAGAGAGAGAGGGGAGGTGCCAGGGTCCTTTCAACAACCAGCTCTCATGGGAACTAATAGAGCAAGAACTCACTCACTACCTTCCCCTTGGGGAGAGCATTAATCCATTCATGAGGGATCTGCCCCCATGACTCAGCTCCCAACACTGTCACATGGGGGATCAGATTTCCACATGAGTTTTGTGGGGGACAGCACATCCAAACTCTATCACCACTGATTCCCAGACTGACAGTTGCCCCTGCTTCTCTGTATCCTGCTGGCCACAGCATGGATGTGGCACCCTGGATGGTACATGAAGGGGCTGAAAGAAGCAATAGCACTGAATATTTTTCCTACCATCACCTGAGACAGTAAGCAGTTCCTGACAGTTGGATTGTGAGTGCAATTCTTTTCATCAATAGGCACCTGGATCTGTCCTTGAAAAGGAGATGTAGTTTCTTAGTAGTGAAAGAGTTATCAGGAGTGATTGTCTTTCAGATTTAACCAAGACTTGAAGAGAGAATTTGATTCAGTGCACATGTGCTCACACATGATTAGACAATAACAAGGCAGAAGCTGGAAGCACTGAGTAAATGCTACCAAACCCAAACTGCCATGTTTTAATGCAATTAATAACCATAATTTGTTAGAAGGTATATTTTAAAAAAGGAAGACTAGAACAAATTCCAAATGAACAGAATGCCTGGACAAGAAGTTCACACTGGGACTGTCACACTTGTACATCTGGTCTCTCTATGTAATAAATACGATGGCTTTTAAAGAGAGTAGTTCATGCTAGAGCAAAGTCACTTTTATCTTCTGATAACCTCAGTAAGTTAGGTTACTTTTAGGACAAGGTATTTTGTGCTCTGCACAAACAAACTGACAAATCTGCATATTCGGAGACAGTCAGGGTAAAGAGAAGATAAAGGATGGCAAAGAGGTGAGGAACCAGCACCACTGGGTGTGTCTGGAAAAAGATGTGGCCAAATTCACGGTGTCTCTGTGGCCAAAGGTCAATATTGGAGAAGAAAAGCTTCTCAAATGTATTTCTAAAATTTATGGGTTGCCATAGTATATAATTTTAGTTTTAGCTGCCCTGTTTACACAAAGTTGGTAATTTTCCTATTTTTAAAAAAAAAAAGTTTTATGAGGAGACTTCCCCCTCATTTTCAGCATGCTTGACTTTTGTAGAACTAAACTGGTCTTGAGTTTTGTATATGATACACCGAGCAGTATCACTACTGTTTTCACAGAGAAGTTGGAGGCAGATAAGGCCACAGAAATGATGAGATTTAGATAACTTAAGGGATAGCTCTGGCCCTTTAGGTTTCATAATGGTAAAAGTACACCAGAGCCAGCTATGAAGCTTTAGAAAAGCAAGGTGGGGCGAGGGTAGGAAGGAGAAGAGACTAGGCTGCATGATTAAAAGTTACTCTGAGCATACTGGTGTGAGAGCCCAAATCCCAGCCCCCCGCCCCCCCAGTACACCAGTGGAACTTAACTAATTCCAAGAGACTCTTTTGCTGTGGCAAAAGAATACAGCTAATTACATTTCTTTACTGGGTATATTGGGAATTACTCTGCTAACATGATATAAAAGTCTGTGCTATCCCCATTGCTCTGATCATTAAATGAGTCCTTTTCTTTATAAAGTATTTACATCTTTACAGCAGATGGAATTATCATGAAGATAAGTGGTTTTCAATCTTAGCAGCAAATGACTATTACTTTGGAAGGTTATAAAGCATTACTTATGATCAGCACCTTTTCCATCATCTCATATTCTCATTTACTTGGTTTGAGCATACTAGACATTAATATTAAAACAAAACAAAACCCTCCAAATGGCTTTCTGTAAACCCACTGTTGAACAGTGATCCGCAAACTTCAGCTTGCATCAGAATCACCTAGAAGGATCATGTTAACATAGACCACTAGGTCTCACGCTCAGAATTTTTGACTCGTTAGGTCTGGGGTAGGTCCTAAGAGTTTGCATTTCTAACACGTTTCTAGACAATGTTAATGCTATTAGTCTAGGGACTATACTTTGAGAACCACTGATCTGCATTAGTGCTTCAAACTTTAATATAGTTACAAACCATTTGGCGATCTTGCTAATATGCAAATTTTCGATCAGCAGATCTGGGCTATGAGCTGATATTTAGTATTTTCAACAAATTCAAAGGGATAAAATAGTTTGTATGAATATAATTGTTCTATATTTTATATAGACAATGAGATAAATAAAATATCACTAAAAGTCAATGGTAAGAAGAGTTATAAAAGTCATTTCCAATATGTCTAGCTCAATGTTTCTATCATTCTATCGAAGAACAGTACCCACATTATACTACTATAAGTTTTCCAGAAAGTTTTTTGTGCTTGAGAAAGTTTAGAAATAATAAAGCCAATTTGGATTATTTGTTGTAGCATTTCACAGAAGGTTTAATGCATACTGTGAAACTCTTATAAGAAAATGTAATGTAAAGCATTTATAAAACTTTCTCATCAAGGACATGTTATGATCAAAACTCTTATGAATATTGTGCCAGATTCTAAATTACATGGGACCCAGTTTGAGAAACATTACTGTAGTGTTTTCACCTACCTCCATCATCAGAGAGTTTTACTCAAGTAGAGCAGTTTTCTGTAACTAAGCAAAAAGATGTATTTATATTTTCTTTTCTGCACATTTAAAGAGGATGATTACTTTTGGATTCTTGACAGCATTGAAGAAGTGAGAATAATACTACAACTTTTAAGAGGTAATAACCCTTGCTAACATACTCATTAGGCCTTGGGCTTTTGTCTTTATTTTTGTGTTATGGCATTTATTACGATACGTGAAGTAGATAAAAGAATGTAAATGATTGAATCACTACATTTATGAATTATATAGCTTGAAGGACACTTAAAGAGATCATTAATATGATAGCAACTTATAACTCAAAACCTCTAAAATGCTGGTTGTTACCTGGTTTCACTATTTTTCTAAGAAGATGAATGATACCACCAGTATAAGAAAAGCAGTAAAAGGAAGGGGCAGCTGGAATTAACTCATGGATATGGAACTACACAAGTAGAGCTATGGGCTTCAACCAAATTAGGTTCAATCACCTGATATTTAAAAGAATGACATTTGAAAGAATGACTAGGAGTCGTTAAACTCTTCATCGTTGGAACTACTTCTTGTTAATTAACATAAATGATACAAAAACATGACATAGGATGGAACCCAAATTCTAAATATTTTATCTGCAGTTATTAAATGAGATGCAAAAGTATGCATTAAGAAGTTCTATAAAATTACTAGTATTTCATCTTTTCTTCTGGTGAATGAGTTATATTGTATCATATTGAGCATAGAGCATGGAACTTTTGGTATATAGCATATTACATATTCATGTCTTTGCTAATAAAAGTCAACTGTCCTTTTACTTACAATTTGCATTAACATCTCATCAATATAAACGAAAATGATTTATTAAAATATTACTGAGTAGAGACTGAATGGCTCAGGGGATTGATTAGTAATGGGATATGTAGTCTTCTATTTCTAGGTCACTGATTTGAATTACATCTTGGCAGAGAGTGGAGGCTATTCAGTGACATATGGTGTGTGGAATGGGTTGGTGATGTCAGTCTTATTTTCATTAAGTGCTGTCCATTTAGGTTTCAATATTTCAAGGAAACTGAACTTGACTTTAAAGCCTGTCTCCATGAATTCAAAACAATATCAAATACACATGTGTAAAACAATATTTATAAGAAAGATTAATGTTACCAAGAATAAAAAAATTATCTATCAAAACATTTTCAATATGAAAATATTTTGCATGACCTATGTGGGCAGATGTAACAAGCATAAAAATAAATCCTTCAGGATGATTTAAGTTAACACGTTCTTTTAAGTTTCTTTTATTCCTAATGACTTCAGGAAATATGTAGCTCTTTTGAAGTTAGATTTTAAGTTTATTTTTTAAATTTTATTTTTATTGAACATATTTATGGAATACAGTGTGTTGTTTCAATACATGAATATATTGTGTAATGATCTATTCAGGGTAGATAGCATAACCATCTCCTAAACATTTATCATTTATTTGTGGTGTTTAAATTCAAGATCCTCTTTTCTAGCTATTTAGAAATATACAAAACAATATTTTTTCCATTAGGGTAACATTAAGATATTTTAACAGAAGTAAAATTTTAAATTCTATGAGAATGAGTCATAGATTAAAAGAATAGAATGATATAATTGAGAAAGACTGACAAATCTTTTTAACTAACATTATTTTACAGATAAAGAAAGTGAGAAATATAAAGCTGCTAACCAGTTGTGCCACAATGAATGTCTTAACATATTTGCTTTGCTAAGAGAATAGGAAAATCACATGTCATTGTGTACACTTATCTGAGGATGGTCATGTTACAAATACACTTTGAACCCTCTCCCAGTCATAAAGCCAATATAGTATAGCTGCCCTGACCTACATAACTGAACCATAAGTTCCAGGCCAGAGCTCTTCTCGTTAATTGTACTATCTCTTCTTTAAGATGTAGTCCTAATTCATAGGGGTAGAGCCATTTCCCATTCTTCTCAGTCCAAGATAAAGCAATGAAAAAATAAGTTAAAACATTTGAAAGGAAATATTTGAACCAAATATTTGGACCAAATCTAAAATCTATAGTGATACTGTTAGAATTAAGTGAATTTATCAAGGTTGTTAAAAAGAAGCTCAATGAACAACAATTCTATTTCTGTATACTCATATAAGCCACAGAAATTTAGAAAATGCAATTTAAAAAAAAGAAAAACGACAGTTCAGTAGTGACAAATATAAATACTTAGTAATAAATCTAAAAGATGTATAAGACCTTGCAAGAAATGCATAAATCCTTTTTGAAATACATTGTAAAATACTTGGATGAAAGAATATGCCATGAACCTGGACGGAAGTCTAAGTTTTATACAATTGTCATTTTTCCTCAAATGGATCTTTTGATTTAATGCAATTTCATTTAAGTCCCAGTGTATTTTGCTGGGGAGGAGGATTGACACATTTCTTTAAAGATTTTATGGAAATTACCTGATCCGAGATCGGGGGCATGGAAAATCAAACAATTATTCTTCAAGGCATTGTCTGGTAGGGACAAACAGCAAGTACCTGAAAGTGAGGCCTGGCCAGGTAATTTGCTTTGACCAATGAAATATGAGCGGAAGTGTATCTTCTGTTTGCCAATAAGAGGAGGTAAAGAGTAGCAATACCTGCCACAAACAATTCTAGGGCTTGGTTTGGATAACTGGGAGAGGGATCAAAGTGTATTCATACTATGACCATCCACAAATAGGTATACACAATGATATGTGATTTTTCTCTTAGCAGAGCAAATGCGTTAAGACATCCATTGTGGCACACAAGGTTGGCAACTAGATGAGGGCAGATGCCAAATTAACGTGGCCACATATAATCTTTAGGGTTAAAAAAACCCAAATATTTATGAAGAAGGATACATTGCTTCATGAAAAAGACTTTACATTATAATTGCATTGCCCTAAAGAATTTGTTCATAATTTGATAAAGTAAAATATTTCTTTATAATTTAATTGCTATATCTTTTAAATGTAACAACTTCAAAACATTGTGTTTTTATTAAATGTAAATGCTATTGTTTCATTTTTCTACAAAAAGTTACATTTAACTTAGCTATCCATTAATATATCTATGAGCAAAAATAATCTTTTTATTATAGTACAAAAATGCCTTATAAATACACCCTTCAATCTTTGCATTAATTACACGCTCTGTGTATGCTTATGGTGTCCAATTTACAGATGGTAATTTTCTCCTTTCTTTAGGTTTCTGAATGGTGTACATGTTAGTATAATGGGCAACATACTGAGATGCTAATAGCCTTCATGCAGGGCTTCCTCCATTTCCCCTTCATGGCTAAACTATTTTTTAGACATAATTTAAATCACTCTAGTTCTGTTAAAACTTTTTTTTTCCTTTGAAGACAATGTTCTCATTGAGGAAAAAGAAAAACTTTAAAATATATCTTAATTAAAAATGTATTTAAATATATTTCATATATACCTATGTATATATCTTTTTCTAGATGTTGCAATAGTTAAAAAAGGCAAGGCCTAAGACAATATGTCATTGTCCAAAGCCATAGATAATCACGATAGCCTGTTAATGCCATTTTACTTATAATTATGTAAATTTATTTCTGTTTATCAATTCATACATAAACTATAACATGCCAACTTGGAGATATTTTGTATAAGACAACAAAATTCATACTTATTTTCAAGTTTCAGTAAGTAAAAAGAAGCATTATGTTTCAGTTCATAAATTTGAAAGAATAATGTATAATATTCATTATTTCTGTTATCCAATTTCTATGTTATTTTCACAATTGCACTCAGTACATCTACTCAGTTTGAATACTTTTTCATTAGAAAATAAAAGCAAGATAGTTTCCATGAAGTCTCTTCTTTTATTTAATCTCCTTCCATACTTAGTTTACCTTCAGATTACATGCAGCAGTATGAAATGCACTGTTTGGTCAGCCAATTTATAATTGATATATAAATTCAATTTCTTTTTATTTGAGACATTACCAGTTTATACACAATTAAAGAAAATCAAGTTTAGTAGAGTTAATTAGTGAAAAAGACAACAACAAATTTTTCAGCTAAACCTACAGAATGTAAGCATGCATCTTACAAATACTCTGAAAGTAGGTCTTTATTAAAAAGTTTCTGGAATCTTCTTCCTTTGGATTTTAGAATAAACTGCAATCTGTAGTTCCTACAGATTTATAAATTTAAAAGAAACAAAAGCATTAGTTTTATTTCCACTCCAATAAAGTAATTTTTGTTAGGGTTTGTTATTATTTATGTATTTTGCTATGTACTAGGAAGATTTCCAAAGGAAGAGTGAAATTCTGGCAAAATATCTTTATTTATATCAATAGTTCTTATGTCTTTTATGCCAACATTTAGACAATCCTTAAAAGTTTAGAACAACTAATTGACTTTTGGAGTGTCAGAAATAATTAGAAGTATCAAAAAAGAGTTCTTATTCTTTTTACAACATTTTAAACATGGCCTTTGTTTGAAAAAAATTCTACCTAGACATATTTCCTGAGCTCTTCCTCTGGCTCTGCTGTATAGATCAACCAGAGTATATGATGTTTTCCCCACAATATGCTATTAAATAACAAAGGACATGAACTAAAGATTGTTTTATGTGAACTGGGTAAAATTGGAGGAACAATTAAACTTCTCAAGATTTTTCTCTTCAAATGGACGTACAAAAATAGGGAAATATTGTTGGGAAAATAGAAAACTTTATTCAGGCCCCCTCACTTTAGGGACAGTTCGGGGTGGTTTGGTGCATTCTTTGTAAGCAAATTGTGTGTGGGGGGGGGGTGGATTTAGTGTGCCTGCAGGGCACCGCAACTTGGCTGGCATTGACTGCCTCGGGTGTCCACCCGCGTGGCCATGCTCTCCAACCTATGGCTTGCCAAGGACCTGTTTGCCAGTTACCTAGCTCATAGACCTGCATGTGAGGGGTCTGGTGACCCAGCCTGGTGTGTGAAGGGTCTGGGGACCCAGCCTGGCATGTGAAGGGATTGTGACCCAGTCTGTGACGGGGCTTGAGGTGTCTGTGAGCTCCAGACCCAGCCCTAGCTCGACAATTGGCCCAGTTGACAGGATTATGGACAGGTAAAATAGCTCGACAAATATACACAAACACACAAAATAACACCAGAAGCTGAGTTTTAAAATTGAGTGCATCACAAAATTTGAGAGGACTCTGTAAAAGTCAGAGTATCAGTAAGACTGGAAAAAGAAACACATTTCTGGCTAATGAGAGCTACCTTGCATAAACTATCATATTTCTTTAGGTTTAAGATGTTATTAATTGGAAAATTCCATATTGTATTATAACCATATAAGCATTTATTGTCATACCACAACTGGAAAACAGGAAAGCTGCACTAGTAGGAAAAAGGAAACCAAAACCAAACTCGAATTGAAAATGTTTCTCGATATTTTTAATACCTACAAATGATTACCTAGCATTAGATCTCAGCAGATGCTTTCAATTAACCTCTAACCTCAGCCTTAATATAGTAGTCAGTGAACCAAGCACAGAAAATATGAAATAAACCATTCAGCAGCAGATTGATTTTATTAGCATGATCTGTTACAGGAAAAAAACAAGGAACTGATCAAGAAGTCTTTGTCCTAAACTGTTCAAGCCCTTTAACTTTCCATTTGCCTCCATGCATTAGTGTAGTTAGGATTCTTCCAGCATGTATTGTATTCTTAAATATATTATGAAAAGGTTTTTTGCTATTTTTGCAACCTCACTTCAACAGATATGTCCTCGGGCCATTGTCCTAGGCATCAGGCAACACAATATTCAGAAGACTAGAATGGGTTTAATATTCATCAGAGATATGTTTGTTGAATCCCTAAATAGATAAAGCATCAAGGACTATGCATGTCAACCTGGCCTTGGATTATTATCTGAAAGATAATTCTGCTGGCATCCTCACCCTTGCAGGGCATTATAAAAGCTGCAAGTCTTTCTACAGTTATTTACAGCTGCCCCTTGAGAGGCTCACAGAGAGGCTATCTTCTCAGCTGGCTGCAGGGTGCTAGGTCAGCTGTGTGGTACAAGCCATCCTCAGTTCAACAGAGAGTAAAATGAAAACCTCATTTGACCTTAGGCCTGTGTAACATCTTCTGATTCAGTTTAGCAGAAACACTTCATGGGAAATAAATGCACAAAGATAATTTACAAACCTAATACCTGTATTCCAGTGGCGCCATTCCTAACTTTAGAACCCAAGGAAGGAGTGAGTAATTAGCACCATTATTAACACTTATGGAAACCAACTAGCTAGCACTTAATTTAAATAACCATAATAGGATTTTGTAATTGTTGTGATGGTTCAAAGTCAAATTGAACCACTAAATCAAGCAATTCAATATTTCACAGTGGGTGAATACATACTTTTAGAAACAATTTTACTAGCAGATGATTAATGATGGGTTTTTACTCTTTTCTCCAAAAGATGAAATTAATGTTAAAAATTAAATAATATTTAAATTATTGTTCTTGATTCCAGACATGTTTTTTCAGCTAAATATTGCAGAAGTACTTTTGTTTTTTTTAATTTGTCATTCATTTCCAATGAAAAAGTAAAGATGCAATTACTCTAAAGCATTATAATTTGAATCTTCAAAAATCAGAACAATCTTGGCATTTTCAAATAAATCCTGAAGCACAGGGAAGCTATATATTTTTTCCTCTTTTTACTAGCTGCTTCCTTTAAAAGTCTTATTAAATACTATTCTTGTCTGTGATTTTCTTCCAAGCTCTATTTCCTTTCCAGATCTGGAATATTAACTGAAAAGCAAAAATGTGGCTTTTTTTGTCAGTAGACAAATGTGGGGAAAAGTAGATAAAATATGTTTGCAAGAATGGATACAAAGATGTCAGGATTGGGTTGCCAGATACAGTAGAGGACATTCAGTTAAGTTTCAATTTTAGATAAACAACAAAACATTTTTTGGTATGAGTATGTCCAAATATTGCATAGGAAGGACATACCTATACCAACAATTTGGTCTTGTCTTGTATTTTTACCTGAAATTCAAATTTAACAGGGCATCACGTAGTTTTACTTGTGTTTGCTATGTCTGTCAAATTTATGTAGGGGTAAAAAAATGAAATGTTATTTATAGTAGACTTCTTAGGTTCTAGTTTTCCTAAAGGTACTTATATGTTCTTTCCATTCTCAATCATCTGATCCTCAGCTTTGTAATACTAGAAATAATCCATTTTACCAGAGTGATTTAGGTTCACATTATCAAAATTAAAGAGATTGAGGAAAGAACCAGATAGGATATTAATTTTATTTTGCAATATTTAGATCCACATGACCCCTGCATATTGTCAACTTTCAGTCCATAAAGCAGTAAAGTGTCCCAGTTCTGTGACCTAGTACATCAGATTCTCCAAACATTCTCTAAAAATTTCCAAACTTTTGTGTTTGTGCTTCAGGTCTTCAAAACAATCTACATATTTTGGCTCTAACTCACATTATTTTTTTACAAAGAAAATGCATTCAACCAATGGATATAAAATTTTATAAGCACCTCAAAATGCACATTGTCACAATGCATCTAATATACTGCACAATGCAAAATGTTTGACCACCAGCCAGCCAGCCCACATACGGGTACCAAATTGCCTTTTCAACAGATGCTTCTTGGAAAGGGTAATCTCATCTGGGCAATACTGACATTTTGAGCTGGATAATATTTTGCTGTGAAGGGCTGTCTTGCACATTATAAGATGTTTAGAAACATCCCTGGCTTTTACCCATTGGACACCTGTAGCAACACCCTCACACCGCCTTGCAAGTGTCAGAGTCAAAAATGTCTTCAGTCATTGTCAAATGTCTCCTGGGAGTGGGTAGCAAAATTGAACTAGGTTAATAATCTATTGGGGAAAGGACAGCCTCTTCAATAAATGGTGCTGGGAAAACCGGATATCCATGTGTAGAAGTATGAAACTAGACCCATACCACTCACCATATTCCAAAATGAACTCAAAATGTATTAACAACTTAATGGTAAGACCTGAAACTATAAAACTCCTAGAAGCAACATAGGGGAAAGACTTCAGGATGTAGGACTGGGCAAAGACTTTATGAATAAGACCTCAAAAGCAGAAGCAACAAAAGAAAAAAACTAAATAAATGGGATTATATCAAACTAAACGGCTTCTGCACAGCAAAGGAAATAATGAACAGACTGAAAACACAACTTACAGAGTGAGAGAAAACATTAGCAAACAATACATCTCACAAGGCATTAATATCCAGAATATATGAGGGGAGGGGGTATAGCGAGAAATAGGTTAAGTGTAACAAAGAATGATTACGTTTTGTAATGATGAATATACTAATTATCCTGATTTGTCATGACATATTGCACACAAGTATTGATATTCAACTCTGTACCCCACAGATAAATATAATCAATTGTTTCAATTAAAAAAAATCATAATATAAAAAATGTTTGAGGGCCACCCCGTGGCTCACTCAGGAGAGTGAGGCACTGGTAGTGCAGAGGCCACGGGTTCGGATCCTATATAGGGGTGGCTGGTGCACTCACTGGCTGAGCGTGGTGCAGACAACATTGTGCAAAGGGTTGTGATCCCCTTACCGGTCAGAAAAAAATAAAAATGTTCAAAAACCAAAAAGGTATTTTTTTAAAATTAATAAACATTCTTTAAAGCAGTTTTAGTTTCACAACAAATTTAAACTGAAGTACAAAGATTTCCAATATACCGTCACGTGCTCACGTTTGCACATCCTTTCCCACTATCAGGATCCTGCACCAGAGTGGTACACTTGTTGCAAACAATGAATCTACATTGACAAACCATTATCACCCAAAGCCCACAGTTTACATTAGGGTTCACTCCTGGTATTACATATTTTATGTGTGTTTGACAAATGTATAATAACATATATCCATCAATATGTGTATAATACAGAGAAGTTTCACTGCCCTAAAAACTGTGTTCCTCCTATTCATCCCTACTCTCTAACCCCTGGCAACCACGAATCCTTTTACTGTCTTCATAATTTTGCCTTTTCCAGAATGTTATATGGTGGGAATAAGACAGTATGTTTCCTTTTCGTATTGATTTTTTTTACATAATATTATGCATTTAAGTTTCCTCCGTGTCTTTTCATGGCTTGAAAGCTCATTTCTTTTTAGTGCTGAATAATGTTCTATTGACTGGATGGGCAGCAGTTTATTTATACATAAATAAATCCTTCACTTACTGAATGACATCCTGTTGCTCTCAAGTTTTGCTAATTATGAATAAAGCTTTTATACACATCCCTGTACAGGTTTTTGTATAGACATAACTTTTGAACTCCTCTGGGTAAATATCAAGGAGTATAATTGTTGAATCATTAAGACTATGCTTAATTTTATAACAAACTGTCCTTCCAAATTGGCTGTACCATTTTGCATTCCCATCAGCAATGAATGAAAGCTCCTTTTTCTCCACATCCTTGCCAGCATTTAGTGTTGCTATTGTTTTGTAGTTTGACCTTTTAAATAGGTGTATAGAAGGATCTCATTGTTGTTTTAATTTGCAATTCCCTAGTGACACATGATGTGAAGCATCTTTTCACATGCTTACTTTCATTCTGTATATCTTTTTTGACTGGATCAAGTTCTGGTTTTTTGTCAATTTTTTAGTCAGATTCTTCATTTGCTTAATTGTTGAGTTTTAAGAGTAGTTTTTGCATATTTTGGATAATAATCATTTATTAAGTATGTCTTTTGCAAATATTTTCTGTAAATCTGTGGCATGTCTTCATTTTCTTGACAGTGTCTTTAGCAGCACAGAAGTTTTTTAAATTTTAATTAAATCCAGCTTATTGATTCTTTCTTTCATGGATTGTGTTTTTGGCGTTGCATCTAAAAAACTCATCACCACACCCAAAGGCATCTAGGTTTTCTCTTATGTTATTTCTAGTAGTTTTGTATTTTTTTGTTTTACATTTAATTTTATTATCCATTTTCAGTTAATTTTTGTGAAAAGTGCAATGCATGAATTGATTCACTTTTTTGGTATGTAGATGTGCAGTTTTTCCAGCATCATTTGTTGAAAAGAGTATCTTTGCTGAATTGTACTGTCTTTGTTCCTCCATCAAAAATGGGTTGACTGTGTTGACGTTGGTCTATTTCTGGGCTCTCTATTCTGTTCCATTGATCAGTCTGTTCTTTCATCAATGCCACAGTGTCTTGATTACTGTAGTTTTATAGTAAGTGTTGAGTTTGGGTAGTGTCAGTCCACCAATTTTGTTCTTTTCCTTTGATATTGTGCTGGCTATTCTGGTCTTTTGCCTCTACATATAAACTTTGGAATCAGTTTGTTCATCTTCAGAAAATAACTTACTAGGATTTTGACTGGGACTGTGTTGAATCTGTAGATCAAGTTGAAAAGAACTGGCAGATTAAAAATATTGAGTCTTCCTATCCATAAATAGGGAATATCTCTTTATTTAGTTCTTTGATTTTTTTATCTGAGTTTTGTAGTATTTCTTATTCAGATTTTGTATGTATTTCTTTAGATTTATACCTAAATATTCATACATTTACAACTAATCCAAGTCCACTTTTAAATAACAGTATACCTCTTCACAGATAGTTTGAGTACCGTACAAAAACAAAGTATTTTTAATCCCTCCACCTCTGGTGTCATTGCTGTCATTTATTTCAATTACAAATAAGCACACATAATTGAACATATTGTTGCTATTATTATTCTGAACAAATCGTTATCTGTTAGATCAATTAGGAGTAAAAAAGGTTTTATTTTACCTTCACTTATTCCTTCTCTGATGCTCTTCTCTTTTTTTATGTAGATCCAAGTTACTGACCTATGTTATTTCCTTCTCTCGGAAGAACTTCTTTTAACATTTCTTGGGAGGGCGGTCTGCTGACAACAAGTTCCCTGACTTTTTGTTTGTCTGAGAAAGTTGTTATTTTTTTATTTTTTTTCACTTCTGAAGGATAATTTTGCAGATACAGAATTCTAAGTTGATGGTATTTTTACACTCAACACTTTAAATACTTTACTCCGTCCTCTTTTTGTTTGCATGGTTTCTGAGAAAAAGTCAGATGAAAATCTTATCTTTGTTCCTCTGTAATTAAGGTGTTCTCTGCCACTCTGGCTTCTTTAAATACTACTTTAAAAATTTTTTTTAAACCTTTGATTTTCTCATGTTTAAATGTAATACCTAAGCGTGTGTGTATGTGTGTGTGCATGCGTGTATTTATCCTACTTAATATTTTCTCAATTTCTTGGAACCGTAGTTTGATGTTTGACATTAATTTGGGGAAATTTTCAGTCACTATTGCTTCAGATATTGCTTCCATTCTTTTTTCTCCTTATTCTCCTCCTGGTATTTCCATTATGTGTGTGTAACACTATTTGTAGTTGTCCCACAAGGGATAGGCTCTTTCTTTTCAGTCTTTTTTCTCTTTGCTTTTCTGTTTGAAAGTGTCTATTGACACCTTCCCAAGCTCAGAAGCTCACCAGTCTGCTAAAAAGTCCATCAAAGACAGTCTTCATTTCTGTTAATGTTTTTTATCTCTACCATTTACTTTTGATTCTTTCTCAGAATTCCCATCTCTCTGCATTACCCATCTGCTCTTGCATGTTGCCTACTTTGTTCATTAATTTCTTAGCATAGTAGTCACAGTTACTTTAAAATCCCACACTGATAATTCTAACACCCCTGCCACATCTAAGTTTGGTTCTGATACTTGCTCTGTCTCTTCAAACTGTGTTTTTGTCTTTCAGCATGTCCTGTAATTTCTTCTTGCTAGCTGGACATAATGTGCTGGGTAAAAGAAACTGTTGAAAATAGGCCTTTATGAGTGTGGTGGGAAGGTTTTGGGGAAGGGGAAACCTTCTATGGTCCTATGTTTAGGTCTCCATCTTTTAATGAGCCTGTGCCTCTGGACTATGACAGGTACTTCTCAGTTCTCCCTCTTCCCATAGGTGGAGCAGAATGGCTAGGGTGGGCTGGAGTTGGGTATTTCCTTTCCTCATGACAGTTGGGCTCTGGAAAAAAAAAAAAAATAGTTTAGGCTCAGGTAAAATAATTTCTCTTGAGGGAAGGCCTTTTAAAAAAGAACAGAGTGCTTTGGCATATTTCAAAATGGTTCTTTTTGCCCTTTCCATGCACAATGCAGGCGGGGGAGGGAGGGATTTTACTCTGATATTCATAAGAATATGGTAGAGCTCCTGGAGGTAAAACTAACAAAAGTGTGCAGGCTGCCATATGAATGGATCCCCCTGGAGTTTTTAAGTCTTGAACTTGTCCACGATGAGCCTCCAACTATTTGTCAATTGCAGTTTAGGTTTTTCTACCCAGCACTGTTGCCTGTAGAGGTTTCTGCTTGAGGGGTTCTACTCCAGAGAGTTGTGATTCTTCCCTGGTTAGCTGTAATTATCTGTGTTCACCTGTCTGTCTGTCCAATTTTGGCGACGGCAGTTTGCTATATAACCTCACTTCTCTGACAGATACAAGAAGAGTTGTTGATTTTTCAGTTTGTTCAGCTTTCTACTTATTAAGAAAGAGTGCCACTTCCAAGCTCTTTACATGCTAGACTGGAAACCAGAAGATAAGGTTCTAATTATTTTTAAAATGTTCGTTTACATATGTTTTTTAATACAAATTTATCATTTCTTTTTTTCCCATAAAAAAAGCTACATGAAGAATTGATTGGCATCCTCGTGATTTCTGTCATTTCATGTACACAGGGAATATAATTTTCTTTAGTACTTCAAGGAAAGCCACTTGTTTCCCTGTGGTGGAGAGAATTAAGCTGTATTTACTAACATCCTAAATATTTTAAATTGTTATACTTTACAAACATTAGTTAATTTTCCATTCATACAGTGAAGGAAATATATGTTATTATAGCTTTTGTGAAACTAAAATATTATAAGATTAAGTTCATTGTTAAGAATGGAATTTACTTACAGCATTTTATTTTAATGAATAGTTATAGACTGGCACAATGCTTTCTGGAGTAGAATTTTAATAACGGTACTGAATTTTTGTAACAACTGGAAAATATGATTCAACATGTTTCAGTAAGGATGGATATAAAAAATTTTCTAAATGATATGTATCACCTAATTAAAATGTAGACTGAAACAACATAAATATTTTAATTATAAAGAAAAAAACGTATAATTAGAATTCGACTAAATGTTTATTTGCTTACTCTCTTTATTTTCCAATTATATAAATGATTTTAAGGTCTAGAATTCATTTGTAGATATTCATAAACAACAAAATTCCTAGGCTGTTTTCTATGGGGAGAAAATTATAGCTGTTATTAACTAAATTTCATGTTAACTTTGTTTTTTACAAATTAAAAATAAAATAAAAGGAGAACTTTTTTTTTATAGCATGTCAGCCAATAAATTACTTTATTTTTGTCTAGGTTTGAACTTACCAAAGTTGGTATTCTGTGTTTCCAAAGTTTTAAAAAGTTATTTCTCCAGAAATTGTTAAACAGCCCCTGTTTAAAATGATTGCTTACTTAAGTGCCTACCAAAGTATTTTTCTATAAAGCTCAGAGAAACTTGTACCACATAACTGTTTAAATTACAATAGAAATTTAAAAGAAGGAAAGAATAGAACATTAATTAGAGCTCACTTAAAAGCCTCTTGACAGGCCAAAACTAAAATATAATAATAGTTGAAATGACTATACAAATCATTTTCTTTTATTCTCACAAAGGCATTTAGAGTGTCATCTAAAATTGTTCCTAATATAAAATGACTGATTCTTAAAAAAATATGCATTCTTTTCTTCAGCAAATATGTACTGCTCTAATAATGTAAAGAATAGTTGATTAAAATACAAGTAAATATATTTTCATAAAGTAAAATTTTGAAGATGTCTGTGAAACTATAATGTTAGCCTATTAACAAAATATCCATTGCAAAGACAACTTTACTGTAGTTTATACAGAGATATATAGCAATTTTCTCAGTCCTTATTCTTACTTTATAAGCCCTTTCTTATAAAATGCCATAACCACATTTAAATAACCTAAAAATGGTAACATGAATTCTCTGTGGAGCTTTAAAATATAAGACATTTTTTTTGTGTGTAAGGTACTAATCTATAGGCTCAAGATTGAAATAACAGTTGTTCATTTCTGGCTAAGGCAGTGGGTATATCTAAATTCCATATGCGAAATTCTTATTAATTTGATTATAATAATTTAAAACTGTTGTTCTGGAAAACATGGAAGAGTGACACATACCTACTGGGATATTAAACAATATGGTTGTCTTTTTAACATATCAAATAAACATGGTAAAATATGAAATTAATTCCAGGTAAAGAAGATTCAGCTCCAAATAAAAATCAGAATTGTACTCAGGAAAAAATTAAAATACTAGAGTTGTTATAGTATATTCATCCACAGAATCAATATGTTTGCTATTGTTACCAATATTCTATATAATATTCTTATATAATAAGAAATTTTAAACCATGAAATAATATTTTTCATATGTGTTACTGTACCTAAGAAAGAAAAACAAAATAGTTATTGGGGATAAATTTTTGTCTATTTATGTACTCCCTGAAATTTAACCCCAAATATAATATAATAAGCAGTATTGTTCAGTAATATTAGGAATAAATTGCCTATATTTGTATAACAAAATGAGTTTAAAAATAAAATGAAAAATAGCCTATTTATAATACCAATAATATAAGTAAAGCATTTCAGAATTAATTTAATAAATATGTTTTGCTTACTAGAAAAGATGCTATACAATTTTCCTAGGGGATATTTAATAAAAAGGTGTGAATAAATGAATAGACACATCAGTTTTGGTAAGTTTGCTTTATGTACTCCATTTTCTAAAGCCTATTTTTTTAATATGATGTCCCTTAATTCTTACACAGGACATCCACTTTTATCCCTGAGCCTATTATTCTGTAGAATAAATTGCTACCTAAAGGATGATGACTCCCTCGTGAGTTCCAAATACTTACATCTAACAGCCTTTGGGACATGCTCATTGGAGCCCCATAGTTATCTGATATTTTAGCATATGCAAAAATTAAATAACTCTAAAAAAAAATAACTCATAACCAACAACCGCAAAATGTGCATCTTTTAAAAATGTATATGAAACATTTATACAAATAGACTATATGTTAAACAATGAAACAAGTCAAATAAATCTAAAAAATAAAATCACACAGGATAAGTTCTCTGATCATGAAGCTAAGTTGACATCAAGCACATAAAGATAATTAGAAATGTTCTATATATTAAAAATTAAGGAACATACTTCTAGCTAGTCGACAGGGGAACAAATAAATTACAATAGAAATTATAAAATATTTTAATGGAATGGTGTTAGGAAAATTAAAGTTTATAGTCTATTCAGGCTTCAGAGGCATTGCTAGGCCTTGGACTGAAGAACGGCCCTGCATAGGCTCTATGCCACTCTCAGAAACTATGTTCAGGTCTATGGGATAGGTGCTTTGATAACAATCAGTTAAGAAGGAAAATAAGTCCTGGAGCGTCTTGGACCTTGGGAACCTGGCCATTTCCCAGGGCCGAAGAACATTCCAAAGATTTGTGAGAGAAGATCCAAGATCTAATAAAATAGCCATAGCTGCATGTTTGCATGCAGACCAATGTTATGAGTCTGCAGCTGGGTGATATAAGCAGGATTTCCCCAAACTGCTCTTGGAAGTCTCACTCATGGAGTACGCACTGCTGGGGACAATCCCAATTGGGACTACAGATTGCTGTTTACAGGACTTCCCAGCGCTGCTTGGATCTGTATGTAGGTGTTTCCCCATGTCAGGCTAGGGCTCAGACCCTTCAAATCCATTGTACAGACTAGGTCATCAGACCCCTCATGTGACTGGCTGGGTCACCAGATCCCTCACATACAGGTTGCCAACTAGGTAATTGGAAAAAGGTCCTGGGAGCTGTTGGCAGAGTTGACATGCTTCATTCAGACAGGAGCTCAGTCCTCAGCTTCCTCAGCTTCCTCAGCAGCAGCAGCAGCTTACAGCAGCCTCCAGTAACAGTAAAAGCCCCCTCATGGCTCCCCTGGGGCATCCCAGGGGAGGGAGCCACTGTGGATCAGAGCTGCTTGTCCTTTATACTTAAGTCCAATAAGCCAGGAACACCTGGGTGCCCACATGTATCCTCACATAATAGCCAAAGAACACCTGGGCACATGTGCACCGTTACTTACATCAAATGCTCGGCAAGATTCTGAACCCCTGAGGGGGCCTGACCATTTACTTTCACTTTCCTTACACCCCAATTTAGTGATGTAAACACTGCTTAATTCTTTTTCTTCTTCTTTTTAGTATGCTTGCCTAATCCTGCTTTCTTTGCTTACTTGCTTATTGCTGTATCTTAATAAATATCATAAGCTGGCTTATTAGTGTGATGAGTGGTTTCCTTTACCAACAAATCCTTTGAACCTAAATGAAAGTAAAAACTTCCATCAAAACAAATGATAAAACAAGTATTATAATTCAAAACTCGAAAGACAACTAAATCAGAAAGTAGGGTGAAATTAGGAACCATACTTACATATCTTGGAAATAAAGATATAAAAATATGAGTCAAATATCCTGTTAGAAAGTTAGAAAAATAGCAGCAAAATAATTTCAAAAAACTCTAAGAAATAATAGAGATAGGAACAGAAATCAATAAAATAGAAATAGAAGATCATCACAGCCAAGAGCATATCTGAGAAGATTATTAAAATGACTACCTTATGAAACTGATTATTATGTAATGTTTCATCTGAAAATCTTAGGCTTATTACAATGATACAATATCTCAAATCCACTTTTTGGACCATAAATTTCATTTTATTAGATAATATTTTCTGTTAAGATAAGAATATTCTTTTTTTTTCTAAATCTAAAAAAGAATAAATCTTAAATGAATACTTTGAATTAAAAAATATTTGTAATTACAAAAGTTATAAATAATCCTAAGGAGAATATTGAAATTTCAGAAAAACAATTAGAGACATTGAACAAAGGATTAATTATCTTAATATTTAGATATCTAAACAAAAATAACAATGTATTCCTTTGTAAAATTATCCAATGATACAAATATACATTTCAACAAAGAAGAATTCAGCATTTGGGATAATCTTTAAAATCTCAAGTAATCAGAAATTGAAAATTAAAACAACAAAAGACATGAACCCACAAATTAACAGTGATGAAGAGTGGGCCATGAGAAATAAACATTGTGTTAAACAATTGGCAAAAGTAAACCGATTGGAGATTTGAAAGGTCCCAGATTTCAGATGTAACATAACATAAATTATCATTCTCATCAGAATTTTATCAATGTTATGAATCTTTTCAAAGAATTAACTTTTGTCTTTAATGAGAAATTCAACTATTCTCTAGTGTCTGTATGTTTCCTATTTCATTAATTTATGCTGTTATCTTTATTATTTCCTTCCTTTCTTCTATGTATTAAAATAATGACATCTCAGATGGGATTGAAAATACTACTTGTGTTAGTTTTCTAGCGCTGTCTAACAAATTTCCACATACTTAGAGATGTAAAACGCATCCATTTATTAGGACACAGTTCTAAACGCCAGAAGTCTGAGGCAGAGAACAGCTGGGTTTTTTGTTAAGAGTCTTACAAGGTTGAAATCAAGTTGTCAGCTGAGCTTCATTTCTTTTGAAGACTCGGGGGAATCATTCTCCTCCAAGATCATTCAGATCATTGGCTAAATTAGAGTTCCTTTCAGTTGTAGGACTGAAGTTTCCATTTACTTTCTGGCTGGCAGCTGGGGATCATTATTGGCTCCCAGGTACTGCTGTCATTCCTCACCAGGTGGCCCCCTCCAACTTCAAAACCATCAACAGAGCATCTCCTTCAGGTGAAATATTTCTCACATTGTGCAGTTCTTCCCTAGGAAGAATTCCTTTTAAAGGCTCACTTGATGGGTCAGGTATGCAAGGATAATTGTTCTTAAAGTCACTATGCCATATAGTATAACCTAATCACTGGTGTGACTAGCTCATCATATTTACAAATTCCAGCAATTATACAGGGAGTGTGCACGAGGAGATGAGAATCTTTGGGGCCGTCTTAAAGTTATGACCACACTGGTTGAGGGCAAATAAAATGGAGAATGATTAACTTAAAATATGACGTTGAAAATCAGATCATGATCAGAAACACTGAAAGTAATTATGTAAAAAAGTTCACAGTTCTGCAAATGACTTTATTTTTGGGGGGGGGGGGTTCCTATTCCATTACAATGATTCTTTATGGTTTAATAAGCATAAATTAAATAAGCATTAATTTATCAAAATCCTTCTTTTAACATTATTGTGGACATTTACAGTTTTATTTTATCATTGCACTCAGAAGTCTTGACTAAAATCCCTTATTTAAGAAAAATAAAACAATCCTAATTCTGTTAGTAGAGCCCCTTTTGGAAATTTAATATATTAATGCAAACCATCAACATGTGTCTATATTTTTATATATTTATTAATTTACTGAAATGTATTAATTATATGCATTTATGGGTTACAGAGCTATATTTTTATACATTATACAATGTGTTTTTTAAAAAGTTTCATTTTGAGTTAATAAAAGAGGAGAGATTAATGTTACACAACTACTGTCCAGTGATAAAACCAAGTGCAATACAAAAGAAAATATTGCTTTCTGAATGGGCTTTCTGATAAATCTAGATTTACATATTTAGTTTTATTCAAATGAAAGCATTCCTCTCCATTTATAACTCTGCTACATCCGTTATTCATTCTGATTTTTGTGAAACCCAAGGCTGACTTCACTCTGCCACCCACACTGCTTCTAGTGGCTTCCTCCACCTGCTATCAAAGTACATATGTTCAGGGAATTAAAACCCATCTTGCATTTCACCATAGAGAAACAATTAGAAAGGCAGAAATGGGTAAAAATCATACTGCAATCTAAAGCTTAATACAAGTGAGGTTTTTTTATACACTGTAATAAGTCATAGGTACTAGTACTCTCTTCTATTAAACAGAAATTTAAAATGTATTTCTGTATTAATATGCCACAATATATTTATTATAATTCAAAGATTTTTACTTTTTTCATTCATTTTCATCCTATATATATATTTTTTAATTCTGCCATTATAAAACAAACAAAACTCTTTTAGAAACAAACTAGAAATGCAGACAAGTTTTAAATGTCATTAGTAAATAATGTTACCTGGGCTGTTTGAGGAAGAATTTTTTTCTAAAAGCTTAATGAGAACATTGCACGAATAACAAAAGATGCTTAAAATAATTATACATAAAGACAGTGTTATCAGCACGTATGTACAGCTTTGTCATTTTAAGAGTGATGACTCAATATTCTACAAGTAAAGAGATAATCAGTTTTTCCTTAGCAAGATAATTAGTGGTTCTTGCTTTTTAAAGTACAAAAACACTACAAAAGGCAATTAATTCTTTTTCTTACCTGAGATTGCTTTCTAATCACCTCGTTATGTCTAGTTGAGGAAAAGCCAAACAACAGAATAAATGGATATTATAATAACACCCACATACATTAACAAGAGCGTGATATAACAGGGTTTTTTCAAAAGTGTGTATTTCTTATTTTTATTTTTAATTAACTTCTATTTTAAACACAGGGTCTTTATCTAAAAATAATATTGTTCATGAGACAAAGAAGAGAGGAAAATTAAGAAAAGAATAAATACATAATAAAAATAAAGGCAAATGAAGAGAAAAAGTGCTATTTGAATATTCCTTTTTAATAACACTAAAAGAGTTTTTAACATGGAAGCATTTATGTAACTATGCAGATTATGTTTACTATATCAGATTTTCCTAAATATATACTTATAGTTTTATTTCCCAGAAAAGTGTAACCATAGCCACTTCTTAAAAATCCCCTTTAGCTTGCTTTCTTGAAAAATAATTTTTTCTTGCTTTGTAGTTAGCCCTAAACCATTAACTGAAATGAAACCACAACAAAGCAGTCACATAAACCCAGCTGAGCTGGGAATGAGATGAGGTCATCTGGACCCTGAGATAACATCGAGGATGAGAACAGAAACCAGAGGGATCCTTGGAGCCATAGATGACCCCAGAAGGCAGCTGACTCTCATGCTTAAAGATTTTGTACTTGGCCCCCTTGCACATAGCCCCTATCCCAAAACTCCATACATAAGACTTCTTTTCCCTGGTGTCAGGCTAAGTCTCAAACCCTTGAGGCCAATTGTACAGACTAGGTAACAGAATCCTGACATACAGGTCATGAGCTAGGTCATTGAAAAAGATCCCGGGAGCCACTGGCAAAGTTGACATGTTCACTCCAACATAAGCTCAGTCCTCAGCTTCCTCAGCAGCAGCAGCTTATAGCAACCTTCAGCAGCAGTGGCAATAGCCTCCCAGGGCATCCTGGGCGCACTGACAGCAACAGCTTGAAGCAACAGCCTCCAGCAGCAGTAGTGGCCTCCTGGTGGGCATCCCAGCTGGGGGGGATGAGGGGGGCTGTGGCTTACAGCCACTCATTTTTTATACTTAAGTCCAATAACCCAGGAACACCTGGGTGTGAGTCAGATAACCCAGGAGCACCTGGTTGCTCACACCATCTACATCAGACAATAAACAAGGAACACCTGGGTGCATGCATACAGTTGTCACATTTACATCAAATGCTCAGCAAGATTCCAAACCCCTGAGGGATCCTGACCACTTACCTTCACTTTCCCTACACTTGGCAATCAGAAAGGCAGTTGGGATTTTACCTTCTGTCTCCCTGTTGACGTCTTCCATGATAAAGAGCTTTTCTTTTAAGTACTACCTGGCAAGTGTTATTGACAATCTTACAGTGGCAAGAACCTGGACCCAGTCAGGTCAGGGATTTTTCCCACTAAGTCAACCTTCCACAGTGAGAAAAATCACACAGGCAAGGAAGCTATACCTGGCTAACTCTCACAAGCTGGTTGATGGTGAGAGGGAATCCTTCAAGACTCATGTGTTTATGATACATAACTAAGTTAATTACATAGTTCTGTCATATCTTTTTAAAACATTGATCACACTAGGTCTTGTTAATGATATTTGAGAAGGAATGTCCACCATAAAATATGTTCATAGAAAACCTTCACATAATTATAGATGAATTACTACAAATCATCTGCTCTATGAAACGTAAACAGGCACAAAAGATAAATCATCACTTAATGTGAATAGATGTTTGGCATTCACACTTCATGCATTCTTTTTGTAATAAAATTTTATTTTGTTAAATTTGCTATTATTTTGTAGCACATCTGACATGTCAGCAAATATTTAATCATCTTATATGAGGCTACTTCAGAAAGTACATGGAAAAATAGAATTAAAAGATATGCAAATCTTCCCTTGAAATTTGTGAAGATCTCTCAAATTTTAAAATGTTTTAAAAGTAAATATATGGGGAAATTTTTACCTTTACAGTCTCCACTTCATTTGGCAATGGAATGTCAACCTTATGGTTGTTCTAAAGGCTCAAGGAACTGAGTCGATTTGATAAACGTAATTATCTATGTTTCCAGACCAATGTTTCCAAAATTCTATTTGTATGTTTATAAAAGGGATTTTCAGATGATTTCTTTAAAATCAAATATTGATATTTTGAAATTCTGCTTTTGTACATTAACCATTATAATTTTAATTTAAAATTAAATATATCTTACTTTGCCTCATATTATTTTATTAATTTCCAAATATATTTTATTACATATTTTTTTATTATATATTTTATTAATCTATGAATACTGTTACCACCTTGTTACTTTTGAGCTCTCTCTTTTTTAATGCTGAAGATTAACAAAAAATTTGAATCCTAAATATGTGTAATAAATCAGAGCCACATTTCTGGTCTTATGAATTCCTCCTGTGTTTTGGATTTGACACTGTGAAAGGCCATACTCAGAATATGGTCTCATATTCCTTCATCTTTTTCAGTCTCTCTTCTTTCCCTGCTTGCCTCCTGCAGGTTAAGGGCCCACCTAGCACCCTACAGAAGCAATTTTCCAACTTCTCCATACTCATGTTAGTGAATGAAATAGTTCTACCAATTTAACTCTCATATATCATCCTTTCTATTTCCTGTTCTCTCCTTTTACCCAGAAACAAACTCTTAAAGTCCACTGTCACAGACTGAAGTCACCTTCCTACTTCAGATCTTTCCACTCAGTTTACTTTACATGCTACTTTATATTGACAATTCTGAAAGATAAACTTAGCACTGATTTTCAGCACATTGGCACAAGTACTGTTTTTTTTTTTGTTTGTTTGTTTTTTTATCAATAATCATTTTATTTTATTATTATTTTTTTTTAATTTTATTTTGTCGATATACATTGTAGCTGATTAATGCTCCCCATCACCAAAACCTCCCTCCCTTCTCCCTCCCCCCATCCCCCCCAACCATGTCCTTTCTGTTTGTTTGTTGTATCAACTTCAAATAATTGTGGTTGTTATATCTTCTTCCCCACCCCCCGGTTTGTGTGTGTATGTGTGTATGTGTGTGTGTGAATTTATATATTAATTTTTAGCTCCCACCAATAAGTGAGAACATGTGGTATTTCTCTTTCTGTGCCTGACTTGTTTCACTTAATATAATTCTCTCAAGGTCCATCCATGTTGTTGCAAATGGCAGTATTTCATTCGTTTTTATAGCTGAGTAGTATTCCATTGTGTAGATGTACCACATTTTCCGTATCCACTCATCTGATGATGGGCATTTGGGCTGGTTCCAACTC
Source organism: Cynocephalus volans (assembly GCF_027409185.1). Lineage (NCBI taxonomy): Eukaryota > Metazoa > Chordata > Mammalia > Dermoptera > Cynocephalidae > Cynocephalus > Cynocephalus volans. Next base: position 166,383,225 of record NC_084460.1, on the reverse strand, counting down.
TTGGCTATTGTAAAGAGTGCTGCGATGAACATTGGGGAACAGGTATACCTTCGACTTGATGATTTCCATTCCTCTGGGTATATTCCCAACAGTGGGATGGCTGGGTCGTATGGTAGATCTATTTGCAATTGTTTAAGGAACCTCCATACCATTTTCCATAGAGGCTGCACCATTTTGCAGTCCCACCAACAATGGATGAGAGTTCCTTTTTCTCCGCAGCCTCGCCAGCATTTATCGTTCATAGTCTTTTGGATTTTAGCCATCCTAACTGGGGTTAGATGGTATCTCAATGTGGTTTTGATTTGCATTTCCCGGATGCTGAGTGATGTTGAGCATTTTTTCATATGTCTGTTGGCCATTTGGATATCTTCCTTAGAGAAATGCCTACTTAGCTCTTTTGCCCATTTTTTAATTGGGTTGCTTGTTTTCTTCTTGTAAAGTTGTTTGAGTTCCTTATATATTCTGGATATTAATCCTTTGTCAGATGTATATTTTGCAAATATTTTCTCCCACTCTGTTGGTTGTCTTTTAACTCTTTTAATTGTTTCTTTTGCTGTGCAGAAGCTTTTTAGTTTGATATAATCCCATTTGTTTATTTTTCCTTTGGTTGCCCGTGCTTTTGGGGTCGTATTCATGAAGTCTGTGCCCAGTCCTATTTCCTGAAGTGTTTCCCCTATGTTTTCTTTAAGAAGTTTTATTGTCTCAGGGTGTATATTTAAATCCTTAATCCATTTTGAGTTGATTTTAGTATACGGTGAGAGGTATGGATCACAAGTACTGTTACTGGGCATCAGTTCAGACGGGTTAGTGTCTTTGCCCTAAAGGCCATATTTTGAATTGTCATCATTTCCAAAATAAGGTCATTATTTTGGCAGGCATAAGTGATCTCAAAACTAACTCTGAACAAAATTTTTTTAGTTTCCTGATGGAATTTATCAACAAATATAAAAGTTTTAAACTTTCTGTTTTAATTTATCTAGAATTCTCTGTCTGGCACACAATCAAATATATGTCTTCCAGCAAATGTGGTAGTCTGGCTTATGGAGCCTAATAGAAAAATTAGCTGATGGAACATGGGGGACAAGGGGAGAAAAAATAAAAACAAAAGATTTAGGAATCTTATCTGAAATTTCAGTTCTTTATATATTACTTGTATGCTTTCTTATTTTATCTCTTTTAAACAAAAAATAAAAACTCTAAGGCTTTATGATGTATAAAAGTATTTCTGGCATTAACATTCTATCCAAAAAACTCCAAATAGCAAATTAATCATTGCTCCAAAAGGCAATACATTCAAACAAAGAAAAAAAATTCCCTTCCCGTAACTCTGATGAAATAATGGCTTTCCCCCCACAGACATTTTTATCTTGCTTTATTTAAGAATTTTGATGCTCTCACAAAAAAGGTAGAACTCAAGATCATTAAAAGGAAGATTTAATAGAAGTTGAAGTATCTTCTATAAATCAAGTGAGGCTTTTGCAGGATTATAAGTCATATTAGTAGAGGCAGCTATATCATAAATATTTTGGTTGTCTAAGGAAAAACGTTGGACAGATATGTTACCTTACTATTAAAAAAAAATCATTGAAGAGTCTGTTTTTAAACCAAGTACTCTCTTTTAGGAGAATGGGTGAGTGAACAATGAGATATAATTAGGAGTTTAGAGATGAAATTTTAGTTAATGAAACAGTGCAAATATATAAGATACAACAGGGACTTAATTCTGAAAGGTTTAGATTGTTTAAATATTAATTTCATAGAAAAATAAGTTTGTCTCTGGAATGATTTCTAGAACATTTGGTATTCAATAAATAAACTTCACAAGTAAAAATTTTACTTGTCTCAAAGTAGACTGCTAATTAAATAAATAACATAAAACAATCTTTCAGAATGATCCTGGGGCTTAATCTTTAGCACTGTAGGAAAGATGACAAAAACCCACTGGGAACTTTGGGCAAAAGCTATTTTTTTCATGTTACCAATTTTGTTAAAAATGTGATAATCAATGGTTTTTAATGTTTGTTCTGAGATCTTCAAAAGAAAAAATTTATACATAAATTTTTTTATTAAAGGCACAATATAAATACATTTATTAGAAAGGAGCATACCATACTTTTTTTCATCCAATCAATTACATTGCTACACACACATATGTACACATATGGATGTGTATGTGTATGTGTACATATATACACAAACAAGCTAAGTGAATAGCTTAAGTAAACATATATGCATATATACATATATATATATATATAAATCTCCACTTTACTTGTATTTTCATGTATATAGAAATATGATCTGCTTAAAAATAGGGAGAGGTTGATTAATGGATAAAGAATTACACCTAGGCAGGAAGAATAAGTTGTAGTATTCTATAGGTGTCTGTAATTAACAATCATTTATTGTATACTTTCAAATGGCTAGTAGAGAAGAGTTCAAATGTTCTTATCACCGAGGAATGATACTGTTAAGTTAAATTCCTTGGATATTCTGGATACTAATCCTTTGTCAGAGGCATTGTTTGCTAACATTTTCTCTCATTCTGTAGGTTGTTTTCCCTCTGTTAATTGTTTATTTTGCTGTGCAGAAGCTTTTCAGTTTGAAATAATCCCATTTGTTATTTTTATTTTTGTTGCCTGTGCTTTTGAGGTCTTACTCATAAAGTCTTTGCACAGTCCTATTCCCTGAAATGTTTCCCCTATGTTTTCTTTCAATAATTTTATAGTTCCAGGTCTTATATTTAAGTCTTTAATCCATTTTGATTTGATTTTGGTATATGACAAGAGATACAGATCTAGTTTCATTCTTCTACTTATGGATGTCCAATTTTCCCAGCACCATTATTAAAGAGGGTGTCTTTTCCTCAAAGTATGTCCCTGGTGAATTTGTTGAAGAACATCAGTTGGCTATAAGTATGTGGGTTGATTTCTGGATTCTATTTCTGTTCCTTTCATCCAAGTGCTGATTAAAAAATGGGCAAAGGAACTGAATAGGCATTTCTCAAAGGAACATATACAAATAGCCAACAGATACATGAAAAAATGCTCAATAATCAGCCACAATGTATATCGACAAAATAAAATTTTTAAAAAAATGCTCAACATCACTAAGCATCAGGGAAACACAAATCAAAACCACATCAAGATATCCTCTCACCCCAGTTAGACTGGCTATTATTAAAAACAGAGAAAAGCAAATGCTGGTGAGGACGTGGAGAAAGGGAGACACTCCTACACGGTTGGTGGGACTGTAAATTAGTGCAAACTTTATGGAAAACAGTATGGAGGTTTCTCAAACAAGCATAGATAGAACTGCCTTATGATCCAGCAATCCATCAACTGAGTATATACCAAAGGAATGAAACTCATCATATAGTGATACCTGCACTCCCATGTTTATTATAGCTCTATTTACAATAGCCAAGAGTTGGAACCAACCTAAATGTCCATTGATGGATGACTAGATAAGGAAAATGTGGTATATATACTCAAAGGAATACTGCTCTGCCATAAAAAAGAATGGAATTCTGCCATTTGCAGCAATATAGATGAATTTACAGAAAAAATATGTTAAGTGAAATAAGCCTGTCACAGAAAGGCAAATACCCCAAAGGTATGTCCCCATTAAAAAGTGGGAGCTAAAAAAAAATTTTTTTAAAAACGAAAAAGGAAAGAAAGAAACAACGATCATAATAATATGTTGAACTTTCAAAGGGAGAGAACAAAACTGAGGTTATTAGTGGTGGGAAAGGGGGAAGGGAAGGGGAGGTTAGGGAAAAATTGGTAAAGGGGCACAAAAACGATTATATTGTGTAATTGTTGAATATACTAATTATCTGGATTTGGACATCACATATTGCACACAGGTGTTGATATTCAATGTGGTACCCCACAGATATGTACAGTTAGTTATGTTTCAATAAAAAAAGAAAAAAAAAATGAAACAAAGGAATGAAGTTTTCTATGATGAATATACTAATTAGCTTGATTTGATCATCACACAGTGTATACATGTAATGAAATATTATTCTGTTCTTCATAAATATGTACAATAATTACATGTCAATTAAAATATTTTTATATACCACAATTTCATTTTTTATTGAAGCATAACAAATAAAATTTTAAAAATATGGAAATAAACATTTTTAAAATATGTAAATAAGCAGGGAATTGCAAAAGGACTTTTTACAATATTTACTTGTGGAATATACTAAAAAGTATATGTACGTCAAAGGGCCTGGTTTTCCAAAGCCTTGCAGTTTCAAATATTGACCTTGTAAGGACAGGAAATTTTCCTTAGGCTGTAAGTCTCTGGTGTAAGATAAAGATTTGTGGCACAGCAGGTTTCTGGCTCAAAGACAGACTAGTTACTGATTGTTTTGTACAGATACTGAGAAACTGCTAGAGGGAGAAGGAATGTTTGCTAAGATCAAGCTTGTGTTGATGAGACCACTTAATTGCCTTACTGGAATGTCATCTGGCTTGTTTCACTGAAAGTTACCAGCCTATATTGTTAAGCTATAACCCACCTATGTTCTCTTCCTGTAACTTCCTGGTCTGGAAAATAAATGCAGGAAGAGAACCCCAATTCAGTATTAATTTTCCCAAGGAAGGGATCCCTCTTGATGTAGGGTCCCAGGAAAGTTGAACAATCCGGGGCTTTTCACTGCTCAGAAGAGATGGGCTTTGAGTAATCCTTTCATCTCCATCACCCAGGGGAAGTGGGGTGACAAATCCATAGGCGGTGAAGCAATGCCAAGCAACATTTACTTTATATTAAGCTTCTTTCATAACTTAGAATCCATTTCAATTCTTTACAGAATGTTTCACTGAGAACTTATTATAAACCCAACCATTGGGAAAATAAAACACATACTTTATTCTGGATACCTTGGTACTTTGTGTCAATTTAGTAGTCTCAATACAAATACACTATACTTTCCCTTATCTGTTAGAATATCTACATAGATAATGACTAGGTTACCTACAGTTAAGCTTTTAGATTTGGATTCAAAAGAAATAATTTTGTCACTCCAAAATCAGATGGCTTCTGGAAAAAGAGACAATGCAATGTGATCATTACAGACAACTGTAAAATTAGAGCCAAAATAACATTAGATGTGGAATTTGCTGGTGTAAAAGTAGGTAATGCTCAAGAACTAGTCTTAGGAAAAATTTACTAGCTAATATATCCACTTGTTTTTTTTTAATTGTTAAACCTTAATGCGGTGTTACTCCTTAGTTTGAAGTAGGGAATGCAAAACAACGTTTCCATCTTTGTATACTTCTTTACAGATATTTTGGGAACTAAGAACTGTGCTTTTCTTTTTATTTGTTTAGGAAAACAGACTAATTAGAATTATTATTCCCAGAAGAAGCATATAGGGAGATTCAAAACAGTTATGATAGGTAAATGTTACAATGGAAGTTTCTATAGCTCAGGCCTCACAGAAAATATTTCCTGTGTTAGAAGCATGGATTGCTGTCTTCCTTTATGGCACAAGTCTAGATTGAAAGTGAACTCCTACCAAGGCATCCTGCCTTTAGAATAAGCAATTTACTCCAGATTTAATGAGCTGCAGTAGTGGTTTTTCTTGTACCACCTGATGAAATACCTTCTACCCACCTGAGAAACAAAGCATATTTGTCTCTTATTTGTGCATAAGCTAAAGGATTCCAAAGGTGTATAAACCAGAGCTAAATAGATATCTAGAATAGCTCTCCAGCTCTTCTTTTGTTATCCTATGAATTGATCATGTAGCTTTTGTACAAACACTGTTTTATGATTGAAAATCTAAAAATGTTGTGATTATAATACTAATATCTTAACAACACATTTTGAAAATGATACCCTTGCAGCACTCACAAACTTTTGAGACGTGAGCAGTGTTATTACCATTTTACAGAAGTGAAATTATAATTCAGAAGTTTAAACAACTTACCCAAGGTCCCAAACCTCAAAAGTAGTAGTTCTGTCTTTGGATTCTGAATTAAGTACCCTGCCTATGGTCCCAAATCTCCTCATTCTCAGAGCTTCTGTGTTTAAAGTCATTCTTCTTTCCAGTTAAGGAAATTGCCTTTCACGCTATTTCAACACAAAAGTATTGCTCAATGGAAGCCAAATTTTTCCCTTGTATTCTTAAACCACTGGTTCATTCAATATCAAAATATTATGTTATGATCACTGGTTAATACCTCACTGATTATATAATAATATATTTTATCCCTTGTGTGCATATTTTGTCATTATTCCCATAAAAAATAAGTTAAAAAGAAAGAAAAAGATTACTTTTCTGAACTAGTAACTTTCCATTTACTCCAAACTTTTTCTTACTTTAATGGTTTCTAATATATCATTCTCCCATGCCTTTATTCAAGACAATTTTAATAATGCTTTATTTTTTTAAACCCTGTCTTGGATGTTCTGGCACACAAACATAAACAAGATAGACATGGCTCGTCACCTAATGAGTGTGCATTCTCCTGATGGCAGTAAGTAACAAACAAGGAAACAAATAAATATAGTGATAGAAAATGTCAGTAAGTTCTTGAAAGCATATAACCAGGATTCTAAATGGAGAATAATGGGCAAGAGTGGAGTGAAGGCTGCTTTTGATCACAAAGCACTTTGGAACAGGAGAGAACATTGAAGATGAGAAATGAGAGTGAAGAATGCCACACATGGGTAAAATAAAAGCCGGAGGTAAAATATCCCAGGCAGAGGAATCAGTAAATACAAACAAAATTTTCTAAGTCCTGGTTATTTACCTTTCGATGCATTCCTTCTCAGTATGTGAGGGCTAGAAGTTGACACAGGATTCCACGGAGGATCTGACCTGCATGCTCTTAGGCTACAGTTTTTCTTACTGCTACTATGTTTTTATCAGTGAAGTTCAAAATAATGAGTCTTAGTTTGTTTGTTAGCCTAACCATTCTTTTGCTATATTTGGGCACAATAATACATGGTATAACACATATAGCATTTATGAAGTTATAATATATATGTATATTTAGACAGAAAGCATAGTAAAATGTTTAGAATCATGAATTCTAGTAACAGATAAGTAGAATAGATCCACTTGGGTCTATTTACGCAGATGGAGTGTATTTAACTAAAATTTTAATAAATATAAATTAAAACTTTTAATTTCATTTTAATGAAATATGTTAAATACATAATATATTATATGATACAGAAAATATAAAAATATTTTATATTAAAATAAAATAGAGTATAAATTAAAACTAAAATAAAAGTCATTTAAATTTAATAAAATTCATCTTAATATAACTTAATTCAAATATGCCTAAGACACAGTCTCGAAGAGGCAGTGTTTTTCGTGTGTGTGTGTGTGTTTTTGTGTGTGTGAATTCTTTATTTTCATTTTTTTCATTTTCTATAGTGTTAACTAACTTCAGCTAAAGGCTGGGCCAAGGAGAAGACTGAAATACAACAATAATCATAATCATAATCATAATCATAAAGAGGGACACAACTTCTCTGGCAATAAAACGAACCAAAAGCTTTAGTCAATAGCAAAAGAGAAGCTTGTGAGATATAGAACAGAAACCTAGACAACGTAAAAAGTAAATACAGAAAGCATATCGATATGGCTCACTGATGCAGTGAATGTGGGTGTCAGAATAGGAGCAGTAGCTTAGAGCCAGGAGATCAGCATCAAACAGATGCTTCCAAGTCCAAGTCCCAATGACTGTTTTCTAAGATTTCCATATTGGCTTCCAGGAAACAGATGTGATGGCTGACTCTTGACACTTAAAAGGGTAATTTTCAATCTGCATGATTTTAGCTATTGAATCACATTGTCAAATCACTTTCTTTTGAAATCAGGTTAGTTATTATTTTTCTATGATGAAGTTTAGCAGTGTAGACACAAGAACTTTTTCATTCAATGAATTATTATACAACCTCATTCATTCTCTTCCTTGTTACACTGCCTGCTTTTCCAAAATATATTTTTATTGTGCATGATCTCATATTCTTATAGACATAACAGTTGTAAAAACACTACTGAGCCAGTTACATTTCTCTCCTCCAAATTAACTAATTGACCTTCTTGTCAATATGAGTAAATAGTAAAAACGATACTTGCACATGTATCTTTCTAAATTTCTTTATTTACCAATGAATATAAACCACCTTAGTGTTTTCAACCTTATCTTTTTACGATCTATATTATTTATTGCGGAGGCGCGCCTGGGGTCCTCCCGCAGACCCAGAAGGAGAAGGAGCCGACAGGATTACCCCCAGTGTTGGTACCGAGGGATCTCGGGGAAAAGTGAGCCTGCTGCCCGCCAACCCCACCCCATGAAAGAGACACTCAGACGTGGCAGGGGTTCTGTCAGGGCAGTTCCACTTTATTGCCGTTACACTGCAATTTATATAAGCAAGCAAGTAAGGGCTTTCCATGAACTAACCAATCAATTAAAGGATCATGCGGGCATGCATTTTGTACTAACATGTTGAGCATAGAGATCACGCAGGGTTCATGAGTGCGGAAAATACTGGAGGACCAAAAAAAACCTTTTGGAGCTATCTTGGGTTATGGCCTCCCCTACTTCCCACGGGTGCCATCTTCATCCTCCACCCATAGGCACCATGTGGCACACAGATAATGTTTGCTCCTAAAAATGGGCCCAACAATTTACTCTATATTGTTTACTCATAGACAGATGTTAACTTTATGTTAATCATACTCTCCCTATTTTCACAAAACATTTTTTCTAACTTAATGAACAAGTCCCAAAATTTGTATTTCATAATTTTATTTATAAATATATATCATTTTTATAGATAGTAAATAGTCATGCATGCATAATAACTTTTTAGAAGATTTTTATCATCTTTTCATTTTTTATTGTTATAGTGGACTCATGGTTCTTCCAACAGATTCAATTTTTTTTGTAATTGACTCATTAAAAATCTAATTTATTTTAATCCCTCAAATTGCCACAATTTAGCCAGTGGGAGTCCTTATGAGTTAGCCTGTAATACATCTTTGAGAGAAGCCTTGATTTCTCATCAAAAACAAAAGTGTTTAAGCTTTTCAAATGCATTACATACTCCTCAATTATTCTGTATTTTCTCCCTTTATTCTCAAGTCCCCTTGAAGTTGAGTGGCAGCCGTGCAAATAGTTCTTGCCAATAGGTTGTGATTAGAAGTTATGTGGATGCCCTCATTAAGTGATGATTTTAGAAGCCCCATCCAGGTAGGGTAGAAAGGCATATCCTGTATATCAAAGTCATCAGATCAGGGAGAGCCCAAACCAACCTCTCATGGGACAAACAATGGTGTGCTAACATCTAATATTTCAGATTATATATTAAATTGAACAGTGAATTACTAAAATAGAGAAATAGATTGAGACCAATAGTGAATACAGGGAGAAAACCGCACTATAGCTAATAAAGAAATAAAACAATCACAGAGGCGATTCTTGTAGATGGTAGATGTGCAGACTACCAACACTGGATTACTAGTGTTTGTAAAGAACTGGTTATAACAAATGAAATAGAAAACTATTCAATGACACAGTACAAACCATTTCCCTGGAATGAAGGAAGAAGCAACTCTGCAAAATGAAAACAAAGCACATTCCATGAAAAATGAAACAGCAAGACTGAGACCAATCATTACTGACTGTGTAATATGTAGAATTTTGAAGGCAGAAAAGCAAAACCCATTTCAGTCAAAATGGTAACAAATTTGCATTTTAAATATCCTCCTCTCTGAAAAGATAACTATATTTTTTTAAAAAGTTATAGTTGTCCTCAAGAACAAGATAAAATCCTGTTGGTCCCTAAAATGGAATGTAATCTCATGGTGGTAAACAAAGACTGAAGCCATGAGCCTGTCACTCTGGCCCAGGAAGCAAACACAGAACACCACAATGGGGGACTCCTGCAGTATATTAGGCCTAAAAGTACGCTGAGTTGGGCAAGGCACGTATCCAAGTGCACTTCATTAAAACTGGATTTGGGATTAAACTTTCTTACCATAGGAGGCCAATATTTTTTTTCTTATCTCTTGGGTATCTACTTCAGTGGGAGTAAAACAGCAAATTTGATGAAGAGAGCACTTGCAAATGCTGCAGTATCACTGCCTGATAGGAGAGTTAAGTTGTAAATACTAGATTTGGTTCTACTTTGGAGTACCACTGGTGTGAGTGAATGCAAGAACAAAATAAAGTAGTACAGCTAGGGAAGCATAGGGAGAGAAAATGAATAAATGAGAAAATAAACATATCACATAGAACACTAACATTATGAAAGGCAACAACACCAAAAAGGAAATATTAATGAGAGGAATTAATTCAAGACACCAAATGCAAAGAACAGAATAACCTCAAGTGGGTATGAGAACCTCAAAATATAAATGAAAGTATATAATCCATAATAAATAAGAAATTGTGCATCAAAAATAAGTTGTGTGTTAGTCTGCTTGGGCTGCCATAACAAAATACGATAGACTAGTAGCTTAAACAACAGAAATTTATTTCTCACAGTTCTGGAAGCTGGGAAGTCCAAGATCAAGGCACTGGCCAATTTGATCCCTGGTGAGGGTTCTCTTCCTGCAAGGTAGACAGTTGCTTTCTTGCTGTGACCACACCTAGCATACAGAGAGAGAGAAAGAGGACTCTGGTGTCTCTTTTTAAAGGGCACTAATTGGATCAGGGCCCCTTCCTTATGATATTATTTAACCTCAATTATTTCCTTAAAGACCCCATCTCCAAATACAGTCATATGGGGGCAGGGGGTGTTAGGGCTTCAACATATGAAATTTGGAAGGAACACATTGTGTTTGTAACAGATTGGTGTATTTTTTAACTTGGATTTTGAACTAATTAAAGATATACAGTAAGTTGCAAAAATAACAGATTCTATCATCCTCTATAGATGGATACTGTCACCCAGTTTCTGCCAATGGTGATATCTTACATAACTATAGTACATTATCAAAATGAGGAAATTTAATTAGTGCAATGAAATTTACTGGATTACAGGATATTGTCAAATTTCACAGATTTTGCATTAAATAATTTGTGTTTGTGTGTGTGCATGGTATGTCTGTATGTACAATAGTATGGCATTTTATCATATTATAGACTTTGTAACTGCCACCACATTCAAAATACAAAAATGTTCCCTCTCCACAAAAGAGCTCTTTCCTGCAAGCATTTTCTAGTCACACCCTTCTCACTATCATCTAAACTTTAGCAACTACCAATGTGTTCTCTTTCTCTATAATTTTGTAATTATGAGAATATTGTATAAATGGAATTGTAAAACATAATTATTTGATAATGCCTTTTTTCACTCAACATAATGCAAGTGAGAGCCATCTAAGTTGTATGTATGAGAGTTTGTTCCTTTTTATTGGTATTCAATGGTATGGTTACACCGTAATTTGTTTAAACATTCACTTACTGAAGAACATTTGGGCTTTTTCCAGCTTTGGCTGTTACAGGTAAAGCTGCTATGAGCATTTGTGTACAAGATTTTGTGTGAAAGTTAAGTTTTCATTTATCTAGAATTAATGCTTAGAACTGCAATTGCTGGGTAAATTGTAAGTTTAATATTTTGAGAAATTGTGAGACTAATTTCCAGAATAGAAGTATCGTTTCGTATTCTGACCTGCAAAGTATGAAGCATGTGGTTTTTCTACATCCTCTGCTACTATATGTTAAAATACAACTAATATCAGTAATTTTTATTTTAGCCATTCTAACAGGCACACAATGTTATTACAGCGTTGTTTTAATCTGAATTTCCTAACAGCTAGTGATGTTGATCTAGTGATATTGATAGCTAGTGATGTTAAGCATCTTTTCATGTGTTTATTTGCCATCTGTCTTAGCCCATTTGTGCTGCTATAACAAGATGCTTTAGACTAGTAATTCATAAAGAACAGAAATTTATTTCTTACAGTTCTGGAAGCTGGAAAGTCTGAGATCAAGGTACTGGCACTGGTGTCTTATGAAGTCTGTTCTCTGCTTCCAAGATGGTGTCTTATTGCTGTGTCTTCACATGGCAGAAGAGATGAAAGAGCAAGAGAGGGCTCCCTTCAACCTTGAGCACATTTATAAGGGTGCTGATCTCATTCATGAGGACAGAGGAGGAGATACCAGCATTTAAACCATAGCACTATTCATATATCTTTTTGTTATTCTTTCAAATCCTTTGTCCAATTTTTAATTGGATTGCTAATTTTTTGATCATAGGCAAAAGAGAAATAAGTTTATCCTCAGGAATATTGTCTCTGCATCAAGGAAATAGGTTTTGAGGAGTACTATAATGAAGACTGAGTTAGTTAAGATAAAACATTGCTGTAAGAGAGATTTTAAATCTCATTAGCTTCATATATTAGGATCTATTTCTCATTTATATAAAATGACTGTTTCTGATTGATGTGTAACTTTCCTCTCAACCATGATTTAAGGAACTAGGGCTCCTTTGATCTTAAGATTTTTGCCAATTTCTATAGATAGCTTCCCAAGTTGCCATGTTTTTCTGCATTAATTATGTAGAAGGGGAAAGAACATGGGAAATGATCCATAGAAATGTTAAAGGCCTAGGCCTAGAGTTGGCATACACCCTTCTGCAGGAATCTCACTAGCAAAAACTCAGTCACATGGCAAACTGCAAAGGAACTGAAAGATAGTCTAGCTGTATATCCAAGAAGAAAATATTTTTTGAATGCAAAGAAGTCTCTGCCACATCCCTTCTTTGCCAATTATCTGTGCTAATCTTCTTCTCAAAGACAGAACAATTTAACTTCTCTCAAATGCAGATAAGCGAACATCCTATCAACCTGAAAGTCTATCATCTTGGGTGTTGTTCAGTTCTTTCCATTAAAATCTAACAGTGACAAACTATTGTCCTATAAATTCAAAAGTCAAGTTTTCTTTTTCTCAACACTATACAAGACTAATATGAGGTAAGGATAACTACATTCAAGAATGGGAAGAGAGGGAAGCATATAGTAATCACTGATTGATAGAAGTCATAAAATCCTGGTAAGACAACATGGGAAGTTTTCCCAGCCCTGCTAATGAGGCAAATCCTGTTATTAATCCTATTAGTACTCTCTGGGAAACACTCCCTTGTCCCTTGTTCTCAGAAACCCCTGAGAAGTTCCTCTTTGTACAGTAACTTTATGTTAACACCTGAGTTTAATGTTGCAGAGATACACTCATTAGATGGAATAACTTTCATATCCTGTTTATGTCTGGGCAAATTTGGAGGGAAGGAGAGATATTTTAAGACTTACAGAGTAAAATGTTTATCATATAGAGTTAATTGTTTTGATGGAAATATTATTTCCTGTAAATTTACCCTGCTTCTGATCTATTTCTTTCTATTTAATTCCGTGGGCCAATAAATATACCTAAAGTTCTTCACAATATTTACTGCATCCATGGGCTCTAAAATGCCATCTGCTTTAAGGCACTGTTATTTTATATATCACCAAGGGAAAATGCCTGACTTAATGTGTTTTTATCACTTAGAATTTTTATTTTATGTTTATTGAAAGACCTATGGTTAGCTTATTTAGGTATAAATTTAAATAAAATACCATACTTGTGCATAGTAAAAAAGGGCGATAAATCGGTTAAATTATTGCTGATACATTTAGAGTCTGACTCTTCTGAATTTCAACTCAGAGTTTTCCCTCTGCATGTTCTTTCATACAATATTGGGTTCTGTGCCATCGAAAATTTGGTGGTATAGCATGTTTTAAGTGCTCAGTGTCTCCTGGAGATTCAAGCTACAAAACCTACTCTCCAAGTTTGTATGTACATGTATAGCCATCAATAACCATATCACCATTTCTATATGGCTGGAAGCAATTGTTAAGTGCAGTCTAATTTCAGAAACAGTAAAACTTGAGTGAATCTGCATTATGATATTGAAGGAAATGAGAATCCTTCTCATCTTTTTATTTATTTGTTCACATGCTCTTCTTTCTGAACTGAAGAAAAGATTTCTTGTGGTCATCTGAAACCATAGGATCAGGTAGATCTTCATAGGACCTAAGGTTCTTTTCTTGAAATATCTTCTTAATTGCAAAACATCAACACTAACTTACACATTGACTCTTTTCATCCACTTGCCCCAGAGCTGCAGGCTCAGTAGTTATGTGACAGTTTGCTGCTGTGTAATATGGTTTTCCATCTAATATCAATTTGTATTCAATCACCATTTGAATGGTGCCTTGAATTGAATGTCCTCCCAAAACTTAATCCCCACCGTAACTGTTGAGGGTGAGACATCCTATCATAGTAATTGAAAGGTGGAGCTTTGAGGAAGTGATTAAGTTGATGGTTTAATGGTGGTTGTGGGCATGGTTCTGAGGGATTTAAAAGGATAGCACATGAGGAGTTCTCCCTCTCTGCTTTTGTCATCTCACAATGTGATACTGTACATCACCACCAAAAAAGATGCTCGCCAGATGTGTTCTCTAGATTTTGGACTTCCCAGCTTCTGAAACTATAAGAAATATTTTTTCTGAAAAATTACCCATTTCCAGGTATTTTGTTACAAGCAATAGAAACGGACAAATACAGATGGGTTCCTTATTTTCTAGTCATTTAGGTGAGCATTTGGATACTTTTAGTGGAAAGATCTTACTTCAAGAAACCTATTTCTGATTTAGTTAAGACTTAATGTATACTAGCTGCCACTCAGCGGTTTTATGCTGATTTTGACAGAATTCAAAATGGGTGTTCCTGATTCATGGGCAGGTCTTCTACAAGTGAGGATTCAGGGTCATCTCGCATCTTCACAATCTTTACCAGCTATCTTGCAAATTCACCGTTTTTGAATGCATTAACCTGGTAAAATAGAGAAGACTACTAAGACTCAAATCAGCAATATTTTAGTGGAACAGAACAGAGGAGGTATTCACTTCATTAACTTGACTAGAACTTATTCAAAAGGTCAGCCACACTGTACTGCAGGGAAGGGTGGAAAACATAGTTTAATTGCATGCTCAGGAAAAGGAAGAAATATGTTGAACACTTCGTACTCTCTGACCTAAAGAACAGCTAAAATTTGCGTACACAAAAGGAAGAAAATCTCAAACGAATGAAAAGAATTTTCTTTTGTCACACATGGCTCTAGCATTTTACCCATTCCTGCTAAAAAGCAATGGAAGTTTTTAATTAAAAAGAAAAAATTGTGCTTATAATTACATATAATAATATTTAAGAAACTGAATTTAACTCTCAGGTCAAATCTTAGATTTTGTTAAATTTATAAAATTATATTCCTGAAGTAGAATATTATAGATGTATTCATCGTCTGACACAGATACATAATAATTAGAAAATGAATTTATAAATAGCTATACCATCCATTAACATATTCTGTTTAATTGATATGATGCTAAAACCCCAACTTTAGCTTTCTTGACTACTTTTCCTTAAGAGCAAGATGCCTTTAAATGGGTATGGTCTTCTAAAATATTTTGGAGCAAACTTCAGTCCAGAGTAATCTAAATACAAGAGTGGGAAACCTGGAGCCCCACTTCTATGAGATGCCTTTTTTCCCCCCAAGTTGCTTTCTCTGAAGCTTCTAGGGACCTGCAAACCTCTGCAAAGCAGTGATGTAAATATGGTTCCAGAGCATTTGGGGGCTCACCTGCACTCAGAAAGAGAGAAAGCTGGGACATGGTAAGCCTGCAGAAACACTACATGATTCTATTTTACGAATGTTGTTTTTTTAATAACAATAAAAGTAGTATAATACTAATAATAATTAAATGTTTTTATTATTTTTTCTATATCTTTGAAACTCTAACCATTTTGAGAACTCCTTTCTTTAAAATAATCTTACCATTACATTAAATAAAATAAATGTAACCAAAAACACCCATAGAAATATGATTTTCACTGCAAATTTCACTATATAAACGTAGATTAAAACATTTGCATTCCCTATACAAAAGAATGTTATTTATTTGCTAATTTTACTATGGTTCATTATTGCAAATTGCTTCTATTAATAATAGAATTAATATGTTATGAGGAAGTACATAATACAATTTACAGCAAAAATTGGCACTTAAGAGCCCTTAGCATATGTATATTTTCTGTGTAAATAATTAGTTTCGGCCAGTGTCTAGCACTTTCATAACTGCTGCTGAAGATAATCATTATGTCATTATGAGGCAACCAATATATTTTCAGGATTATGGATTATAATATTGGCTATGATAAGCTTATACCTTAATTATTTTAGCAAATGATATGAATATCCTTTATTCATGACTGTTAGTATTTCAAAAAGTTAGTAATGTCAACATATTTAAAGTCTGTCATTTTGCATATATTAGCATGAGTTTTTTTTTTTCATAGAAGTTAAATGAGAACATGGTTCAACATAATAATAATTTGGCATCAGTGTACTCTTGGCAAGAAAAAGATGAGTGGATTATAGAATAAAGCGGTATCAAAATACAGCTAAAAATAATTTACTTCAATGCAAACATATTTCTCATATTGTCAGGAATATTTTTAGTTCTCCTACCCTTGTTCTTCAACCTCTTCTTCAGCAACTTCTAATGGTTTCTTTGACAAAAACACAAAAACTCATTTAATACATTTTATTTGGGATAATAGAAGCAAATAGAAGAGGGTAGTTATTTGGAAGATTAATTTTGGGAAGGAGGGAAAAATATTAAGTAACTAGTTGAAGTATTCAACCACAGGGGCTTAACAAAAATAAGTAAAACACTTGACAATTCTCTTTAAAAAGGAATAATGAGAGTTGAGTTTTCTATCCTTCCTTCATTCTGCTTACTGTTAAGAGTTATTGGATTAATGTTAAATGGTTGTACAGTGCATGACTTTTTCATTTCTGCATCAATCAAGAGACAACTATTCAGGGATACAGTAAAAATAACAGGCAAGAGTACTGGCCATAGATTCCAACTATCTGAGCTCCTATTAAAATCTTAGAATAACCTCAGTGTTCTAAGCTTTCTATCTTGAAAAAAAAGTGTGTTTTAATAAGGCTGTCATGAAAACCAAATAAAATAATATGAAGACAAAGCTCAGATCTGTGCCTGCAAATCAGTGAATAAATGGTGACTACAATAAAAAACACAAGCCCTCCCCAGAAAACGTTTCCATGACTTGAGAAAAAGACCTTCACAATTCATTCATTTGCAATGCACTACGAATCATTTAGAATTCTATGAGTCTCAAAATATAGCTCTAATTATAGAACTATTAATTTACATTAGTGTAGTTAAATAGTTCCTAAAACCATATTAAAGATGAAAAAAATTAGAAGTAAAATTAGACACAATTATATCATAAATATGTTTTTATCTGTCTTATACAAAAGTACCTGAGCTGGAATAATAATGGGAAAAATCTTCAATAGTATTAAAATACAAGATTGACCCCCTGTTTTTTAAGATACACTGTTGAACAAATAGCAAAATACTGAGTAAAGAGTAGCCTAGTAACATATCTGCTATCTCACCAAAATTTCCTTTTTAGAATATTTTTAGGCACGTACATTATTCATTACTATGATTATTGTAAACATGATTATGATTATGATCATGATAATTTAAGAGCTTATCAAAGACCAATCGCTTTGCTAATTGGTTATATATAATAAATTATACGTATTATTATTTACATATGTAATTATAATTACATAAGTCCAATTATTTAATTTTATTGTTAATAATTTAATTTAATATTCACAATGGTATTATTTCACTATTGCTAGTGACACTTCATACATGCAGAAACAGAAGTATTTTCACCAAAGTCTCATGGCACTATTCATTAAGTGACAGTTAAGATACAAAATTGCTTCTATTGGAGTCCAAAGCTGGTGTTTATGAGACAAGGATTATATGCTTGAATGACTCGTCACGAAAATGAAAGTGCAGATATCCTCTTATTCCCATAATTTTAAGTTTATGTAGATACAGATATAACATGTGTTGTATGTATAGCATATATGTTGCTGTAAAAGACAATCACATTAAAACGAAAAGCAATCTGAGCCATTCAAAAGAAAAGAAAGACACCTGTCAGAATTCAGTTCTTCCATCTCTGGAAATAAATGGCATCGAGAATAGTTTTGATCAACCTGGAGAGTCTGGAATTCACATTTTCTATTAACTCTTCAATCTGCTGCTCATCTGAGTTTTCCCCACATTTCTCAAGTCCAACTTCATATTCTAACATTATCAATTATAATTTATTGATTGCCAAATGTAATAAATATATTGTGATCATTGTCTTAATAGACATTTTGTAGAATTCGACACTATAGATTACCTTTCCTTCTAGAAACTCTCTTCTGATTGATTTACATGATATCTCTTGCTTTATTTAGGAAAAAGGCTAAGCTTTTATAATGTAGAAACCAAAAAATATATATACAGTGGCTTATAAAAGATAAACATTTATTTCTTTCCCTCATATAAGTCCAGAGATAGTCAATATTTCAGGGTGAGCAAATAGGTCTGCTCCCAAGGTTCTTCATAGATCTAGATTTTTTCTTATTTTCTCACCATTTCCTTGCTGTTGTCTTTATTCAGATTACCAAATTTGTTCATGTTCCTGCCTGTGAGAAAGTGAACAGAGAGGAGGGCAAAAAGCCTACTTGAAATAACATAGTCTATCCCTCTACCATTGACCAAAATGTAGTCATATTGTCTCATTTTCTTTGAAGACAAGCTGCAAAATATATTGTCTAAAAAGGTGGCCAGAGGACTGTCTAAAACTCACAGTTATATTAATAAAATGAAAAAGGGTAAACAAATATTGGGAGAAAATTAGCAGTCTCTGCTACATTAATTCCATCTTTTCTTCCTAGAATGTTATCATTTGAACTGCTTTTGCCATCTTGTTTTTTTACTTACTCACTAAATAAGACTTCGTTTTTTCTCCAAATCTTCATGACTTGCTCAACCCTATTCCAGTCCTCTGTAGTATGCCTCCTCCATGCTTTGTGGATGACGTGCTAAGGGTTATATTTCCCAGTTTCCTCGGAGAGACTTGGTTTCTTCAATGTTGCATCAAGCAGACTTCCATGCACAGGATTTGAAAAGTGAAATTGAAGATTTGTTGGAGACTATGATTCTTCTGCTTCCATTGCTTATTTTGTAATTGACAAAAAAATCAAAACATATTGTTTTGAAATATGCACATATTGTGAAATGGCCAAATTGAGCTAATTAATATATGCATTACCTCACATACTTCTCATTTTTGTGGTGAGAACTCTTAAAATCGAATCTATGAGCAATTTCAAGAATATAATACATTGTTATTAACTATAGTCACCATGTTGTACAATAGAACTCTTGAACTCATTTTTCCTAACTGAAATTTTGTATTCTTTGACTCTCATCTTCCCAATCCCTCTTCACCCTCCGCTGATTCTTTCTGAGGTTTAGTATACCTGTGACAGCTGTGAAGTGATCTTATGTCCAGTTCCTCGCTTTGTGCGTACTGAGAATTAGAACACCAGACATCCGTTTCATGGAATATGGACTGTGGCTCAGCTGATATGGCTATAGCTATGAGTCAATAGTTTTAGGAAACATGTGGCAATCTCTGGGTCATGGCAAAGGCACCTTACTGGTAGAGACATAATTGCATGCTCCAAGGATAAAATTTAACAAATGATTACACAAACCTCATGCAAGCAAGACCTGAAAGGATTCTAATCCTTCAAATATATTTTGATGATGAAATGTGTCATCAGTAAAATAACACCGACAAGCTAAGGGATTGGCAAGGGACAGGAAAACATGAAATGAACAGTAAAAATATTTACAAATATCAAGTACAGCTAGTTTCATGACAAGGTCAATAAATGAGAACTGTAGAACTGACCCTACTCTTTTTATTCCATGTTATACATTTATTATGTGTATATTATACATATATATAATTATTTTTCTCTGCAGTTTTGTATGAGCCCTGTTGGTAGTATGATATTTAACTCAATATTCCATTCTCTAATTGCAGGATATTAGAGTGAGGTAGAGGGGAAATAAACAACATTCAAAATAATTTTAATGACTAATTTCCCTTTTTAGAAAAGGGGACAAGCACTCTTTTGTTGTAGTAAATATAGTTACATCATCTTAGGGGAAAGTATACAGCTATTGTTTTATTATAGTTTGGAAGTTTAACTGGAAAAGAATTGTGTATTTGGGGGTTCTGAATGGCCAGTGTCTGTGGAGGACTGTGGCAGTGAAGTTCATGTTACACAATTCTTTCCAAAATCCCTGTAATGTGCCCTAATGCAAATTTATTTAAAAGTCTAAATATTATATTTCGCAGACTTTTTCAAAACTATTCTGCGTGTGGCATAACTTTTGCTAAGCATATATTTATTCCTGAGAATTGAAAGGTGCAAATGTACATCATCTGATGGAGGCTGCTTCTGTTTTTTCTGCTGGAATGAATGGTGCTGGTGACATTTGCGTTTGTCCCTGTTAGCTTCAAAGTAGGTGTCATTAGATTTTATCTCTGAAGATTAGATATTATCTTCAAAGGTGTTGAATGCTAGGGTGCTGGCATCTACTTTGCTGAAGTGGGATACTAAGAAGTATTTGAGAGCCCACAGTTGTTGTTGAAGCTGCTTGGATCCTCAGTGTCATGGTCATGGCAAATGCAGGAGATTTCATAGTACACTGGGTCTGTGGGTTTTTTTGTTTTGCCATTATAACAATTTCTTGTGTCACAACATCTAATTGGTTTAAATACATATCTGCTTTAACTATCTCGGTCTGTTGCTCTACCACTTGTTATTTCTCATTATTAATTCTTAAAGATGCAACCTATAGAATATTCTAAGCTCCTTTTCAATATTCTAAGGAATATTTTGTATATCAAACCAAGCATGAGGTAAATATTATATGGGTAACTTTCACTTTTAAATATGTTTCCTGATACTAATTAGAGTATTAACAAAAGTAGCACACATAAAGGTCAATTATTTTTTTAAAATCCTACTGCTCAAATTCAGTCTTCTTACCTGAGTAGTCTATGTAAATGAAGATAAATGTTACAAAAAGTGATTTAACACTCTGACAGATACAGTGCATAGAATTTAAAAAATAAATACTTCTCAAAATATAAGAAAAATGTCCATCAAAACTTATTATTTTATAAAAAGTGTCTCAAATTGTAAAATAGTGAATTGTGGATGACAACCTGTTTATTACATAGTTACTTAATAAGTGACTCATTTACAAATTATGGGTTATTGCATCTCAAGTCTTAAAGGGGTGAATGCTTGATCCAATCCCAGTGTGAAATTTTCCATTTGATAGACATGTTTTTGGATTCATTTTCATTAACTTCTGTTATTTTTAGTCTTGACTGGTAAGTAACACATTGAACATGTGCTTGAATATGTTGTCAGAAACTGATTTTATCACATCTATGAGATAGTTTTCATGTTAATTTCCATTCTGAAACTAAGGAAGTAATTTATTTGAATGTTTTGATTACTTTTTGACAACTGAAAAAATTTTTTTTAGTTTTTTTGAAATATTCATCTGGATGTTTGGTTGCATAGCAGAATAATTAAAACTTTTTCCTATATAACTGTCAATCAGCATTAGCTTTAGATATTAATTTACTGTCAACAGTTTCAGAATAATTCAGTAGAATGTATTGCTTGTCTTGCATTATTCATAAAACAGTATTCCTTCAATTTCCTTTATCAAACCTACACATTTTTCACAATCTGATTCCATTTTTATTACATATACCAGGTTTCATTCATACATTCACAAATATCCATTTACTACTAATATATTTCTGAATATGTGCCAATATGTGTAATATTTTTATATTTATATTTGAATAAAACAAAATGTAATATTAATAAACTAAACACATAACTTTAAAATTAGAACACCAAAATATGCAGAGGAAAATAGGAGAAATCAAATAAAGCTAAGAGCAGAAATAACTAAAATAGAAAATAGAGATTTAAAACAGGATAGAAACAAAATACTGATTTGCCTACCACCTTTCTCCTCCCCAAAACAAAACAAAAGCAATACAAAAACCTGGGGGTGGGGGGAACCTATTGCATGACTGATGAAGAAAAAAGAAAGAAATTAGCAATAACATTAAGAATAAAAATAGGGACATAGTTACAGGAAAGCATAATTTAAAATGTTAAGAAAATGTTATGTTCAGATATATGACAAAACTATGAAATTGATTAATTCTTAGAAAAATGTAATTAAAACTGACCCAGAATTGTTAAGAACATTATAAGACATTCTAGGAAAGAAAAAGTAAAGGTCAGCTCACTCATAGAGATGCAAAAATCCAAACAAAATCGCAAACTGGATTTGCTTTTTCAAATAAAGTCAACTTTCCTTAGTTCCACAAAGAACCCTGTTAGCACTCTAATTTCATGATTCAGACTCTCCCTTTGTTCAGCTATTGTTTCTTTCAATAAAATTTTATTGTTTTCTTCATTTTAAAAAAATGTGAATTTTTATTAAATTTGTTCTTACAAATTATAGATTTTCCCTTTTTATTGTCAAAGGATTATTTTTAGCACTTTAAAAATGTTTCTATTGTTATATTAAGTGAAACAAGTCAGGCACAGAAAGAGAAATACCACATGTTCTCACTTATTGGTGGGAGCTAAAAATTAATATATAAATTCACACACACACACACACACACACAAACCGGGCGGGGGGGGAAGAAGATATAATAACCACAATTATTTGAAGTTGATACGACAAGCAAACAGAGGGGACATTGATGGGGGGAGGGGGGAAGAGAGGAGGGAGGGAGGTTTTGGTGATGGGCAACAATAATCAGCCACAATGTATATCGACAAAATAAAATTTAAAAAATAAAAATAAAATAAATAAAATAAAAAATTTTTAAAATCCTTTAAAAAAATTTTTTTTAAATAAAATAAAATAAAAATAAAAATGTTTCTATTGTTAAATGCAAAGCTATAGATTTTTGAACATTATAATTATAGTAATTATAAATCAGTCACTTTATATTGGTTTTTATTATCATGTTATCTTATGGATATCTATAAATTTTTAGATTTTCCAGATGTACAATTGTACCACAACAAATAAAAGATGGTTTAATTATTGTCTCTGAGTGCTAATTATATCCATTATTCCAGTTTTTTCTTGTCCTATTTACTAGAAACTCATGTCAATATTGCATTATATTGTTAATGCTGACCATTCATCTCTCATTCCTAAAATAATTTTACAATTTAAGATAATACATACTCTGGCTTTTGGAAAATTGTGTTCATTATGTTTCAGTAGATTGCATTTATTCTTATTTAGTGTTTTTGCTAGGAATGGCTGCAATATTGTATAAACTCACTTCACTGTCTATTGGCAATAACACAAGAATTTTTTCTTGTAATTTGATGATGTTATCAATTACACTAAAATATTTTCTGAGCTGCACATGAATTATTGGAATAAACATTCCTGATATCTGTGCATTGCCCTTTTGAAAAACTATTGAGTTCTATTTTTAAATAATTTATAATTTTTGATCTATGTTCATAAGTGAGATTATTTCACAGTTTTTAAAATTGTGTTTAACATGTTAGGGCGTTAAATGTAAAAATGAATTGGGATAATTTCAATACTTTTTCTTTGAGTATAACTGTATATAAATATTGCTATATAGATCCATAGATATAGATATTATACCCCTACATACAGGGCACGTGTGTGTGTGTGTGTGTGTGTGTGTGCGTGTATATGTGTGTGCATATATATGTAATTGGGATCTCAATCCATTTGTTCTAAATACCTCAGTTCTAAATACTGAAGAAATTGTGTTAAGTATCTTTTTGGAATCCTCATATTTCTGCTTTTGTTCTGTGTTCCCAGGTGTTCTCTCCACTGCAACAACCATATCACGATCTCCCGTTGATGCTCTCAGAAGTCATGTGGTAGGAATGGGGCTGCGATGATGTTCCAATGTTGTCACATCTAGTAATCTAATTTTCTAGTGTCTTTGCTGTGCTGTCTACTGATATAAAGGGAAACTGCATATTGTGTGACACAAAGTCCCTATCTACCCCCCATGAGATGCCTTATACTGGCAATGTCTTAAATCAGTTTTACTCAAAGTAATCCTTAAGAATAGATACCGGGCAAAATCCACAGATGCTCTATTTCTGATACTCAAGCATTATTATTAAAGCATGATAAACTTGGCCAAATCTACCTTTCTTCTTGAACTTCCCAGAAGACATATCCATCCACATATATAAGAGACTTCACCATTTTCCCCAATGTCAAAACCTTAGGATGATTATTTGGTTTCAAGGAAGGATTTTTTTACTCTCAGATCTATTCAGAAAGGCCTACAATCTAGATTACGATCTAATCTCTTAGCACATTTCAGGTATGCAATACAGTATCATTAAATATAATCAAGCCTAAGTAGGTCCGTATGCAAAATCGGGATACTAAAATTGAATTCCTGGAGTTTTCACGAATATTACACAAAATAAAGTGTTTTAAAGCATTTAACATATTAACTACAAAGGAATATTAAAATCTGTGACCTTCCTTTGCTGTCTAATAATTTGATGTTCTTGAGAATTAGTGTTCATTAAGTATTTTCTCAATACTTATTTAGAAAGCAAGGTAAAGGGTGTGTAGAAGAAGAACAGGAAAAGCAAGATCACTGATGGCATAATTCAGCTTTCACACTTATCAAGAGCTCATAAAATTACTTCATCCATCTGCACAGTGTACACTTCTTGAGATAAGTTCTGGGAAAATAGCTTTTTCCAACAAATTAGAGTTTCTTAGACATTTTAGCACTCAGTGGTATTACAGAAAATATCTAGATTATAGATTGTGACCCTAAGAAAGTGACCAGCTCACCCATTTCTTAATCTACCTCTGTTGATAAATACAAGTAGAAAATGTTCATAAATGTTAACAACCTTTCTCTCTTTCCTCACTTCCTTTCTTCTTTCCCTTCATTTCTACCTTCTTCCTCTCCATTTCCACCTGCTTCCAGAGGAAACCATAAAAGCAAGCAATTAAAGTGAAGATGCACTTGCTAAATTCAAGACAGTGTGAATAAAAACAGGTTAGGCAAAGCGAATGTTTTTTAGAAAGTTATAATGGGCCGAGCCGTGGCGCACTTGGTAGAGTGCGGCGCTGGGAGCGCTGCGACGCTCCCGCCGCGGGTTGGGATCCTATATAGAACTGGCCGGTGCACTCACTGGCTGAGTGCCAGTCACGAAAAGGACAAAAAAAAAAAAAAAAAAAAAAAAAAAAAGTTATAATAAGTGGTAATTAAAGTTGTAAATACATAGAAAAGGGAAATTAATGGAAAATTTTTGAAGGCCACGATGATGACATTAAATGTTATCCTCAAAAAAAAAAAAAAAGAAGAAGAAGAAGAAGAAATCATTAAAATATCTGAGAGGAAATATTGGAGGGAAGTTGCAATAAAATCATATGGTATTTCACAAAGATTACTTCAAAAGGAAGAATAATAGAGAAAAACCAGTGAAAACAATTAGGAGACAACTAAGATATTAACTTATTATTATTGTCATTTAAAAATATATCCCATGATATCAGTGCAGAGTAGAGTTATAGTAGGCATAGTGGAGGAAATGTGAGGCATTAAGAGTTCTGGATGGTAGAAAAAGCAAAAGAACAAGAAAGTTGGGTGCAGGAGACTTTCTAGAAGGGGGTATACTTTGTAACTGTCTTTTAGGAGATAAGGGAAAAGACTCAAAGAAAATACATAAAATTTTTCACCAGTATTCTTGGTAGAATTACTTTATCATTACTTAAAAATAGAAAACTAAACACAAACTTGTTTAGGTCATAACATAATGAGTATAGTTTCCAATGTTAGAAAATTGATGCCAAAAATAAAAAGGCATAAAGTGATATAATGATTCTAAATAAGAATAGAACAAAATGTTAAAATAAATGGCCACTGAACAAAGACACAGTATCCACAAAGAGGAATAATAGAGATACAGAAAGAAAATTTGTTGTAAGCTGAAATCAAAGTAGGGTAGTATTATTGAATATTAAAAGAAGCAAACTTGAGATATGGAGGTATTAAAGCCTCACATAATGCATAAAAGGAGAAAATAATAGCCTCTATATAAACATTTATTTCAAAAATAGTAATATCACTTTTTCATATATTATGTGGATTGTTATTGGGTAGGTGATGCATAACTAGAAGTTATATGAACTATTTATGCTGTTCATTACTTCATTGTGTAGAAGCAGTGAGCTTTTATTTCCCTACTGGATGTAAATGAAGAGATGCATCCATCCAAATATAGCAGAAATGCAAGGCAATTTTTCCCTGGTGAACCAAATTCTGCAATACACATTCAGCCTGAGAGCACGCATACTTTTCTTCTATGCTACACAAATGTGTGCATATTTTAGCTTACCAGACTCTTCCAAACATAGCTGTATAAAACAATTTAAAAGTTGAACACATTGATTTCATACTACATAAGAATACTACTGAATATGAGGGGGTTGGTATCTAACAATTTATAACACGAAATTTATCTCCTTTAGCTAAATGCAGCAAGATATTATACGTAAAGGTACATTTTGAAGACCTCAGTACAATGTGAATTTGTCAAAAAGGAAATTTTTATAAATAGTGCTATTTTAAAATGCAACTTATCCTTCATTTCTACACTTGAAATTATGGCCATTGAAGTAATAAGAGATTCATAGCATTATCAGTGACATTCTGTGAATACCATTATTTCTTTGTATCATCAAACTATGCCCCTGATTTTTTCACAACATTCTGATTAATACAATACATAAAAACCAGCTCTCTATTCTGTTTGATGCTAAATTTGACCCAGTTAATATTTTTTCATCAAATGACAAATATTTTAGGAAAAGATTTTTGGATAGTCTAAGCAGAAAAAACAGAATGTCAGCCTTCAAAGTGAAGAAAGTATAACATAAAGTATTGGTTACATCACAAAGAAAATGTTGACATGACAAATAAAGAAAGATAATGCCATCCAGAAATTAGCAACTGCAGGAAGATGCATAGACTGCAAAGACATTCTGGGACCCCCATAGACTG
Organism: Cynocephalus volans; assembly: GCF_027409185.1. Lineage (NCBI taxonomy): Eukaryota > Metazoa > Chordata > Mammalia > Dermoptera > Cynocephalidae > Cynocephalus > Cynocephalus volans. The sequence goes on along the minus strand of NC_084460.1, from coordinate 166,356,073 downwards.
CAAAGGCATTCTGGGACCCGGAGCCCAGAACTACGTGACAAAGGCTTGAATCAGTAGGTTTGTCTGTCTGCCAGGTTTGCCTCTGGGGACAGAGCTAGAGGGGTAGAAATAGCCTGGCTTCCCATGTTATCCCAGCCTGTGTTTGCCAAAGACAGAACCGAGAGAAATGTAAGGTGACCTGAGAGATTGGGAAAGAAAACCTCCAGTGTTCAGGTCCCTGAGACATCCAGCAGAGAAGAGGAAAGGCAAAGAGTAAATGTGAGGGCAAACAAGTCTTCAGATTAAATGGAATTACAGAGAAATCTAGTCAATTGAATTCTGAGAAATGTACATTGAGTGCTATGTACATTATTAAACACTGTAAAAATGAGAATACTTGAAATTTTGACCAGCAACTTAAAGTCCTAACCTTAATTAGGGAGTGGGACTGCAGAAGAATGATGAACTAAATCCATGTGATAATAACCTGAAATGGCTTCAACTCTTGGGATGGTACATATACTCACTAAAGTATTTGGTTAATAGGACAAAATGTCCTATGTTAAAAATAACGACATCACAATCTTTTTTGTAAGATACGGTACATTAATTTATTCTCTTTAATCCCATAATAACTTGAATTTTTCAAGAAGGATCCTGAAACAGAGGAAAGACTATTTGTCCTAAACTAGAGCCTGCACAACAGGATTTTAGATGTTAGTTTTGTCATTTGCCAGTTCTCTGACTTATTGCAAATCAGCTACTTCTCTGAGCTGTATTTTCTCTACAATCATAGCTACTGAGAGTTCAAAAACAAGATGGTACTCACTTTAGAAACTACAAAATCTGTTTCCATTATGAAATACAATATTTATCATTTTAATCATCAAGCTATAGGTATAAAGTTTAGAATTCTTTTAGATCTTTATTACAGCTTCAAGAGATCTATTCTTTCTGGCTATTATTGTGAGACAATTTGTTATAATGTGAAACTAAAAATTGGATTCAAGTTATAACTGCTTAAAGCAAAAGAAAAAAGTCTTCATGGAATTGCGGGTATGAATTTGCCTTTGAGGAGAAATCATCAGGTTTAGGTTTGTGAGTACATATGTATGTATATGTGTGTCTGTGAATGTGCGCATGTGCACTTGCTGTGTGACAGAGAAATTTGGTTTAGCCCTGTTCCAAAGTAGAGGACACTTTAAATTCATCTGGTGCTATTAAAGATGTGTATTTTAAATCAGTTTGATTTTATCAAGGCAATTTATTTTGACCTCATACAAATGTAAGAATGATTTACAACGAGTGTCTTTATCTCATAAAATAACTAAATGAGTTTTCTGCTTCAAAAGTACTTAAATCTTACCAGTCCCCCCATTTATGGAACAATTTATGCTTTACAAGCATAATATCAAAATCCGTTATTTTGGGTATCGCTTTTACATGCTCATTGTTTATAACTTAGTTTAATCTAATTAGTCTTTGTTGTATTTTCTAAACTCAGTTGTCTATTTATCGCCAAAAGTCTTATCTATATCACCATTACCATTAATCCCTTGTGAATTACTCAGCTTCTTACGCATTTTTACAGCCTCCATTACAGTTGCTGTCTGGCCTTTCCTCAGAAGTAGCTGAACCATGTGCTTTCAATTTAGTGCAGCTTTTTCATCAAAAGATTTTAAAACCATATCAGTCTGTCCTGTTGAGCAAATAATCTTGTATATTTTTCACTGTTGCAATCATAAAATGATTTTGTTGATTAAATAGTGAAAGGTGAAATTCAATAAAAACAACAAAATCCTAAGGAAGCAGTAGACCTTGGATTATGTTCTCACAACTGGAAATATCTCTCTTGATCACAGTACTTCTGGCTGTTAAACGTCGTGGCAACAGGGTTGTCACTTTTTTTTTATTTCATTTTTTTTAGTTTTTAGCTTCTGACAGTGATGTGTCTTAGAAAATGTGAATAGACCTCATGTTCAGAATGCAAACAGTTACATCAGCAAACTGTGAGCAGTTGCTGACAGGTGTTAGGAAAAAACAGGGGCTGTTCTCTTTAAATAGAACATTTTTGTAAAATGACATGGCAGCAGTATAATGGGCATATTGAGGAACTCTTTGTAGCTCATGCTCTTTCTGTAAATTTAGACCTTTCATGGAAATAAAATTCAAAATTTTGCAAAGTTATAGATTCTTAGGGTTGTAGGGAAGGTTTTTAGAAAAAATATTCTCTAAGTTCTTTACACAGTGATGAAAATATAGAGACACTTGTTGAAGCTAATGAGCTATAGGTATGAAGTTGACTCGTCCAAGCTGTAGCAGGCATCAGCAGAGAGTCACGTGCATTTGCCAGCAGCTTCTGTCTGTCCTCCTGAGAGTCATCCACTTTGTCTACATGCGGCTGGCCATCAGGAGTCATCAGACAGTTTTCTTCCACGTTTCTGGAAAGCCAGAAGAGACCTCTTTAACCACCTCTTCCCCAGTCCTTCCATTGGCTGTATAAAACTAAATCTCTGTAATAAATTTATTCTCCTTGAAGTTACTAGAGAAGTTTCTGTTTTTCTGAAGTACATACAACATACAATATATTTTCTCTATTTGAGTGTGTGTCCCAAAATTTCCTAAGAGCAGAGAAATGATTGAGGTGTATTGGATTTGTAACTAGAAAATTGTAAATGAATAATACGTATTGAGGAAGTTTGGGGCCAAAGTGTTGAGTTTACATATATATACACTTTTTTCATGCATGTGTGTGAAAGAACTCTTTGCACAACAAATAAAATACAAATATGAATATCCTATAGCATATGCTAATATTTTCTGGATCAATTAAAATTTTATAATATACCATTGATCTTATGTTTGTATGTGCGCGCACGCACACACACACACACCACACACACACACACACACACACACACACACACACACACACACTAAATTTTATTAAATTGATAATATGGATGGGCCAGTTGCAGTTATAAATTATTTTTTTTATTAACTCATTTAATTATCAAAACAGTCCTACTTTTATGATTTGTTCATTTTACATCTATGATAACTGAGGTACAAACAGGTTAAGTGGCTTTTCTAAGTTAATGCAGCATTTAAAGGAGTAGAAGCAGAAATTAAGGCTACTATATCTATCTCTTGAAAAATGCTCTTTCCCACCATGCGTAAGACCCTTTATAATCACTTTTTTGGTGAAGTCTTTGTTCCCAAATCCTCTATTGCCATATATCTAGTCTGATATTTGTATTATCACATTTTATACAAATACCAGTGTTAGAATAGAAATATATATTGTGTGGATTTACTTTATGTTTGTCAGAAATTAAAATTAAAATAGAAAGGTGTGTTTATTTGTTGGTAAAGAAAAAAAAAGAAAGAAAAAAGAATAAATCAAGAAAACCTGTTGACAACAAGAAGAATAAGACTAGAATTCTGACTGAAATTTCTGTGTATGAGAAACTGAGTCAAAATTGTATTTTGAAAAAGAAATGGATATTAAAAATATTTTTCTTTGAAAGTGTGCATTTCAACTTTTTCTAATATTTATTTTGAAAACAGGAAGGTTGATATTTTAAAAAGTAGGGGGTTAGAAACCATAGACCTGTGGATCTATGGCAAATTGTATGGCAAAAAGTCTATGGCAAATTTTGCTGTCCATATTCCTTTTATCCATGACACTTATTGGAGTAAAACAATGTCAGCAAGGAAGCACCAGGGATAAGAACTGGTGGAAGCACTTATGCGGGAAAGGCACTATGACAGATGAGGCTTTTAAAAAGGATGTCCTGGAGAATATTTCATGTGCTGACAAGAAGAATGCATATTCTGTGGTTGTTGGATGAAATGTCTGTAGATATCTGCCAAGTCCTATTAGACTAAACTGTGGAATAAATCCTGTGTTTCTCTGTTGATTTGTTGAATAGATGATCTGTCCAATGTTGAGAGAGGGGTGTTCAGGTTCCCAACTATTATTGTATTGGCGTCTATCTCTTTCTTTAGGTCTAATAACATTTGCTTTATATATCTGGGCACTCCAATGTTGGTTACATATGTATTTACGACAGATATATCTTCTCACTGGATAGATCCCTTTATCATTACATAACGGCCTTTGTCTTCTATTATAGCATTTGGTTTAAGGTCTATTTTATCCAATATAAGAAAAGCTACTCCTGCTCATTTTTGATTTCCATTTGCATGGTATATCTTTTTCCATCCCTTCAGTATTAGTCTGTATGTGTCCTTAGAAGTGAGGTGAGTCTCTTGTAGACAGCATATAGTTGGGCCTAACTTTTTAATCCAATCAGCCAGTCTGTGTCTTTTGAATAGAAAATTTAATCCATTTACATTTGGAGTTGTTACTGAAAGGTATTGTCTTACTCCTGGCATTTTACTGATTTTCATTTGGATGTTTTAAATACTTTTTTTTTCTTTCCCTTTTATTGGTTGTCTTCAGTGTTTGTTGGGTTTTGGAGGTGGTAAGATACAATTTCGTTCTCTTTCTCATTTGCATTTTTGTTCTACCACTGGGTTTTGTTCTTTCTTGTGTATTCATGGTAGTGGTTACCATTTTTTGGATTGCAAATGTGATACTCTCCCTTGAGGATTTCTTGTAAGGCTGGTTGAATGGTGGTAAACTCCCATAGTTTTTGTTTGACTGGGAAATACACTACTTCTCCTTCATTTCTGAAGTATAGCCTTACTCGGTATACTATTCTTGGCTGGCAGTATTTTTCTTTTAGTATTTTGAATATTTCATCCCCTTTTCTTCTGGCCTGTAGAGTTTCTGTTGAGAAGTCTGCTGTTACTCTGATTTGGACTCCCTTGTAGGTGACTTGACACTTCTCTCTTGCTGTTTTTAGGATTCTCTCTTTGTCTTTGAGTTTTGCTAGTTTGACTATAATGTCTCAGAAAGGACCTTTTTGGATGAATTTATTTGGGGATCTTTGAGCCTCCTGAACCTGAAGATCTGTGCCTCTCCCTATACCTTGGAAGTTTTCTTCTATTCTTTCATTGAGTGTGTTTTCAATGCCTTTTCCTCTCTCCTCAGGAACACCAATGATTTGGATGTTTCTGTGCTTAAGTTTACCTATTTCTCTTAGATTTTCTTCATTTTTCAAAAGTTCTTTTTTATTTTTTTGTCCACCTCAGTTATTTCAACAGACTGTCTTCAAGATCAGAAATTCTTTCTTCTGCTTGCTCTAGCCTGCTACTTCAGCTCTTTTGTTGTTGTTGTTGTTTATTTGTTTGTTTGTTTTTCTTTTTATTTCATTGAATCTCTCCTTCAGTTCCATGAGTTTTGCTACATTTTTCTTAAAAGTATTAATCTCTTTGTAAATTTCCTCCTTCATATCTTGGATAAGGAACTATAAATTGGAGCAGCCATTATGGTAAACAGTATGGAGTTTCCTAAAACAACTACAGATAGAACTGCCATACTATCCAGCAATTCCATTGCTGTGTATATACACAAAGGAATGGAAATCATCATGTCAAAGGGCCATCTGTTTATCACAGCTCTATTCACAATAGACAAGATTCAGAACCAACCTAATGTCTATCACTGGATGACTGAATAAGGAAAATTACTATATTTACCCAATGGAATGCTACTCTGCAATAAAAAAAAAAAAATGAAATACTCCCATTTGCAGTGTGACATGTATGAATTTAGAGAAAATTATGTTAAGTGAAATAAGCCAGGCACAGAAAGGGAAATACTGCATGTTCTCACTCACAAGTAGGAGCTAAAAAATAAACACATAAATTTTTTTTAAAAAGAAGAGAGAAAGATACAATAATCAAAATAGTAAATTGAACTTTCAAAAAGAGAGAACAGAACTCTCCTCTTGAAAGTTCAAAAGGACTTTCCTCTCCTCTCCTCTGGAAAGGTTACCTGAGGTGGGAAAGGAGTGGGGAGAAGGGTTAAGGGAGGAATTGGTAAAGGGCCACAAAAAGTGATTACATTGTATAATGTTCAATATACTAATTATCCTGATTTGAACATCACATATTGCACACATATTGATATTCAACTCTGTATCCCACTGATAACATACAATCAACCATGTTTTAATAAAAACAATTTTAAAAGGATATTATGTTGCCTTTAATGGGGCCATTGTTTGATGAACTGTCTCAGCTCCTACCAGACTAATCATAGTGGAAACTGAGAGGGTGGAAGGTCTTACACGCATCATCTGGTAGCTGCTTATGAGATTTCTTTTTTTAAATATCACCTAGTGCTCTCTCCTTAACCTTACATTGATGCTGTGGATAATGTGATAAATCTAGACACCTGCTCCTTGCAATGGCAAATTCAAGTCCCACAATATATGTGGGGCAATACTCATATATGTGTAGAAATTTGTAGAAAAATTCAGCTGCTGTGTCACTTTTTCATTAGGAATAGCATCATGATACATTGTTTAATTCTATGTTTCCATAAGACTTCAGTTCACATAACTGATAGTCTAGGCAGTTTTTCTCTATTTTGTTTTTTCTGGTCATTTTAAAAGACAGGATGAGGGACATTCTCAGTTGCAGCATTACCAAGGGTTTCTCTGTGATCAGGTTTTGCCTCACTCTCGTCTATTCCAGAAAGTTTGGCGACAACAAGTAAGTGACGATGACATTATTATTTGGACATTACTGCCTTCACTCTAAGTTATATTTATAAACAAATAGCCAACACACACACAATCACAAGTATCAGTACAAAAGATTTGCTACGTAATTCACAACTGAATATGGCACAGCTGTGTTTCCCAATTCTCTGTTTGAGAGTCTCTGAATTAAAGAATCGATAATCAGAGAATCCTGTTTGGAGAGCTGAAATTCAATAGAGGCAAGAAAATGCCACTATTAGTAACCATAAAGCACAAATAAATTACTTAAACAGCTTAACACGTATATTTTCTTGGTACAATGAATACTGTGCCTCGCCCCCGCCAAAAAATCTAGAGACATCTAGGTATTTATTTTAATCTGAAAATAAAATAAAATAAAATAAGCCAGGGCATAATGTTTTATAATACTTGGAAGAATTGATTTTCTACATTGTCACTTCTTTTTTTTTTCTAATCAACTTAAACTTTTATGATTATCTTTAGGATAATTCAAAAACATATTCACATTCAATTTGCCCCATAAATTATATATATATATATAAAATGCATTTTATATTTATATATAACTATATATCATAAATATATAATATATGCATATATGTTCCACAGACACATATCTCTCTATATATCTATTTCATCTAGTTGTTTTAATACAAATAATGTTTGAATAAAAATATGTGAAAGAGAAAATTAATTTCTGATCATATCCTATTTTAATTGTATTACTATTTGAGTTAAACTGTGTTAATATCCAACAAAATTAAAAAGAATTATGAATCAATAGAAAGAGATTTAAAGAAATAGAAAAAGCAAAGAAACTTATTCAAAGTGAAAATTGACAAATTGAACTTCAAAATAATAAAAACTGCACGATGCATAATTTTCTATATAAACAAAAGTAATGTTCATCAAATAAACTTGTATAAGACTAATAAATGTACAAAAATTTTTTAAAAGAGCAAATCTGTAAAAGATAATATGTTTAAATAGATAACAGTTTGAGGGGATGAATGTTTTGTGTAAGTGTTATTATCAAGTAAATTATGTAGCATTCCTTTTAAATTAACATTGGTAATCTATCAATTATAAAGCAATTTCTTGATTTGGGATTACATTGTCATTCTGCATACAGACAGATATTTGTTTCTGATGTCCTGGGTAATTGCTACTAATTAATTATATTAGTGAGTAAAACTAGGCTGTGTAAATGAATTATTTAACATTTAATTATAACCTAATGCAGAACATAATTTCAATTTCAATTTAAAAAATAGAAGATCCTTTAATATTAAGATTTATTATTTTATTACTATTTGCAGGCTTGTATTTCATAAATTGATCCTTAAGTGTGCAGAAATTCTAAATCAATATGCATGACATAAAAAACAAATTTTACTGTATTATGCAATAATCAAGACTTTTAAAAATATTAAAACTGTAGTGTAGGCTGAACTTCCAGAAAAGTAGAGTAAAGAGCTCAGTGGCCCCTCTCCTCAGTCATTTATTTGTTGAAAATTGTAAAACACAATCATTCAAAGTCTGGAAATTGTCCAAAGCCAATATAACAAGTGGAAAATATTCAATCAAAAATAATCTAATAATTCTCAGTAAAAACAGCAGCCCGTCTGGGAGGCATTTGAATCAAGACCCACTGCATTAGGGCATTGCCTCCCATGTTTCACCCCTTGAGAGGCAAGTTGCCTACTTTTCTCATACCATATTCCCAACCCCACATTGCAACTCTACTTTAGGTAGAAAGGACCAGTTATCCCTTTTCCGACTCAGCCTCCACTTTTGGAGATGAAACTGGATCCCAGGTGTGGCAGGCTGAGAATTCTGGGGCCCAATTACCCTACCCCATCTTGTTCAAAGGACAGAGATTCTGTGTCACGAGGGGCAAGCTGAAAAGACCAAGGGCTGCTACCCCTCACAAACACACACAATTTCATCTTCGTTTGTTTGTGCCACTATAATAAACTGCCTGAGTCTGGGTAATTTTAAAACAACATAAATTTATTTTTCACAGGTCTGGAGGCTGGGAAGTTCAAGATCAAGGGACATTCATGTTTAGTGTCTGGTGAGGGCTGCTGTCTGCTTCCAGGATGGAACCTTGAACACTGGTTCCTCAGGAGGGGGCAAACATTGTGTCCTCACATGGGAGAAGGGATGGAAGGGGTGAAGTCACCCCCTTCAGTCCTTTTAGAAGGCCCTAATCCATTCATGAGTGCAGACCCCTCTTCGCCTAATCCCCTTCTAAAGGTTCTACCTCTTAGTACTGTTGCATTGGGGGTTAAGTTTCAACATGAATTTTGGAGGGTACACAAACATTCAAACCATAGCATAAACACTGCACACAAATGGAGCAGGGATGTGACTCTGGGCAAGGCAGATCCCCACCCCCAGCTGAAGTGCAGTAGCACACCAGTTCTGAGCAGAGGAAAAGACAGGACTTAAGGATAATGATCTCAACTCTTTGAGGGGACGGACTTTATTTGGAACAGAGAATAGAGAACTTCATATCTAAGGGCATTGTCAAAAATAATAAAGATTTTGGTAAAAAGAAGCAATTAAGAGGAAGTTGATAGTTCAGTGATACTAGTAAAATAGCAAAACAGCCAGAAGTTTAACAGGGAAAATCAGAGAAAGTGACAGGTAAGAAGAGCTGTCCTGAAATCAGAGTTAATCTTAGCTGTGCACATGCATTGGGTTGCACCCACTCAGGAGTGATCAGAGTAGGACATGGGGCAAAATTTAAATCATTCCCTAGTTGTACACTGACCCATCAGCACAGGACAGAAGGCTTACTGGCACAAGGGCTTTAAACATGACTTCCGACTAAACACTGAAAAATAAGCTACTCAGAACCAAAGGTGACTCCGATGCTTACAAACACAACCACCCATATTCATGGAAGTCTGGAAGGCTGTGTGCATGCACAGGGTTGCATTATTTCAGGAACAATCAGAGAAGGGATCTTCAAACTGCTAGTACATGGCTGAATAAGACAAAAATATGTGAATTCCCTAAATAATGATAACAGCATCCAAGCCACATACCTATCCAACAATAAAGCTTTCAAATCTAACTAGCTAAGTAACTTTTACTGACACAGGGGCAAACCCTGGGTAGCCAGGCTAAAGACAAAAGCAAGTAAAATTTAACTCAAAATTCGTCATATACCTAAATGTAAAAACTAAAGTTATAAAACTCTTAGATGAAAACATAGAGTTGGTTTCTTAGATACAAACCCCTGAAACACAAGTGACCCCCCCCCAAAAAAAAAACTACTTAATTTAAAACGTTTGTGCTGCAAACAAAACTATTAACAAAGTGAAAAGACAACCCCCAGCATAGGAGAAAATATTTGCAAATTAAGTATCAGATAAGAGACTAGTATTTAGAATTCTAAATGCCTCTTACAATTCAACAATATAGAGACAAATAAAACAATTTAACAATTAACCAATGTAACCGATGTTATTTAACATTAAAAAGGAAGGATTTTTACTAACTCGTGCTCCAACACAGATGAACCGTGAAAACAATATGCTAAGTAAGAAAAGCTATTCAGAAAAGATGACATTGTATGCTTCTGTTTAAATGAAATGTAGGTAAATGTCCAATGAGATAAATCTATAGAGCAAAAAAGTAGATTACTCCTAAGGGGTACATGGTTTCTTTTGGAGGGATGAAAATATTCTAAATTATATTGAGAAAATGGTTGTACAACTATATGAATACACTAAAAAAAACTAAATTGTAAATTTTAAGTGAGTGAATTGTCTGGTATTATAATTATATCTCAATAAAATCATTACAAAAACTCTAGTGTAGCTATTCTTATTAATATTTTCAGAAGAGAAAAGAAAGCTGCTCTAAATATTTTAAGTAAAAAATAAAGAGTGTTATTTTTTCCATTTTTCTTAGACATAGGGGTTTGAATTGAAATAAAATGCTATATAGAAGTTATCTCATAAGATTTAGACTAACTGAATTAAAAACAGTAAGATATCATCAGGAGGTCTGTATTGGTTTGGTGTGGGAATCAGGATACAAGAAGCATGAGCTGAACAGATGGGCAGCAGCACTGTTTTCTGGGCTATTACAACCATACACAGAATTCTTCTTATGAAAAGAAAAGGGTTAAAAAAAAATCTCATTGCCAGTGCATTGCAGAAACCACAATTTTTAAAATATTCAGATATTTTAGAGCATTGGAGAAGCAAGTTGGGGTGGTGGTTGAGGAGGTCAACAAGACCCAGGATACTCATGAAGCAATGGAAACCTGCTAAATAATGAACATTGGATGGAAGATTTTCATATATACTTGTTAATGAGCTACATATCAGAACTGCAAATCCAGTATTATACAGATAGATACAGAGACAGTAGCAATCTTTGTATGTTGTTATTGAAAGAACCCATTTTATACCATGTTCAATCAAAATAGAAGAAAATGGGATCGCTAGAGTAAAATATTTCAGAAATAGAGAAGCTATGGTACCAGAGGGCTCAACAAAGGATCAAAAGAAATGGTTCAGTAAAATATTTAAAATTTTCCACAATGCCAACACTATACAACTGGATCCTTCAGCCAAAAATGTAAGCATTATTCTGTTTCTCTTTTTTTATCTCCAATATCAAACACAACTGGGCACTTTTTTAACCAATGGCAAGAACTTTTAAAAATAGCCCTCAAATCCAGATATTTCTTTCTATCTCCTGTTCACTGGCTCAAACCAACAACATCTCTCCCTATTACTGCAACATCCCCTAATTGTCCTTCCAATCTGTGATCTTGACTCTCTTCGTTCTCCATATTGAATCAGGGAATCTTTCTAATACACTAATCTGATCATGTTACACCCATTCATAAGCCCATTAAACCCTACTTCAAGACTCTGAAATAGAACCTACTTTGAAAGTTCTCGTGATAGCCTTATCCTAAGAATTTAAATCAAATTGATATAAATGCTATTTCATTTACAGTGGAAAAGCAACTTCCTTTTCACTTTCTAGAAGGATTTCTAAAGGCATGCTTTGTTCCTAGTTACCTCTGGCTTTTATCTCCTTTTTGAACTTAAGTTTCTATCTCTAGCCTAGGATTTTTCCTTTTGTGTTTAACACATTTTAGCTTCATAATATATCCCATAAAAGTGTACCAATTTATGAATTTCTCCATTTAGCATCATCCCAGGACTTTGGTTTTGGCATATCGTTCTTAAAGTTTGAAGGTAACGGCTTACCATTAACAATTCTTGTCTAAAAATCACAGTTGCCATTCTCACCACCAGTCATCGGTTAATGTAGAAAGCCACAGAACTCACCATGGCCATGATAATTAGCCTCATGCAACTCTTATAACCCTTAATTTCTAGATAAGTCCTGTTGGATAGAATCTTTTGGGATGACAAAAATTTTAAATGTTTGCATTTTCAAATACAATAGTCACCAACCATGTGTGGCTATGGTGAGCTTTTAAAATGTGGGTATTATGACAGAGGAATTGAATTTTCAGTTTTGTTTAGTTTTAATTAATGTACACAGCCACAGTGGCTAGCATCTGCAGCATTAGACAGTACCAATTTAGAAGCTGGCTCCCAAAGTGGCTTCCTAACAATTCTTTTCTCTTTTTCCAGAATGAATGATTCCATCCAGGCCTTGTGCTAGAGAGTTGCCCTTTATTCCCATGGTACTTTGCTGGAAAAAAGGATTCCTTTCCTCAAAAAGGAATTCTGTTTACAGCATGAGAACTGGCATTCCGCCTATATTTTCAATGGCTCTTAGTCTCATAGGATGAGAATTTACCACTAATTTCATCTCTAGCCTCAGCTTCCAATTGTGATCTCTGATCTAGGTAGAATGAACTTATTTCAGTTCCCATAGTCCTAAACTTTGAGACATGCACCTTTGTGACCATGTAATTTATTCTGCCTACAACACATACCATCACCACCGCAATCAACCTAAAGAGTAATTTATCTCAAATCAGATAAAAATAAATCTTTCAAAATGCTTTACTTGATTCTTCTGAGAGCAGGGTTACATATTATCTGTCTGCCTTTCTCTCTGTTTAGCTTCTTTCCCCCTCCCATCTTCTGCTCCTTTTTTGTAGAGATAATATCTTCTTACATTTATTATTTATTCAAGAAGTGCTTATTAAATGAATAGGAGATAATGGACTCTGTAGAAACAGGGAGGAAACAATGTTAAGTAATGAGGAAAAGACCAGTTTTCAAAAACTGAATGATCTAGTGGGACATAATTAAACATGGGATCATAGTGCATAAGGCAACAGTTTGGAGGTTCTAAGAGTACAAGCACCATGGCAGAAAGCCAGAGCCTCTGCTGCAGATATTGCTCAGTAACACTTTAGAAACGGGAGTCTGTGTTGTAAGGTTAATTAAGTCCCATAAAAAGCTATAATATGAAGCCCTTTTTATTAAACTAGAAACTTCTGTTAAACTTCTGCTACATTCATTTACTTCATGTGAATATGTACTTGAAAGGGAGAAATCTAAGAAAGGGAATTGTCCTTGCCTGGGATGAATTGGGGTGAATATAACTGAAACATTAAAATACAGAGTAAATAAAATAATTCCATGCAAATAGGAAATTAGATCCAGGGTTACATAGAAGAAATAACTGTTTCTCAAAATATAAAATCATCTTGAACTAAGCTTTGGATTTCCTACTACAGAATAAAGAATGTGTTTAAGCCATTATTTTCAAGAGCATAGCAGACAAAGACAAATTGTTCCTTAATTAAATTCTACTTTTTAATTTTTTTTTAAAGAGCAAGTATGAAAATGATGATGATAGATTTAAAAGGACAGGAAATGTAAAGTAAAATCAACAAACACAAATTAGGTATTATTGGGGAAAAAAGGAGGTAAAAAGTGTAAATAACAGAATTATTATTTTTTTTCTCATGGTGAAAGAAAGATCAGTGTATTGGCTGAGTTGGAATTTGGGATAAAAATGCCAGGTTTGAAATGCAACTCTACCGATTTCTAGAACCGCAAACAAATGCAGATTTCTTAGAATCTCTAAGCCTCTGTTCAGTCTTCTGTAAAGTGATGATAACAAGAATCTTTTCATAGAGTTTTGGGGAGGATTAGATGGAACACTAATATAAGTTCTTTAGCTTAGTGTATGGCATACAGGTAAGAGTTTTATTATGATACTATTATTATTATCTAGAAAATATATGAAACTTTCCTTTCCTTTTTAGACAATTTAGAAAAAGATTGAATTATAAAAATGTTCTTTATTTGTCCATGCATTAATAAAAATATTTAGGTCCAAAGTAAGAAAAGTTGGTCTAGGTTCACTCTTTTCTCAGTGGCATTAAAGCCAAATGTAAAGTAAAATCAGAAACGACATAGTGTAAAAATATTATTAAAAGTTGTGTTATAGAAGTTCAATTTTCCTGAAAGTGACTAATGTTTTCAGTGCTGCAAAAGTGTTAACATAAATATATGGTAAATGTCTTAATATGGAAACATAAACGCTATTTACTTACGTCAATCAGTATTTTAATAATTAGAAACACATTGCTTAAAGGCTTAAATGTAAATCCTTCTATTTATATTTTAAAAATAGGGGCCAAGCCCCTGGCGCACTCGGTAGAGTGCAGCACTGGGAACACGGCGAAGCTTCCGCCGCGGGTTCGGATCCTATATAGGAATGACCAATGCACTCACTGGCTGAGTGCCGGTCACGAAAACGACCAAAAAAAAAAAAAAAAAAAAAAAAAATAGAACATATATTGCTTGTCAAAAAATTGATAAAAATCTGCAGTTCAAATACAAAACCAACAAAAAATAAAAGAAAATGGAAGAATGCAAAGATACAAAGCAAAAGCAAGACAAACACATTAAAATAATAAATGTCAGCATTTTAATCTTCATAACAAAGGCCCAAATCTCAATTTGGGTTAAAAAAAAAAAAAAGAAATATTAATCTCTGTATTTTATGACAGATACACCTAAACCAATTATTAGAGAAATCCATGAAGACCAATATTAAATTAATCATTCCAATTAAAAAGAAAGATAATCTTTCTTTTAGTAGTCAAATACTGTAACCCAGAAACTTACCAATGAAACATGGCTTGAATCCTTGAATGCTTGAGAAATACTTGAGAAATAGCTATAGTGATTTGACTTGCTTTTTTTGAAATAGAGGAAGAGATATATTAAACTCCTACACACACACACACCAGTAGTAGGAATGAAGATTTGTAGGCACAGATGTACTTACTACTGAGGGGATAAAAGTGGGGGAGGTGAGAAATAGAAAAAGGGAGAAAAGCAAAGGGCTATATAGACAGCCTTCTAAGTGACACTGATTGAGGGGAAGTGTGTGGTGATAGAGGGATTCAGGGCCACTTCATGGGATGAGAGATATGGAGAACATGGTTTTCAAGAGTACGAGAATATTAGAATTATTTTAAATTACTTTTAGTTGGTGGACTGTTCCTTTTGAATGTTGAAATGAGACCATGTTGAGCTGAACATTTATTCTGGTTCATTCTGTGAAGCGGTCCAGGGTTTTGTATTCACACGTACTTATGGTTGAAATCATATTTCCTTCTGCCTGGACCTCAGGGGACAGCCCACTTTTAACAGACAAGATAAACTGTTGGAATTATGTGGGAAAGTAGAAGAGTCATTCTGCCCCAGGCTGATGGGGTTGAGAAGGACTCACATGCTACAGACAGTGACAGTGCTGGGATTGGAACTGTAATTTTTGAGAAAATAAATATTTTGGGATTGGATGATACAAGTGTCAGAAAAAAAATAAAGTTAAGGAGTAAATGTGATTTCAGTAAAGATTTTGAGGAGCCACCAAATCTCCCCTATAGATGAAATTACTAACTGAAAATATACCTCTCATATGGTCTCAAACGATTTGCCGTTTCTTATAAAGTTGGAATCATTTCTGAAAGTTCAGTGACAGTATTATGGCATTTGTTCAAAAGAATTCTTCAGTATACTTCACTGGAAAATGTGGCTCTTCATTTGCCACTGAAAACATTCTAGAAAAATTTAATATATAAATATTTTTTTTAAAAAAATAAACAGAAGTCAATGTATTTAATTGTTTATATAAACTTTGTAAATGTGACAAGAATGCCAGAACCCCTGAAGGAAAAATTAGTAGATTTGGTAAGTTAATAGAAAATGTACAGAGAATTTTAATTTAAAACATAACCCCCCCAAATGTAAAATGGTGATATATGTAAAAATAAATACAAATTTTGACTACATATAAATATAGCTTCAGCTACAGATATAGAAATAAGAATTTATCAAGTTGCCAAATATAAATTAAATATATATTTAACTAAATTTATATGTACACCCACTGTCAAGCTAGGATTAGGTCTCACAGACCCCTCGAGCCCCTTGTCCAGACTGGGTCACAAACCCTCCACACACAGGTCTACGAGCTAGGTAATAGGAAAAGGTCCTTGAAGCCGTGGGTGAAGAAATAATAGGCTTTATTCAGAGCTAGAAGCAGTTGACCTAATATGGCTTCCAAGAGTGTCCTCTAGAGGCTTTGCGCATCTGTGCTATTAGTCCTCTATACTCAAGTCCATAATCCAAAAAAAAAAAAAAAACCTAGATGCACATGAGCAATCACATTAGACAATAACAACGAATACCCGTGTGCACACTCATACCCACCTCAGATGCTTGGCAAGACTCCAAACACCCAAGGGGCCCTGACCATTTTCCTTATATTTTCCCAACACATTCATATGTGTCTGCTTGTCTACCATTTCTCTATTTGTCTATCAATAGTCTACTCTGGAGTAAAATTTAGTAATTTGGAATGTGAGTAGAAGGTTATTTCATGTTTTTTTTTTTTTTTAATTCCAGAATGCCAAGAAATTTTATGTCTCTTTTTCTATTCAGACATTATAAGCAGTGTGTGTGTGTACGTGTGATTGTGTGAAATAAAAATGGAAAGCTTCTGAAGAACCTCTGCAAGATTGTTTAAATATAATATCAATGACTTTAGAATATTTTTGGCCAAAGTCATTCATAAAACATTTGCCTAACTCTTTGAATCCTGAGTATAATTTAGATAACATGGAGAATGGGAAGGGCATCCTGGCAGATTAACTGCACGAGCAGTGGTGCAGAGGCATGGCACCCTGGGGACCCTAATGAGATCGGGCCAACAGAAAGTGCAACAGATTACATAATGAGAAAATTATGAGTGGGTAACACAGTCCTCACATATGAATAATGTGAATAATTCTTGTAATAAGTTGCCTATTGTTACGCCTGAGTAAATGGTAAAAATTATAGCACTCAAAACTCAAGTTGAATACTTAATTTCCTTCTTTATTTTCAAGGAAATTTAACATTTAACATTCCAGCTCTCACAGTAGAAATATGTCCACAGGCTGCTACTATCAAAATAAGAAATGTGTATTAATCTATGGATTTAACAGTACAGGTAATTAAACACTACTGTTAGCATGCACCAGACAACTCTAGCTACCAGTGAGGCATCCCTTCATTCTGGGGTACAGTGGCCCGCTACTTCAGTTCCTACTGGGGGATAGAAATCCCTGAGGAGGCTTGACCCCCAGTAGATCAGGTCCATCATGCCCTCACCCTGTGAGATGCTTGTCGAGCCCTAAAAACTAATGCCACCTTAAGTGACATTACAAGCAGCGCCATTATGGGCCAACAGGGGCGCATTAACGTGGCAGCCTAAGACAGCGCTGGGAGGAAGTAGGGTGGGAGTGTCTAAGGGAACCTTGCCTTAGCCCTTATTGGCCAAATACACGCTTCAGCGCTCATGAACACTGTGTGATTGCAATAGCTAGGCATTGAGACAGGATGCATGCTCTCCTAACCTTTAAGCTGATTGGAGGATATAAAAAAACCTCCCTTCCCCATTTGCCTTTAAAAGCAAGTGCTTGTGTGATAATAAACGGAACTGCTTGACAGAACCCCTGCCACATCCGAGTGTCCTTTAATGGGCTGGTTGGGGCTGGCAGCTGTGCTCACCTCTCTTCATGGCTCTCTTCCCCCATCTCCTTCCAATGGGGACCAGAGGGAAAGAGGAATCCGGGCAATTCGCTCGCCCACCGGAAGGAACACCAAGGGAGCGAAGCAAGGGCTGTTCGGGTAGGCCAGCAGCGGACCCGACAGACACTTAGGGTGGAAGCTCAGTTCAGGCCTCGATAAATACAGAACTGCCTCATCATTGTTCTTGTTCTTCCTGTTTTCTCCATACTCAATTCTTTTTGGTTTCCTGACACTCAAAATCAATTATTTTGCTCTCTTTGCTTTCAAGGACATCTGAAAAAATTGAGTAAAGTTAGGTTTGTAGAATCAGAAAAGAAAAATAATTTTAACGTTGTATGTAGTTCTTATAGACTAATTGACAAGTTCTAAGAGCATGAGAAAAATATTTAGAAATTACAACACAAATTCATTTATCCAAATATCATATCCTTATCTGGAGAAACCCATTTCTTCACCCTTGTCCTCTCAACTGTACCCACTTCTCCAGAATCTCAGCAACCCCCTATGGAAGAAGTCTTTAGGTTTGACTGTTCATTTGATGTACAAACTATACTTTGGTAGACTAAGTTTTTCACTGGCTGTTACTAGATGTTCGATCTATTATAAAGCCTATATCAGTTAGATTTAGATTCAATTGCATACAATATATACACTCAAACTAATAAGGGTTGAAAAGATAAAAATTTGATTTCTTTCTCATAATATGGAAATGAGAAGGTCGGCATTTTGGTGGTAAACTAGCTCAGGGTCTTTTGTCTTATTGTCCTACATTCTTACATAGTGTCTCACGACCAAGGATGGCACCTTGAAATCCTGCCATCCTAGCACAAAATTCTAGAAATTGAAAGGAGGAAATGACAAGAAAGGCATTCCTTTTTTTTAAAGGGCACATCATGGACATCTGATGGACCACTTTACATATATTTCATTGAGAACTTAATAACAAGACCATGACTACTCGAAATCGAATATGGGAAAAGTATGCTTTATTCAAACTAGAAATATTGCTGAATAAAAATCTGTGTTTTGTTGCTAATGAAAGTGAGAAGTATGACTATTAAGAGAAAGCTGGTTGTCTCTGACCAGGTCTCTATACTATTTATCTATGAGACACATCAAAGAGTAAAATGAGCCCTAAGTTAATTTGAGGGGGATAAAAAAATGTTCCAAAGACCATAGCCGCAAAAATGTACCTAGGTTTAGAATGTGACAATTTGAAAATTTTAAAATAATTTTGGATTGAATAAATTGTAAGTTCTGTAACCCTATACATGTGCGATGTGTTTATTCATTAAGTTTCTCCAACAAATCTCTCTCTCTCTATTTCTCTCTCTCTGGTGTATCTGGTATCTCTCTCACACACACACATATATCTGAGCAGCAATCCTTCGTTGGCTAGGAGAAATGTTTGGATTTTCTTTTTTATCTATATGTCATGTGTATGATAGGAAGAATAATGGCCCCCCAAAGATGACCACATTCAAAGCTCCAAAACCTGTGAATATGTTAATTTATGTGGCGTGAGGGATTTTGCAGCTGTGATTCAATTAAGAATATTGACACAGGAAGATTATTCTGGATTATCTCAATGGATCCATTGTAAATCAGAAGGGTTCTTTTAAGTTGGAGGCATGAGTGACAGAGTCAGAGAAATAGATTTCAAGATGCTACGAAGCTGGAAAAGGTCAGGAGACAGATACTCTCCTAGAACTTCCAAAAGAAATGAAGCACCATTGTCACCCTTATTTTAGCCCAGTGAGACCTCTGACCTACAGAAATGCAAGATGTAAATTTATGTTGTTTTAAGTCACTAAATTTGTAGCGATTTGCTACAGCAGCAATAGGAAACTAATATACAATGCAAGAAGTACAAAAATAACACAGCTTAAATGTGCAAACAAAGTTTAGTGTTTTTTTTATTTTCTGAAACAAACTTAATTTTTCTCCTGGATGACCATCCATCCTATAAAGATAAGGAGGGGAATTGAACTTACCAATTAGTTACATATCAGTTTCTTCTATGTAAATTCCTGATCATTGTTCATGTTTTCAGATCACTTCTCCCCCTTTTACCTTCTACTTATCTCCAAGATGGGATCTGGGTATATTTGGGGGTTTAAAAGATCTGACGACAGTGAAATAGAGGGGACACAGAACTACAGTTGTCTAATTTTTTTCAATGAACTAATATCCATGAGGTGGACTGCTCTTAACTAGCCCTTTTATTAATAGTGCTGCAAGTGAAGTCTATTCAACTCTGATTACAAAGGTTGTTTACTGCCTCTGAATTTGCTGTTTGTGGCCCCTCTCAGCTCATAAGTAACCCATTCCCAAACTTGAGCATGCATGAACTTCTGAGTCACCTACACACTGCTCACAATGTATCAGGAGCTGTGAGATCTTCCACAGACTCATGCTACTGAACACCTTCCCTGGACAATGATTCATTATTACTACATATGGGCTTTAACATGAGGCATACAGACATCCAGACTCTTCTCAGGAAAGTAAACTATCAGCTCTGTTGTCCCAAGCCTCCTTCAAGTATCTGGATATTTCTTCTATACCCCTGTTAAGAGCTCTAAGAGAAGTAGAAAAAACAAGGACACTAGCCTCTTTGAGTAAAAGTTTTGTCCCTTTCTCTCTTCTCCTTTCTTCTATTGGCAAGTAGTGAAAAGGTTTTCCACTGCCTTTCTTTCAAGATATTTTTTTATAAAATATATATATTTAAAATATATATAATACATAATACATATACAATACATAATACAATAATTATATGTATAATTTTTTTTTAAATGATATCCTGATTCTTCTTTTTCTAGGTGGAACTTTGTAAGCTATGCTTCCGATGTGAAATGGTCTCTTAATGAACTTGGATCTTTCTTTTCTCTATAGGAAATAATTAACTCTTAAGATGGTGCCTCACTATGGTTTGAAAAATAAAGCTTGCTTTGAAACTCATGTGACACCTTTTATTGTTTGTAGCTTTCATTCAGCTATTGAAGGGATGGGTCCCATTTATTTAATAGTTTAGATTTGCAAACTTACTGGACATGAAAACATATCTCCCAATATTTAAAAAGTTATTGTTCTTATACCCATATATTTGGAATAGATACCACTTATTCCCTTTTTCTGGTGACTGTGTTCATATTTCCTCAATATTGGACTTTCCAATATATTGGCTAAATAATTTATTAATACCTTCCAGTTTATTATTTTCTATCTTCAAAACAAACCAAAGAAGCAATTCAAGGTAAAAATGTCCAGTGTTAAAAACATATCCACAAAGGTAAATCTGTTTTAAGATGATTTTATTTTGGTCTTTATCTTATAAGAAATTGGGAGTGATTGTGGATTATAGAAATAGGCAATGGCATTTGAAAACATTACATTACAAAGATTAATCCACTGCTCATAGGCAAAACAATTTGAAAGTGATTCAAGACATTTTTAGTCCATCACTAAATAAATGTTTTGGAAAACAGTAGGTAAAAAATTTAGTTATACCTGAAAAAGTTTTTGAATTTGAAAATAGTACACAGCCAACCTAGTAAATATATTTTAATTTATGCATTTAAATTATAATTGATAAAATTTGTGATTTAAAAAATTATATTTTTCATAATTATAATAAACTGAAATAAAATTTGCTAAAATGGTATGTAGTAATTTTTCAAGCAAATTTTGATATTCTTACATACTCTGTTTTTAACTTTAGAGCTCTCTAACAAAAAAAAAATGATTTAGTTCTGTAATTGTTACTGGGAAAACATTTTGAATATTTTATTGCTAAAACCACCCTCACTATAGAATTAACAGAAACACTTATATGTGTACACATATTCGTGTGTGTGTATGTGTGTTTAACTAATGAAACAAATTAGCCTATTCAGCAAGGACTTTTTAAGCCTGTAGTATTTTAAATGAATGAATATGCCAACTCTCATTTGACCAATTACTAACAGAAAGATAAGTGACAGAAAATGTGTATATAAAATTGAATTAATACTAACGAGAAATCACTTCCCCATCCTATTTTTATTCTCTTCATGTCCAAAGTTTGAAGAAAGTTCCCTTTAGTTCTACTTCACTTTGAAACAGATGTCAATACCATATCAGCCAGCTTGGAAAATGAACATGAAAAAAATATAATATCCAGAGGAGGAATTTCATATGAAAGCAAATCCTTTAAGATATTCATTTCATTTCAATGTAATTACTGATGTCATGGACTCTTTTACACTTTTTCAATTTCATACCATCTAATTCTCAGTGTAATTATCGGTTGTCCTAAATGGAATCCTTGGCCACAAAGTCCAATACTTTCTGCCTTATTTCTACAGGACTCATAAATCAATCATGAATTCAAGTCATCAACTTTGTCTTCAGTAAGATGCATAACAGTGATAAAGCAGCATAAATTTGCTTAAAAATATCAATTTTTCATGGACATTTTCTGCTAACAGGTTAGGCTTGTTGTGCAGTGAAAGGCATAGTTTATACCCTGTAGTAATTTTTAAAACATCGATCTACATTTTTCCCCTTTGGAAAGTTCAATTCTGCTAGATGGTATATGGAGGTTAAAAAATTTATCATTTTGTGTTATGCTCAACTCTTTTAGGGCAAGAATTCTGTCTTGTGTTCTATTTTACTCCCACAAACTTCTTTCTGAATAAGCACTTCATACACCAAAGTTACTAAAGGTGAGGGACTTACCTATGCCATTTGAGAAAACTAAGTTTCTGTTCATTTTCAGTTCATAACTGTTAAAAATATTAAACTAGTAATAATATAAATGCAAACATATTACAGTGAGGCCAATTTGAAAGGATGTGCAATTTACTTCTATATACAGATAAATCCATATAAATATAAGAATTCATATCTCTCACTTTGTTTCCAACATATAGAGAGACAGAGTCCTTAAAGGAAAAACAGATGGATGTGCATGTGTACATGTCTATATATAGCAGTTCATATGTATGTGTATGACCATATATGTGTGTGTGTATCAACACACACACAAATACAGACACACCTATTGTTCCTTAAACAAATGCTAGAACTAATTTTTCAAATACTCTCTATGACTAATCTGGTGACTGCTATGAGTTACATGTAAAAATCAAGAATCATTTTAAACATGACCTCAAACACATTAAAATTGGTTTTACTGAGAACATAGTTCAAATATCTGTATAATCCTGCATATTTAGATTATGCACATCAATGGTTACCTAACAGTGTTTCCCTATCAGTGTTTAGCACCATCTTTTAAATTTTTTTGATGATAACAGCATCAATTTAATTATTTAACATGTTGAAAATCATTAAATACTATTGAATTATTTTGAAAACACTAACTCATTCTTATACAGAAGCCAGCTGCCTCAGATATTAAAGCCACTCATTGCAAAAAAGAGTAAGAAAGCAGAGAGAAAGATTCAGAAAAATTAATTGGTTCATAAAATCAAAACCCAAAAAAGGAGGATAAGAACCTCTCTGCTAATAGTTAAAAAGAAATAGGCGCTGTGCTATAATGTAAAGGGCCCTGGAACAATGGTTGGGAGACTCGAGCTACAATTGCTAATCTATCAGTTCTATACACTAAACTGAATAGATTTGGCTTAGTATCCATACTTGTAAAAAGAGGGAAATGCCAGCATCACAGATTGTGAATTTAGCACAAGTGCATTTAATCCAAGCATATATTGCTTTAAAGACCAAAAAATAATCATGTAAATGAACTTTGCAAAACGAATATCTTTATGCATTCACTCTCCATGGTTTTTCTATTTACTGCATTTCAAACTTTCTCTCATTCAACTTTCCCTCACTGAATTTTCAACAAATGTTCTCTTATTCAATTTTCTTACAAAATTCAAATTTTCTCATCTCCCAACTGAGAATGAGATCAACTACTGAATAAGAAGCACTACTTAATGGCAAAGCTAGAGATTCGGATAAATAATTTTTTTAGGGATAAGGTCAAAAGAGAGTCAAAGAAAACCCCCATCCCCCACTCCAAAAAAAAAGAAAAAGAAAAAGAAAAGCAATATCAGGGATCAGATGCTGGATTTGAAGAGAATTAATTAGCAGAATATTCATGGAATGAGAAGATAAACTGTGTGAACTTTTCAAGTGTAAGTGTACTACAGTATCTATCTTACAACTTAAAAATTAAAACATCAAGAATAGTATTAGAAGCATTTCAGTAGGAAGAGGTTTTGGTATGCATGTGATTGGGAGAGTTTTTAAGTGATCAATATCAATAATGAACAAAGTTTAAGTGTGAATTATTTTAAGTACTCATTTATCTAAAAGTAAGTTTTTCTACTAGTTCAACTATAAATTCAACTTTTCTGTCAATAGTAAGAGCAAAATCAGATTGCTTCCAAGACTGGTTTTCCCTTCTAAAGAAACATTAATCTTCCAAACCTGATTATAGAGTTCCCTTTGTTTAGGGCTTGGTTGTATTCTCAGATACGGAGATGAATCCCAGTTCTGTGCCTCGGAAGTTAACTTTGGTAACTGCATTTCAAATGCAAGGGAATGATTTTTCCAAGGGATTGAGATGTATGTGTTTGTGAGGAAAATTGTTGGTTTCCCTGTCTATAAAAGATGTGAAATGGTTAAGCTTTGAGTGTTCTCATTGCAAAGTTTTTCAAAACACCTGATGTTTTGTCAATATTGATTCAAGCTTCTCAGTCAGTGGAGCAAAAATAATAAAGTTCTGTTGCTGCAGGGACATGAAGAAAAAAAAGTTTGATTGATTCTTCCATTATCCAATAACAGCTATTATAAAACAGAGAATAAAAATGGCAATTAAATGCCTGGTATAAGGAGGAGATATATGAGACTGTGTAAGGATTTAGTGAGTAGAGACACCAGTCTAAATATGCAAAAGTGAAATAAACTTCCCAAAATCGTATATATATATCACCCCCCAAATTAGAATATTATACTAATTTTCTTAAATTAAAACAAATAATCTGTAATTTTTTCTTTTTTGTATGTTTAAGGGTTACATCTGAGTTAAATATTAGACAAAGAAGCCCATAAATTTTGGGAAAGTTGAGGAATGAATATGACTTTGTGGTAGAGAAGAATATTGATATGTGATTAATATTCAAAAGTAACCTTTTAGAGAAAGAATGTAAGTAAAGCAGAAATTTGGGGAATATCACAGTTTACTTAACAAATTGCCCATATGTAGTTATTTGACTTTCAATCCTGGTATTCACATTTCGGAAAGTCAGGCTATAAAAAGGAGGAGAAAGACGAGGTAATATGAGAAAGAATGAATAGTTTAAGAGATTTGTTGTTGATGCTTTATTTTTCTCCTTTTTAGATGGGAAACACTAGAAACTATTGAAATGATAATGGGATAAAAACAGGTGAGAGGATGAGGTTGGATATATAGTACAAAAAGTGAAATTATACAAGTTCTGGAGAAAGATGGAGGGACTCAGATCCAGAGAACAAATGGATAGTTTGTTTTTGGTGAGAAGAAGGAAACACCATCTATTGCAAGAAGAAAGGGAAATAAGATACTGTGGTCTTAATAATCACTCTATAAGCTGAGTTATTGATAACTTTATATTTGTTAGTATTGGTGAAGTATAATTACTTTGAACTTTTCGCCTTTCACTATTATTATTTTTTTCTCTCTGAAATGCCTTTACACTTGCTCACGTACTTTGGATCAAGTATGCATGTATTAATTATGTTACCTTTCTCTGTGAAAACTAATTTTACTGATAAGTAATCCCTTAAAGCTCTACTCAAAATTTTCAATTTAAATTCATTGTAAATTATGCAAATCTTACAATTAGCGAATATATTAAGAATAACTTGGTTTTCCTTTTTTGCTGGAATCTTTCTGTATGATGAGTGATTTGAACTCCCAGTAACAGCATTTCCATGCCTTAAATGGTAGCAATATCAAAGTTTCATAATTTAGGGTAAATATTGCTAAACAGATTAAATGATAAAATATTAGTTATGCTAGCTAGCTGGAGCTGGAGAGATTAATTTTCTGGCTCTAGCAGCCCTAAAAAAATTATGGGGTAACTCATGGAAGCAAAAATTTAGTACCCATCTGAATGAACTAGTTATTAAATGGTGCATTATTTTAGAATATAACTTTTTTGTATTTGATCTTACTTATAAAAACAACCTTAACATATATGTATACACACACATACACATATACATATATATGCATATGCATATGTTACCACATAAAGTTTTCAACTAAGGATAAGAATCACTAAAATAATGTCATCTAGCACAACCTTTGAACTGAGTTGGTTTCTAATGTCAGTGTCTCTGATCGCCACTCTATTATTCTGGGAAAGACTTCCATTCTTGTGAGCACCTTTATCATAATTGTCCTAATTATTTGTATGGCTTTGCCCCCATTCTGTCTTTTCTCATCATCACAGTGGCTGAAAAAGTTCTAGGCATCACCTTCAGACAAGGCAGAAACTGACCATCTCCACATGGATGTGCAAATAAGAAAAGAAAAGAAAAAGAAAACACTGTTCTATCCATTCCACAACAAACTTCCGCTTACGTCACATTAACCAGCACTGAGTCATGTGATGACTATATAAACCAATGGTAGGGATTGGAGAATAGGCATCTTTCCAAAGAGGACTAACTATCCACCTTATTTCGTTAATTTTCATATTGATTCATGTAACATTGTCTACTTTAAGAAAAAACCAAAAATATACAATAAAAAAACAAGAGAAATTATGTCTTTTCCACAGTAAATAATCCTCATCTTTTTAGGTGTGAGGGAGTGCTTGGCTGAATACAAGTGGTTCTTGAACTGTGGTTCCTAGACCAGCAGCATCCTTGTAACCTGGAAACTTGTTATCAATTCACATTCTCAGAGTTAAAGTAGACTTAATTAATGTACAACAAACCCTGGGGAAGAGTCCAGTGATCTGTGATTTAACAAGCCTTGCATGTGATTCTGACGCTCACCAATGTCTGAGAAACCTACTCCATGTAGTCACTTAGTAACAGAAGCTGATGGATACTTTGCCCATTTCAAGATATGACTCCAAAAGTCATCAGAGTCATCAGAGTCATCTCCAGCTTCAGCGAGTTTGTAAAAGGGCAACCAGTGTGGAGAAGCATGAAATGGAGATTTTTTACACCAACCTGAGATCAGCACATATAAATTTTGTTCCTTTTCCATTGGCTAAAGCCACACACAATTGTAAGGTAGGATGGGAAATGTAGTCATACTGCGTGTTCAAGAAAAAGAATAAGCACGTTTTGGTGAGAAGTTAGCAGTCTCTTCTATAACCTGCCTTTCCTTCCACTCCAGCCTCAATGAAATTTGTTCACATTCTATTACGCCTTACTCCATCCTGCTACAAGGTTTTCACAGGTGCTGCTCTTGCTTGTAATGTTCTTACAAATATCAATTTTGTCATTTACTTTTGCTTGTTTCATTACGACTTACTATTCAGATCCCATCTCAAATAGCATTTCCTCGAGAAGGGAACTGGATTGTATCCTCTTCTTACATATGCTGGTGGTACCATATTGTTTTGTTATAATAATAGTTATCCTAGTTTGATGTTACACCTTTATAAGTATTGGGTTATTTTGTAGCTTCCCTACTTAAAGGCAAGGTCCAGGCCTGCTTTTATTTACCTAATATTGTTACAGGTAGACAGGCTTGACTTGCCCTCACACACTAAACAAATGACTCAAAAGTCCAAAAGTTGGTGCAAGGACTGTAAGTTTTATTCAGATAACCGGCATCTGGTGGAAGACCAGGCTAAAATCATCCCATGTTCTGATGTCTGTTCTGGGATTTATAAAAGGGAAGAAACAGGAAAGTGAGGTAAGGATTTTGTTCTGCAGGAAAAAGGGGGAGGCTGGTCATGGGATCAGAAGAGAGTCAGAGTCAGATGTCAGGGTCCCATGAAGGACTCCGTGCGTTGCTGTCATGGAGTCTGCAGTTGGTGGATTGGTCAGCTTCAAGCCCTTGATGTTATTTCAGAATTGGAGTCCTTATCTCCTAGGGAGAGCTCAAAAACAATAACCTCCGTTAAACATCACTGGAACATAAAAATACCTGACTCAGACCTCTAATTAATGTGGATGCTGTTCTCCTTCAAGCAAGAAGGTGAGTTAATAATCAGCTAGGAAACTTTGCCTTCTCTTGTATTTCTTCAGTTTGTAGTTGATTTAGTTAGGTAAGAAAAACAAGAAAACTTAGTTTCAATCCTTAATTGTAGGTGCACAACGTCTAAAGTAAATCAACATAAGAGGGTATAATGGGAGGTAAACAAAAATAAGCCTTTGAGAAGGATCCTTTTGGATCATGATTTCATCTCAGGGCAGTTTCAGCCATATGTAAGTTTCTTACTTCCTCAACTAACCTCAGGAATTGATGATTATCACCCAACTTAATAGCTAACTGAAATTTTCTGTTTGGTCCTAGTTACACCAAAAATGGCCATTCTCTGGCTAAGGTCTCTTTCAATATCAACATACCATATACAGTGCTTGGAAATAGTAGAAACTCTAAACTTCTTTTGGGAAATAATGAAAATACTTTAAAGATACTGTAGTGAATTGAATTATGTCCCTCCAAAACTCACTGAAGCTTGAATTGTGTCCCCCAAGTTTTATGTATTAGAAACTTGGCCCCCACTGTGACTGTTAAGAAGGTGGAAAATCCTATTATGGCAATTGAAAGATGGAGACCTGAAGAGGTGATTGGATTGTAGGACCATGCTGTAGTGAGTGGATTAAAAATGGTGGTCAGGGGCATGGTTCTGAGGGTCTAAAAAGAAGAGAGAGGAAAGTCTGTCTCTCTGTGTTCTCTGCTTCTACCATCTTGCAATGTGAGACCCCTGGATCACTGTCGCCGCCACCATCAGATGGGATCCTTGGACTTTGGACCTCACAGCCTCAGACACTGTAAGCAATAAATTTCATTTTCTTTATAAATCACCCTGTATCAGGTATTATGTTATAAGCAACACAAATGGACTAATACAGATACATATGTAGTCATATAAACGTATTTTGATTAGAAATGGATCTGCATGCCTTATGTAAGGTGTTTACACAGAAAATTTTTATAAAAAATCTTTAAAAATTAAAAATATTTGCTTTTCTATACCAAAATTTAAAAATGATATAAAATATAAATGCAGACAATGGCAATTTTTGTTGTATATTCCCTTTGTTTTGAAGCATATTCTCTCCCCTTTGAATTTTCTCTTTATTAACAATTATCTTTTTTGTCTTTCATGACTAAGGAAGCAACTATGCTTCAAAACCTAGCACTTCTCTTCCAATTTGCATCCCCTGTTTAGGCTACAGATAGCTAAACCTGAAAGAAAGTGAGCCAAGATGCCGGGTACCGTTCAAGCTTTATTAAAGAAAAAATCTGCTGGGCTGTACTCAAAATGGAGGACAGCCCAGGGCTACCCTGAATATGGGGGACAGCTGCAGGTGTGGGGGTGGTAGAGCTTATATAGTGCACCAAGAGCTGGCCAGTACCATCCAGGAGGGTCATTACACTAATGTGGATTGGAGTGGAGGACTGCATCCTTGCAGAAGCAAAAGGGGTTTCTGTTTAAGTCAGGAGGCTTCTCCTAAAGGGAAGTGGGGAGGGGCTTGGTGCTGGAGTGGAAGACAAGGCCAGCGGCTATGTACAAAATCCATCATTCCTGCCTTTTAAGTAAAGGGAAAAGGGGCAAAGGTCTCATTCTTCTGGAGCTACTTCCTGCTGGAGATGGGTGAAGATATGAAAAAAGTAAAAGATTTATGATGGCGGGTAAAACAATTAGGTGGCAGGGTATTGGTTTCGTGTGGGGAGGCTGTGTTCCTCTGGGGAAGGGTCACTGATTCTGAGGGGCTGATATCCTCCTTGCAGGAACAATTTGGCAACCATTTGGTTGGTGAAAGCCTGTATACATTTCTGCAAGAAATCAGAAAAACACCAAAAGAGACAAGGAACCAAAAAGCAGGATGAGTCCCAGGACAGTTAGGGGTCCTAGTAGGGGCATAAGCCAGGGTGTCCAAGGGTTCAGTGAAATGGTTGAGTTGTTTTTGATCACTCCGGACTCATTTACGTAATAACAGCATTCCTCCCCCAAGAAGAGGCAGGTGCCTTCCTTCTCAGCTGTAAGGAAGTAAAGGGCCTGACAGTTCTGTAAAGTGACTGTCCTGTCGACTGTCGTGAGTGAGGAGGGAGGAGAGTGAGGAGTGAGGAGGGAGTTCTGTAAAGTGACTGCCAACTGTCGTCCCTGGAGGGAGGAGATGCTATCTATGCTTAGTTCTTCTGAGAGTTTTTGATAGAATTGAGAGGCAGCAGCAGGGCCCGCTATGCCAGTTCCAGTTACAGGAAGGATCCCTGCCCCAACTAAAAGGTACAATTAGTGCCCTATGGGTATGGGGGGCACTTCCTGAGTGGGGGGCAAAGTTAGTCCCAGTCCCATTCCCATCTCTCCATCTGTCTGGAGGGTGATGTCAGGGACAAGCCAAAAGAATATGCAAGAAATTGCATTAGGAGGGCAGGCAACAGGATAACGTAGTTTTTCAAAGGAAATATATTCTGGTTTTAGGGCATGGATGAGGAGGGGGTAAGTGAGTGGTCGCGTTTGGTGTTAGTGAGGCAGAGTGTGGGCAGGCACCGCATAATGCTGACAGTCCCCACTGAGGTGAGATTAGAGGAAAGTGAAGAGACGTTTGTGGAAACATTGTGGGCTGCATTGACAGGGAGGGAGTGACCACAAAAAGTTTCTTGCAAAGTGGGAGACAGATGAGTCGCTCAGGGACCAGTTTGATTCACTGAGGACTGCATTGTCCCTGCGGACCTGGAACCTCCATGTTCCAGGTAAGGGGGAGCATTGAGATAGGAGGAAAAACACAGGAAGGATACAAAGGGTTAGGGAGCCAAAAGAATTTAAAGGGCACATTGCCACAGTGAAATTGTTAAAAAGCATCCTACCGATAGGAGGTAAAGGAGAAATCTTCCTAAAATGTTATACTATTTGGGGCAGCTGCTGCCAATCCTGTAACAAGTACTGGAACAGACAGTATAATAGTAGCTGTTGTGCAAAGGATGTGAAGCGGGCCTGCAAGAGTGAGAGGATAATGGCCAGGGGAAAGATCGCCCTTCTTTTGGGATTGGGGGAGGAGTGGAGGTCTTGGAGATTTGTTTTGTGTGTCCTAAAATGGACAAAGTGTGAGGAGATGTCGGGTTGAGGGTTGAGTAGAGGGACCCCTCTGGCTTGGTGTGAACAGATTTTTGGGTAAAGTCTCAGGTGCTAGTTTTACCAAGGATAAGTGATATCAAGGGTCCTTTCCTAGTACTTTTACTGCCATGGGGGTGGTGAGAAGTATTGTATAAGGCCCTTCCCAACATGGTGAGAGGGGCTTTGGGATTCAGG
Organism: Cynocephalus volans; assembly: GCF_027409185.1. Taxonomy (NCBI): domain Eukaryota; kingdom Metazoa; phylum Chordata; class Mammalia; order Dermoptera; family Cynocephalidae; genus Cynocephalus; species Cynocephalus volans. The sequence goes on along the minus strand of NC_084460.1, from coordinate 166,324,951 downwards.
TTTTAGTATACCCTTGCTGTCCCAGGCTCAGTTTAAAGTCTGAGAGGGTGGTAGGGAAAGAATGAAGTAACAGAAGGTTGGCCTATTCCCTAAGATCCCTAATGAGCAAAAGAGTAGGGAGATACTGGCCTAAAGGTGATGAGCTGGAAGGGAGAGGTGTGAGAGTGAAGGGTATTAGTTCAAAGGGGCTGAGGCCTGTGCGCTTGAGGCGGGCAGCCCATAGGCGAGTAACAGGTGGACAGGCCAAAACGAGGGATGACTTCTGAGGTGAGAGCATGCGTTATTTCTGTAGCATCCTCTAAAGTGCAGGGAAAAGCCTCAATCCAACCTGAGAAGGTATCTTCTAGGGTTAGAAGATAGCATGTCCTTTTGTGGGAAGGCATGTGAGTAAAGTCAATTTGCCAATCCTATTAAGGGATGCCCCAACCCCTACTGACCTTAACATGCATTCTGCTTCTGTACAAGTCGCTTGCTAAAATAAATGGGGGAATAAACAGAGTAGCATGACCAACGCCATTTTAGGTGGCTCTGCCATTTTAGCCTGAAAAGTCCCTATGGGGAATCCAGGGTGGGGAGGGGCTACAGGGCTACCCACAAAATTAGCTTGTGTATCGCTGGCTTGCTTGCATTGGCTAAATTGTGTCAGGTGCGAAAAATTCCCACCTAGCTAAAAATAAAAGCTGTGAGAGGTTTCAACTCGGGGCTGCGCACTTCGATTGGCCTGCGTAGCCCTGGCTGCCAGAAATAAACTCTTTTCCTTTTCCTATCACCCGGTTCTCGTGGGCAAATTTCTTTTACCCATCGGACGCTGGCCTTAACAATCCTGGCCAGGAGTGTACCCTCTGGCCTGGTGGGAAGGAAAAGATTGGAGCAATGAGTACACAAAGGACAGTTTTGAGTGATTTGTTTTAGTAACTTGGATGGAAATCTAAAAGGATTTGCTCAGCTTGTGTAGTAGGGAGGACATAGCAACCGGGGAGAGTACACCAGTTGTCCTTCCTCTGTGCCCCCAACTGTTGGAGGTGTTGTATTTCTTGGGGTGTTTATTGGGATAAGGGTGTAGGGGCCATGAGAAGGACCTGAGCAGGAGAGGAAGAGTGGGGGCCTGGTGATTGAGCAGCCTGTTTTGCAGTTACATCTGCCAGTTTGTTTCCCTGGACTATGGGGTCATTGGAGGTTTGGTGTCCTCTGCAGTGCATAACCCGAGCCTCCTCTGGGAGTTGTGCAGCTTCAATAGCTTGTGTTAGATTCACTTTGGCATTATCTTCCCAGGGGTGCGGGCATGGAGGTGGCGCCCCGATCTATGAACCACGTAATGGGATGCGGGGAGATGTGTGGACAGGGATTAAGAAAGAGGTCTAAAGCCTCCATGCAATTGTGTTCTAAGGGTCGTGAGTGTTTGGGATGAGAGTGGCTGGATTTTAAGGGAAGGTGAAGTTGTAAGGAGAACTGAGAATTTTCAATGAAAGTAAGGTGAATAAGTTGTAGGCAGGGAGGGGAGAGAATTGACTTGGCCTTATGGCTGAGAAAGTCTTGACTGTTTGTTGTCCAAAAGTTAGTTTAGAGCTTTCTTGTGTTAAAAGGAGGGCTGCCACCAAGGCCTGTAAACAGAGGCCCATTCTCGAGATGTGGTGTCTAGTTGTTTAGAGAGATTTGTAACCAGAGGGAGAAAATATCTGCTGCCTTTTGTCCCAAAACCCCGACTGCCAATCCTTGGGTTTTGATGACGTATAGGATAAAAGGATGAGATAGGTTTGGGAAGGATAGAGCTGGGGCTGCGAGGAGAGTGGATCTTAATCACTGGAAGGGAGAATGAATGGGCTTTGTGGGATCTAAGGGAATGGCAGGATCCCCTTTGGCTGCCCCGTAAAGTGGTTTTATAGCACGCCAGAGTTAGGAATCTATAGGCGAGGATACCCTGCAAGCCCCAAGACAGAAAGGATTTCACCCTTTGTGGTAGGAGTAGGGAGTCCAGAAATTAAACTCTTGAACTGAAGGAGAAGAAATTTGGGCCTTGCTGGGAACACTCAAAATCCCCTGGAGGCCGGAAATTAAGAAGAGCAACAGTGGGGCCTGTGAATCCTCATAGGAGGGGCTACAGAGGAGGAGGCCATCCACATATGGTATTAAAGTGCTAGAGGTTGGGGGAAGTTCAGATAAGTCTCAAGCTAAGGCCTGGCCAGAAAACTGGGGGCTGTCCTAAAACCCCTGAGGTAGTACTGTCCAAGTAAGTTGTTGGGAACAGCACGTGTCAGGATTAGTCCTGTACTAAACAATATGAATGACGTGTGTCAGGATTAGTCCTATACTAAACCCTATGAGCCGTTAGGCTTTATAACTTGAAGGATGGGGGTATTGAAAGGCGAGTGTGTAGGCCGTGAGAGATGAGAAGAAAGGGGTTTGTGTATGATGGGTTTTGAGCCTATTAGGTGTTTGTTAGTGATGGGATACTGTGGGACATTGGGGAACAAAGAGGGGTTCCACAACTTAACAAGGATAGGGGAATGGGGGGGAAGAAGCATCCCATACTAGGGAATAACCTTGTCTGAGGGAGAGGGAAAGGTGGAAGCCTCAGGGGCCAGGTCTGAGTGCGGCCTATGACAGGAGTACTGTAGATGGAGTTAAAGTGTTCAGGGTAAGAGTTGCTTTGAATTTGAAAAGAATGTCCTGTCCTAGAAAGGGGGCTAGGCATTGAGGCATTATTAAAAATTTATGTGTGAATTGGGTGTGATGTAGGGTGCAGGAAAAGGGTTTGAGTGATCCATGGGGGGTATTCTGATCCCGTGACCCCTACTATTGTGATAGAGGACAGGGTTGTTGCTCCTGCATATTCAGGAAGGGTAGAGTAAATAACCGCTGTATCGATGACAAAAGAAATCAGCTTACCTGCTATGAGGTGAGTTACCCTGGGCTCATGCATGGTGATCTCTGTGGCGGCCTCGGGCCCTGGGCATCATCAGTCCTCCTCCTGGGCAAAGCTGAGAAGCTCCAGTAGGGATGGCCATAAAGCCAAAGGCTGTAGGTTGGGGACTGGGCCACTCCGTCTCTGGCAAGTGGCACAGTCAATCCCCCAGTGACCTGGATGTTTGCAGTGAGGACAGGTTATGACAGGCCCATGCTGAGTGGCCCAGTTGACTGCATTTGAAGCTGTTCCCGGGTGGCTTGCCCCTAGAGGCAGCCAGCTTTGGAGTATGTGAGCCATGGATGGCATTAGCCAGGAGCTGGTATTTGGCCTGATCTCTTTTATAGTTTTTTTGAATATTAGGGGCTGATCAGGTAATAAAATGAGAGTGTAAGAGGGCCGTGCCTGCAGGGGAGTTTGGGTCTATACTTGTGTATTCATGTAAAGCCTCAGAGAAGCGGGTTAGAAACTCGCTGGGATTTTCAGTGGATCTCTGTGTGATTTCTCTAAGCTTGACTGACTTGTGAGTAGCCTTTTGGAGGCCATAAAGTAGGGATGTGGTCATGTTATCCCAGTGATCTCGATCCCCATGGCCAGCCTGGTAGTTCCAATTTGGGTCCTTGCAAGGAACAGCAATGGTTCCCACAGGCCACCTATTATTTTGAGCATGTACCTGAGCCACCATCCAGACCTGCTGCCTGTACATGGACTCAGACAATTCCTTCCATACCAGCCTCTTCACGGAAGAGTTTAAAAAAGCTGGAGCTGAAGTGGGGTTGTTACCTGATGAAGTGGGGAGAAGGAGAGGGGTTGAGTGGCTGAGGATGAGCGTCTGGAGGCCAGGTGTGGGGTAGAGAGAGAAATGTGGAGGGCTGACGGATCAGAAGACTGATCCAAGTCTGGAAGGGGAGGTCAAGCATGAGCTGGGAGAATTTGAGACAGAGGACAGTTTTGACAGAGAGAAGAATGTATTCAGAGATGGGAAAAGGCCTGAACAAGGAATCTCTACAGCTTTTGCCATTTTGATGAGTGTCTAAATTGAGTGCCATCTTGTGACCACTGGAATCCATTGTAATAAGGCATTTGAGTTTTAATGTCTCCCTGGAGGCCAAGATATTTGCCAGGAGACGGCCCAGAGGCATAGAACATGGAGGTTTGGATGGTGAGGATCCTGTGTAGAGGATGATAAAGGGAAGTCAGTCCTGGTCGAAGAAGAGTGACAGCAAAGCATGTCCCCTTTGGTGCCCACCTTCTTTTCAAGAGGGAAGCCACTGCCTGGCTAGAGGAGCATCCTCCAATAGCTGGGGCATGAGAAGAGTTCCCTTGGCCAGGTGCCTGGGCTTCATAGAGACCAGAGTCATAGAGAGTAGTTGGGGGAACCCATAGCAGTAGGCAGGACAGACCCACTGACTCACCCTGAATTGAGTCTGGTGTTGGAGGTGTTGGTCTGAAATGGCAAAAGTACAGAGTCCCAGAGGCATCTGGTTTCAGCAGGTCTGGGAAGGATGGATGAGGGCCAATCACCCCAAGAGAGAGGGGATCGTCCACAATGTCAGCCATAACCCTTCCCGGGTTTCAGCACCATAATGAAAGAAAGTGAGCCAAGATGCCGGGTACTGTTCAAGCTTTATTAAAGAAAGAAATCTGCTGGTCTGTACTCAAAATGGAGGACAGCCTGGCACTGCCCTGAAAATGGGGGACAGCCCCAGATGTGGGGGCGGGAGAGCTTATATAGTGCACCAGGGTCTGGCTGATACCATCCAGAAAGGTCATTATGCTAATGTGGATTGGGGTGGAGAACTGTGTCCTTGCGGAAGCAAAAGGGGTTTCTGTTTGTCAGGAGGCTTCTCCTAAACGGAAGCAGGGAGGGGCTTGGTGCTGGAGTGGAAGACGAGGCCAGCGGCTATTTCGTGCTCATTGTGTGCACAATGGCTCCGGTCACGTCCAAAATCCATCAAAAAGAAGTCTGCTCTAGAAAAGAATATTGAATCCTGATGTGAAGGAAAGAAAAGCGAGGTCATTTATTGCTAAGACTTGGAGGCTGATAGTGAGTTCAGATATTAATTTATACCATCTCTTGATGGTTTTTTATACCCCATTTCTGAGTTCCTTTTTTTCTGAATCTGAATATTTATAAAAATAGGATGAACTATGTCTGGCAGTTTCTGAAGCACAATGTCCTATACATTTGTATGACTGCAAATTTGAGTTGTTTCTGATGCACAACGATGTCTCTAACTGTTCAGCTGCATTTTCTGTATACAAAGAACCAGAAACATGGCAATATTTGTTATAATCATTACCCACAATGGAAGTATTAAACTAAAAAAAGGTCAGAGTTGTAGAGGACTCTGCTATTTGTCGAGCACCTGAGGCACCTTGACTTATTACCTTATTTCATAACAAAGATTGTTCGTGAATTCCAAATGATTGGAGGTGAGTTTCTTATCAAGATGATGCTCCAACTAATTAATCCATCTTCACTGTAATTTTGAACCTATCATCTTCTAGTTTTTTGATGCCCTTCACAGGTTTCTGAGGAAAGGAAAGGAATGTCAAGCCATATTTATTTTCTAATGAAAGGGAAGGAAATAAAGTTATGACACAGTCAGTACTTCCATTAGTTTCTTTTTTTTTTCTGGTAGCAAAACTTTCCAAAGAAGTGTGAATTAATGTTTACAGAAACCAAAAATATTAACCACATGAAATAGACAGTTTTGTGATATTGCCTACCTACTCATGCATCAAACCAACAAAAAGCAATTTGTAATTTTCGAGCTATATTACGTCTTAGTCACAGCAACCAAATGTTTGAGCTGCATTGAAAGTGGCTACTGAGTCATAATTTTGGTCACAGCCTATGCCACAATGATTGATAGATAAAATTGGATTTTTACTGTGAAAGTTTCAATCTGTTTGGATTTAGTGAAATGAATGTATCGACCAATTGGGGTTTGAGTAACCACAGCTTTATACTGAAGCTCTGTGGTGATGCTCTGTACTGATAGTCTGGACTCAAAGCAGTTATTTTCTTTTCTACATAGTTTCATTTTCTATACTTGTTTGAATGTACAATATTGTGATAGAGTCTCCAGGGAAAAAAAGTACATCAGGAAATACCAAGTGATACATTTTGCCAGATGGCATTATGCCAGGCTAGTAAAAGGCAAATTTTCCTGATATATGACAGAAAGCAATTTGTCTCAACTGTTTTGTTAAACTTAATTTAAATTACATTTGATGTTTCCCAAGCAAATGTTACCTTCACACATTTGATTGTTGTACTTTAAAATATTAGCATTGTTTCTGCGTTTTTTGTTTTGCTGTCCAATTATTTTTTTAAAAATAGATATTTCAGGTATTCAGAGGAATGTAATACATTCTGTTACTTTCATTTTCACATCTTTTGTTGGGGTTATGTGTTGATGGGGTGGATGAGGAATTATGAATACATTTACATGTGAAGATGGCAGTGATTTTCTGAGGCTGCCAATAAATACAGAAATAAAAAGTAGAATAATTTCCACAGTCATGTAAGATAAACACATTAACAGTGCATATGTGTGTGACTGTGTGTGTTTGTGTGTGTATGTAAGTCTAAATTAAATCAAATCATCTAACTATTTGGTGCCCTCAGTCTGCACATGTATTTATTCAGTCATTTGTACATTAAACAGATCTGGAGAACCTTAACTATATATGGCAAATATAAAAATAAAATGTGGTATTGGTATTAACTATAGTAGATAATGCCAAATTGGCTTCATTTTGTTTGTGTTAGGGATGATTTCATACTTTGTTTAGCATTTAATTGATAATATTTTCAAGTCAAAGTGAGAGACTACTCAGCAAAATTACAAAGTCACTTTGGAAACTACAAAATTGTGTGTCTTTAAAATTTTAACAGGAATCCAATGATCTTTAATTTTTTCTATGGACCTCATACATATGATTTAAAGACATGATATTTTGTAAGCCTAACTATGAGACTGAGACACTTCTTGACTTGGTAATATATGCTGGAATGAGGCTATATTGAAAATAACAGACAATATATTCGATCAGTGTAAGTGATTACAAAGGGAACAGCCTACACAGAGGTCAAAGTACAAATAGAAGAAAAAAATGGCACATAATTTTAGTGTATTTTCTTTTGCACATCTCTATTTAAATATCAGCCATGTCTTGATACTTTTAAAGAAAAGTGCTTGTTATCTACTGTCAAAATAAAAAGAGGCATTTTTAAATGTCAGAAGTAGCCACTTTTTTTTTTTAGTATTAAAAGCCGTCTACTGTAACATGAAGCAAAATCTTTAAGCTTTCTAACACTCCTCTGGGCTCCCTCCAAAAAGCAATTTATATCAGCTGGCAAGGTCATCAAGGAAACTGGTCAAAATGCAGGTGGGAAATGCAACCCTGTTGGGTAGAGTCTTAATGCATCCATTTATCAGGGATACAAGGTCATATCAATGGTGTTGAGTATTAAACTTTGATTTTCCAAGAATCTCATGGCAATTGCCAATTTCAGATGGTATAAAATATGTCAGAAATATAATGTAAGTCTGCAGATACATTTCTTAAAAGTGCATATATGTGTGTGTGTGTATGTGTGTAAATATTTTAATGATGACATGAGCTTATTTCAAAAACAATATGAAGTAAAATATTTTTTCTGCAAAATAATAATGCAGAATGTTGTCTACCAATCGCACTTTTAAGAGGCTTTTTTTACTCATTGATTTCTAATATTTCAGGCTTCCTTGGCAAATTATTAAAAAACTCTGACCTACCTTCCCTATCTCTAAAGTTATTATTTGTTTAAATAATAAAATTATTTAATGTGCCCTGTATAATGAGTTCTGGTAGAGTAGATAGTGCACGCATTCACACACACACGAGTTACACATACTGTGTGTTTAAAAATCCTAGATATTAGGGTAACAAATTGTCCTTCTTTTCTTTATCTTCAGAAACTCATTTCTGGAATGCCTGCAGGAATGTTTTAGGCCTTTTGAGTAATATATCCAGGAAAAGTAGTGCTTGGTAGAGATGGCACCCTTTTTGTTGAATGGACAGCATTAACCAAATCAAGCTTCTAAAATTAGTGTCAGATTTCTAGAAAACAGAATACAACGAACTCCTAATTTCTTTTTTTATTTTTTCTTTTTGATTTCCTCATTAATACCTTGCTGATGTGAATCATCTCTGTAGACATTGTTTGCTCATAGGTCTCTCTAATTAATAATAACGCTCTTGGGCCAATCTCTCAGATATTATGCCTCTTTATTTTCTGGTCTCCCCTTACTCTTTACTCTTCCTCCTATACTGCAGCTTAAAGATGTGAAATATGGAAGGAAAGAAGAAAGGAGACTTACACAAATACATTTTTAGTCTATACCCTCCATCACACTAGTTATTACTATCCTCCACCCAAAAATTCATGAATACTGATTCAGATGAAAATGTTCAACCCCAAAATGATAACAGCTTGCAATATACTTGAGGAATATACAGATTTTTATTTACATAAATTTTTGAAGTTTAGATATTTTGGTAAAAAGGTAAGGGAGTATTTTGTTGAATTATAACATCACATAAGTCGTAATCAAGATAAATATTGTTTGACTAAAACTAAAAAACTGTAAAATGGAATCCCATGCAGGAGAAACAATGTTTAATGAGACACAAAGGCATCCACTTGCATGGGGTGATTGGGAAAAGGTTTATTGGTTGAGGGCAGTTGGAAGGAAGTCTAGTGGTATAAGACTGAATCAGACAGGTATGAGACTTATTACAAGTACCTGTGAAGAATAAAACAGTTGGGGAGCAGGAACGGGGTGGGGGGTGGTGAGTCTTCAGACACCAGTGAAAGGAGCAAATAAAAAGAGGAAGTTGGAGTAGAAAGAGGCTCAGATTGTGGCATGGCTCTGAAAAAGGCTCAGCCAGACTGAGGGAGGGTTCCCCATCAAAGATTCCCTATCTGTTTCTAGGGGTCCTGCATCAGGCTCCCTGCAAGCTGAGGTTAAAATATCCTAAAGACTGAGCTTACCCTATATTTTCTATCTGAAATTTCAACACAAGCACAAAGGAAGCACACAATTTCACTGTAAATTGTATTCATCATTCTCCAAGATTTTCATCTTTGTTTTTACTCATATTGCTTCTTACAGATGGAATGCTTCTTCAGTTGAAGAAATCGTACAATTCTTCATGATATGAGGTAAATGTGTCCCCCCAAATTTCATGTACTGAAAACTTAACCCCCATTGCAACAGTATTAAAAGGGTAGGAAATCCTGTTATGGTATTTGAAAGATGGAACCTTGGAGAAGTGATTGGATCATGAGGACACATTGAACCATTCATGGAGTAATGGGTTAATAGTTCATGGGTTGTCAAGGGTGTGGTTCTGATGGCTTTATAAGGAGAACCAGTGAGAAGGTTAGCTCTCTAGCTCATGCCATTTTTTTCTCCATGTGATAAGTTGTTTAAAAAGGGACTCTGCGTAGAGTCCCCACCAAGAAGGCTTTCATCAGGTGTGTCTCCTGGACCATCGACTTCCCAGACTCCAAAACTGTAAGAAATAAATTTAATTTTTTTATAAATTACCCTGTTTCAAGTATTCTGTTATAAGCAACAGAAAATGAACTAATACATTGCGTCATTTATTTAGTGTTCTTGGATTTCTCCAGAATTGTCAAAGTTTAACACATCTTTCTCTGTATCCAAGTAATATTTTTGTGTAACTTATATAGCACATTTACACATGTATGTCTTTTTCACTAAAATTTTGCCTTGTTTCTTGAAATTATTTCTGACACTAAAAAATAATAAATGCTTGTTATATATGTTAGGCTACTTGCCATAAACTGAAAAAATATCTACATTTCAGTGAAAAAGTATGAGTCAAGTAATATTGCTCAAGGGCCCATATTGACTCAAAGAACATTGCTTAAAAAAATTTCTAGGAGTTTGCTCTTTTGGCTGAAACCTCTGCTGCAACAGTTGTCATGTTGGAGTAATTGATTATTAGGAAGTGTGATTCATGAGAGTTGATTTTTTTTCACTTTTATTTCAGTGAGAAATAAAACAAATTTAGAATGAGCAATGGATTTGGCAATACAAGGGTACTTCTGTAGAAGATTCATAAAGCAAATGTACCTCACAGGGCCTGGTTTTCCAAAGCCTTGCAGTTTCAAATATTGACCTTGAAAAGGACAGGAAATTTCCCCCAAGGCTACAGTCTCTGTTGCAAGATAAGAATCCTAACATAGCAAGGCTGCTGGTTCTAAGACAGACAAGTTACTAACTGATATGTAAAGTTACTAAAAAGCTGCTAGAGGGAAAAGGAATGTCAGCTAAATCAAGCCTTTGTTAGTGGTTCACTTAATTGCCTAACAGAATGTCATCCGACTTGTTTTTACTGAATGTTACCAGCTTCTGTTGTAAAACTCGTTAAACTGTACTTAGCAAAACCCCACCTATGCCTCTTCCTGTAACTTCTTGGTCTAGAGAATAAATGTAGGAAGAGAACCCCAATTCGTGGTTAATTTTCCCAAATGGAAGGAAAGCCTCTATCTTGAGGGTTCTGGGAGATTAACCCCTTTCTGGGGCTTCTCACTGCTCAAAAGAGATGGGCTTTGAGTAATCTTTGGCGGCTCCATCACCCAGGGGAAAAGGGGTGACAAATCCGTGGGAGGCAAAGCAACATACTTCAAAAGGTTTGTGGAAAAATAGCATTAAAAGATAATACCAATCTTTCCATGAACTTTTTAATGTACCCCCAGACTTCTACGTTCTCTGGCTTTTCCAAGAACAGTCTCAGCACTGAAGATTGACTGAAGGGAATTAAACTTGTAGCTATCAATCATGACAATGACCCTAAACTAGAAAGAATTTAAAAATATAGATCCTACTATTGACTTAACATAAAAATACATGCAAAACAATGTAAAAAGAAACTACAAATTATGAAGAATTAATGAAAAGGATTTAGCATTACATGATGAAATTTTATATATTTTGAATAGAATTAAATAATTTGAAGATATAGAGAGTAAATTTATCTAGATTTCTGTAAAGAACAGAGACATGAGAACACTCCCTGCAGGGATTTAATATTATTTCACAGCGGATGCCACAAATTAAGTATAGGTGGATATGTTTCTTTGTTGGACAGTGTAAATTGCTCAGCTGACAAGCTAGTTATTTGACACAAACAGCATTGTTGGACCGTCTAGAAACCAATACACTACTTCAAAGGATCCTAGACTTGAAAATTAAACAGAAAATGATCATTTTCTTTTTGCTTCAGTACTGTGAACTTGTGACACGTTTATCTTTCCTGTCCAATATAGTTTGATATGAATTATTTTTCTGTTTATAAAGGAATGAGAAAACTGATATTTACATACAATTAATTGTGAAAATATGGACAAATCATGTTTGTAAAACTCTTTGTGACTCAATTTCTCAAATGTAAGCAAGAAGTGTGATGCTTAAACTCCTAAAATAACCAGGCTACATTAACATCCAAGTAGAACATGCTTAGACTTTCATCAAATATCAGTTCCAGACCTAATGCTCTTTCTGCACTATAAGCAGAAACAAAGAAAACCATATATATCCTAATATAAATAATACCCTATTCCCTCCCTACTCCCAATAAAAGAGGGAAGAATCTTATATTTGAGCTTCTCATATTATTGGACAAATTCTTGATTACTTTACGTTTATTTTTAATAGCCTTGTTGGGATACAATTTACATACATAAAATCCTTCCCTTTAAAGTACAAAATTTATTGGGTTTTAGTATATTTACAGAGTTTTACAACCATCACCCTAAACTAATATCTTAATATTTTCATCACCTCAACAAATAACCTTTGCATTCATTAGCAGTTACTCTCCATTACACTCTCCACTCTCTCTTGCCATCCCTGCCTCCTGACCCCCACCCCAAACCATCACTACCAGTCCTAGGCAACCGATAATCAACTTTCTGCCTTTATAGTTTTGCCTATTCTGGACATTTCATCTAAATGGAATTACATAATATGTTTAAGCAACTGTCTTAATTTAATGGGAATTGATCATTTAGGTTTAGTTTCCTTATTTGATATTTTTGCACCAGGAGTTGTTTATATTTGTCATATATGGCATTTTTTGCCACTTTCCTTTAAATAATTACAGTTCATATTCTTTGTATAAAATATATTTTATATTAATTATGTTGTACATTAGTAATTTTCTAGTATGAGGCTTCAGACTTAACCTACCCCAGTAAATATCTCTTTGACAGCCAATGGGAAAAAGAAATGTTTCCAAGTTAGTATCTGCATTAACAAAGAAAATCACTCATTGTCCTTTTTTAACTAAAGACTAAAAACATATGTGAGTATTCCAAGACCAAGACCCAACCTGTCTTTCTAGTCACTCTTCTGAAGTAAGGACCTGTACTGGCAATGAGTTGGCTGTATTGTCAGGTACCTGAGGGGGCAAGTTTGAAAACAATAATATCTGAGATAGTGGAGAGAGAATGGACTAGGGGAATGCACCCGAAGCAAATGGATCTTGGTGTATCATACCATCACCCACCAGGGAGTATCTAATGCAGTGGAGATGCTGAAAAACTAAACGGAAAGAATGATTCAGTCATTCAAAGGAGATCAGCCAGCATTTGTCCTCAGTCATCCTGTGCTCCTACATTGGGTCTTTGGTGACTGTGATGAAGGTTATGAATGGACTTATGTGCATCCTCTCATATGCTTCTTGCACCAAGGCCAAAGTAATTACTACTGTTGTGAAAAATGCCAAAATAATTTTCTCATAAGCCTGTTCTGTCCTTGAAGTAATATTTTGTCCTTGAAACTATATTTGCTTGCTCCACTAGTCTGGCTATTAATAACTGCTTGCATTTTTGGCTTCTGTAACTGAGCTTGCTTATCTTCACAGACCACATTATGCTACCCTAGTGAATGCTGAGAAAAGAAAAAAAAAAAAAAAAATTAAAACCCTGGAAAAGTCTGTTTATAAAAACTTTATGAGACCTGAACTTGGGGTCCAGATTTTTAAACATGAGTTTGTCTGGGCCCACGGGCATAATAAATACCTGACTCTCCAACCCTCTGTGTGTTGATCGCTTCTTGTCCCGTCTGTTTCCATAACACTACCACTGCTGAATGTCTGACCAACAGTACTAGAGACTAACCTTGAACTCTCAATAAAGAAGATACCCACCACCTAATATCTGGTTGATTACATCTGATCTCTCTTGTCATGGAGAAGGAATTCATTCATCTGTTTGAGATTGTACATATGAGGGTACTTCAAAAAGTTAGATAATACATATATTTTCATGAACTTCTATGGACACCCCTTGTCTATTGCATCTGGTTTTGTCTCCTCTGCCTACAATGCCTCTGCAGGACTTTCTGAATGGCTAAGAGTCTGTAAAACTTCACTTTGGACCAAATGACTCATTTATGGCTAAGAATTTTGACAACAGATACATAAAAAAGAATCCATTAATATCAATATATCTATATCCATATCACCCAGAAGTTACTGACCTGGTAAAATATGGAATGACCTTTCAATTAGGATGTCAGCCTGGGATGGCACTCTGTTGGGTTGTCAATCTGTCCTTCCGAATGGAGTGTAAAAGTTGAAGCAATTGGGATTATATAATGTTGTGTTCACAATAGCTAGAATAGAAAAGGAGAGAAGGGATGAAAGTGGAATTGACTTCACTCATTATCACTCTCTGTGACCCTCTGCAGAAATTTAGGCTTCCTAATCCTCCAACTTTAGTCTCTGAAAGGTTATAAATCATGGTCCCTGGGTGCGGTGGAGTATTTTTCAGGGAGGCTTATACCCATCAATATAATCAGAATTTCCCTTACTCTGCTACTGTGACTGCCCTCTAGCAATTTGGGGCTTCATGCTGATCAAACATTAAAAAAAAAAAAAAAAAGGAGTTATTGGGCTATAGTTCTCAGCATTGATCATTATGTAGAACTAAGGTTGCTGCATCATAGTAGAGTGCAAGAAGCAATAGGCCTGAACTTGAGACATTCGTTTCAGGGCTTCATGGTGTGTACTGGCCCAGGGATAGCAGTAAACAGCAACTGCAGTCACAGGCATGATAACCAAGTCTCAGGTAAAGGCAGGCAACCCAGGCATGCAGAACTGCTGGCCAATGATGTGGAAAATACAGAATGAGTGGTGGAGAAGGAAAATGACTTATATTCGTGATGGCTTCAGAACCAGCTGGAACAACACAAACTATAGCTTGCTTCACTAACCTTTCATTTTATGGCTTTTTTAGAGATTGTAACAACCACCGTGAAGTAACAAAGGGCTCTTGGTGTAGAATGTGTGGAGATTAAAATGAATAAGGAGTGAGTTGTAGCATTGCTCAGCCCCTATGTGCTTAGAACATTTCTGGATTTAGCTACAGCTTTTATAGCCCGTTTCCTGCATTCTGTCAGCTTTCTACCTCAATCACCTGTACATCTCTCTCCTTCTCTACCTGAGGGCTCTTTCCAACACATAAGACCACACTCTGCTATACTCAAGTATTGTCCAGGCATGTGTTTCTGTTCATTCTCCCGGGGTCAAAAGTCAAACAATAGGAGACAGAAGTAGGTGGAAATCACTCACCCTCCCCAGCTTCTTAAGGCAAAGTTCTGATGTGGGTTACACAGTTTTGTAAAAGGTTTATGGTATGAATGATCCCAAGTTGCTCTTAGTCTTGATATTAATGAATGAATTCCTTATTGATTTTCCTGTCTTTCACATATCAATCCCTTTGCCCCACCTGCACTTCTTAGGAAGACCTACCACACAAACCATCTGAACACAAGTCTTGCTTCAGTGGGAACTTCTTGTTGTGGGAATCTAAATACAAGCAGTAGATACGTTCAGAATTGTTTCCACAATATGATTTATCATTTTAGTGAGAGCAACTTTTAAGATGATCTTTTTTTGAGACTACATTTTCATGAAGTTTTGTCATTATTGTTTGATTCCAAGCTCCAAAGCAATAATAGTGTTGAAAGACTGGGGTGCTGGATGGCTCTAAATCTCAACAGAGAAGACTGATTTTCAATATTTATTTATTAAGTGTGATAGTCAGAAAAATGACTTCCTCTCCTCCAAAGAGTCCATGTCCTAATCCTAGACACCTGTGACTATGTTACATTATATGATAAAGGGGACTTAAATTAGCACATGGAATTAAGGTTGCTAAGCAGTGGATGTTAAACTAGAGAAATTATTGTATATTATGCCGATGAGCTCAGTGTAATAACAAGGGTTCCTAAATGTGGAGAAAAGAGGCAGACAAGTCAGTGTTAGAATGATGCAATGTGCGGAAGACTTGAGCAGCCATTGCTGGCTTAGAAACGTCCACAAACCAGAGAATGTGGACAGCCTCAAGAAGCTGGAAAAGGCAAGAAAATAGATTATCCTCTGGAGCCTCAATAGAAGAATGAAACCCTGACAACACCTTGATTTTAGCTCACTGAAACCCATTTCAAGAAAATAAATTTATCTTAATGTATTAATAAATTTGTTTTGCTTTAAGCCACCAATTTGGTTCTAATGTGTTACAACAGCAGTAGGAAGCTAATGAAATAAATTTGTATCTACATCTGATAAAGACATTGATCCAGAAATATTTTCTGGCTTTAGGGAGTGTTAGTATCAAGGTAGACTGAAATATTTTTCTTCAGTATTATAGAGGTGTGAATGAAAATAACTACTAAGTGGGGCAGAAGTGAAGGTCTAAGAGAAAAAGCAAAAATGTCAGGCAACCAGTAAGAACAATGCTGTGACAGGAAGGAAGCTGAAGTGCCTGTCTCTAGATAGTAGACAATCTTCATAATGCATAACTTTTCTTTTGACCTCTGTTATGGGCTAAATTCTGTTCTCCCCAAAATTTATACATTAAAGTCCTAACACCCAGTACCTCAGAATGTGCATTTGGAGATAGAGTCTTTAAAACAGTAATTAAGTTAAAATAAAAGTAATTAGGTAGGCTCTATTTCAATGTGACTGATGTCCTTGTAGAAGAGGAATTTAGGACACAGACATGTACTCATGGAAGGTGAACATGAAGATGGCCAGCTATAAGACAAAGAGAGAGGCCTAGAAGAAGCCTATCCTGCTGACACCTTCCTCTCATAGTGCCAGACTCCAGATGAATGAGAAAATAATAATTTATGTTGTTTGGGCCGAGCCCGTGGCGCACTTGGTAGAGTGCTGCGCTGGCAGCGCGGCGACGCTCCCGCCGCGGGTTCGGATCCTATATAGAACTGACCGGTGCACTCACTGGCTGAGTGCCGGTCACGAAAAAACGACAAAAAAATTTAAAAAAATAAAAAATAATTTATGTTGTTTAAGCCCCCTGGTTACTTTGTTATGGCAGCCTTAACAAACTAATACAACCTTCTAAATAATTTGTCATATTCCAAATATGATAACTACTGGTGTTTTTTTGGTTGCAAAATTACATTTCATTAGCTTGCCACAACGTAATTATTTTTTACTTTTTCAAACATACCTCTGAGAAGTGGGAAAATAAAAGTTGTTTTAATGTACAATTTATAGGATTATGAATAGTTATTTGTTTATAACTAATTTTTCTTTAAATAATCATATAAAACTGAATATGGACTAGGACTCAGTTGCTGGGCTCCAACTTTGAAAGTCATTGATTTACCAAAGGAATTTTCTGTACCTCTCTCACTGCATGGAAGGCAATGTTGATATGTAACTCATTTCCCATAATAAAGTAGCAAAACTGGTCATGATAACTTCTAAGATGGAAGTTATCAACTCAAACAGTTATTTTCCTTCTGAATTATATCCTATTTTAACTGCATCTGCTGCCCCTTGAAAGTGGTTTTGAATTTTAAATCTCAAATATAAACATTTGGCACATTAATGTATCGATGAGTTAATCTCTTCAGGAAAGTAACATGGCTGATTAATGTTTTAATTAGTTGAATGTTCAAATAAATTAATAAAGTATTTAAAATAACTTGTAATGTGATTAAATATCTAAAAATATAATTAATTTGGGATATTTTTGGTCATTTAACCGAGAAAGTGAACCATTGCTTCAATGTTCCAACTTGTGTAGAAAAAAATTAAGATATGTACATACCTCAAGGTTCATATAAATAATTTCCAGGTTAGTTGATTAATAAGATGGTATTATTTTAGAAATTGTGTCTTTACCCTAATTGAAAATAAATAAACAGCTTGTTCAATTAGTATAAAAAGATTAGTTACAATGTAGAAGATTACCTTCAAGGAACATGAGCACATGTGTCTGGTTTTTCTCCCTGCCTCACTCTAACATTCAGTTGCAATGAAATCTCTAGACCATACTCATCTATTGTATAAAGGAAATTAGCAAACTAAGTTCATGTCAGAAATCATGGATGGATGCTACCCACATACCATGTTTAGGAACTTCAGCTAAATATAGTGCAGGTGGACAAAATGGAATTAAATAAATGGTTTCCCTCCTGAAAAATCTCAACTTTCAATATGATTTAAATAAAAGATAAACAACCAGAACAGAACACCCCCCTGTTTTGGAGTGAAATTGTGGCCCTGCAGGTCTTAAGAAGCTCTTTGCTTAAAATGGCATTTATGACTATACATCAGTGGTATTCCAAAACAGCTCTTCTCTGATTATCCTTGCAATCATAACCAGTAGAGGCATCTGGATACAGCGGACAGGAGCCCAACCAGTGGCTGGGAACAGCTGTAGTGTCCAGAGGACAGATACATGGACAATTGGCGTACAGAAAGAGGTTGGAATATAACTTTTTAAAGTTGTCTATGCAGATTTGTCCTTTAAAGCTTGCAAGTCATTTGGATTTTCAAATTTGTACAACAGTTTACCTTCACAACAGATTTTCTTATTTTGGAAATGCCTTCAAAATGGAGTCTTTTCTAAGAGAAATATAAACTCATCTCACATTGTTTTGGGGGGGAACTGTGGTGTCACTGTGTGAGGAAAGTGATGTTGGTTTGGTCAGGCCCCCTTGCCTCATATCTGGCTGGGTATGATTCAGCACATCCTTTGTAAATAAGTTATGTAAAAGCAGAATTAGTGCACATATGTGCCCGTGTACCCTTTGGCTCGTTACCACTATTGTCTGTACTTTGGTATGGAAGGCAGTGGCTCTGAACTGCTGGTTGTCAGAGCTCATGTCTGAAGAAAAAAGCATGTCCACTTTGCCGGCGGCTGCTCAGTTTTTCTTTTGACTACCTGGCTCAGGACCCGCACAGGACGGGGTAGACAGGTCTGTGATCCAGATCAACACATTGTTATATCTAAATGCAGATGCTAAAAGCTAAAAAGGTATTCTCTTTATTATTTATTATTTGTAAATTTATCAGGCCCATGTCCTTGAGAAATAATATTTTTACCCACAGAGGAAATTATATTGATGTAAGAAAGGACTGTTTCTGGTTTAACTTCTATGGGCAGCAGCCATTGGATGAAATAATTGGGTTGTTTGCAGAAGCTGTGTAGGAAAACATGCAGCACAGTGAACACACTACACATCCTTGTTAATGTGCATGTGGAAAATGTGTGAAGAACCCTTCCAGACCATCGCCAGATGTGCTCTGGCTGAGGTAGGCTGAGGCTGTCAAGCAGAACAATCAATTCACCCAGAAATAGCCTGAGGGTGAGAATAAGATGAAGAAGGATAAGTAATATCATGTCATCTACAGTAAAATCTCCCTTACTTTCAAATGGAGCCCTTCAAACTCTGTGCCTAGCTGCTTGCCTAGCCCAGAGTACACCTAGACACAAAGTATATACATGTCTGAGGTAGTCTTTGCCCTGAGTGAGGACAAAGAGCTTGTAAGGGCAAGAATCAAATCTAAGTATTATTCTGCTAAGAAATTAATGATTATACCAATTTGTAAAGCTAAGATAATTTTTTAAAGTAAAATGATATTTTAAGTAAGAACACTACACCGGATTGAACATTGAACTTTTATTTTATATATTACACAATATTTTATAATATATAATGTATATAAATAGTGTATATATACAGAGAGAGAAAGAGAGACAATGAAGTCCATAGAAGATCCTAGCATCTAGTTAAGTCTCTCCACCACTCTTGTGGAACTTTCCATATTTTATTCTGTCTTAATTCTCTTAGAGAAAAGAATCTATGAACCAACCATTTAACTTTACAACAAAGAATCAGGAAGCTTAACAATCAGGAAGCAAATGAATGAAATTGAAGATCAAGTACAGTCTACAAAACCAGTTTGCATCTTTCATTCAATGAAGCAAAACAAAACAATAAACAAATGTAAAATCTAGAAAAATATCCAACATAAAGGAAAACTATATTTTGAATGCTCAAATGATTTAAGAAAGTATCAATTTTTTCTTAGTTTAAAGAAAACATAGGCCCTCTGAAAAAAATTTTTTAAAAATTCTATCGACGGATACAAAAATAAAGGTAGATGTGATTAGGACAGATTATAAGGAAGCCAGAAAGACACCATCTTTAAAATTTACAACACATTATTGGGAAAAATAAAATGTGTGGTGTGGAAAATAAACTTAAAGATTATTCTCAGTTTATAAGGGAGAAAAATAGAGGAATAGAGTTGATTAAAAACATGAGAGAAAAGAGAGAACAGAGACCTAAATTAGAACTGTGCACAACTAAGTTTTATTATGCATCTTTGAAATGTAAGAAATATATAAATTTCACATAGTGATTTTTTATTGCAAATAGCTTCTACATGCCAATAATTATTTATTAGAATATTTTAATATGCAAATTATATTTAAGAAAATTTGTTTTATTGAAGTTAGGTTCTAAACAAATCAAAAAATAGACTAGACAACGTTAAGTATTGTCTTCTTCCCACTGAAGGAAGTGCTTTTTACAAGGGTATAGGGAAAGTACAGCCAAGAGGGCAGGTCTGAGATATCTGCAGTTATGCACCTGGGCCCCAGCCCGGAGCCAAGGGCGGATAGTTCCCAGAAATAGACAAGTCAGTTAAAGTTTCAAGAGTGCCCCTCAGCTGTTTCAAGGACTCCCACTTGACCGAAGTTCACCCCTGGCTTGATTTAAACTAACCAATTAAACTTGCTTCTCGCTTCTGTACCCGCGCTTATTTGAACTGACCAATTAAACTTGCTTCTCGCTTCTGTACCCGCGCTTTTTGCTATAAAAAGGACCCAGGAGCTCTACTCGGCGCGCCAGTCTTTCAAAAGACTGAGTCGCCCGGGTACCTGTGTGTTCAATAAACCTCTTGTTTTTGCATCCGAAGCCGTGGTCTCGCTGTTCCTTGGGAGGGTCTCCCTGAACTGACTGACTACCCACTGCGGGAGTCTTTCATTTGGGGGCTCGCCCGGGATCGGAGACCCCCACCCAGGGACCACCGACCCACCAACGGGAGGTAAGCTGGCCAGCAGTCGTTCTGTGTCTCGTTTCTGTGTCTCGTTTCTGTGTCTCGTTTCTGTGTCTCGTCTCTGTGTCTGACTCAGTGATTTCGACTGTCCCTCAGGGTGCGCACATTTTGGTTTCGGGTTTGTTCCGGGTTGATGTGTGAGTAGCGAACAGACGTGTTCGGGGGCTCACCACCCGGCAATCCTGGGAGACGTCCCAGGATCAGGGGAGGACCAGGGACGCCTGGTGGACCCCTTGGCAGAGGATTATTGTGTTTTGGTCTCACCGCGTCTCGGGAGGCGCGCTCTGCCATCGGACTCTTTCTTCTATTTCTACGGCACTCGGTCTCGTCGCCGTTTCTGGTTTCTTTTTGTCTTAGTTGTGATAGGTCTTTGCGTCGTCGTTCCCCTATTGGAAATTTTCGAGATGGGGCAAGGTGCCCTTACGCCTCTCTCCCTTACTCTAGATCATTGGAAAGATGTCAAAACCAGGGCTCACAATCTGTCCGTGGAGATCAAAAAAGGAAAATGGCGGACTTTCTGTTCGTCTGAGTGGCCCACATTCGGCGTAGGTTGGCCGCCAGAGGGAACCTTTGATCTTACTGTCATTTTTGCAGTTAAAAAGATTGTTTTTCAGGAGACCGGAGGACACCCGGACCAGGTTGCCTATGTCGTGGTATGGCAAGACCTCGCCCAGAATCCCCCTCCCTGGGTGCCACCCTCCAGCAAAGTCGCTGTTGTTTCGGGATCAGAAAATACTCAAAGGCCACCTACAAGGAAGCCTTCCGCCCCTCCCCAACCCCCCGTCCTCCCGACACCAGATGACCTATTTTCTCTCTCTGAAACCCCACCTTACCCGGCGGCTCCGCTGCCCCCTCTGGCCCCTCAACCAAACAGATCGGCACCAGGACGAGCACCCAGTGACCCCAACCCTGAAGGACCGGCTGCAGGGACTAGGAGCCGCCAACCTCGCAGTCCGAAAGGCGACTCGGGTCCTGACTCCACCGTAGCTTTGCCCCTCCGAGCCATAGGGCCCCCAGCCGAGCCAAGTGGCTTGGTCCCTTTGCAGTATTGGCCTTTTTCCTCAGCAGATCTTTATAATTGGAAATCTAACCATCCTTCTTTTTCTGAAAATCCAGCAGGACTCACGGGACTCCTTGAGTCTCTTATGTTTTCTCATCAGCCCACTTGGGACGATTGCCAACAGCTCCTACAGATTCTTTTCACCACTGAGGAGCGAGAAAGGATTCTCCTAGAGGCCCGCAAAAATGTCCTTGGGGACAACGGGGCCCCCACTCAACTCGAGAACCTCATTAATGACGCCTTTCCCCTCAACCGACCTCAGTGGGATTACAACACAGCTGCAGGTAGGGAGCGTCTCCTGGTCTACCGCCGGACTCTAGTGGCAGGTCTCAAAGGGGCAGCCCGGCGCCCCACCAATTTGGCTAAGGTAAGAGAGGTCTTGCAGGGACCGGTAGAACCCCCCTCGGTTTTCTTGGAACGCCTGATGGAGGCATATAGGAGATACACTCCGTTTGACCCCTCTTCTGAGGGACAGCAGGCGGCAGTTGCCATGGCTTTTATCGGCCAGTCAGCCCCAGATATCAAGAAAAAGTTACAAAGACTAGAGGGGCTCCAAGACTTTTCCTTACAAGATTTAGTGAGAGAGGCAGAAAAGGTGTACCACAAGAGAGAGACAGAAGAGGAAAAACAAGAAAGAGAAAAAAGAGAGACAGAAGAGAGAGAGAGACGGCGCGATAGGCGCCAAGAAAAAAAAAAAAAAAAAAAAAAAAAAAAAAAAAAAAAAAAAAAAAAACTTGACTAGGATTTTGGCCGCAGTGGTAGGTGAAAGAGGGTCTAGAGATAGGCAGACAGGGAACCTGAGCAACCGGGCAAAGAAAACACCTAGGGATGGAAGACCCCCTCTAGACAAAGACCAATGCGCGTACTGTAAAGAGAAGGGTCACTGGGCAAGAGAATGTCCCCGGAAAAAGAATATCAGAGAAGCCAAGGTTCTATCCCTAGATGACTAGGGGAGTCGGGGTTCGGACCCCCTCCCCGAACCTAGGGTAACACTGACTGTGGAGGGGACCCCCATCGAGTTTCTGGTCGATACCGGGGCTGAACATTCGGTACTGACCCAACCCATGGGGAAGGTAGGGTCCAGGCGGACAGTCGTAGTAGGAGCGACCGGCAGCAAAGTCTACCCCTGGACCACACAGAGACTTTTAAGGGTCGGACATAAGCAAGTGACCCATTCCTTTTTGGTCATACCTGAGTGCCCTACTCCTCTGTTGGGCCGGGACATCCTGACCAAACTAAAAGCTCAAATCCAGTTTTCTACAGAGGGCCCACAAGTAACATGGGGAGATCACTCTACCATGTGCCTGGTCCTAAACCTAGAAGAAGAATACCGGCTACATGAAAAGCCAGTTCCCTCCTCTATCGACCCGTCCTGGCTCCAGCTTTTTCCCACTGTATGGGCAGAAAGGGCAGGCATGGGGCTAGCCAATCAAGTCCCACCAGTGGTAGTAGAGCTGAAATCGGGTGCCTCACCGGTGGCCGTCCGACAGTATCCAATGACTAAAGAAGCCCGGGAAGGCATCAGACCCCACATCCAAAGGTTCTTAGACCTAGGGGTCTTAGTGCCCTGCCAGTCGCCCTGGAACACCCCTCTGCTACCAGTAAAAAAGCCAGGGACTGGCCACACAACTGGGGATAAATTGGAAGTTACATTGTGCGTATAGGCCCCAGAGCTCAGGTCAAGTAGAGAGAATGAATAGAACCATCAAAGAGACCTTAACTAAATTGGCCTTAGAGACCGGTGGAAAAGACTGGGTGGCCCTCCTTCCCTTAGCGCTGTTCAGAGCCAGGAATACCCCTGGCCAGTACGGTCTAACTCCCTATGAAATCCTCTACGGGGGACCCCCCCCCATACTTGAGTTGGGAGAAACACTGGGTCCCGATGATAATTTTCTCCCTGTCTTATTTACCCATTTAAAGGCTCTAGAAGTTGTGAAGACCCAGATTTGGGACCAGATCAAAGAGGCATATCAGCCCGGTACCATAGCTGTCCCCCACCCGTTCCAGGTCGGAGACCGAGTGCTGGTCAGACGCCATCGACCCAGCAACCTTGAGCCTCGGTGGAAAGGCCCGTATCTGGTATTGCTGACCACCCCGACCGCAGTAAAAGTTGATGGCATCGCTGCCTGGGTCCATGCTTCCCATCTCAAACCTGCACCACCCCCGGCACCAAACGAGACCTGGGAGCTGGAAAGGACTGATCATCCTCTTAAGCTGCGTATTCGGCGGCGGAAAAATGAGTCCACCGGGTAAGAACCCTCACCGGCCTGTGACCCTCACCTGGAAGGTACTGTCCCAAACTGGAGACGTTGTCTGGGTCAAACAGGCTGCCCAGCCTCCTTGGACTTGGTGGCCCGATCTTAAACCTGATGTATGTGCCCTGGCGGCGGGTATTGAAACCTGGGATATCCCAGGATCCAGTGTATCGGCCTCCAAGGCCCAGATCAGACCCCCTGACTCAGACTATACAAAAGCTTATAATCAGATCACCTGGGGGGTCCCAGGGTGCAGCTATCCCCGAGCTAGAAACAGGCTTGCCGCTTCCCCCTTCTACGTGTGCCCCCGGGATGGCCGGACCCTTTCAGAAGCTAGAAGGTGCGGAGGGCTGGAATCCCTATATTGCAAAGAATGGGGTTGTGAAACCACGGGGACAGTCTACTGGGGACCTAGTTCCTCATGGGACCTCATAACTGTAGAACGTAACGGTAGCAGTAAAAGCTGTGACAACTCCGGCTGGTGTAACCCCCTTAAAATAAAATTCACAGAGAAAGGAAAAAATTCCAGAGATTGGGCACAAGGAAGAACCTGGGGACTAAGGTTCTATTTGACGGGAAACGATCCAGGTGTACTGTTCACCATTCGCCTAGATATCACCAATATGCCAACTGTGGCAGTGGGCCCCGACCCCGTCCTTGCAGAACAGGGACCTCCTAGCAACAAGCTGTTCCCAATGACTAGCAGGCAACCCCCCGCGGCACAAAGGAGCACTGCTACACAGAGCCTCCTATCACCAGGCACTCTACCCCCCACCACGGGTGACAGGCTCTTTGGTCTTGTACAGGGGGCCTTCCTAGCTCTAAATGCCACCAACCCGAACGCCACAGAGCATTGCTGGCTCTGTCTGGCCATAAGCCCCCCCTACTATGAAGGAATAGCCTTTTTGGGAGAGGCCAATTATACCAGCGCCGAGAGTTGCCGTTGGGGGACCCAGGGAAAGCTTACTCTCACAGAGGTCACAGGACAAGGGTTATGTATAGGAACAATACCTTCTACCCATCAACATCTTTGCAACCAGACCCTATCCATCAATTCCTCCGGGGACCATCAGTACCTTCTCCCCTCCAACCATAGCTGGTGGGCTTGCAGCACCGGTCTCACCCCTTGCGTTTCCCTCTCAGTTTTTAATCAGTCTAAGGATTTCTGTGTCCAGGTTCAGCTGATTCCTCGCATCTATTACCATCCTGAAGAAACTTTGTTGCAGGCCTATGACAACCCTCATCCCAGGTTTAAGAGAGAACCTCTCACACTTACCCTAGCTGTCCTACTGGGAATTGTGGCAGGTATAGGTACCGGCTCGGCTGCTCTGATTAAAGGACCTATAGACCTCCAGCGGGGCCTAACCGAGCTCCAGACTGCCATGGACACTGACCTCCGGGCCCTCCAGGATTCAGTCAGCAAGTTAGAGGACTCATTGACTTCTCTATCTGAGGTAGTACTCCAAAATAGGCGAGGCCTTGACTTACTGTTTTTAAGAGAGGGAGGCCTCTGCGCGGCCCTCAGAGAGGAGTGCTGTTTTTATGTAGACCATTCAGGTGTGATACGAGACACCATGGCCAAACTCAAACAAAGACTAGATAAAAGACAGTTAGAGCGCCAAAAAGATCAAAACTGGTTTGAAGGTTGGTTCAATAGCTCCCCTTGGTTCACTACCCTACTATCAACCATCGCCGGGCCCCTAGTACTCCTTCTTCTGTTGCTCATTCTGGGGCCCTGTGTCATCAACAGGTTAGTCCAATTCATCAATGATAGAATAAGTACAATTAAAGTCCTGGTTCTTAGACAAAAATATCAGACTATAGATAATGAAAATAACTTTTAACTCCGCTCTAAGATTAGAGCGATCCACAAGAGAAATGGGGGAATGAAGGAAGTGCTTTTTACAAGGGTATAGGGAAAGTACAGCCAAGAGGGCAGGTCTGAGATATCTGCAGTTATGCACCTGGGCCCCAGCCCGGAGCCAAGGGCGGATAGTTCCCAGAAATAGACAAGTCAGTTAAAGTTTCAAGAGTGCCCCTCAGCTGTTTCAAGGACTCCCACTTGACCGAAGTTCACCCCTGGCTTGATTTAAACTAACCAATTAAACTTGCTTCTCGCTTCTGTACCCGCGCTTATTTGAACTGACCAATTAAACTTGCTTCTCGCTTCTGTACCCGCGCTTTTTGCTATAAAAAGGACCCAGGAGCTCTACTCGGCGCGCCAGTCTTTCAAAAGACTGAGTCGCCCGGGTACCTGTGTGTTCAATAAACCTCTTGTTTTTGCATCCGAAGCCGTGGTCTCGCTGTTCCTTGGGAGGGTCTCCCTGAACTGACTGACTACCCACTGCGGGAGTCTTTCACCACTACTGTTAAACTAAACTAAGTTTGGCCTAAAGCTGCCTCTGTACATAGCAGACTGTAACCTAACTTCATGTGTAAACAAGGTGCAGGGTGACTTAAGAGCATTCTCTTGTAACAGGTAGCTGAGCCTCAGCCATTCTCAGCAGTTGCAACTTCAGCCAATCACAGGTTGAAAGCTGCAAAAACAGGTCCAAATAAGGCAAACACTGAACTGCAGTCAATCAGACTATTTCTGTATGTTATTTCTGTTTCTCTGACTATAAATATTGCCTGCATACATTGGGGGATGGAGCTCTGTAAATCGCTTTTGGTTCTGAGTGCTACCCTGAGATCAAAATGTTTTCATGTTAATTTTAAATTCACAATTGGGTTCTCAGTCTCTCAGGTACTTTTCATGAGTTAAAAATTTCAGAATATCTCATTTCCTTCCAAAGCTACCTGTCCTGACTTCTAATTATTCAAATACCTTCACCCTGGTACATCTAGAAAAAAATGTATTGCAACTATATTGAATGAAAATACCCCCATTCCCGCCCTCCCAAACATACACACAGAAAAAAAAAATTGCATTTTAGTTAAGGGATCTTCAGTGTCTTACACAGAGCCTCAGATTTGCTCACAACTTTCATTAATAGAACATGTTGAATAAAATTTGCATGAGAATATTTATCCAAAGCCTCTTCTTTATGGAACATTGTTGCTAATTAAAGGAAATTAGTATGTTTCAATGGTATTTCACCAAGTTGCTTTATTTTTTAAATTGTTCTTTAACTTATCATTATTAGAAGATTGAATTGATAAGCAATGACTAAGGAAGACAAAAAATATTTGTATTTTCATGCTCAGACAAGTAACTGATCTCACTGCACACATACACACACACAGATTTTGTTAAGAAAAAATCAGAGAAGGTCTTTAAAACCTACATACCTGTTCTAATTACCTTTACTTCTCATAAATACATTCTCCTTCTGAAAAATAATTGTCTCCTAAAGAAAAACTTTGTCTATTTACAACACTTCTGATACCAAATGTGTGGGATTTTTTTCTCCTCACTAGCCAATTTTCCAATTCCCAGATACCAACTGGGCACCTTATAACAATTCAATTCTGACCCTAACAGCACAGCGTTAATGTCAGACTTCACAAGTTTAAGGGTTCAGCCTACAATACTGCTCTCACTTCAGATGCCAATCACAAATAATGGGTCTCCAGAGTACCCATGCTTTTCTCCAACTTGGCTACAATTCAGGGGTTCCTACAACTCCCCTCTCAGTTTCAGTAAATTGCTAGAACAGCTCACAAAAGTCAGGGAAACATTTCACCATGTTCACCAATTTATTATAAAGAATATTATAAAGTATACATTTGAACAAACAAATAAAGAGGTATGTAGGAGAGGTCCAGAAGGATCCAAAGCTCAGGAATTTCTGTCTCCATGGCCACAGTCCTTCCAGCCTCTTTTCCCTTCCTGGAGGATGTGGGTGGGACTGAAAATTCCAAGCTTCTAAGTATGACTCAGTATTTCTGGTGATCAATCCTGAAGCTATATAAGAGGCTACCAAGAGTCACCAAGTTAGAATGAAAGATGCTCCTATCACTGGGAAATTCCACGGGATTTAGGAGCTCTGCGTAAGACCCTCCTTACCACCCTCATCCCTCAGGAAATTACGACTTTTATGGGCTTGATGTCAGGAACTGGGGACAAAGACCGAATATATTTCTTATTATGTTAAATTTACTCATCAGAAGAAAGGCAATGAAAATATTGAGCTAAAGTAATCTATGTATATTGACTTGTTTTCATCTAAGGAATAATCTTTCGGAGACTCTTTTTTTTTTCTATTCTACTAGATGTATTTCCCTTTAGAATTTGTCTATATAAGATATAACTGTCAGAGACATGCACAGAGATTAATGTGTATCAGTTAGTGGAAATTATAAACATAATAATTAATACATGTTTTTGAGCTTTTTTCCTACTGAATTGTGAAAAGTGCAATTATATAACATTATCATTAACTGCTGATAGTATCCAAGGTATTTCATTAGAGCCTGATACGTATTTTTGATCTTTTTTTTTTTTTCAAATTAACCAATGATTTAATCCTGGATGAATACAAAAACAAAAACAAAAATAAACTATATTGTATCATCAACCCTTATTAAACATCTGTTGGATGACAGCCTATGAATTTATTGATGGTAGAGAATGTTTCTTATTTGCCTTGACTTACACAGTGCTTAGAACATCATAAGTACTAAATAACAGTTGAATAAAATAAAATATTAAATGGATTAATGAAATAACTTATGTCACTATATACATTCTCTTTTCATCCCCTCTCCCAGAGGAACAAAAGATTGTTGGAAAAATGCCAAGAGACATTAAAAACTTGATATTCTACATATTCATGATCTCTAATTTAAACTTGATTTTTGTCATGGGTCATCAATATTTTGATTAGTCTCTCATTGTCCCTGTTAAACCCTCATTTCTTCTTATGCCATAATCTTCACCTTCATTAAGCTGAGGTCATTTCCTAGTTTATTGAGAAAAGATTGAAATAATCTGTCATTAAATAGCTCATTAACCCTTGTAAAATTTTTCTCAATATATACGTACATGTTACTCTTCCTTTCATTCTTGCCTACTATATGGGATGGGGATGGGGACCCTTCAAATAAGTATGTGATTTTTCTCTATTTTAATAAGAAACTGAATTTATCCTCTTCTTTTCCAAACACACCTCATTCTCGCTCTACTATGTTTATGTCTATAGCAATTTAATTTCCTTATTTTACAACGCCAGAAATTGTTATTGTTTACTATTCCAATGTTTTAAACCCAATATTAAATCATTTTCTATGCCTTAGTGTTTCTTTTTTTCTGAAAAGTCACTCTTTCCCCATAATTGTGCATTTAGCAAGGATTTAAAAAGAAATAGACCCATCACAATATTAAATTCTAGAAAGGGAGTCATTAGCCAACTACACATTTTGAAGAATTTCTTAGGAAATATATAAAGAAGAAGAAATTAGGATAAAAGTAAACCAGGTAGGAAAGAAAACTGCAACTATACTATACACAGGAGAAGCTTCTGTGCACATTATAGGTATTTCCTGGCTGATATTAATTATTAGATTATTAACATGAAGAACATGTGTGTTCATTGTTTTTCTAATAGAAGTACTTAGAAGACAAGGCACTTTGTACTGGCTTGTACCCTACCTTGCTGTTTTAAAGAAGGAATAACTAGTGTCTGTGTTTTTAGTAGCCTACTTTTATTTTTATTTTTTAAATTTTTTTGTCTTTTTGTGACAGGTAAGGGGTTCGCAACCCTTGGATTGGTGTTGCCCGCACCGCGCTCAGCCAGTGAGCGCACCGGCCATTCCTATAGAGGATTCTCCCGAGTGCGCCACGGGGGCCGGCCCAGTAGCCTACTCTTAAACTTGACGTTTCAAATTAGCTCGTATGTAGAAGGCATGCACTACTTTAACGATTAAGTTATGAAAAGACTGTTAGACTGGAATTGCCTCATGAAAGGCTTGGTGACATTGAGAGAGAACTGTTCATTTTTTAAAAAAAAAAAACTTTTAAAATTGTTGTAAAATATACATAACATGAAATTTACCATCATAACCATTTTGGGTGTCCAGTTTATGGTATTAAGTACATTTATGAAGTTGTGCAACCATTATCCGTCTCCAGAACTCTTTCTATTGTGTAAAAACTGAAACTCTATATCTATTAAACAATTTCTCCCCATTTTTGCCACTCCCATCTTAGCCCCTGACAGCCACCATTCTCCTTTCTGGAGCTATGATTTTGACTACCTCATGTAAGTGGAATCTTATAGTATTTGTCTTTTTGTGATTGGTTTACTTTACTTAACATAGTATCCCCAAGGTTTATCCATTTGTAGCATGTATCAGAATTCCCTTCCTTTTTCGGGCTGAATAATATTCCATTGTATGTATATACCACATTTTGCTTATTCATTCATCCCTCAGTAAACACCTGGGTTGGTGCCACATTTTAGCTATTGTGAATAATGTTACTATCAATATAGGCATCCATTCTTAAACCCTCAAATTTAAGACTGACTAAAGAGGTTAGTAACATCCTAGCTTTCTCTCTTTCACAGTGTTAGAGGATCAGACTGGAATGTCTCAGGATCAATGGAACATTAGACTCCAGAGGAAGAAAAAAATAAAACATGAGAAGAAATAAAACAAAGAAACAAACAGAAGAACTATTTCATGGGCACAATTTGCAAGAAATTAAATAAGAATTTCTAGGAATGGTGCTCAATTATCCACGACTCTCATGGTCACCTGGCATTCAGAACCACTGATTTAGGTAATTCAGTGATCTCATCCATGGTCTTAACTGGAAACATCATACAAACATTTCTCCTCAGGAGCACAGTCCAAGGCTGGCCATCTTTCTGGAGTTAGAGTGCAGTAATAGTAGCCAAAAAGTTTCCACAAAGTGATAGGACAAAGGGTACGAGAAAGTGGAAGTTCAACATCTGAGTTGAACCAAAGAATCTATGACTCTGGTATTCATAGAATGAAACAGTATCAACTGGACAATGAAAGGAATAAGAACCACTGAGACCTGAATGTGTTTGTCCAGGGACAAAATCTTCTCATTTGCAAAAATGCATTCTTGCCTCTCAGGGGATTATGTGGATTATTTAAATGGAATATTATAACTGCTTATCATTGTTCTTGACACGTTTTGTTATGCACTAAATATCAATATCCAATTTTTATAAGTCTTTTTGCTATTTTCTAAAGGAAATATCTCTTGTTTATTTAAATCTTAAATGTATGATTTTTCACTTAAACTAACACTAAATCTTTACAGACAATGTTTTTAAAAATGAATATGGCAAAACTATCATTCTAGAAATTTCTTCTGTGGAATTTTTTCAGGAACAGCTTGCAATGGAAAAGATACTTAGGGGGAGCCTGAAATAACTAAAGGGTCATGAATGATCCTGCACAAAATTGAGCAATAGCGAAAATGTGAGTGATGATTAAAAAGTTCAACAAACCACAGGGCATGGGCTCTGAAAACCTTTCATGACCACTAGGCACAAGGAGGCATGCATGTAATGGCTAGGCATCAGCCCTGAGTGAAAACTACATTTAGAATCTAGAAATTATTCCCACAGAATAGTTTTGTCAGTTAGAGATATATTTGGCAGCACATAACAGATATCTCAATAATACCTGCATTAGAAAGGGAGGATTTTTTTTTCTCATGTACCATGAAATCTCCTGAAAAGCAGATGCTGGCATTCATTCATTCAGCAGTTCAGTGACGTTAGGGTCAGACTCTCTTCAACTATGCTTATGGTTTCAAGAATGCATCTGAATCTCCAGGCAGTAAAATAGAGAAAGAAAACTATGGTAGGGTTTGTCCTGGAAAATATTACACCGCATTATATGACATTATAAAGTAAGACAGTGGAGTCCGAAAGCAAGAATAGAACTTTAGACTATCACTGTGAAATACAGAATCAAGAAACATAATCTAAACTTGATTTGTATCAGAGAAGATATTGATGGTCTGTGAGTATATACGGACTTTTTAATAAAGGATGCAAGACTTTTATCTCCACCTTAAATCAAAGGCAAAA
Source organism: Cynocephalus volans (assembly GCF_027409185.1). Lineage (NCBI taxonomy): Eukaryota > Metazoa > Chordata > Mammalia > Dermoptera > Cynocephalidae > Cynocephalus > Cynocephalus volans. The sequence continues at coordinate 166,293,244 of NC_084460.1, read as the reverse complement.
AATCAACTCCAGGTAAATTAAATACTTAAATGTGAAGGTTAAATCATAAAACTTTTAGAGGACCATAGAGTAGAATATCTTCACAATTTTGAAATAGGAGAGGATTTCTCAAAAAAAAAAAAAGACAAAAACATACAAAATATAAAGAAATGCACTGATAAATCTAAGAGCTAATTGTAAAACAGGACAAACACAAATTGTAAATTAGGGTAAACTATATTAATCACATAACTGATAAAACACTAATATATACATTACATAAATATGAAGAACTCATACAAATTGAATGAACAAGATGAAGGCAAACAACCAAAGAAGAAAAGGAGCAAGCAGCATGAACTGATATCCTATAGAAGAGACAGGAGTGGTCTAAACTTATCACGCTCGTCATACTCAGAAAAATCCAATCTGAAACTAAAATAAACACCATTTGTCGTCACTGATGTTGGTAGAAAACTAGAAGTCAGATCATGGAAAGTGTTAATGAGGGGATGAAGGAGCAGGTCTGTAGCCCACTGCTGGTGATGTGAAAGGGAATTATTTACTTCAGTGGAAGCCTGGCATACCTGGAGTCACAGCTCAATGTAGAGTGAAGGAAAGAGGAAAGAGAGGAAGAAAAAGAGGGAAAGCAAGTTCAGAGCATACAGCTGTTTGCTTGGTCAAGTGAGATTTCTCTGGAGAGGTTTTACAAAACCACTGTGCCAGAGAACATTCTACTAGGAAAGACAGAGTGTGAGAAATGTGTTATCTTATCCCTGTCTCCTGTCATTCCTTGGTCAAAAGGTAGTGCATTTTGTACTAAATCTGGGATACTTCAGAATATTTATAGGACTCTGAAAGCTTGTGTGATCTTGAGGGGTTAGACCTGGAACCTGGAGCTGAAGTCACTACTACCAAGTTGAAGTTTTGGGAGATGGGAAGACGGATGAGGTTCTCCATTAAACAAGTAGCCAAGATCTGGCATCAGAAAAACTGGGATGGCATATATTTTGGTCCAATTCACCTAATAAAGTTCATCATTTGCAGCCCAGCAACTCCACTCCTAGAGAAACTCCTGCTTATATAGTCCAGGAACTATCTACAAAGGAGGTCTACTCAAAAGAGAAAGAACTGGGGAAAAGGAACAAAAACAAACAAATACTCATGAAATGAATGTGAAGAACAGAACGAATATGAAATGTAGAAAAAGCAAAAAGAGGAAACTAAAGCTGCAGACATCAACCTGAAAGAATATCACAAAATTAATGTTGGGCAAAAGAATTAATTCATAAAAGAGTGCATAAAATGTGATTGCATACATGTAAATTGCATATATTGTAAATATATTTGTGTACAGTTGAACTATATATTATAAAGTTCAAAATTAACAAACAATAAATAACATATTTATGAACAAAAATTCAGAATTAGACAGAATTTCATCTTTGGAATGAGAGAGGTAGATACAATTGTAAAGTGTCCCACAAGAAGTTTCTGAGGTACTAGAAATATACTACTTTAAATAGGTAATGGCTATTTGTGTGTATATTTTATCATTATTATTTACATTATGTGTTTTATGCATTTTTCATAGTTATATAATTCAAAACCAAAAACATTATACGTTTATGTAGAAAAATAATCACTTAAGTAATTTAAGTTGTTATTTATTTATTTATTTATTTATTTATTTATTTATTTGACCGGTAAGGGGATCGCAACCCTTGGCACAGTGTGGTCTGCACCACGCTCAGCCAGTGAGTGCACCGGCCATCCCTATATAGGATCCGTACCTGCGGTCTTGGAGCTACCAGCACCGCACTCTCCCGAGTGAGCCACAAGGCTGGCCCTAAGTTGTTAATTTTTAAATAATGCTTTATTTTTAATGTTTATATTTTTTAAAAAATGATTCACCTAAAGCTAGACTATTATAACTTTCTTCTTAATTATTTTTCTATTAGATTGAACTCTGAATAAATATAATTTTAATTCTTTAAAGGGTATTGGAAAATTAATAACAAAAAATACCTTGCTTAACCTTTTAATCATTTGGACTTTTGGAAATAGGTTGACCCTCCAAATACATGTATGAATGAATATTTTGTTTTACCAATAAATTCTTCAAATATTCTATTTGGGATGAGTTACATTGCCAGTAATATAAATATAACCGAATACTCCAAATTGAATAGGTGGGCAACTTGCATAAGAGTAATTTGAATTAGCTTATTTGAGACTAAAATAGAATGCTATGTCCTGTCTTATTCATTAAGTCTCTGAGATTATACGTCTCACCTACTCACTGAGCACATTGGTAATAATTGAGATAGGACAAGCAGAATGCTTTTAGACAGATTGTAACTGATTGATTTGACAAACCATTAAATGTGTGACAGCTCTATTAAAGTTGTTATTTTAAATAAAATAATTGACAAAAACATTTAAGAGGGTCTTCCAGTAGTGCAAAAAGCACTTAAAAGATAATAAGACATAATATTATAAAATAATAAAAGACAGAGAGTGACATCATTTACACAATAGGATAATATATTTCATAAATAATCCAGTGTAAGAGAATATGAATGAGTTTTGGATTCACGTGGTATGGGTAAATCATACGATAATTTAGCAACTTCCCTTATTTATCTTATGTAGAAAATGACATTTATCTTTTAAGATTAAATATGTAATATACATGCTAACTCTGATACATAGTTTAATAAGCATCATATTCCTACTATTAGATAAAATAGCAAGAAATAATTGTAAATGATAAAATATTATTTTCAAATCAAATTATCAATCCTTTTTTGTTTCTTTAAAACAACAGAATTATGTTTATTTAGAGTTCAAAGTAATTTTTTAAAAACTAAGAAGGTAAGTAATCATCTTCCAGTTTAAGGTGAAGTCATATTTTTCTAAATTATTTAAACATACTAAACGAATACAATTTTTTTAACGATGGGAAAACACAGGAAATATCAAACTGTCAAAATAGAGAATAAGTCTTAAAAATTGAACTAATTTGCACACTGACCAGAAATATTTTAAAGTGCTTGTTTCCCTACAGCCTTGCAAAGTAAGTGTATTTGCTATGGTTTGAACATTTTTCCCCTCTAAAGCTCATGTTAGAATTTAATTTCCAATATGCTATTTGGAAGGTGGGGCCTTTAAGAGGTGATTGGATGGTGAGGTCTTTGCCTTTATGGATGGATTAAGAAACCCGCTCGCCAACCCTCATTATGAGATACACTATGTTACCACAAGACTCTGTACAAAGTCCCCACCAAGAAGGCCCTCACCAGGTGTGCCTCTGGACCTTGGACTTCCTGGGCTTCAAAACTATAATTTTTTTTTTTTTAAATAAATTACCCAGTTTCAGATATTCTGTTATGAGCAACAGAAAATATACTAATACTGTATTATTAAATATTTCCTTTTTTGTCCATTGGATACATCGGCTATTCTCAGTTCTATCAGCACCAATGCGTGTGTGTGTGTGTGTGTGTGTGTGTGTGTAAAATTGTAATTCTTCCCTGTACTCTAAGTGAAGTTTACTCTGTCACTGCATATCTACGTAATTTTAAAAATAAATCAATACAATGTTGCAACACTAATATAAATAAGAAATAAAAGAAAAAAACTGTCAAGAATGTGTTTCAATATAGAAGTACACAGATGTGCTCATAAATATGAAAAAAAAGTTATCATTAAGTAGTCTTAAATGGACTTAATATCCTGACAGAGATGAGTTGTGTTGGTAACTCAGATACCTCCTTTGGAGTTGGCATGGTTGGTGCGATATTGCAAATTGTAAACAGCTCTTTATTAAGTTGAAAAATAAAGTAGATACTTCCATTAATTCATAAGGTAGTTATGTTACTGGGAAGTTTAATGTAATTAGAATCCCTTTCTTTAAGTATTTTGTGAAAACATACAAACCTGACAGAGGTTCTAGGTTCATAATAAGTTTTTTTTAAATACATGAATGCCCAAAAAGACATTTGAAAATTGTGTGGGACACCAGCTTTCTCCCCCTTTTTATGGGTCTATATCACTAATTGCAGTGAATTTTAATCAATGTTCACTGTCTTCTAAATATCTGCAGCCACTAACTCACGTGTCAGCTAAAAATATTCCCTCAAACTTCCAATATTCTCCACTGGTAACTAAAGCTGATATGGTATATGAAAATGGTATTGTTGCAGAACTTTATTTTTTCCTACATTTTATTAGAATGAATTTGATACATTTTTCATAGGTTTAAAAACCACTTATGTTTTCTTTTTTTTGATCTCCCAGTTTACCACCTTTATCCATATTTATTTGGGAGTTGATATTTTTATAATTAATTTCAATGCAATTTCTGTATGTAATGAAGATCAAATCTTTGTGGTTGGAATCACAAGTCTCACCAGTTTTTCTTTGTTTTTAACCCTGAATGGTTTTTGTTGTTTTTTTTCTAGCACCTTGGTTTGTGTGTTTGATTGTTTTTCCTACTGTTTATTTTCTAATTATTTTGATGTAATTTTTCTAACTTTCTCAGTAGGCTCTTTTTGTTTGCATTCTTAGTTGATTATCAGTAGTAGTATTACATTTTAAAAATTTTCCTCTGAGTTTAAGCTGTATCCTCTGGAAATTGTTTATTTTTAGTGTTTGCTAAAGTATGGAATATCTATTCTTGTTTTCTCTCTGACCCCAGAATTGCTTAGAGAGTATTTTGAAATTTCTATAAACGAGGTGTTTTCAATTTGTATTTTGTTATTTTAATTTCTGAATCATGCACTGTGATGAGAAAATAATTTCCATACTACTTCTACTTTTTTGTAAATTATTTAGGATTTCTTTATGGCATAATACAAATGTACTACACAGTTCTCTATAAATTGATAAATAGACGATGATAGATAATAGATACTTAGTTATAATATTGAGATATGTATCATTGTATTATGAGATATGTATGAGTTCAACATTTATTTATATTATATGCATAAGTCATAAAAAATGATAATAGTAGCATGTTTTCTATTCTATACCCTCATTCCATTCATGTTTTTAAATCCATTGCAAGATATTTCATGAGAGTCTCATTTTCTCTGTGTCAAGATTTATGTATTTTTCTATTATTGTTCATCTTCTGTTAGTAAGGTTTGATTATCTTTGTCTTCTATATTTAAAACAGCTTTGTATCAATGGTTCTTAGTTTCTCTGTATTACTAATCATAACAAGTTGGAGTTTCCCGGCTTGACTATTTGCAGAGGTTTCTTAGGGGTGAGTTGGGAAAGTGTCTAGATGACTGTCTCCTTTTCTGCTGTTTCAGAGGCCATACAATTATCCTTTATATAGCCATGTTGCTCATGTTTTTCTTAATCCAACTAAAGCAGGGTCATTTGGTTTTCCACATCAAATAAAACAGGACATGAATTTGTGTTGGGGATTTCTGAGGTTGTCTGCTGCTTGGCCCTTTCACTTCCTAGATACAGCTTGTGTTCAAACTCAACTTTGAAGAAATGTAATACGTGCATTTTGGAGTTCATAAATTATACTGTCTTCCAATTTCACTAACAATGTTGTTGACCATGACTTTATAATTTATATTTTTCTTGTTGCTTTATTTGATTTCCAGGAGAAAAAGAGGAATATAGTGGCTCACAGAGTAATGTTTACACTGAAGTTCTACACTATTTTATATCCCTATAAGTGCATTTTTAGTTTTCCCTTTAAAATATAATTAATATATTATGTTAATTTTCTTTCAGAAAAAAATAGCATTTTAGTAACACTGCAATACGTACCACTTCAAAAAACAAAAACAACAACAAAAAAAACCTTACCTTTTTTATGAAGAAAGTGTTATGTCATAGTTTGAAATAGAATATTGGACTTAATTGGGCATTTTCTTTTTCAGAGATATACATTGACCATATTATAAAAAATGACAGGAAATTATTTATAACTGACTAAATTATCTTGGATGTTTTCTACCAATTTGTTGATAGCCAGTAATAGTTTAAACTGTTCACATTTGCGGGAGAAAAGAGTTTTGAGTAATTAATAATGGTGTAAGGTATTTTTTCTTCACTTAGTGAGCTAAAATTTTTCTGATGATATACTAAGGATTAAAATAACTAACTCCTAATTATAAACCAGTAACCTAAATATGACACTTTATTCAGTTCACTCAACTTACAAAATAAATAAATCTTATTTCATGGAGGTATGTGTTGGAGGTGCATTTCTATAACATTTTTAATATTCTAAATATGTACTGCATATTTCTCTCTTTATAAACGAGAGAACAATAATCATCTTACTGAGATTTTAAAAGAGAAAGATAAAGAACAAAACAAAACCCAGGAAAACCGCATGCTAACACATCACTGGAAATAGAATTTGAATGTTTTCCAAATAGACTATTGTAGCTTTTCTTACATGCGGCAGACATTTTCATTAAATAGCTTCCTTGGTAATAAATTGTATATTTACTAGGGCTTTGTTTGCAGTGTCCCTGTGAGACGATACATCAAGTTCAAAAGCATCAATAAAAGTGACTTTAATATCGAGGAAAAACCTGATGCAGCTGTTTGTTTTCCAGCAGTGCCAGTGACTCATAAATAAAAAAGTAAGGCAGGCATACCTAGAGCAAAGTGGCTGTATTATCCTTTCTATGGCTCTCTTACCAGTAAATCAGTTACTGACTTCAGATTTCTTAGAAAATCTCCCTGCTAGTTCCAGACAATGTTCAAGTCTAAAACAATAACAATGGCAACAAAATCATTCACCAAATAGGTGATGTTTCTAAATTAATATTTACTTTCTAAGAATTATTATAAAATTTTGCATAACTTAAGGTTTTAAGATCTCATTATTTGAGAAAAAAGGAATGTTTCTCTGATTCATACCTGGAAGAGTCAATCAAAATGGATATTAAACCAAAGAAACAATGCCTTAAAAAATCCAGAAAAGAATGATATCTTGAACTTTATCAGTCACTTTTCAAAGAAATCAACATTTTAATATATTTGTCTTTACAAAATCTCTTATATTTATAGAGGTAGACATTACTGCCCTAGGGGAAATAGGTACTTTTTTTTCATCATAGAGTCATAAATGGAGTCTGAACTAAAATATAAGAATCTCTACTCCCAGACTGGAGTTATGTTAATATATTGTGTTGTATTCTTAAATAAGTGAAATTTGTACTCCCACTGTCCAGCCTCAAGGCTACTTGACTATGAAAAAAAGGCTGCTCATATAAGTTCCAGGAAAAGTTTATCTCCTTGGTTAATTTTGCGTAAATCCCCCCAATCACCCCAACAATGCCAATACTTATATATTCTATCCAAGAAGTAGATTTCTCATCTACATTCTTTAGTTTGTACAGTCTTTGTCACTTTCTGCGTTTTTATTGCAACTCTTTTTTTATGCTGCCCATAGTGATACACATTTCTCTGTCTTACTGTTCTTTGTATTTCATTTGCTATGAATAAAATGTTGAATATTAACTTATAGTTTAATGGGAAAATTATTTCAACATTTCTCATCTTCCAAGGACATTTTTTGTTATAAGCTTTAACATCTGCTGATGAGAGTTGCAGTTATCTCACAGCACTTGGAAGACAAGATTTGGGGGTCAAGATACTTTCCTGCTAATTCTAACATCAAAGCCCAGGGAGGCTGCATAATCTGCCTGTACAGTAGGACTCTTTTCCTACTAGCTGTTCTAGAAGTATTGTATTATTCCCTACTCTCCAAAGTCTTCATGAAGAAAATTATTGTAATGGTGAATATAAATCTCAATTGTAAGAGAAATTCCATTGGCATCAAATTTTTAATTTTAAATTTGTCAAAACATATCCTGTAAGACAACACTTTTTGTTTAATGGTACTATTTATTTCATTTATAAGAACACATGCTGAGGTATGAGAAGAAATGTGTGTGTGTGTGTTAAGAGCCAGAGATGATGAGATTATTGGGTTAGGGAGGAGAAGCTAGTTATTACATTATAAATTCCATAATTTGATTTGTCTGTTTCTCTTTCCTCTGAATACAATGCAGGGACATTAAACACTTCTGTTCACTGTCTAGATCTGAGTGTTCCATATCAGTCATATTATTGGCAGGCTTTTTATTGTTCTAAAACACTGAATCTCTAAGAGCAGTGTGTTTATAAAGAAAAATTAAGAAATACTCAATCTTCATCTATTTTTGCTCAAAAATTTGTATCATCAAATGTTCTCTTGCTAAGCCTAATAAAAAGACATCAATATGTACAGCTCTCTCTTATCTGGTAACTTTCATATTTTTATGTATGAAATCAAAGGGGTTTATCTGTGTACAACAGTCTTAAAATGATAATTCCAAACATTTAATTTATTCCTAACGTGTGTCCTATTTGATCTTCAGTTCCATACAGTTGAAATCATTATTCTCATTTCATGAACAGAGAAACTGAGACTGAAAAGCAATGTAAATTGACAATGTCACACAATTAGGAAATGGCAACATGTGTTTGGGCTTAAGTCTATTCAACATGGTAAACTCTTTCTAACACTTAATCTACCAGTGGTAGTAAAAATACAAACATTGAATTGTTAATGTGCAAATGTCTTAATAATACATATCAGATCATTTTGTTGCTCATATATTACTTGAGATAAAATCTAAAAATGTTACTACGTTCTACAAGATCATACATAATCTCACCTCTGTCTTCTTTAGCTTCATCTACCATCATTCCTCCTGCTCTCTACATTTAAAATACACACCGTCATCTTTATAGTTCCTTTAATATTCTCTGCTCTTTTGTCTTTCACAGACTATTCTTTGGGAGTAGATTTGTTTTTCCTTTTTCACTCACCTCTCTGCCTACTTATTTCTTACCCATTTTTCAGTTCCTCACTCAAACATCTTTCTGCTTCAGATATCTCTCTGCCTCAGATTATGTCCCTGATATATCACCATAATGAAAAGTTCTTAATTGCTGTTTTCACAGGTGATAATTAGATAGTTATTAGTGTGATTAGTCTTTTGAATTTTGTTTTCTACTAGACTGTCATTTCCTTGTGGGCACAGTGTGTGTCCATGTTGTTTCATCATTGTGTCCTAAGTGCATAGCATAGTTTCTCACACATAGTAGATAATCAGTTATTGACTAGAGAGTGCATGTATGCATAAAAGAACGCCTCAAATTTCATTTGCTTTGAGACATTCTTCTCTATGTGGATTCGGAGTAATTTTTGTCTTTTCAGGGTGTTTACTTTCAAAATATTATTAAAAATCCCCAGAGGGCTTAGGTAGGGCCAAAGATTGAAAGAGAAATTGTGAGACTCTTAAACGTCTGGTTTCAACAGTACTTGAAAGAAAAATATGTCAATGTCACCTATTTGTTTAAACTTGCACCAGACATCCACCCCACATTCTCGGTTCTACCTGTGGAGATAATTTTGTGCCACTAACCTCCCTCTATCTGGTAGGTCAAACAGTCACCTAATTATCCTTAGGGCAGTTGGAAGTCTGTTCACAGCAGCCACCATGAAAATAATTAGTTTTCTGTGTAAATTTTGCAATGTGCTTCAAAGGAAGAAAAACAATTTTCTGTGTCTGTATTCTCTACAAGAATTCAAATGGAATTTAAAAAGCAACCAATAGAAAGAAACCTCACAAATTATACTTTATAACAAATAAATTTTGAAGGATGTGAAGATATTGCATCATGATATGAGGACAGGATTCTATAAAAGGGAACATTAATAGGTGAAGCATGGGATTTTTAGGGTGATGAAACTATTCTATATGACAACATATGGTGGATATATGACATTATGCATTGGTCAAAACCTATAGAATATACAACACAGTGAGGGAATCTTATGTAATCATGGGTTTTTAAAGCAAACCCAAATGAAACAGGACAATAGTCTGAGCTCCATTTTCTTTTCTTTGTCCATTTATTTATTTACTTGTTTATTACTTTAATAATTCTCTGAAAAAGAAACTTTTGCATTATTATAAAAGATGGCCTTTGGATATTTAAGGGAGGTGAGAGAAATGTATGTGTAAATTGATGGTGGATTTTAAAAATATTTTTGATTAATTTATATATGTATTACAGTCCTATAAGGATGTAGATTGAAATGCTAAATATTTCCAAAAAGCTTATAAGCAAAAAGAATGCTCTTCTGACCTGTAACTTCTTGTTTTTGCTTGTTACTCCTCACTGGCCACAGCTTTCATCTCATACACCTATTTATTTAATTCTTTGTATTGAATTTTGTCAAAAGAGAAATGTATTGCATTTTCTCAATCGAGAATTTTGCTGTATTCTGCAATATCCCACCTTTCAGTATTCTTTCTCTTCTATCCTCACAGTGTAATTATCTTACTTTTTGGTTGTATCAATTTTTGGAGCTACTCTCATGTGATTATGTCAACAATTTCACAGCTAAAGCCTCTAGTACAATATGAATATTTTATCTTTTTCCTCTATTTAACAACTACCTTCTAGGTTTTTAAAATGTATTATTCTAAGTTTTTATCACATATTTGTCCCAAAGTCTGCACCAAAAATCTATATCACTTCTCAACTTGTTTTGGTTTATTTTTCAAAAACAAAACACAAATTAACTATTTCTTTTTCTTTTTGGAGGTTTATTTCCTGAAAACTTTTATCCTTCTGCTGCTGTCTGGACTATTTGCTCGGTAGTGAGAATGCACAGCTGTCAAAAAAAGAAATCTCAGGATGTCAGTTGTACATCCTAACTACAGTTATGAATAAAGCTGGCATCAATATTTATATTCAGATATTTTTGTGAACATACTGTTTAACCCAATTGGAGTGTGATTGCTAGATCATATGGTTAGACAATCTTTAGCTTTGCCAAAATGTCTTCCAAAGTGGTTGTACCAGTTCTCATTCCCACCGAATATAAATGAGTTCCTCTTATGCTGTATCCTCACTAGTATTTTATATTACCACTGGTTTTTTTTTTAATTTTAGCTATTTTATAGACTTACAGGGATAACTCATTCTAGTTTTAACTTACAATTTTCTTATGACATATGATGCTGCACATTTTTCATGTGCATTTTTGGGTATCATTTGTGACTGTATTTATGTGATCATAAACTTCTGTACTCTATTCTATTCTACTGATGTATTTATTTATTTTTATTTTATTAAAAATATTTTAACTGTACAAATTTGTGGAGTATGCAATGTTATTTCAATACATGTCTATACTGCACAATGATTCACTTAGGGTGGATAGCATAGTTTTTACCCATTAGTCCACCCCTTTTCCTCCTCCACACACCCCCCACCTCTGATAACCATTATTCTACTTTTGACTTCTATGAAAACCAATTTTTTTCTTTTTAGATTTCACATATGAGTGATACCATGCAGTATTTGTCTTTTCGTGCCTAACTTACTTCACTTAACATGATGGTTCCTAGTTTCATCCGTGTTGCTGCAGATGATTGGATATAATTTTTTTTAATAGCTGAGTAGTTTTCCATTATGTATGTATACCATAGTTTTTTAATACATTCATCCATTGATGGACATTTAGGTTGATTCCATCTGTTGACTATTGTGAATAGTGCTGTGATGAAAATGGGAGTCCAGGTGTCTTTTTGATAAATTGATTTCATTTCCTTTGGGTACATATCCAGTAGTGGGATAGCTGGGTGGTAGGGTAGCTCTACTTTTAGTTCTCTGACAAAATCCCATACTGTTTTCCTCAGTGGCTATACCAATTTATACTCCCATCAGCAATGTAGAAGAGTTCCTTTTTCTCTACATCCTCTCCAGCATTTGTTATTATTATTTTTTTTTTTTTGTCTTGTTAATAATAGCCATTCTAACTGGAGTCAGATATTTCATTCTGGATTTAATTTGCATTTCACTGATCATTAGTAATGTTGAGCATTTTTTTCATGTGCCTATTGGCCATTTGCATGCCTTTGTTTGAGAAAAGCCTGTTCAGGTCCTTTGCCCATTTTGTAACTGGGTTATATGTTGTTTTCCTTTTGAATAGTTTAAGCTCCTTATACATTCTGGATATTAGCCCCTTGTCTGATGTGTAGTTTACAAACACTTTCTCCTATTCTGTAGGTTGTCTCCTAATTTTGTTGACAGTATTCCTTGCTGCATAGAAGCTTTTTAATTTGATGTAGTCTAATTTATGTATTTTTGCTTTGGTTGCCTGTGCCTTTGTAGTCTTACTCAAAAAAGAGCTGCCCACTTTCATTTTGTGTAGCATTTCCCCTGTTTTCTTCTAGTAGTTTCAGAGTTTCAGTTTTTAATATAGGTCTTTGACCCATTCTGAGTTTATTTTTGTGTATGGTGAGACACAGGGGTCTAGATTCAATCTTCTCCATGTGTGTGGATATACAATTTTCCCAGCATCATTTGTTATATAGGCTGTATTTTCCCATTGTATATTTTTAGCACCTTTGTCAAAAATCAGTTGGCTTAAAGTGCATAGGTTTATTTCTGGGCCATCTGTTCTATTCCGTTGGTCAATTTGTCTGCTTTTATGCCAGTGCCATGCTGTTTTGGTTGTTACAGCTCTGTAGTATATATAATATTTTGGTGGAGTCATTAGGTTCTTCTATGTATAGGAACATGTCATCTGCAAATAGGGATATTTTGACTCTCTCTTTTCCAATTTGGATGTCCTATATTGCTTACTCTTGACTTACTGCTCAGGCTAAAACTTCTAGTACTATATTGAATATGAGTGGGAAAAGTGGGCATGCTTGTCTTGTTCCAGATATAAGAGGAAAAGATTCCAATTTTTGTCATTTAGTATTATACTAGCAGTGGGTTTGTAGTATATGGCCTTTATTGTGTTAATGTGCACTCCTTCTATACCTAATTTTGTTGAATGTTTTTATTATGAAGATGTATTGAATTTTATCAAATGCTTTTTCTGCATCTGTTGAAATGAGCATATTTTTGTCTTTCATTCTGTTGATGTAATGCATCACATTTACAGATTTACATATGGTGAACCATCCTTGTACCCCTGGGATGAATCCCACTTGATCATGGTCTACGATCTTTTTAATGTGTTGCTGGACTCTGTTTGCTAGTATTTTATTGAGGCCTGCTCTGATGTGGACCTGGGGAAGTCCTGCCAGTGGTCTTTATGGCCTTTGGGCTGGCATAGTGCACTCCAAAGCCCTCCTATTCCCTGCAAACTCCAAGCAGGTTTATGCGAAGGTTGCCATGACTTTTTCTGGCCTCAATCCATGTGTAACAGCTACTTCCTGACTCTGTACCAGGCTGGCTCAGAATAATAGGTGCCATACCTATACCCTCTCACTCTTAACTCTCTTGCCTTCACAAACTCCATGGGTCTCTCCTCCTCTTCCCCCAGCTCCAGTGATTCCAGGCTGGCAGTCCTCTTTTTAATAGCTGTAAATTGATTACTTGTGGGGAGAAGCTGGGAATCATCTTGATGTTGTCACTCTCCCTAATTATTTTTTGCCAATACTACACTGTATTGATTACTGTAACTTTATAGTGAATCTTGAAGTTGGGAAGTGTGAGTCCTCCGATTTGTTCTTCTTCAATATTGTGTTGGCTATTCTTGGTCTTTTGTTTTTCCATAGAAAATTTAGATTCATTTTGCCAATATCTGCAAAATAACTTGCTGAGTTTTTTTTTTCCCATATTGGAAATAATTTACATCTGTACAGTATTGAAGCTTACCATCCATAATCATGGACTATCTCTTCGTTTACTTAAACTTTTGAAATTTTTCTCTTCAGAGTTTTGTACTTTTTTTTTCATATAGTTGTGATATATATTTTATTAGGTTTAGACCTAATCATTTCATGGTTTTGGTGCTAATGTAAGTAGTATTTCATTTTAATTTTTATATTACAGTTGTTCATTGCAACTGACTTTTGTTATACTAATCTTGAATTCTACGACCTTGTTATAATTGTTCATTTGTTTCAGGAGTTTTTATTTGTATTTATATTGGGGTTTTTATTTGTATTTTATTGATTCTTTGGAATTGTCTATATAAACATCATGTCTTCTGAGAACAAAGATTTATTTCTTCATTCTCATTCTGTATATATTTTATTTTGCCTTTTGTCTTATTGCATTAGGTAGGATTTCCAGTGCTCTGTTAGAAAGAGGGTGCCCTTTTTCCTTTTGTAGGAGGAAAGCAACTTTTTCTCACCATTAAGTATGATATTAGTTGAATTTTTCTGTAGATGTTCTTTATGATGTTGAGAAAGTTCCCCTCTATTCTGAGAGTTTTTATCCTGAATTACTGGTAAATTTTGTCAAATGCTTTTCCTGCATTTATATATGATCATATGATTTTTATTTTGTGGACTGTTGGTTGTAATGGACTGCATTAATTAATTTTCAGATCTTGAACCAGATACATGGGATGTATCCCACTCGGACCTGATATATAATTATTTTTCATATACTGTTCCATTTGGTTTGCTAATGTTTTATTGAGAATGTCTGCATTTATGTTCGCAAAAGCTATTCGTCTGTGGTTTTCCTTTCTTATAGTAATCTGGGTTTGGTATTAGGTAATGGTGGCTTATAGATGGAGTTGCAGAATGAATGTTTGTGTCACTCAAAAATTCATGCGTTGAAGTCCTAACTCCCAATGTGATAGTTTTAGTGGGTAGGTCTTTGGGAGGTAATTAGGTTTAAATGAGGTCATGAGGGTAGAGTTTCCAGGATGAGATTAATGTCTTTAAAAAGAGAAGAAAAGACACCAGAGCTTCCTTTCTCCAGCATGTGAGGATACAGTTAAAAAGCAGCCATCTGCAAGGTAGAAATCAGGCCCTCCTAAAACCCAACTGTATTAGCCTGTTTCTGTTGTGTATAACAATATATACAGAACTGGGTAATTTGTAAGAAAAAAAAATTTATTGCTTATATTGGGGGGTCTAACGAAAATTTTTAGCTAAGGCCCCCAGCACGGTAACCACCTCCTGCTTCTGTAAAGCTGCTCACTCAAGACCCTAGTCTGTGTGACTCTGCCTGGATACAGACAGGGCCAATAAGAAAGCCTGCATGCCTACCTAAGAAAAGTATAAAACTACAACCCTCCCTGCACTCAAGGTCCCAGGATTTATTACTTGAGTTTGCCTGAGTCCCGCTAGCATAATAAACTTCCTGATTCTCCAACTCTCTGAGTGTCTGAAGTTTCCTTGCCAAGTTCTTTCCATAACACTTACAGTTTCAGAGCCCAAAGTACAGGGAATACATCTAGGAGGGTCTTCTTTGGTGGTGGCTTTACAGCAATGCAAGGGTCTCACATGGCAGAAAATGGCAGAACAGAGAGATGGAGAGACTTTCATATGCTCTCCTTATAAAGCTCACAGAACCAGACCCTTGAACTACCATTATAAATCCATTCACGATGGCATGGTCCAACAGTCCAATCACTACTTCAAGGCCCCACCTTTCAATTACCGTAATAGGATTTCCCACTCTCTTTACATCATCAAAGTGGTAACTAAGTTTTAGGGAGATATCGATTCACAGCACTGACTGTGCTGGCATCCTGAACTTGGACTTCCCTGTCTCCAAAATTGTGAGGAATAAATGTCTGTTGTTGGAGCCATCCAGTCTATGGTATTTTGTTGTAGCAGCCTGAGCTAAGACAAAGGGTTAAAATGTGTTCCCACTTTTTCCATTTTCTGAAAAATATTGTAGAGATTATTATCAATTCTTCTTTAATTTTGGTAGAATTTACCAGTGAAACAGTCTGGACCTTCTGCTTTTTTGTTTGGGATGTTAATAATTATTGATTCAATTTCTGTAAGAGATACAGGCTGATTTTGATTATCTGTTTGAACTTGTGTGAGTTGGTAGTGTGTTTTTTCAAGGAATTAGTCCATTTCATCTAAGTTATCAAATTTTGGGGCATGGAGTTGTTCACACTCTTTCTTTGTTGCCCTTTTAGTGGTCATAGTTTCAGTAATAATGAACCTTCTTTTATTTCATGTATTAGCAATTTTTATCTTCTCTCTTTTATTTTTGGTTCACATGGCAAGATATTTGTCATTTTATTGAACTTTCAAAGAACCAGCTTTTGGTTTTATTCATTTTCTCTCTTGATTTCCTATTTATTGTTTTACTGATTTCTATTCTAATTTTTTAATATACTTTTTGTCTTGTTTGCTTTAAACTTCTGTTGATCTTTATTTCTCTAATTTTCTTAGAAGAAAGGAAGGTTAGATTAGTGATTTTACAATTTTCTTCTTTTCTAATATATACATTCAATGCTATGGGTTCCCTTATAAGCACTGTTTGCTTTCAGAGCATCTCATAAATTTTGATAAATTTTATTTTTATTTTCATTTAATTCAGTTTTTTAAAATTTATTCTGAGACTTCTTTTTTGGCCCATGTGTTATTTTTTTATTTTTTATTTTTTTATATTTTATTTTATTTTGTCGATATACAATGTGGTTGATTATTGTGGCCCATTACTGAAACCTCCCTCCCTCCTCCCTCTCCCCCCTCCTTCCCAACAATGTTCTTTCTGTTTGCTTGTCGTATCAAATTCAAGGAATAGCAATTGTTATGTCTCCCCCCCCCCGGTTTTGTGTGTGTGTGTGTGTGTGTGTGTGTGTGTGTGTGTGTGTGTGAATTTATTTATTTATTTTTAGCTCCCACCAATAAGTGAGAATGTGGTATTTCTTTTTCTGTGCCTGACTTGTTTCACTCAATATAATTCTCTCTAGGTCCATCCATGTTGTTGCAAATGGCAGTATTTCATTCTTTTTTATAGCTGAGTAGTATTCCATTGTGTAGATAGACCACATTTTCCGTATCCACTCATCTGATGAATGGAAATCATCAAGTCGAAGGTTGACCCATGTGTTATTTTGAAATGTGTATTTAATTTCCAAATGTTCTGGAATTTTCCAGGTCTCTCTCTGTAATCTCTTGTTTAATTCCATTGTTGTCTGAGAGCATACTTTATATGATTTCTCTTCTGTTAAATTTGTTATGGTGTGATTTATGGCACAGGATTTAGTCTGTCTTTGGCAAAGCAATCCTGAGCAAAAACAATAAAACTGGAGGCATAACATTACCAAACTTCAAATTATATTATTTTTTTTGCTCAGGATTGCTTTGGCTATTTGTGATCTTTTGTTGTTCCATATGAATTTTAGGATTTTTTTCTATTTCTGTGAAGAATGTCATTGATGTTGTGATGAGGATTTCATTGAATCTGTAGATTGCATTGTGGGATTTTCACCACATTAATTCTTCCAATCCATGAACAAGGAATATCTTTCCATTTTTGGTGTCTTCTTTAATTTCTTTCAGTAGAATTTTGTAATTCTCATTGTAGAGTTCTTCCACCTCTTTGGTTAAATTTATTCCTAGGTATTTTATTCTTTTGGTAGCTATTGTAAATGGGCTTGCTTTCTTGATTTCTTTTTTGCTTGTTTGTTGTTGATGTGCAAAAATGCTATTGATAATGTGTATTGATTTTGTATCCTGCAAATTTACTGAATTTGTTTATCGGTTCTTGGAGGTTTTTTGGTAGATACTTTAGGTCTTTCTACATATAAGATCATGATATCTACAAATAGTGACAATTTGACTTTGTCTTTTCCAGTTTGGATGCTCTTTATTTCTTTCCCTTGCCTGATTGCTCTGGATACTTCCAACATTAAGTTGAATAGTAGTGGTGAGAATATCATCCTTGAGTTGTTCCTGTTAAAGGAAAAGCTTTCAGTTTTTCCCCATTCAGAATGATGTTGGCAGTAGGTTTGTCATATATGGCTTTTATTGTGTTGAGATACTTCCCTTCTATACCTATTCTGTTGAGGGTCTTTATCATGAATGGATGCTAAATTTCATCAAGAACAATCTAATCCCAAAACTAGTAGATGGAAAGAAATAATTAAGATTAGAGCAGAAATGAATGAAACAGAGACCAAAAGAATGATACAAAAAGTCAATGAAACAAAAAGTTGGTGTTTTGAGAGGATAAACAAAATACACAAGCGACTGGTCAGACTCACTAAAAAAAGAAGAGAGAAGACCCAGATAACAAAAATCAAAAATTAAAAAGGAGGCATTACGACTGATACCACAGAAATACAAAGACTCGGGAGACTCATTAGAGACTATTATGAACAATCACGCACCAACAAATTCAAAAACCTGGAGAAAATGGATTAATTTCTGGACACATAAACTACCAAGGCTAAACCAAAAAGAAATACAAAACCTGAACAAATCAATAACAAGCAAATGAAATTGAAGCAGTAATCAGCAGTCTCCCAAGAAAGCAAGCCCAGGACCAGATGGCTTCACTGCTGAATTCTACCAATCCTTTAAAGAGGAATTATCACCAATCCTTCTCAAACTATTCCAAGAAATTGAAAAAGAGGCCATTCTCCCAAGTTCATTTTATGAGGCCAGTATTACACTGATACCCAAACCAGACAATGACCCAACAAAAAAGTAAAGGCTACATTCCAAGGTCCTTGATGAACATAGATACAAAAATCCTCAACAATGTGTTAGCAAACAGAATACAAAATCATATCAAAAAAAACTATAAACCATGATCAAGTGGGATTCATTCCAGGGATGCAAGGATTTTTCAACAAATGTAAATCAATAAATGTGATACACCACATCTAAATAAATAAAGAAATAGCTATATAAATAAATAAATAAGGACAAAAAACATTTGATCATCTTCTCTGGTTTTAAGTGAGCATTTTATATGAATCCATTTTCCCTCCTCTCAGCATATCAATTATACTTCTTTTAACAATAATTTTAGCTATGACCCATGGTTCACAATGTATTTTTTCAATGAGTATAAGTTCACTTTCAAATAACACTGTACCACCTGAAGGGTAGTGCAGGTACCTTATAATAATGTATTCTTAACTTCTCCCTCCAACCACTATAATATTGCTGCCATTCATTTCACTATCCATAGCAACATACATTGTTTTTATTATTATTTTGAATGAACAGTTTTCTATTAGATAAGTTAAGAACAAGAAAAATAAAATTTTACTTTAACTTCATTTATTCCTTTTCTGACACTCTTTCTTCTTGTAGATCTGAGTTACTGACCTATATCATTTTCCTTCTCTCTGAAGAACTTCAGAGACTTTTGTTGCAAGGTAAGTCTACAATCAACTAATTCCCAGAGTTTGTTTGCCTGAGGAAGATCTTTTTTCTTCTCCACCTTTGAGGGATAATTTTGCTGAGTACAGAGTTCTAGATTGGTGAGTTTTTACTTTCAATATTTCAAATATCTATTTCACTCTGTTCTTGCTTGCATGGCTTTTGATGAAAAATCTAATAGAATTTTTATCTTTGTCTCTCTATAGGTAAGATCATATTTCTTCCTCTCACCTGCCAACCTCCACCATATCCAAGTGTTTTCAAAATTTTCTCTTGTATCAATTTAAATAAATAAAATACAGTGAGAATTATTCTTTTTTTCCTACTAAATCTATAGAATATTACCTGTATTAGTCCATTCATGTTGCTTATAACCAAATACCTGGAACTGAGTGATTGTAAAGAAAATGAAATTTATTGTTTACAGTTTCTGAGGCTGGGGAGTCCAAAGTCCATCTGGTGGTGGGGACAGTGACCTAGTGATCTAACTTTGCAAGATGGTGGAAGCAGAGAGAGCAGAGAGAGTGAGCTTCACCTCTTTCTTCTGTCTTTTCTTTTTCGTTAATTTAATTTCATTTTGTCAATATACAATGTTGTTGATTATTGTGGCGCATTACCAAAACCTCCCTCCTTCCTCCCTTTCGCCCCTCCCTCCCAACAACCTCCTATCTGTTTGCTTGTCATATCAACTTCAAGGAATTGTAATCGTTGTGTCTTCTTCACTCTCCCCCCAGTTTGTGTATTTATTTATTTATTTTTAGCTCCCACAAATAAGTGAGAACATGTGATATTGCTCTTTCTGTGCTTGACTTGTTTCACTTAATATAATTCTCTCTAGGTCCATCCATGTTGCTGCAAATGACAGTATTTCATTCTTTTTTATAGCAGAGTAGTATAGCATTGTGTAAATATACCACATTTTCCTTACCCACTCATCTGATGATGGACATTTTGGCTGGTTCCAACTCTTAGCTATTGTAAAGAGTGCAGCAATGAACATTGGAGAACAGGTATACCTTCGACTTGATGACTTCCATTCCTCTGGGTATATTCCCAGCAGTGGAATAGCTGGGTCATATGGTAGGTCTATCTGCAATTGTTTGGGGAACCTCCATACCATTTTCCATAGAGGCTACACCATTTTGCAGTCCCACCAACAATATATGAGAGTTCCTACTTCTCCACAACCTCACCAGCATTTATCATTCACAATCTATTGGATATTAGCCATCCTAACTGGGATAAGATGGTTTCTCAGTGTAGTATTGATTTGCATTTCCCAAATGCTGAGTGACATTGAGCATTTTTTCATGTGTCTGTTGACCATTCATATATCTTCTTTTGAGAAATGCCTATTTAGCTCTTTTGCCTATTTTTTAATTGGGATACTTGTTTTTTTGTTGTAAACTTGTTTCATTTCCATGTATATTCTGGATATTAATCCTTTGTCAGATGTATATTTTGCAAATATTTTTTCCCACTCTGTTGGTTGTCTTTTAACTCTGCTAATTGTTTCTTTTGCTGTGCAGAAGCTTTTTAGTTTGATGTAATCCCATTTACTTATTTTTCCTTTGGTTGCCCATGCTTTTGGAGTCGTATTCATGAAGTCTGTGCCCAGTCCTACTTCCTGAAGTGTTTCTCCTATGTTTTCTTTAAGAAGTGTTATTGTTTCAGGGTGTATATTTAAATGCTTAATCCATTTTGAGTTGATTTTCATATATGGTGAGAGGTATGGGTCTAGTTTCATTCTCCTGAATATGGATATTCAGTTATCCCAGAACCATTTGCTGAAGAGGCAGTCTCTTCCCCAGTGTATAGGCTTGGTGCCTTTGCGAATGATCAGATGGCTTAGGTGTGTGGGTTGATTTCTGGATTCTCTTTTCTATTCCATTGGTCAGTGTGTCTGTTTTTATGCCAGTACCAGGCTGTTTTGGTTATTATAGCATTGTAGTATACTTTAAAGTCCGGTAGTGTTATGCCTCCAGCTTTATTTTTATTTATTTATTTATTTATTTATTTTGCTCAGCATTGCTTTGGCTATTCCATATAAATGTCTGGATAGATTTTTCCCTTTCTGAGAAAAATGTCATTGGAATTATGATGGGGATTGCATTGAATTCGTAGAGCACTTCGGGTAGTATGGACATTTTCACAATGTTGGATCTTCCAATCCAAGAGCACGGGATATCTTTCCATCTTCTTGTGTCCTCTTTAATTTCTCTCAATAATGGTTTGTATTTCTCATTATAGAGATTTTTCACATCCTTGGTTAACTCTATTCCTAAGTATTTTATTTTTTGGTGGCTATTGTAAATGGGCTAGCTTTCTTGATATCTTTTTCTGCATGTTCACTATTGGAGAACAGAAATGCTACGGATTTTTGTGTGTTGATTTTGTATCCTGCTACTTGGCTGAAATCATTTATCAACTATAAGAGTTTTTTTTGTAGAGGATGTAGGCTGTTTGATATATAGGATCATGTCATCTGCAAACAGGGAGAGGTTGATTTCATCTTTTCCAATCTGGATGCCTTTATTTCTTTCTCTTCTCTGATTGCTCTATCTTGTACTTCCAACACTACGTTGGAAAGGAGTGGTGAGAGTGGTCACCCTTGTCCAGTTCCTATTCTTAAAGGAAACGCTTTAAGCTTTACCCCATTCAGGATGATATTGGCAGTGGGTTTATCACATATGGCTTTAATTATGTTGAGATACTTTCCATATATACCTAACTTGTAGAGAGTCTTTATCATGAATGAGTGTTGAATTTTATCAAATGCTTTTTCAGCATCTATAGAGATTATCATAATGGTCCTTGTGTATGATTTTATTCATATGGTGTATCACATTTATTGATTTGTGTATGTTGAACCAACCTTGCATTCCCGGGATGAATCCCACTTGATTGTGGTGTATAATTTTGCATATGTATTGCTGTATTCTGTTAGCTAGTGTTTTATTGAGGATTTTTGCATCTATATTCATCAAGGAAATTGGCCTGTAGTTTCCTTTTTTAGTTGTGTCTTTACCTGGTTTTTGGTATCAGGGTGATGTTTGCTTTGTAGAATGAGTTTGTGAGAATTGCCTCTGTTTCAATGTTTTGGAATAGTTTGTACAGAATTGGTATCAATTCCTCTTTGAATGTTTAGTAGAATTCTGCTGTAAATCCATCTGGTTCTGGGCTTTTCTTTGTTGGGAGACTTCTGATAACAGCTTCAATCTCTTTTATTGTTATTGGGCTGTTCAGATTTTCTACATCTTCTTGGCTCAGTTTTGGTAGTTTGTGTGTGTCCAGAAATTTATACATTTCCTCCAGATTTTCAAATTTGTCGGCATATAGCTGTTTATAATAGTCTTGAATGATTCCTTGTATTTCAGAGATATCAGTTGTAATATCACCTTTTTCATTTCTAATTTGTGTTATTTGGATCTTCTCTCTTCTTTTTTTTATTTAGACATGCTAATGGTTTGTCAATTTTATTTATCTTTTCAAAAAACCAACTTTTTGATTCATTGATCTTTTGTATCATTTTTTTGATTTCAATTTCATTAAGTTCTGCTCTGATCTTAATGATTTATTTCCATCTGATAACTGTGGGTTTGGATTGGTCTTGTTTTTCTAGTTCTTTAAGCTGAAGTATTAGGTTGTTCACTTGCCATCTTTCCATTCTTCTGAAGTAAGCATTTAATGTGATAAATTTCTCCCTTAGTACTGCTTTTGCACTATCCCACAGATTTTGGTATGATGTATCATTGTTTTTATTAGTTTCAATAAATTTTTTGATTTCCTGTTTGATTTCTTCTTGGACCCGTATGTCATTAAGTAGAATGCTGTTTAATTTCCATGTGTTTGTATGGTTTCCTGAATTTCGTTTATTGATTTCTAATTTTAATCCATTTTGGTCAGGAAAAATACACGGGATAATTCCAATTTTTCTGAATTTGTTGAGACTTGATTTGTGACCTAACATGTGATCCATCCTGGAGAATAATCCATGTGCTGATGAGAAGAGTGAATATTCTGAGGTTGTTGGATGGAATGTTCTGTAGATATCTGCCAAGTCCAGTTGGTCTAGAATGTTGTTTAGATCTTGTGTTTCTCTACTGATTCTTTGCCTAGATGATCTGTCCAATATTGGTAGTGGGTGTTTACGTCCCCTGCTATTATGGTATTAGTGTCTATTTCCTTCTTTAGGTCTAATAGCATTTGCTTTATTATTCTGGCTGCTCCGACATTGGGTGCATATATATTTATGATTGTTATGTCTTCTTGATGGATCAATCCTTTTATCATTATGTAGTGGCCCTCATTATCTCTTTTTATGGTTTTTAGTTTACAGTGTATTTTATCAGATATACGAATAGCTACTCCAACTCATTTTTCATTTCTGTTTGCATGGTAAATCTTTTTCCATTCTTTCACTCCTAGTCTATGTGAGTCTTTATAGGTGAGGTGGGTTCTTGAAGACAGCATATATTTGGGTCTTCCTTTTTAATCCAGTCAGCCAGTCTGTGTCTTTTGATTGGGTAATTTAATCCTTTTACATCAAGAGTTGTTATTGAAAAGTGTTGATTTACTCCTAGCATTTTATTGATTTTTGTTTGGATATCTTAAGTGTCTTTTGCTCCTTTCTTTTTGTTTTACAGTTTGTCATCTGTATTTGTTGGTTCCTTGGGTTGTAGATAAACATTTTTTTTTTTTCTCTTCATTGCTGGCATTTTTATTTTACTAGTGGGTTGTGATTTTTCTTAAAATTTTATTGCAGTGGTAGTTATTTTTCAGGTACCAAACCCAGTACTCTCTTGAGTATTTATTGTAAGGGTGGTCGTGTGGTAGTGAACTCCTACAGTTTTTGCTTGTCTGAGAAATATTCTATTTGTCCTTCATTTCAGAAGGATAGCCTTGCTGGGTAAAGTATTCTTGGCTGGCAATTTATGTCTGTTAGTGTTTGGGATATATAATCCCATTCTTTTCTGGCTTTTAGAATTTCTGATGGTAAGTCTGATGCTATTCTGATTAGGCTCCCTTATAAGTGATGACTTGCCACTTCTCTCTTGCAGCTTTTAAGATTCTCTCTTTGTCTCTGATTTTTGTCAGTTTGATTATCACATGTCTTGGAGAGGACCTTTTGGGGTTGAATATGTTTGGTGATCTTTGGGCTTCTTGAATTTGGATATCTGTGACTTTCCCTATACCTGGTAAGTTTTCTTCTATTATTTCATTGAATATGATTTCAGTGCCATTTCCTTTTTCCTCCACTCCTGGTATACCCATGATTTGGATATTTGAGCACTTGAGGTGGTCAGTCATCGCTCTTAGATTTTCTTCAATTTTTTTGATTCCTTTCTTTTTTCTGGTCTGCCTGTGTTAATTCAAATAGCCTGTCTTCAAGGTCAGAAATTCTCTCTTCTGCTTATTCAAGTCTGCTGGTTAAACTCTATGTTCTGTTTTTTATTTTGTTGAATGAATCCTTCAGCTCCACAAGCTCATTCTTTTCAAGACATTGTTTTCTTTGTACATTTCTTCTTTCAGATCCATAGCTGAATAGGCATTTCTCAAAGGAAGATATATGAATGGACTACAGACACATGAAAAAATGCTCAATATCACTCAGAATCTGGGAAACGCAATTCAAAACCAGACTAAGATACCATCTCACTCCAGTTAGGATGGCTAACATCCAAAAGACTGAGAATGATAAGTGCTGGATAGGTTGCAGAGTAAAAGGAACTCTCATTCCCTGTTGGTGGGGCTGAAAAATGGTGCAGCCTTTATTGAAAATGAGATAGAGGTTCCTCAAATAAGTGCAGATAGATCTACCCTATGACCGAGCGATTTCACAGCTTGGAATATACCCTGAGGAATGGAAGTCATCATGCCAAAGGGATACCTGTACTCCAATGTTTATTGCAGCTCTATTTACAATAGCCAGGAGATGGAACCAGCCCAAATGTCCATCATCTCATGAGTGGATAAGCAAACTGTGGTACACTTACACAATGGAATACTATTCTGCTATAAAAAGAATGAAATACTACCATTCATAAAAACATGGATGGATTTAGAGAAAATTGTATTAAGGGAAACAAGTCAGGCACAGAAAGTGAACAGATATGATGTTGGGGATGTAGTGGGTGGAGAGGAACGGGTAAAGGAGCATGAAAATCAACTACAATGTATTTTGACAAGTAAAATTTTAAAAATATCTTTTCTCTTTTTGTTCTCTTTCTGATATTCCCACTACACATACATGATTTGTTTTGTGATTGTCTCAAAGTTGTTGAATATTCTGTTCCATTTATTTTTTATTCCTGCTTATCTTTGCTTTCCCTTTGGGAATTTTCTTTGACATGTCTTCAAGCTCATTGATCCATACTCTTGACTGTCTTCAGTCTACTGATGATCCCATTATGGGCATTATTTATTTTTGTTAAAGTGTTTTTTTTTTCAATTTCTTGCATTTCCTTTTGATTTTATCTGAGTCCTTTATCTCTTCACTTACATTACCCAGCTGTTTTTGTATGTTGCCTACTTTCTCATCAGAGCTTTTAACTTATTAATTATAGTTATTTTCATTCATTATATGATATTTTAAAGTCTGTGTCATATCTGAGTATGGTTCTAATACTTGCTTTGTCTTTTCACACTGTGTTTCTTTTTGTCTTTCAGTAGGCATTGTATTTTTGAAAGCTATATGTGATATATCAGGTAATAAGAATCAAGGTAGATAAGTCTTTAGAATGAGGTTTTACATATATTGGCTAGGAGTTGGGTTGTGTTTAATGTCTTCTGTAGTTGGAGATGCCAGTGGCTTCAGTTACTCTAGTTTTCTTTTCTTTTTTTAATTCCCCACCCCTTTTGTCTTTAGGCTTTGGGTTTCTCTAATAGTCTTCGTCTGCTCTCTTAGTTGTAATCTTTACTGTTATTGCATTGGGAACCTACTGATGTGGGGTTAAGATATAAACAGGGGAAACATTCTATAATGCTACCATTAAATCTTCAGGTTTTTTGTTAACCCGTGTCCTGGGCTGTGATTTTCAGAAGTGTTTCTTAGCTTTTTTTTTCTTTTCCCTACCCTATATGTAACAGGAAGCTGGAGTCAACTGAAAATTGTCTAATTACCCTTTTGCAGGTCAGATATATCTCTGGTAAAGTAAGTTCATTTGTAGTGAAGGCCTTTATTATGAAGAATGCGCTAGACATATACGTTAATTGTTACTTTTCCCCTGGGCATTATCCAAATGTTAACTTTTCCCTTCACCCTGCCCAAAACATGAGGGAATTTTTCTCTCATCTTTACAGAGAGACCTTGGTGTCACTCTTGGAGGAAAAACCAATAAAAGTGTGGTATCCCTCTCACCCTCCTGAGCCTGGGCACACATAAATTTCTCACTCTCAAGTTGATGCACACTTATCCATAAGATGTTTGTTAAATTTACTATTAAGTATCCCTACCAGTTAATGCTTCTAGTGGCATCTATTCCAGGTAAGCTGATTGTGGCTGTGATTTCTGTATTTACCTGTCTCTCCAGATTTGGGGGTGGCAGGTGCCTGTCGTCTCAATTCTCTGATATATCTAAGAAAAAACATTGATTTTAGTTTGCTCAAGTTTTTTTTCTTATTGTGAGGACAAGAGTGATGACTTCTAAGTTCATTATGTGTTGTAGCTTAGGCACAAAGTCTGACCGAGCACTTTTATTGAATGATATGTGACTTTCAACCCATGGAGGTTAAAGACTGTGATCTATTTTAAGCAGAGTAATGCAATTACATGTCAACAACCACAAAAATAGTAATTAATAAAATTTTTAATTTTTCTTCAAATTTTATAGTTCAGCTTTTGTGTTTGGTCTTTCATTTGTTGGTTATTTCATTCTAATTAATTTGTATATTCCATTAAAGTAGGATTGTATAAAATAAATGTAGGTTTGTTTATCTGAATAAAATTAAAATAAGTTATTTTGAATTGTATACTTTTCTCTGTTTATTATCTTGTCATTTCTCACAGAGATCAATAAAGCAAGTGAATATTTGCTTATTTAGGACAAATACCAGAATTATGTTCAAGTGATTTTCCTCTGTTTCATTAAGAAAAGCCATTATAAACCAAACAAGAAATTCTAATTATCTTTACTTTAACTATTATTGTGTTAGGTCCTCCAATAATCTTTAGATTTATATAAGATCATAAAAATTCTTCAACTTTTTTGTGGTATTAACTGTATGATGTGGTTAATACTAATATTAACCAGAACTGCAAATCATCAAATAGCCTTTTTATGTAATTTTTTGCATTTTAAAAGAATGATAATCTTTACTTTTGTTTGTTAAGAAAATGGGAATTTGGGTGTCCTTAACTCCCACTATGCACTCACATTTTCTGGGAAAGCAAAGAACTCTCCACATTTTCTTTGTTATTTCTTTCCCTTGGTTGACATTCACCATTTCTTAACAGTTTCAGCAATAAAATTCAATTCCCTAAAATAATTACATTTTCACATACAGGAGAACAAGTATTCTAGAAGAAAATATTGAATGTTCTCACTTCTAAGAAATACTTGTCTATATATGCATATATAAGCATATGCTCAAACACGCATTCACACACATATACACATATCCTATGTTAATGTGAGATATACTAGGTGTCAGTATGCATACACACACGCACACTACCACACACACACATTGAGTAGCATATATACTTACGCCAATATATACTTGTGTTTTATAGCTGTATCACTTTAAATATAAGAAAATATGCTAGTTTCAGTTACCATAATTCTATATCATACTTAACTATGCAGGCTATATCTTATTTATACTAAGCCTGATACAAATGAAGAAAACATATTATAGAAGTAACCAGATAGAATAACTAGTTTGATTTTTTTAAAAATAGGAGATCATGCTTTATGCATGAAAACTTTTTTCTAAAGCAGAGATTGTCGTATACACTATACATCTATTTTCAAATCATTTCTAAGCAGTGCAAGAGTAATCTTTTTTAAAAATTTAAAACAGAATTAATTGCATGTAGAACCTTTCTGAATATTACAAAACAGAGAGATTAGACACGTGGCTAATTGTGACAGGTGTGTTTATACTAATACAATCCAAACTCAGCTTTATGAAATCATTTCTTTCTATTAAAATGGAATGCATCAGAGAAGAAAATTAAATATCTAATTCTGTCTCTTTCCTTGTCATTAGCAAACTCAACCCCAGTCTCTCATGAAACACCACCTGCTTTCTCAAGCACATTCATAGATAAGGCTTATCAAGACTGGAGGGGATTATGTGAAAGCAAAAAGAAAAAATAAAAGTATCTTAATGAAATTATAGAAAGGAAGATCACAGCACCTTTCATAATAAAGTTTACGTGCTCCTGTGCACAAAACCAACAGCTTGCTGAAAAACACTTATTTCTCCTAAGCACATAGCAATCCTGGAGTTGCTGATGTAAGTGGGATTTTGCTAGAAAGTTACATTTATCAGAAAAAATTTAAATACTTTATATATTTTACTTAATTTTATATAAGCAAATAAGTTACTGACTTTAAATATGTCACGTTACTGAAAAGTTTATTATATTGATCTATTGATGTAAGTTACAATTTGCACTATTATATTTTCTTTTCTGGTGGATGAAATTCAAAATTTTTCCTTACACTTTGGCTTTGAGTTTCTTTACATCCTTCCCATCTGTAAATTATGTTAAGACCTTGTTACATTAACATAAATATGACACAAGCCATAGTGACATTTTATCTTCTGACGACATAACCATAAGACTATTACTATCCACCTGTCTCCGTGGATATCAGTGTCCTCCCACTATGCATACTGCTCTGTGGAATGCACAGTGAAATACCATCCCAAGTGATCCAAAGAACCTTTATTAGTCAGCATAGGAATTCTCATGTTCTTTTTTTCCCAGTCTCTGTGATTATGCAAGCCAGTGTTGAAATAAAGCCTTCTCAGAATGGGTTGCTAAGAGATAACAATAAGAAACGTCATATACTAACCCACGATGGGCATGTAAAGTGAGCAAGAACTAAACTGCTGTAACAGACTACTGAGCTTTTCATTGTTTTTGTTTTGTTTTGTTTTCAACTGTTGGTATTCTGGGCTTTACTAATTGATAAAAGCACTGAACCTCTGACAGAAATGTTTTAAACAGTGATTTCTAAGTAGCACCATTTTCCATATTGTTTTCTCAGTTCTGCCTTATTCACCACTTTGTTGTATATGTCATGAATGTTTTACCAAGCAGATCAAGTTTTCTTTAACCTCAGTGTCCTTAATGCTGCTTTATCTTTATTTGAAATAATCTTGCTCTAAATATCAACAATGCTTATTCTCTCAACTCAATTCTCTGTTCAAAGGCAACTTTCCAGAGGAGTTTCTCTGACCATTCTATTAAAAAAGAGTTCCCTTACCAGACATAGTCTATCCCCTTACTTAACCTAATCTATTTAGCTGCTTATGCATTTCCCACTTACACTGTCCTGTGCACTTCACAGAAGGAGAGATCTGTCTCTTGTTTGCTTGTCATTGTGTTTCTAGTGCCTAGTTTTTGACATGTAGTTGGTGTGTTTATGCATGTGTACCCCCCCCACACACGAGTTGAATGAATAAATGAACAGATACGTTGAAATGTACTATATTCACAGGACATGACAAGAGCATTAATATAGCTGTTTCTGATAAGTGGGCTACATTGAAAGCTTACAATTAGCACTGGTACTCTAAAATAGCACTGTGGCTGGTGGGGGAAAAAATAAAAGTCTCAAGCCCTCCAGAAGAAAGAAATGGTGGGTCATATGTTAGATATAGTTGTGGCATGAGATCTGAAGTGCTTGATTTGGAGGTAAGTTTGATGGAAAAGAGGAGGGATGAGTCGCTACTATGATTTAAGGAATGGGGAAATATAGAAGGTCAGAGATGTTACAGGGAAGAACCCAGGAATTTTTTCTTTTTTCTAACAGAAATATTTTTGAAAGATTTCCTTCAGGTACGTAAGTAAATTATGAATTTATTTCAAATTGAAATCAATGTTAAAATTGGATAAATGGGAAGAAAAATCTGTTTAGCATGTGAGCAACAATTATGATTCAATGACAAAATAAGAAAGGAAGGAAGGAAGGAGAGACGAATCAGGAAGCACATATTAAATGTAAAGACAAGAGTTGAGTCAGGAGTGTTACCCATCTACAGGACCAACACAGGAGACTAAGACAGGGAAACATAAGTCCTGACAAGGAGAATGTTCACAAGGACATGACCAAAGCAAGGAATCTCCATAGCAAACATCAGCTCTGTCTACAATAAGAGCTGGATAACTGGGTTCTTCATCCAGACAACACTGATATACTTTCTGTTGTCAGGAATTAGACCAGAGCTGTCTAGAGGCTACAGGTAAGAGCAAATTTAGTGGAAAAATAGCTCAAGAGCTCTAGTGAATAATAAATTCAGTCAATTTTAAATTTGTATGGTATTTATTTTCTTCACACTACAAAATTATTCTTAATCTTGCATTGAATTATATAAAGTAAAAGCTTAATTTATTGTGTTTACATCGATATGGTCTTGTTGTTACTGGAGTATAAAGAAAGGCTTACATATAAAGAAGAAAATTAACGATTTAAAGGAATCTAATATAAAATACAATTACAAAGTGAATATTCACACCATTTAAGAGACTATGCAAATTTTTCTATTATGATAAATAAGAAAGACTTCCAGGAAATTCACTTTGGTATTTTAATTTTTAAATACATATGTAAGGTAAGTAAACCCTACATATGTAGGATAAGTAAACCCTTAAATAATAATAATGTTAAAAACTCATAGCTACTTAAAGAGTCTGGGGATTAATTAATAGAGCTATTCTGGATAATATTTATTTTAAAATAACATAGTTTGCACTAAGTATCATTATGATACTTTCGCCAATGTTTAGTATAACTAACATCACAAAAATGTGATTGCAGAAGACCTGGGGTAATAATAAATATGTCTATTTTCATCTTCATATAGTCAAGGCCAGAGAAAATATCACTATACTAAAAAAATTCTGCAATAAAGCTCATAATTAGATAATAAAATGTATTGCTTTAAAGTTGTTATTAATTGGTCTACCAAGGGATAAAATGAAATACTCATTTGCTATAATGCTAATTTTATTTCTTTTATTTAGCAATTTCTAGATATCACAAAATAGAAAGTTAATTCTGCATATTAATGGACACTAAAATAAGAAGATATGGCAATATCATAGAAAAGCAAATTTAAAAAATTCTTCTAATAATACAGTTATCTTAAGATATATATCTTGTCTAGGAAAAATAGAGCAAATTATTATAACTTTTAAATATGAGGCTATACAAGTCATTTAAGTCTAAAAATGTAAAGTTTTAAGTTACATTTTTGAAAGTAGCCTAGATCTTTTTTTTATAAATTATCTCATGTTTATTAGCATTATTATTGATTGCTATTCTTCCACCTTTGTTGTTTCAATCTATCATGTATGTTCTTTGCTTATATAGGAATTTTCCAAATGCTGTGACTGCCTTTGAAAGACACATGACTCTGGCTTTTGGAGTCTGGAGGCATTCTATACCTGATTTCCATTGGATTTTTCCTTTTATTATTATTTTTGGGTTTTTTTTCCTTTTATTATTATATTTCCTTTTATTATTCTTTTTGTTTTTATTAGATAGAAGTTGACATTTAGTCCTTGTTCTACTCCCCTTTTCTATTAGACATCACACCTAATTGGCATATTGACACCCAACACTTTACCCAATCATTCTTCTCTGTCAACGTACAGTGCCTAAAAGAAAAAATGATTTTTGAAGATTTCTCAGGGCACTGGTTTTGTCCTTGAAAGTTCCTATGCTGTACACTGTGAAGCGACTGTGTGAGAACCCTTTACAACTTTCTTCTCCCTGACTTCCTCCAGTAAAGAAATGGAAAGCTAAATTGTTTAATTTTCCTGACTTTCCTACAGCTAGTGCGGCCAGGTAACACAGTTCTAGTTAATGAAATGCAGGTGAAGTGGGGAGGAATTCCTTTCCTAAAAGCAAAAGCATAGCCCAACTGAGAGAAAATGGTTTACCCTTTCTCTTCCACCTTCTTCCTGCAGGACACACGGGCTATCTGGGAACACAGCAGCCATTTTAGACCAGGAGAAGAAAACTGTACAGGATGGCAAAGGACAAAACGAGAGAGAATTGTCTGCCTGGACACATCATTATGTGAGATAAGCAAAGTTTTATCTGTTTAAGCTGTTTTTTTTATGTGGTATTCTGGCATTTGCTGTAGATAGTAGTAACTGACATAGTCTGTTCTTCATCCCAGCATTTCATTTTTTGATTTTTTTGTTTGTTTGTTTTGGACATGTCCTAGTATCAAGACTGTTAAGGAACAAGATGACATTGACAAGGGTTGACCATTCCTACAGTTAGAAGATACCGAGCTTTATCTGTTCCTCCTTAGGCCAATCTCTGCCTCGACATTTATTCAAGACTTCTTCCTTTGTATTACTCCGAATAGAACATTTAAATGACTATTTTAAAAAGCATAGTTTTTGCTAGTTTTATAATTTTAGCTGGCTAGTATGTAATGGCAAGCTTTAGAGAGGGAAAGAATGGCAGTAAATATTTACTAATTATCAACTACGAGTATGCATCAAAATCTCTGTTGAATCATTTACATATTGTCTCATAATTCTCAAAACAATGTCTTGAGACAATTATACTTTCAATGACTAAGGAAGTGGAAACAGTCTCACAGTTATCATGTGCTTGTCTTATCATCACACCACTAACACAGAGTCAAAAGGTTTCAAAGTAGTGGTGCTCAAAGTTATCTCCAGACCACTAGCACCAGTTTTCCCTGAGAAATTTCTGGGGATGCTAATTCTTTGTTTTGTTTTGTTTTTATTTATTTTTGAGAAATGATTTTTGAGCTTGATTTCTAACTCCCATAACAAATTCAGTCCAAGAAAATGAATGATTGCTACTTATTTAACACATTACACAATGCGTATAAAGATTATTATACCCTAAAAGAATTATGTAAAGTTAATGTTTGGTTAAAATATTTACGTAAATGGTGCTTTGCAGACTGTTTAGTAGTCTTTTTTTCTTTTCGATTCTTTAAAAAGATCAACAAAATTTGCAACCTGTCATCTCGACTGACCAAGAAAAAAAAAGATAGCAATTACTAAAATCAGAAATAAAGCAGGGGCATGGTACAGCAGCTTCTTCTTCTATTACGCTGGAGTGGGCTTTGAGGAGACAGGCGTACTCTTCTTTTTCCGGTCTCCATGGGTGACTCTCCCTGTGTCACTGCAATCTGGTGTCTGGCAGCCGCCTGCACAGTAGCTGTGACTACTACTGTGGTGTCCACTGCTTTTGTGGCAGGTGTGGCTGTAGCCATGGCTGCAATGGGCCACCTGAAAGGAAGTGGTGTTTTCTGCGTGCTCCTTGCCTGTTTCCTAGCGTGGGATGCTGCCCTCGGCTCCTGCCTAGAACCCTGGATGTGCTCTGTTTCTTGCCTGTTTCCAGGCAGAGGGGGCTGGTTCCCGGCTCCAGTGGTGATGCAAGTTCTTGAACTCCACCCCAAACTGACTAAATCAGAAACTTTGTGTTTGAGGCCCCAACAATCTGTATTGAATAAGCCCACCAGAAAATGCTGATACACACTGAATTTGGAGAACCATAATTTTAAAGCAACATATCCCAGTATTCACATATTAAATGTAACAAGAAAATTTAGACCATCAGGCCTAAATCAATTTTTTAAATATTTAGAAAAGATATCCTATACTGTGGTTCCTGAAATGGGGTGCCTGAATTTATGACAACATGGTGGCTTCAGGAATTAGTTTAATAGGATATGTGTTCTAAATTAGACCAGTATCAACTCAGTAAATTTGAACAATTATTTAAATAAAATTTTATATTTCATGCATTTTCAAGAGTTTGCGGAAAGTGGCTTGATGTGAGCCAAAGGAACAAGAACTAAAAGAATTATGCTACTGGAACTAATTTACCATCAAGATGCAGCATTAAAAGCCAGCAGGGACTGTTGAGGAGCTTGTTGTAGTTAAGAGCTTCTACATTAGACCTACTGAGAAAATACTAGTCTTTAGCTTAAAGCATGGTTGTGTGCTGGAAGGCAACAGCTTAATTGAACTTTTAAAATCCCAGAACAGGTAATATGTTAATTTGAGATTGTCAAACAAAGTAACATTTAGTCTACATCACTCACTTTAAACTAACTGTAAACAAGAAGACTGGGTCTGTTCAGTGCACGTGTAATTTTAATTTCCAGTTTTTAAGAAAGTAGAGCTTTTAGGCTCAATCCTATGAAAATACATCTTTCTCTCTTCTGGAATAATTTGATCACTTTTTATTTATTTCCCTGATTTAAAGACTTTTGTTTCAGGCCGTTTTCAAGTAATGGAAAGTTATTCTCCTGTATTGTCTATTATGATTTCCATGTATGAACTCTTTTGTGGGCAAAACTAGGCTCTTCATCATATATAAAGCCTTCTGACACAAAAACATCTGTTTATTCTTTTTTTATCTTTCTCTCCTCTTGACTAATTGTAATTTTGTGGCATTAACACTATTTGTGATATTAAAGTCCAGTAAGATCTATAGTAGGGATATAAATATGTTCTTATATTTGGGATTATTTTTAACAAAAAAATATTGATGTCTTGGCGGTTTCAAGATGGCGGCGGCTGCGGCGGCTGGCGCGGAGTAGCTGAGGTGGAAAAGGTGGCCACTGGGCCTCAGGCAGCCGGGAAACTTGTGGACCTTCCTCTGGCCATCTCTTAAGGGAGGACTGCTGCTGCTGGCCGGTCGTGGGGGCTCAACGCCACTTTGCCCCCGGCAGGAGAGGCTGCCTCATTTACAGGCAACAGCTTTGAAGTGTGGAGCAGGAAAAGAACTGATTCTTAGCTGCAAAAGTGAGTCTTGAAACAGGGAACACGGCGCCAGGGCTGCTGTGGATGCAGCCAGGATCCCGGAGGCTGGGGCCGCACTGAAGGCGGCCAGCTGCCCTATTCAAGATTCGAGGTTTCAGGCCGGCATTAAAGAAGACTCCTGGGAGCGCCCGAGCGGCGCCGCGACTGAACAGCCCGAGGCGGCAGCGCCGAGAACACGGAAGGCAACAAACCAGAGACAGAGCGAGCGCCCGACCTGGCACAGCACTGTGAGTGATCCCTGGCACAGCTCTGTTCGGGGGGTGGTTGCCCACGCGGCTCCCCGACTGCACCACCAGGCCACTCACTGCCCCGGTGCTGCCTCCATTTTCCCAGGTGCGGGCAGCTCCGCCCTGCTCGGCCATCACTGAGCCCATTTGCTTGGCCTGGCGCGGGGCTTTCCGGACCCTGCGGGCCGGCTTCCTCTCCCACTCCCTCCACGGTTCTCTGGCAGGGCTGGGGGTGTGGGGCGTCCCGACCAGTTTTGGGAGGGCTAGGAAGTACGGGCGGGCCGACTGTCACTCCACCACACCCTGGACTCCGCCCCGGTAAACTTCCTGTTACTGGGAGGCAGATACCATCTCTGCGACCACCAGTTTGGAAAAAAGCCTAACGAATTTCTGGTTGGGAATAGTGTGGTAGGAGAGTTCCCAGGTCCGCTTGAACCTGCCGGAGAGCAGGCTGCAGGCGGGCACTAGACTCGGTTTATACCGGGGGGATACAAAGGTGAACAAGACCCGAGAAAGATCTACACAGTGTTACAAAGGCACCCAGAGAGACCGGTCGTCTGTGCCTAGCAGAAACCTGGTAGACTTCCTGGGCGAGGAGGTGCTGAGCAGGGTCTTGAAGGCCCAGCTGATAGACGAGGGGTGCAGAAGACACGCCCCAACCCAGCACAGTGTGCACAGAGGGGGGAGACGTGCGGCCAGGGAGGCGGAGACTCGACAGAAACCACACACCCGGTGGGGTCGCCACTGCACGATCTAACAGCCTGGGCCAGAGCACACGGAACGGGGAGAAGTCCTGTACAGAAAGTGAAAGCTCAACAGAGATCACACACCCTGTGGTACGTGATCCACCAGCCCAGCAGAGTACAAGCTGACCAGAAAGGTGGATCCCCGGAGAAGCTCAAGACCCGAGGCAACCACACACACAAGACACTAGAGGCCAACTGAGCAGTCACGGCGGGAGCCATACCAAATTGGCAACAACAGCAACATCCTAGTTAGTCATTAGTCTTAAACCGGTGGACTGTGAAACCCCCTGCCACAATGAATAAACACCAAAAAAAAGACACCAGAAATACAAAAAATCAAGAAAGTACACCACCAAAAGTTAATAAATCTCATACTCTAGATCCTATAGAACAAGAAGCCCTTGAAATAACTGACAAGGAATTTCGAGTGATAATTCTAAGGAAACTGAATGAGATACAAGAAAACTCAGCTAGACATCATGATGAAATGAGGAAAAGTATACAGGATCTGAAAGAGGAAATATACAAGGAAATCAATGTCCTGAAAAAAAATGTAGCAGAACTTGCTGAACTGAAGAAGTTATTCAGCGAAATAAAAGACACAACGGAGAGTTTAACCAGCAGGCTTGTCGAAGTTGAAGAGAGAACCTCTGAACTTGAAGATGGGCTGTTTGAAATAACACAAGCAGACAAAAAGAAAGAAAAAAGAATCAAGAACATGGAAGAAAATCTGAGAGAGATATCAGACAACCTCAAGCGCTCAAATATCCGAGTCATGGGTATTCCAGAAGGGGAGGAAAATGGAGATTCCATTGAAAACATATTCAACAAAATAGTGGCAGAAAACTTCCCAGGTATAAGAAAAATCACAGATCTTCAGATCCAGGAAGCTCAACGATCTCCAAACGTATTCAACCCAAAAAGGCCTTCTCCAAGACATGTCATAGTCAAATTGGCAAAACTCAGAGACAAAGAGAGAATCTTAAAAGCTGCAAGAGAGAAGCGTCAAATCACCTATAAGGGAGCCCCAATCAGGTTAACATCAGACTTTTCATCACAAACCCTAAAAGCTAGAAAGGAATGGGATGATATTTTCAAAATACTAAAAGACAAAGATTGCCAACCAAGAATACTCTACCCTGCAAGGCTATCCTTCCGAAATGAGGGGCAAATAGTATATTTCTCAGACAAACAAAAACTGCGGGAGTTCACTACCACGAGACCACCCTTACAAGAAATCCTCAAGGGAGTACTGGGTTTGGTTCCTGAAAAATAACTACCACTGCCATAAAAACCTAAGAAAAATCTAAACCCGCTAGTACAATAAAAATGGCATTCATGAAGAGAAAACAAGCTAACAAAAACACTATCTACAACCTAAGGAACCAACAAACAAAGAAACCAAACAGTA
This sequence comes from Cynocephalus volans, assembly GCF_027409185.1. Taxonomy (NCBI): domain Eukaryota; kingdom Metazoa; phylum Chordata; class Mammalia; order Dermoptera; family Cynocephalidae; genus Cynocephalus; species Cynocephalus volans. The sequence continues at coordinate 166,255,703 of NC_084460.1, read as the reverse complement.
AATCAGAAAGCAAGGAACAAAAGACACCTAAGACAACCAAACAACCAATAAAATGCTAAGAATAAATCAACACCTTTCAATAACAACTCTTAATGTTAAAGGCTTAAATTCCCCAATTAAAAGACACAGACTGGCTGACTGGATCAAAAAGCAGGACCCAACTATATGCTGCCTACAAGAGACCCACCTCACCCATAAAGATTCACACAGACTAAGAGTGAAAGGATGGAAAAAGATTTACCATGCAAACAGAAAAGAAAAACGAGCTGGAGTGGCTATTCTTATATCTGACAAAATAGACTTTAAACTAAAAACCATAAAAAGAGACAATGAGGGACACTACTTAATGATAAAAGGACTGATCCATCAAGAAGACATAACAATCATAAATATGTACGCACCCAATGTTGGAGCAGCCAGATTTATAAAACAAACTCTATTAGACCTAAAGAAGGAAATAGACACTAATACCATAATAGCAGGGGACCTGAACACTCCACTGTCAATATTAGACAGATCATCTAGGCAAAGAATCAGTAGAGAAACACAAGATCTAAACAAGACTCTAGACCAATTGGAATTGGCAGATATCTACAGAACATTCCACCCAACAACCTCAGAATATTCATTCTTCTCATCAGCACATGGATCATTCTCCAAGATAGATCACATATTAGGTCACAAATCAAGTCTCAATAAATTCAAAAAAATTGGAATTATCCCATGTATCTTCTCAGACCACAATGGATTAAAACTAGAAATTAATAACAAGCGAAACTCTGGAAACTATACAAACACATGGAAATTAAACAGCATTCTACTTAATGACATATGGGTCCAAGAAGAAATCAAGCAGGAAATCAAAAAGTTTATTGAAACTAATGAAAACAATGATACATCATACCAAAACCTGTGGGATACTGCAAAAGCAGTATTGAGGGGAAAATTTATTGCATTAAATGCTCACTTCAGAAGAATGGAAAGATGGCAAGTGAACAACCTAACACTTCACCTTAAAGAACTAGAAAAACAAGAACAATCCAATCCTAAAGTTAGCAGACGGAGAGAAATCATTAAGATCAGAGCAGAACTAAATGAAATTGAAAACCAAAAAACAATTCAAAAGATCAACGAATCAAAAAGTTGGTTTTTTGAAAAGATAAATAAAATTGACAAACCATTAGCATGGCTAACAAAAAAAAGAAGAGAGAAGACTCAAATAACAAAAATTAGAAATGAAAAAGGCGATATTACAGCTGATTCATCTGAAATACAAGGAATCATCCGAGACTACTATAAACAACTATACGCCAACAAATTTGAAAATCTGGAGGAAATGGATAAATTTCTGGACACACACAAGCTCCCAAAACTGAACCGTGAAGACGTAGAAAATTTGAACAGACCAATAACAATAAAGGAGATTGAAGCTGTTATTAGAAGGCTCCCAACAAAGAAAAGCCCAGGACCAGATGGATTCACAGCAGAATTTTACCAAACATTCAAAGAGGAATTGACACCGATTCTTTACAAACTATTCCAAAAGATTGAAACGGACGCAAATCTCCCAAACTCATTCTATGAAGCAAACATCATCCTGATACCAAACCCAGGTAAAGATATAACCAAAAAAGAAAACTACAGGCCGATATCCTTGATGAATATAGATGCAAAAATCCTCACTAAAATACTAGCAAACAGAATACAGCAACACATACGAAAAATTATTCATCACGATCAAGTGGGATTCATCCCAGGGATGCAAGGTTGGTTCAACATACGCAAATCAATAAATGTGATACACCATATTAATAAACTCAAACACAAGGACCATATGATCATCTCTATAGATGCTGAAAAAGCATTTGATAAAGTTCAGCACTCATTCATGACAAAGACCCTCTATAAGTTAGGTATAGAGGGAAAGTATCTCAACATAATTAAAGCCATATATGCCAAACCCACTGCCAATATCATCCTGAATGGGGAAAAGCTGAAAGCTTTTCCTTTAAGAACAGGAACTAGACAAGGATGCCCACTCTCACCACTCCTATTCAACATAGTGTTGGAAGTACTAGCCAGAGCAATCAGAGAAGAGAAGGAAATAAAGGGCATCCAGATTGGAAAAGATGAAGTCAAACTGTCCCTGTTTGCAGATGACATGATCCTATATATCGAACAGCCTAAAACCTCTACAAAAAAACTCTTGGAATTGATAAATGATTTCAGCACAGTAGCAGGATACAAAATCAACACACAAAAATCAGTAGCATTTCTTTTCTCCAATAGTGAACATGCAGAAGGAGAAATCAAGAAAGCCTGCCCATTTACAATAGCCACCAAAAAAATAAAATACTTAGGAATTGAGTTAACCAAGGAGGTGAAAAATCTCTATAATGAGAACTACAAACCACTGCTGAGAGAAATTAGAGAGGATACAAGAAGATGGAAAGATATTCCATGCTCTTGGATTGGAAGAATCAACATAGTGAAAATGTCCATACTACCCAAAGTGATATACAAATTCAATGCAATCCCCATCAAAATTCCAAAGACATTTTTCTCAGAAATGGAAAAAACTATTCAGACATTTATATGGAACAATAAAAGACCACGAATAGCCAAAGCAATGCTCAGCAAAAAAAATAAAGCTGGAGGCATAACACTACCTGACTTTAAGCTATACTACAAAGCTATAATAACCAAAACAGTATGGTACTGGCATAAAAACAGACACACTGACCAATGGAATAGAATAGAGAATCCAGAAATCAACCCACACACTTACTGCCATCTGATCTTTGACAAAGGCACCAAGCCTATTCACTGGGGAAGGGACTGCCTCTTCAGCAAGTGGTGCTGGGATAACTGGATATCGATATGCAGGAGAATGAAACTAGATCCATACCTCTCACCGTATACTAAAATCAACTCAAAATGGATTAAGGATTTAAATATACACCCTGAGACAATAAAACTTCTTAAAGAAAACATAGGGGAAACACTTCAGGAAATAGGACTGGGCACAGACTTCATGAATACGACCCCAAAAGCACGGGCAACCAAAGGAAAAATAATCAAATGGGATTATATCAAACTAAAAAGCTTCTGCACAGCAAAAGAAACAATTAAAAGAGTTAAAAGACAACCAACAGAGTGGGAGAAAATATTTGCAAAATATACATCTGACAAAGGATTAATATCCAGAATATATAAGGAACTCAAACAACTTTACAAGAAGAAAACAAGCAACCCAATTAAAAAATGGGCAAAAGAGCTAAGTAGGCATTTCTCTAAGGAAGATATCCAAATGGCCAGCAGACATATGAAAAAATGCTCAACATCACTCAGCATCCGGGAAATGCAAATCAAAACCACATTGAGATACCATCTAACCCCAGTTAGGATGGCTAAAATCCAAAAGACTATGAACGATAAATGCTGGCGAGGCTGCGGAGAAAAAGGAACTCTCATACATTGTTGGTGGGACTGCAAAATGGTGCAGCCTCTATGGAAAATGGTATGGAGGTTCCTTAAACAATTGCGGATAGATCTACCATACGACCCAGCCATCCCACTGTTGGGAATATACCCAGAGGAATGGAAATCATCAAGTCGAAGGTATACCTGTTCCCCAATGTTTATCGCAGCACTCTTTACAATAGCCAAGAGTTGGAACCAGCCCAAATGCCCATCATCAGATGAGTGGATACGGAAAATGTGGTACATCTACACAATGGAATACTACTCAGCTATAAAAACGAATGAAATACTGCCATTTGCAACAACATGGATGGACCTCGAGAGAATTATATTAAGTGAAACAAGTCAGGCACAGAAAGAGAAATACCACATGTTCTCACTTATTGGTGGGAGCTAAAAATTAATATATAAATTCACACACACACATACACACATACACACACAAACGGGGGGGAGGGGAAGAAGATATAACAACCACAATTATTTGAAGTTGATACAACAAACAAACAGAAAGGACATGGTTGGGGGGGAGGGGGGGAAGGAGAAGGGAGGGAGGTTTTGGTGATGGGGAGCATTAATCAGCTACAATGTATATCAACAAAATAAAATTAAAAAATAAAAAAAATAAATAAATAAATAAAAAATAATAAAATAAAAAAAAAAATAAAAATATTGATGTCTTGAGGTAAGTTACATCTGATATGCAGATTTGTTTACGTCAATGTGCTGATGTTTGGCAAAATATCTGAGATATATTTTTCCAAGAATAGCTTAGACAACAGAACTTCTTTTAGTTTGTTTGAATTCTAACTTTGCCACAGCCTTGAACCTAATGACTCACTAGCCAAACACATCTTTAGCTCCATCAGGTTCATATTTTTTTGTGTCCAATTAAAATTAATAACATCATAAACTAATACTAAAGTGGGAAAGTTTAATTTTTACCATTTGTCTCTATATCTAATATAAATTAATGTTCTAAGTCCTATGATGTTTCTGTTTTTCATTTTTATTCTTTTTACTTTTATCGTGGTGACACATACATAAGAATTTTCATTTTAAGTATTTTTAAACATATAATCGCACAGAATTGATTACATTCACAGTGCCATGTAACTGTTTTCTGTTTTAAAAAATATTAAATGATGTTAACACTGTCACTTTCTGACTGAGAAATCTATTTAATGTATCTTTCAGTCCAAGAAATATTTATGGCATGTAATGTGTAGGGACCTCAGCCAGACTTCCTCTCAAAGTCACAGTATCTGGGTATTCATAGTATCCTGTATTCTGTTCTGTGAGAATTTCATCTTGGCGCTGTGGTTGCAAATAAATGTATCCTGTTTATCTTCATTTTTACGGGCTCATTTTGCTGCAATGTTGGGAATAAACTGAAAGAAGTGAAAGAAAAAGGAAAAGGAAAACTTTGAAGGCTATTGCAATCATCCAGGTAAAGGATGACTACCTGGATGGAGTGAGAATTGGTCAGGTTTTGAATATATTCTGAAGGAAGAGCCAAAGTAATTCCTGAGGAACGTGTTGTGGCACGTGGGACGAAGAGAAGAATAAGGGACGGCCCTGAGATTTTGCCTGGAGCAATGAAATCACGGAGGAGTAAAGCAGTTTTGGAGGGACGGAGAAGATCATGGGTTTAGTTTTGCTTTTGTTAACTTTGAACTGCTTTCTAATCATCAAAGAAAGTGTATCAGATTGGGAGGTGTGGGGCTGGAGTTCAGAAGAGAGGCATAGATTGCATGTATACACTTGAGAATTGTTGGCGGAGATGGCATGTAAAGCTGTGAGAGTGGATGAGATCACGTGCATGAGGCTACCTAGGAGGGGAGAGAGGCCAAAGGCTGAATCCGAACCCCAACCTTAACCCTGACCCAAACGCTTCAAACATTGAGAGGCTGGAGGAAGCAGAGGAACTAGTAAAAGAGATTTAACTTAGTACCAGTGAAGCAGCAGCGAAGATGAGAGAGGCTGCGGAGTCCTGCAAGCCCCGCGAAGGAAACACAGTGGGTGCTGTTCAGTGCATGTTAGTGGAGAACTGAGAAGCAAAGCGAGGAGGAATTAACTTAGTGAAGTAAAGCTGTGTTTGTTCCCATGGACTTGCGGAGGTGAGAACCAAGAGGGGTGAATTCAAGAGAGAATGAGAGAAGATTTAGAGAGAATGCACACTGACTACTTTTCAAAGGAGTTGTGCTGCAAAAGGCAGCAAATAAGGAATGCATAGTGAGGAGAGCAGGGTAAGAGAAGGGACTTTTTAAGGTGGAAAAGTAATAATCAGCATGTTGCATGCTACTGGGAGGGATTGATGGAGGGTAAGATAAGTCATCATAGAGTAAAAAGTTGGGAGAATTTTTGAAATGCCAAAAATACTATTACTGAAATTTTTAACCATTTTGCAGATATGAAGTTTTATTTTTCCCCTTTTTTTCTTTTCCAAGTCCTTAAACACGGATTAAAAAATAAAGTTCTCCCAAACAAATAATGTACTTCAAAGTGCTCCAACCACATTCACATGCTATTGTCTCCTTTTTATTTACTTAGTTTGTTCCTTTATAAGCAAAGCTATTTAGAGCATTTTCAATCCTTTTATTTGCCTTATCAAAGTGTCTCTTTTGACTTTCCTATACAAAGACTCTGTAGCAGTGCTATTACTGTGATATAAACTTTAATTATCTCTATTGACATATTTGAGCCCATTAGCAAAATGAAAGACTAGGTGAAATAAATTGTGGAAACATACTTTCCGTTGGAATGAAGGGTGCATTCATATATTTCCCCCAATTCCCTCATCTGTTTTAGATGCTGGATTTAAATTGTGGCCTGAATTAGAAAATGCTACTAATTTTTAAGCAAATAGAAGCTAAGAATATATCCCATTCATTTTCATTTCCTTCAAAGAAAATGATAGAAGTTTTTGGTACATAAAAGCACTTAATATTTACTTAAAAAGGGTTTTAATGTTTTAAATTTTTACTCTTTGATTTAAAAACCAATTTTTTAAGACATACATGAATGTTAAAAAAAAAAAAAGTTTCTATTTATGTGAAGAAAACCCGAGTTGTTTATGCACATTTTCTCCACAAATCTATTAATTTAATTTATGCAAAAAGTATTCATTTGGCTCCCATTAGATGCAAGTGACTGAGCAAGAAGCCAGAGACTCCAGGTGACCATCATTGTTTCAACAGAGCATCATTACATACCATCGCATTCAGAACCATCGTGCTTTGTGAAGTTTTACAAGATGAGAATAGAAAGAAATTATTTTTCTTACACAAAGCATATTTCTTTTACTCCTCAATTTAAAATTTCCTTTTTTGTTTCTTTATAAAAACTAAAGGAATAATAATGTTAAAATTTGCCTGGTGAAGAGGACAAAGTGGAAGAAAAATAAAGTGATCCAGAGTGTGGTGACATTATTGAAATGTTTGGAAAGAATGTTTCCTACATGGAGCTGCAAGTTCTGCTGTAAATTAAGTCAATATCAATTTTGTCACAAAACTGTTGCTAACAAATTATCTGCTTTTTGAGAAAAACTGGGGAAAATGTATCCGATATACATTTGTAAAAATATTTTATATTTTTAGCAATGGAGTTTACCATTAAATTAACATGATGTGGCCATAACAACTATGAATAAAGGCAAATTGTTAGTTGTAAGAAACCAGACCAAAAGATAAGTGGAACAATATTTCTTCCTTCACTGTCATGAACCATAAATTAGTGAATAGACTTTAATTAAAATAAGAAGTGTATTAAATAACAAAGGAAGAGAACACTTGAACGGCCATACAAAAATTGTTGTAACATTTGGAAGCTGTCTGGTGGGAAGAAAGTTGAACACTTTAAAAAATTAAATAGCTTGTAAGCAGTTTTACATAGAAGACAAATATTCAAAGTATTCTATACTTTAATTTGCAATAATTAACAGTTTATTTGAAGCAAAAATGTGGTAAGTCATATTATGAAATCAGAGCATAAATTAAAAATGCAATATTGTTTACCAAAGTTTAGTGCTGAGGCATAAAGATTAATTTAATTTTAATTAAAATAACTTATTTTTAAATTAATAATAAAGAATTTTGTATCAGCGAAAAAAGTGACTTCATTTTGCTGATAAAATCTTCATGTTTCTGTAAGACTGGCAATTTTCAGAACAATGCTAAGTAGACAAAATAGAAAATGCATTCTCATAAATTATTTTTCTTACTAACAACACATTTGCCTGGGCTGTGTACCATTGCTCATTGTTGGTTGTCACTGAAGAAATTAGTAATTTCTTTTAGAAAATTATTGAAACAGAACATGAATTAAAATGTGCTTATGCTTGTACATGCACAGTGGATAGCTGAGTTTCTATCTTTGAACATTATTTTTCATAGAATCTCTTTGTCATATGCTAAACATTATCACAATTCTTACAAAAATACTGCAAAATCAAAACTGTTGACCTATTTTGATTTTAACAGTAGAAGCCACAGTTTACAGAATTTAATTTGAAATAAATTATCAAATTGAGCATTTTAAAATAACAGAAAAAAAAAGGAAAAAGAAAGCTAAAAAGATTTCTCTTCTTGGGTAAAAATTATGTTTAAAAAATTTTAGGTTAGTCTGGACAGTGCAAATCTTCTCCCTAATGAGAGCAGTAGAAAATTATTATTTCAATAATTGATAAAACATTCCTGAATTGAAATTTACATGCTTCTACAAAAAACAAAAAGCAGAATGAAAGAAGTTTTTCTATTACTATTTAAGTAAATGAACCATTTAAACCAAGTAGTGAAAAACAGATAGATGTGTAAGCAAATTTTAAATATCTTGTACTAGTGGGAGTTCTCCAGAGAAACAGAACCAATAAGATGTATGTATATATGAAGAGAGATTTATTTTAAGTAATTGGCTCACATGATTATGGAGACTGGCCAGTCCAAAATCTACAAAGTGGGCCAGCAGGCTGGAGACTCAGAGGAGAGTTGATGTTGCAGGCCATCTGCTGCAGAGTTGCTTCTTGCTCAGGGGAGGTCAGTCTTTTACTCTATCCAGGCCTTCCACTGATTGAATGAGACCTCATGCACATTAGGAAGGCCAATCTGCTTTATTTAAAGTCCACCAATTTAAATGTTAATCTCATCAAAAAACATTCTCACAGAAACATTCAGAATAATGTTTGACCACATATCTGTCCAAGTTGGTACAAAAAATTAACCATCACATATATGATTTGAAAATGACCCTAGAAATTAAATTTTACAAGAATTAAATTAAAGCCAACTTCATATATGATCGTTAACTATTACTTTAAGACAGACTTCACAATAATGCTTGATGGGGAGAATTATAAAGGATTCTGAAGTTAAATCAAAATCCTATTTGTCAATTCTATTCTTTTTATCTATATGCAGACTATGACCTTCTGCTGAAGAAAATCTAACAAAATATCTAACTGAAATCTCATTAGTTTTAAGTCCTTAAAATTGCCCAACAAGTCCTTCTTTTAATCTATTTGGTATTCTCTCTGCAGCAACATTTTCAAAGTAATTTCTCCTCAAGACACCCGTCTTACTGGCATACCTTCAGTCTTGCCTCCTATTCATAGAGAAAATGTGTATACCATTCCATGAAAATCCCTTCGTCTTCCTTACACTAACCTAAGAATGGAACTAATACACATCCACCTGGTATTTTCTCCTTTTTTCTTGTAATGATGCAAGAAATTTCTTCCTAGTAAAAGCCAAGTTCCAAGTATGCCTCTTGAACTGTATTGCCTCCTGACTTCACAGAGACCTATTATGCTATTCACTTATGCTATCCAGTTTCTTTTCTTCAATATTCAGTTGCTTCCTTTGTACTGTTTTCTTTCCATCTATATTAAAACATGTCTATGGCTCTCGTATAATTGCAAATATAACCTCCTCTGGAACACACATCTTGTAGCCATGACTTTATCACTTTCTGTTCAATTTCATCTTAAAACTACCTGGAAAAACACCTACAATTTATTTCTCCACTTTCTCCCTTCCATTTTATGAGTCAGCTGTCAAGCTTTCCATTGGACATGTCCACCTATATGTCCCACAGACACCTAAAACCGAGCTGTACTGAACTGAATAAATCACTTTCCTGCAAAAGCTACTCATCCTTCTCTTATGTTCCCTAATTCAAAGACAGACATCACCATTTCCTACAGTTAATATCCCAGTGTTAACCTGGACTCTTTCTTCTATCTCATCTATTTAGACACCATACCCTGTTGATTCTTCCAATTAAATAAGTCTGTCTCCATCTTCCCTATCATTGTTCCAACGCATCACCTTTTGTCTGGACTACTGAATAACTTCCTAAATGATCTCACCATCCAGTGGAGACTGACTTATTCCTGGGGGGAAAAAAATGACATTATTCTCTTCTAATTCCTTCTTCATGATTCCTTTCTGAGACTTTTGATGCAGAAGACAGTTGACGCAATAAAATGAAGTTTTTTTACACCTTCAGACCACCCTTTTACCTTTATGCTTATTCATGAAAAAAAATAATTAAAGAACAATATAGGGTCTCATCTATTGTTCCTTGACATAGCAGAAGACATCCACCAGTCTTTCTGAGTATACTAGTGTTGTGCCTCCAATTTGTTGCTTCTCAACATTAGAGATAAGGTCAGTTGAAGAAAATGCAAATCTTTGCCAAAGTCAGTTGCAGGATATGCATTTCCAAAACTAACTGGTAGTTCCACACTACGAAGTTGGTGAAACTTCTGGTTCTCTAACTTTTGAATTCATTCTTTATTTCTGTATTTGCTAATAAAGTAATTTTTGTCTTTAATACTTATCAATGGGTGCCCTAAAAGAGTGCCTTTTTGACAATTACTTATAAAACACTTAGAAAATCTGGAACTGTGTATTATAGAATATTGCAAAATGGGAACTTTTGTGCCCTCACTCACATATGCTGTGCACAAGGGGTCAGATTTTACAATATTTTCTACTTAATGTGTTGTCAACATTATTTAAAGTTTTAATCCATCTTTTAATAAGTAGTAGCAGTTATTATTACAAGGCAAATATGTTACACACGTTGAGGCACAGCTCTAAAGTCTTTTATATATAAATATACATCTTTTCAAAAAAACAACTTTTTGATTCATTGATCTTTTGAATTGTTTTTTGGTTTTCAATTTCATTCAGTTCTGCTCTGATCTTAACGATTTCTTTCCGTCTGCTAACTTTAGGTTTGGATTGTTCTTGTTTTTCTAGTTCTTTAAGGTGAAGTGTTAGATTGTTCACTTGCCATCTTTCTATTCTTCTGAAGTGAGCGTTTAATGCTATAAATTTTCCCCTCAATACTGCTTTTGCAGTATCCCACAGGTTTTGGTATGATGTATCATTGTTTTCATAAAATTGACAAACCATTAGCATGCCTAACAAAAAAAAAGAAGAGAGAAGACTCAAATAACAAAAATTAGAAATGAAAAAGGCGATATTACAGCTGATTCATCTGAAATACAAGGAATCATCCGAGACTACTATAAACAACTATACGCCAACAAATTTGAAAATCTGGAGGAAATGGATAAATTTCTGGACACACACAAGCTCCCAAAACTGAACCATGAAGACGTAGAAAATTTGAACAGACCAATAACAATAAAGGAGATTGAAGCTGTTATCAGAAGGCTCCCAACAAAGAAAAGCCCAGGATCAGATGGATTCACAGCAGAATTTTACCAAACATTCAAAGAGGAATTGACACCGATTCTTTACAAACTATTCCAAAAGATTGAAATGGACGCAAATCTCCCAAACTCATTCTATGAAGCAAACATCATCCTGATACCAAACCCAGGTAAAGATATAACCAAAAAAGAAAACTACAGGCCGATATCCTTGATGAATATAGATGCAAAAATCCTCACTAAAATACTAGCAAACAGAATACAGCAACACATACGTAAAATTATTCATCACGATCAAGTGGGATTCATCCCAGGGATGCAAGGTTGGTTCAACATACGCAAATCAATAAATGTGATACACCATATTAATAAACTCAAACACAAGGACCATATGATCATGTCTATAGATGCTGAAAAAGCATTTGATAAAGTTCAGCACTCATTCATGACAAAGACCCTTTATAAGTTAGGTATACAGGGAAAATATCTCAACATAATTAAAGCCATATATGCCAAACCCACTGCCAATATCATCCTGAATGGGGAAAAGCTGAAAGCTTTTCCTTTAAGAACAGGAACCAGACAAGGATGCCCACTCTCACCACTCCTGTTCAACATAGTGTTGGAAGTACTAGCCAGAGCAATCAGAGAAGAGAAGGAAATAAAGGGCATCCAGATTGGAAAAGATGAAGTCAAACTGTCCCTGTTTGCAGATGACATGATCCTATATATCGAACAGCCTAAAACCTCTACAAAAAAACTGCTGGAATTGATAAATGATTTCAGCACAGTAGCAGGATACAAAATCAACACACAAAAATCAGTAGCATTTCTTTTCTCCAATAGTGAACATGTAGAACGAGAAATCAAGAAAGCCTGCCCATTTACAATAGCCACCAAAAAAATAAAATACTTAGGAATTGAGTTAACCAAGGAGGTGAAAAATCTCTATAATGAGAACTACAAACCACTGCTGAGAGAAATTAGAGAGGATACAAGAAGATGGAAAGATATCCCATGCTCTTGGATTGGAAGAATCAACATAGTGAAAATGTCCATTCTACCCAAAGTGATATACAAATTCAATGCAATCCCCATCAAAATTCCAAAGACATTTTTCTCAGAAATGGAAAAATCTATCCAGACATTTATATGGAACAATAAAAGACCACGCATAGCCAAAGCAATGCTGAGCAAAAAAAATAAAGCTAGAGGCATAACACTACCTGACTTTAAGCTATACTACCAAGCTATAATAACCAAAACAGTATGGTACTGGCAAAAAAACAGACACACTGACCAATGGAATAGAATAGAGAATCCAGAAATCAACCCACACACTTACTGCCATCTGATCTTTGACAAAGGCACCAAGCCTATTCAGTGGGGAAGGGACTGCCTCTTCAGCAAATGGTGCTGGGATAACTGGATATCCATATGCAGGAGAATGAAACTAGATCCATACCTCTCACCGTATACTAAAATCAACTCAAAATGGATTAAGGATTTAAATATACACCCTGAAACAATAAAACTTCTTAAAGAAAACATAGGAGAAACACTTCAGGAAATAGGACTGGGCACAGACTTCATGAATATGACCCCAAAAGCACGGGCAACCAAAGGAAAAATGAACAAATGGGATTATATCAAACTAAAAAGCTTCTTCACAGCAAAAGAAACAATTAACAGAGTTAAAAGACAACCAACAGAGTGGGAGAAAATATTTGCAAAATATACATCTGACAAAGGATTAATATCCAGAATATATAAGGAACTCAAACAACTTTACAAGAAGAAAACAAGCAACCCAATTAAAAAATGGGCAAAAGAGCTAAGTAGGCATTTCTCTAAGGAAGATATACAAATGGCCAACAGACATATGAAAAAATGCTCAACATCACTCAGCATCCGGGAAATGCAAATCAAAACCACACTGAGATAACATCTAACCCCAGTTAGGATGGCTGAAATCCAAAAGACTATGAACGATAAATGCTGGCGAGGTTGCGGAGAAAAAGGAACTCTCATACATTGTTGGTGGGACTGCAAAATGGTGCAGCCTCTATGGAAAATGGTATGGAGGTTCCTCAAACAATTGCAGATAGATCTACCATACGACCCAGCTATCCCACTGTTGGGAATATACCCAGAGGAATGGAAATCATCAAGTCGAAGGTATACCTGTTCCCCAATGTTCATCGCAGCACTCTTTACAATAGCCAAGAGTTGGAACCAGCCCAAATGTCCATCATCAGATGAGTGGATACGGAAAATGTGGTACATCTACACAATGGAATACTACTCAGCTATAAAAACGAATGAAATACTGCCATTTGCAACAACATGGATGGACCTTGAGAGAATTATATTAAGTGAAACAAGTCAGGCACAGAAAGAGAAATACCACATGTTCTCACTTATTGGTGGGAGCTAAAAATTAATATATAAATCCACACACACACACACACACACACACAGACACACACACACACACACACACACAAACCGGGGAGGGGGGGAAGAAGATATAACAACCACAACTACTTGAAGTTGATATGACAAGCAAACAGAAAGGACATTGTTGGGGGGGAGAGGGGGAGGGAGAAGGGAGGGAGGATTTGGTGATGGGGAGCAATAATCAGCCACAATGTATATCGACAAAATAAAACTTAAAAAAAAAAAAAATCTTTTTCCCATCAGTAAAAAATAAATAAATAAATAAATAAATAAATAAATAAATATACATACACATATATAACCATTGTATGTGTTTTAAATATACTTTTATCAATTCTTCCTGCTGATTATTTCTTTCTAATCTCATCATTCTCACCCTCTCAACCTGATGGTTTTCTGGCCACACAGGTCAACTTTTAGTTCTAGAAGTATTCACAGTTCTGTCTCACCTTCAGACTTTTGTTTATGCTGTTTCTTCTACCTGTAGCCCTCTTTCTTTTTTCATGTGACAATGCATCCTTCAAGTCTCTGCCTAAATATAACTTCTCTTAGGCTGCTTAGGTTAAATGTCTTTCCCTTGTTTCCGTAGTATACCATATATAGCTGTCACTGTGCTGAGTACACCTGATTTTAATTTTGTATTTGCTGGCAGTCCTACCTTGCAGTAAGTGCCCTTAGAATATCATCTTTGTCTTTTTTTTCCATCATGCTTTCCTCAGTGCTTAGAACAATGCCTGACACTGAGTAGCTAACAAACAAACATTTCTTGAACAACTGTGTAATATTTTTAAAATGTGAAATATAAAAAGGAAGAGGTCAAAGTGAGGTAACCAGGAGAATATGAATTACTTTATATGTCAATACATATATTTTCCATTGTTTATATTACAGATAGTATATTTTATTTTATTATATATTTCTGCACTAAATAAGGTGCACTGATATATTTCCATTCTTGTTGGTACTTTTTTCCCCCTGCTGTCAAAGATCCAATAAGGTCAATTCACTTAAAATTTAATTCATGAGGTGTCTAATCTCCATATGTTCAAATATTCAGTGAAATATGACTTGTTTGTTTTACCCAGACACCCTGATAAATTTATCTTCTTAAAAAATCCCCCCAAAAACAAATTTTTATTTTTTTCAGTAGTGGTATAGAAGTTTAGAGAATGAAATTTTAAATGTGAAGATATTTACTATGTATTTTGTGTATCTAAATATAAATGCTCTCCAGCAAACATATATCATTGTGTCCCAATACCTTATTCAAGAAATGGCCTAGATTTTCTGATGTTTATTTTCATTAAAAAAAAAGTGAAAAGGACTTGTTCCTATGAATACCAACATGTGAGTTCAACTTTTAACTCTCTAAGAGCAATAGTCAGATGATATCTTGTAGAGCACATTAAAAAGAACCCCATGAGCTTTTAGTGAACTATGAAAGGAGAATGGAAATTTGCCACCAAATGTGAAACTGATTGAAACATCATTTTATTCAACAAATATTTATTGAGAATCTTCCTTGTAGAATTTGTTGAACTTGAGTGATAAACACAGGTTTGGGGGAATGTCAGACACATAGCATTGCTTGTACCTGTATGAGAAATTGCATTTGTTTCCTAAGCAAATACGCAGATTATATATTTTGCCTGTTAGCAAAAATGTACCATTCAAACAAAAACACTAGTGAATATGTAGATTTAAAACAGTACATGTTTATCCACTCTTCTGTACTAATATCATTCTACAACATTGTTTTTATACATAATTTTAACAATGCAATCCTGATGGTCTGTTGAACAGTCTTATATACTTAGTCTGGAATATTTTCACTTTGTGCAAACTCTAGCAAACATTTTCACACTTGAAATGTTGCTTCACCTGACAGACTGCATTCCACCTGGTTTTCAAAGTAGGAATTGTGGGAAAATGCCAGTACACACTGCTTCTGTCCAACCAATTCATTGATTTCTTTTATCTTCAGCTAGTTTGAGTAGGTTGATGTGGTCTATGGCAGTGGTTGTGCTTTCATTTTCCCAAGTGATTCCAGTTGAAAGGAAAGCTGTTTCTCCCGTATGGCAGCTCTAATAATTTAATTAAGGCGATAAGTGCTATACCATCTGCACCTTATGTGTGAAGGACTTGAGTCATGGCAGACATCCCAGCTGGGTGTGTCTTTAGTGTGTAGCCACTTGCAACACAAGGAGTTCCATTTATCAATTGAGGTTATCAACACAGTCAGAAGAAGATTTAAGTGTGCTAGCCATCCTGCATTAGGATGGTTTGGAGGGGTTCTTTTTTTATTATCGTAAACAGCCACAAAAAAATGTTTATTAAAAACTATGATGATATGGTTATTTTTTTAATAGTTTCAATTACAGTAAAAGAAATTTGAAAATTAATAAGAATGGAAAAATAGAAAAGTAACTTCATACTGTCAAAAAAAAAAAAAGTGAACTTGTGAAAAGCTAATGGTTAAGACCTTGTTTTTAGGAAGCTGGTTAGATATTCTGAGCAACCCTCCTGATGTGGACAGTTGAAATTTCCAGTGTAAGCATTTCTTGCTATAAATTTCTATCTTAGTACTCCTTTAGCTGCATCCTACAAATTTCTTTTGTTGTACTTTCATTTTGATTCAGTTCAATACATTTTTTAAAATTTCCCTTCAGGAATTCCTCTCTGACCCATCGATTATTTGGGAATTTTTTACTTTCCATGTGTTTAGAGATTTTACCATTAACTTTTATTATTGATTTCCAGTTTGATTTTATTGTGGTCAGAAAACACAATCTATGATTTTAATTTTTTTTGACTTGCTGGAACATAGTTTTACTGCCCAGGATATGGTCTATATTGGTATATGTCCATAGGCACTTAAAAATAATGTGTATTCTATTGTTTGGGGACGGCATGTTTGATAAATGTTCATTAGATCCTCTTTATTGGTGGTACTGCTGAGTTCTTCTGAAGCCTTCCTAATTTGTTTGTCCCAGTCTCTTACTTGTTAAGAAAGGTGTATTGAAGTCTCTAACTATAATTTTGAATTTCCCTATTTTATTTTTTAGTTGTATTAGTTTTTGCTTCACATATTTTGGTTCTTCTACTATATCTTCTATTTCTTTGCTAAGACTTTGTATGTTTTCATTTGTTTCAATCATGTGTATAATTTTTTTTGAATCATTTTTTGGTCACTACCTTAAAATCTTTATCAAATGATACTAACATTCTGTCATTTCTGTGTTGTCCTTCATTTGAATTGAGATACACCTGGTTCTTGTTATGTCTAATGATTTCTGAACAAAACCTGGATATTTTGAGTACTCTGGATCTTATTTAAATATTCTGTTTTTAGCTGGTCTCCTC
This sequence comes from Cynocephalus volans, assembly GCF_027409185.1. Taxonomy (NCBI): domain Eukaryota; kingdom Metazoa; phylum Chordata; class Mammalia; order Dermoptera; family Cynocephalidae; genus Cynocephalus; species Cynocephalus volans. The sequence goes on along the minus strand of NC_084460.1, from coordinate 166,238,716 downwards.
TAACACTGCTGGCAAAGGAAGAATATATTCTGCCTGCTACTGCTAGATGGAGGTGTAAGTCCAGGGTTCCCACATAGTTTCTACTGACACTGTTGGGATTAGGGGGCTCATTACCACTTGAAGATGATGAAAGTTTCGGCTTCTTAATCAACCTTCTCTGTCACCACCTCAGAAGTGTAGTTGGGGTGACTTATTTCAGCCTGGTGAGCATAAAAGTCTCAGCTTCTGGCTAAACATTTGCTGGTGAGTTGGGAGTGGAGGCTGTTTCCCACCTCCCGTCTTGTGATGGTTTGATGGGTAGAATGATAATTGTATAAAAGTGTTCTGACTTTTAGACTAGACTGACCCTTTTCTGGACCTCTGGCTAGAAAGAACTATTTTGTTGTGTTGTTTGTTCTTTGTTTTGTTTTGTTCTATTTTGGTCTGCACACCTTGTGCTAGGTAGGTTACCAGTTTCTCCAGCATCAAGTAGTATAAAATATATGTGACAAAAACAAAATCCAGGGAGCTCACTTCTGTGTTATTTCTTGGGTCTTTATATCTTCTATAGTCTTCTTGTGTTCATTTTATATATAACACCCAGGGTTTTTAGTTGGTCTTAGTAGGAGGAATAGAGAAAAGTACTTCTACCCCATCTTCACAGAAACACAACCCCAATATATTTTTTTTAAGTTTCATGACATAAAATCTATCTTTGCAATAGAGAGTGCAATCATTTTTAATTAGTGCTTGTTGATAACTATCATAGTGAAGACAATGAGGCAGATTTGTTTTCCATAACATCGTATACAAAATATGACCTGTAAAGTATGAATGCTTTAATACAGTGCACTATTAAAATGGCACTGCTTTCCATTAGCTATCAAATTCAATATATGTAAATTGAATTATAAAGTATAATATAAATACCTATAATAATTGTCACTCAGGAAAAATCATGAAACCAATGGAAAAGGGCCCAAGATAAACTACATTTTTGGATTACAAAAGCCTTTAAAGTGAAGAGAAAGTATGGTTTGAAATGATAATCTATAGACAAATACTCCTATATTTATAACCCAGATAACAATGATTTTGGATGACTAGAAAGAAATATTTATATTCATATATTTTAAGTGAAAACCAATGTAGAAAACTTTAAACCTTTCGAGTACGTATTAGAAATATGTTACTTTATCTTTTTTTATAAAAAGAAACTCTTTTGGATTACTAGCCATATTCTTAGCCATTCAGGTATTTCATGAAAATAAGAAAATAGAGATACTTTTTTTAAGCACTTAGCTACAAAGTTACACTGTATTCCAAGACTTATAAACATTTGGGAAAAATAATTTTAATAGCATGGGAAAAAGGACCTTTTCTCAGAAACAATTCATAAGAAAAACATTTCACTTTATATAATTTTATGATATTATTAATAAAAATATAAAGCCCTTTTGTTTTAAATAAAATCCTTTGTTATTAATTAAAATAATATGGTTTTATTCACTATAGTGAAACCCTTTGACCCTTCAGTGATTTTACTTCAAAATTCATAATTCTTTTCAAACAAATAGGAGTTATGGAGAGAAAGCATAGATATTTCATCTGAGATCTAAATCATGTAATTAATCATTGTAGTATTTTTGCTTATGTAAATATATTGGTATCTTTAAAAGTTACCAAATCATGAAAATGAAGACATTTAGAAGTTTGCTAACTTTCCAGAAAGCTCCTTTGAAATACAGAAGATTTTTAGCAGTCATTGTTTGAAATAAGCATGAATATTTGTAGGATTTTTTTTTCCTATTAATTTTCAAACTTATTTGATATTCCAAGATAAAGGTAGATATTTTGAATAATTTAAGTCTGATAATCTTATATGTATATAAAAGAAGCATTCAAATCTTTTTAGCTATTTCTATCACTACGAAAATCCATGGATATTTTTCATTTGTTTGTTTCTGTCTTTATTTTTGGTGAAGTGAATCTATAGGCACTCTATGGGGTAGTATTTTTGACTCTATCCCTTCTCTTTCCTTCTACACGAACTCCGTGGACCGTCATATCGCTAGCCATAGCGGCAACTGTCACAAATGTCCTGATGCATCCCGGCTATTTAGTACCTCCTCAGATTTTTCAGTGTCTCAGAGCTGTGCTTTCAGCTGGCTTCAAGAGAATTTCACTTGGATTTCATAGGTACATGAAACACACACGTGCAAATAGTAGAGTTACATTACAAATTTCTACTGACTTCACTTCGTTAATATCATCCTGCTTGCATAATTGTCTTGCTGTCCCTGCTGCCTTAATTCACACTATCAACATAAATATATTAAGGTTACAGAAGGAAAGAGAAACAATCCTGAAGCCACACCACTGGCTCAAGTCTTGATTCCACCACTTACTAGTTATATGACCTTGGGCAATATACTTAACCTCTCTGTAATTCAATTTTATTATTTTTAATATGGGGTAATAGAGGTAACTATATTATTTATATCATAGTGTTTTTGTGAATATTAATAACATTATATTGATGTACTTAGAACAGTGCCATATATTAGCTATAAGCTATTATTACTATTATTTCTTGTCTGGATGACAATAATAGACCCATTTTCTTACCTGTTGATATTATGCCATTTTAAATCCATATTTACAGGATAATACTCGAATAATTTCTTACAGTGAAAATCTGATCATTTCATTTTCCTGCTTAAAATACTTCTTTGATAAAATCATTTGAGAAGCCTACAACCCTGTTGGTAAGCTGGTGTCTGGCTAGGGCAATTGTTGGAATCCTGCCGACACAGCAAATTGTATTGCTAGGGTTACAGCTAGGGTGTAGGGCCCATAGACCCTTCAAATCCATTGTACTGACTGGGTCACGGACCTCTCACATGCCAGCCTGGATCACCAGACCCCTCATATGCCTGGCTGGGTCACCAGACCCCTCATATGCCTGGCTGGGTCACCCCTCACATGTAGGTCCACACCAAGTAATTGGGAAAGATCCCAGCAGCTGTTGGCAGACAACCTGAGCTCAGTCCTCAGCTTGTTCAGCAATGGCAACAGCAGCAGCAGCAGCACCGTACAGCAGCCTCCAGCAGCAGCAGCGGTGGCCTCCCAGAGAGTCCTGGGGGCCCTGGCAGCAACAGCCTGCAGCAACAGCTTCCAACAGCAGTAGCAGCCTCCCCATGTCCCCTTCCTAACCCCTGGGCATCCCAGGGGCAGGGAGCCCTTTGGATCAGAGCTATTCATCTTTTATACTCAAGTCTGATAACCCAGGACACCTAGGTGTGAGTCAGAAAACCCAGGAACACCTGGGCACACATACACAATTTCACAATTACATTAGACAATAACCAAGGAACATCTTGGTTCACATGCATATTTACATCAAATGCTGGGCAAGAGTCTGAGGGTCCCTGACCATTTTCCTATATTTTCCCTACAGCTGGATCATGAATGTTTATTAGGTTCAAATTTCATCAGTCCTTGGATATTCTGGAAAACAATCTCTGAGGTGAAAATTAGTGTGTAAGAGTTTTATTAGGAACTGTTCTTGGGATCAATACCAGTGAGGGAAGAGACAGAAATGAGGATTGAACAGAAAAAGTGGAGTTGTGGCCTAGTCCAAATGAAGCCTCAGATGAACTTACAGGAAACTCTGAAGCTGAAATAACCTTCAAAATTTCCCATTCCAATTGGGAGAGAAGGATGGGCATTATGTCCTTGTGTCTTTGAAAGGAAGGGTGTGTGGGGCATGATTTTTGTTGCTGTCACTAAATATTGTAGTCACTGGTTCTTCACAGGCAGCATGTTTTTGGCCCACTTATGGAAAGGGCAAAGGTGTTCCCTCTAGATAAACATCTTCTCTTGGCATAAAACAATAAAGAAGACATTTTTCCATTATCTCCTTCTACCTGACTTTTAGGAAAATGGACAAAAAGATATTCATGTGGGCAAGTTCTTGGTACATAACACGGTAAAACTTTTTCACTTTAGGGTGGCATATGTGTATCATTTACACACAAGTTAATTGCAAAGAAGATGTTAATTAAATATTTTTCTTTATGAGTATGGGGAGTTGAGAGTAAAGATTCTTTATCATTGTCATAGATATTATGAAACTTGTACACATTCTCATAATATTGTGCAAGATGTAAAGGATAAGAGAAAAATCTTGTGTTTTCCCCCTTTCCTGTTTATAACATAATAGATGATTGTGAACAGGAAAGTTTAAGCTTTCCCACTGATACTTTCTAAAGCATATTTGTCATAGATAAAGAAAAAAAAAATTCATGACAACAAGCCACAAAAGCCCCTTCTCCTGCTGTACGAGAATCACCTGATACTCTTGTCAGGCTAGGGCTCAGACCCTTCAAACCCGTTGTACAGACTGGGTCACAGACCCTTCACCTGTCAGGCTGGGTCACAAATTCCTCACGTGCCAGGCTGGATCACCAGACCTCTCCTGTGCCAGTTGGGTCACCAAAAACTCTCACACACAGGTTGTGAGCTAGGTAATTGGAAAAGATCCCAGGAGCTGTTGGCAGAGTTGACAGGTTCATTCCAACGTGAGCTCAGTCCTCAGCTTCCTCAGCAGCAGCAGCAGCAGCAGCTTTACAGCAGCCTCCAGTAGCAGTAGCAATGGCCTCCTGGGGGCATCCCCAGGGGCTCTGGCAGCAACAACTTTCAGCAACAGCCTCCAGCAGCAGTAACAGCCTCCCCATGGCCCCTCCGGGACATCCCAGAGGTGGGGGACACTGTGGATCAGAGCTGTTTGTCCTTTATACTTGTCTGACAACGCAGGACACCTGGGTGAGAATCAGACAACCCAGGAACACTTGGGCTCCCATGCACATCCACATCAGACAATAAGCAAGGAACACCTGGGTGCGTGTGCATATTTACATCAAATGCTCAGCAAGATTCTGAATATCTGAGGGACCCTGACCATTTACTTTCAATTTTCCTCACAACTCCCTTTTACACAGGGAAGAATAACATCAATTACTAACTGAAGACAGTATTCTTCCCTACAAAGATTGGTTCCTTTTTGGCTCAAAATACCCACTTAGAAATAGAAGCAGCTACAAAACTTGCACATTTTCACTACCAGTTCCTCTCACTAAGGAACAAGAATTAAGGTACCCCTGCACCGTCCTGCTGAACGTATATGTTGGGATTGAATTTACAATCCTCTTTACTTAAATAATGCCTTTTAAAAATGTTAGATTATGGGTCAGTAAATCATTTCAGTAGACATTCGTACAAATTACAAAATTGCTAACATTATGCTACACCCAATAATAGACTATGACCTCTAGTCCTTCTAAAATAGTGCTTGTGGTAAATTATATTATTTTTCAGGAGTATTCACCCCTCTCCACTTCCAAGTGAGGGAGTTTAGGTCTTCCCTCCTTTGTTGTTGGGCTTGGCCACAAACCTGCTTTAATATCAAATTCGGTGGAGTATCCTTCTTGCCCTTGGATGCTGGACTCAGCCATATGATTTATTTTAGCCAATGGTACTTGAGCATACCTGATACAGTATATTCTTGAAATATGTTTTGAGTTTTACATTGGACTTTTTTCCTTTTGTCTGCTGTCCGAAGAAAAGTATGAGAAATAACTTGCCACAGAACCGCACTTAGGAGAACATGGTCTAGATCAGTCTTCCCTTAGCCATTCTGCAGACTTATGAGCTAAATAAATGTTTGTTATTACAGTCTGCTGATATTTTGTTATGGTTTTTATTATTATTATGCTGCATTTTTCTGACAATAGCTAACTCATAGACCAACCTTCATATTGTGCATCCCTAACGACATTTTTAAAAAATGTATTATTATTCCGAAGTTTATCTCACTGTGTTTACAAAATGCAAGCCTTTGATGCATATTGCCATCAATTTCATGTCAATCTTTTTACTTTTACTCAGGTACTATTGATGATCACCTAGATATCACAGCTTTAAATAAAATTAGATAACAACTGTATTCATACTAGGTATAATGATTTATATTAAATTGTAAATAATTAAATTATAACAATGTATAATAAAAGTAGACATGCTGGGTTTTGACCCGTAAATTTTTTCTGTCTCCTCCTACTTTTCACTGTAGAATTATTTATTTCAATAGTACTTGAGTTTACTCGGTGTGATTTTAAAAATTTAAAGTATGAATTACTCTATTGCAAGTATAGTGATTGAATAATCTGCACATTGAAATTAAAAGAATAATCCACAAGCTAAAAAAAACGATTAAACATATTAGGAATTTAAATAATAATAGTATAAAGCGCTAGGATAAATAACAAAGGCTTATCTTCAGCTTTTGGCCAGATTTGTAGCTTAATCAATATGTGAACTTCACAATTGTTAATGCTATAGTCATCATGCTATACTCTGAAAAGAATGTCATTTAAGCTTAATTATGTAGCTTTGTATTAAACAATGCTTAAATAAATAATAGCATACATTACTAAAATAAAACAATAATAACATGCATAATAAGTAATACAGAAATAAAAAAATAATAAAGAAATAAATACATGTAGTTCAGTGTTAAGTTTTTATAAATATGTTTTTTAGAATAGTCAATATAAATCAAGTTTGTGGAGTCAACTAAGTTTAGGGTAGCTGAGCATTTTCAATCAAGCAAAACAAGGGTTCAAAACACTATTCAAGATATGTCAAGTAGGATACAAAGTCTATTTTAAAATTAGCAGTTTTGAAATATGAGCATCAAAATATTAATACATATTTGTGTCAAATCTATTTCATCATTCAATGACTCCTTGAGACATCTAAAAAAACTTATTATACAGTTATCTAGTTATGTACAAGATATAATAATAACAAATATGTATACCCAAAAAGTTGTCTGAATATTAAAACTTGTTGATTATTTTAAACTCTATTTTTCTTTGGGAAATTAATTACTCATGAAACACTTTAACAAAAAATAATTGCAAGAAAGTACATTTCTGCCATCTTTCAATTTCAAGGGCAAATGTGATATTTGTGAAAATGATACTGGAATATTGGTCTCAGAATTACTTCAATCAGAATGATAATCCAAGGGCTTTATTTTAACACACTGAAATACAGAACAAATAATGACAATATGTAATGTTCAAAGTAAATAAAATATTCCTCACATTCATTTTGTATGCCCTCATATGACATAAATAATGTTCTTAGTTGAAATTTTTCTCATTCAGTAGAAGTTGGTTGTGTCTCATGTCTGCTGGGTCTGATATGAGTTCATCCATTTTATTATCAGTGCAATTGAGGAAATAGCAGTAGTGAGAAGGAAGAAAGAAATAGAAGTTATGAAATTTATTAGCTTATGAAATCATGCATATTAATGTAATTCTTCCTGATCTTCACCAACCAACAATAACTACTAGCCCAGGAGAGGAGATAAAAGGTGATAATTTTCCTGACAGGTCCATGTTGGGCAGTTAACTTGTCAATTACATACTTTTGTGGAGGTGGATATAGGATTCTTTGAAAACATCATGTAATTGTACAGACCAAGAGTTAAATTAGAATGAGTGATATAAATTAAAATTTAATTAAACAATAAATTTGTTGTAGACAGTAACTTTATCCTGTTGAGTGTTAAAAGATAAGTTTTATTTTAAGAAACTCGTTTACATGTTTAACTGTTTATTAATAGATATATTACAAACCCATTAATAACTCATTGAGTTTCAGGATTAATCATCAAACTTTGAATATATTAAATTAAAATAATTAAATCTATTTTTCAAGGAAGGAAATCTAGAAATGTGTTTCAAAACTTCTTGTTAAAGTTGGTCACATAAGACTGCACAGTATCCGTGCATCAAAAGCGGGATTATGTCTCTCCTACTATTTCTTATTCCTTCCTCTATCCTATGCTCTCTCCTCACTGTAAGGTAGGGAGAGAGAATGTTTCAGTCAGGGAAATATCGCCAGCTAATTCAAGGCATGCTGCATTAATATATGCGAAAATATCATTGCATCAAATAGCAATGAAATGTTACTGTAATAATATATAAATATAATGTATGATCTTGAATATCTCTTAAGTTTTGAGAACTTAAGTTATCTCAGTAGGGCACGCTCTGTTTTGCATCCTCACCTTGACTACTAATAATGCAAAGGCTGACTGACCTTGTACCATCACAGCTTCTCGGAGCTGTGACTCTCATCCAACACCTACTGCAACAAGAATTAGAAATCCTTTCTTAGGTAAAACTGTGAAACCTCTTTGATTGAACTCCTTATTCTTTATCATGACTCTCCAAGCACACTATAGGCAGGGACCAATTCTTATCCAACATAAGATGCGCAGTGCTGACACCTTACCAACAAATAATACATGCTCCATAAATATTTGACAAGTGAAGTAACTTGCTGACAATCAGAAATCCAAAATCACCTCTGTAGTATAAGTAGATTGCATACATTTTCCTCTTTTTCCCTTGAAGATTATTTCAACTCCACTTTTATTCCTTCTTGCCTTTTTCTTTTTCACTTTATTATATTCTAACTTCTATCTGAGTCAAAAGAAAAGCAAACAGAAATCTCAATAACTTAAAAGCAAGAACTGCAAAGCTTTTGAAAGTAACACTTTTTGATTTTTAATTACTGGAGCAAATATTGACTAAAAGCTATCCAAACAGCTAACTAACTAATAGATGTAGAGAGTATATCTTCAAGAAGAAAATGCAGGTACTTATATATTCACTGTTAATATCATGTGATTAGAAGGAAGGTCACACGTGGTGTCAAGGCAGGAGGTAAAATTGGAGAAGGATGCGGGTGACCAGTTGTATCAGTCTGGTTCTCCTGAGAAACAGAACCAATAAACCAATAGAAGGAGGCTGGCGGATCCAAATCTGCAGAGTGAGCCAGCAGGCGGGGGACCCAGGGAAGAGTCAAAGCAGCAGTTCTAGTCCAAAGGCAGCCTGCTGCACAATTCCTTCTTCAACTTATTGGGCCTGACCACATGATGAAGGACAATCTGCTCTACTCAGAGTCCACTAATTTAAATGTTAATCTCATCCAAAATAGCTTCACAGGAATATCCAGAATAATGTTTGTTCACATATGTGGGAAACATGGCCTAGCCAAGCTGACACATAACATTAACCATTACATTGGTAAAATGTGTTAATATAAGCATTTGTACTTTATCTTGAGGGTAATTGTCTGGCTTTTGCAAAGAGGCTGGTGCTAAGAATTGCATTTTAGAAAAGTCTTGTTGGCAGCAACCATGAAAGACGGGGGCCAGAAGACAGTCTAGAGATCAGTTAAAAGCATTACTGTAATTCAAGGAAAAAGCAACAAGAGACTGAGTCAGGGTTGATGGAGGCGCTAATGAAGAAGTAGCAAAGGGGAGAGCTATTTAGTAGATTAAATAAAAAAAAAAAAAAAAGAAAAAAAGGTGAACATCTAGGTCAGGGAGATGAGTAATTGGGAAAATTTGATGTTCTCTATGAAATAACAGGAGAGAAAGTTGTTCTCATGAGTAAGAGAAGCAGGTTTTAGGACATACTATGAGCTCAGTGTCATTTATATTTAAATCATGCTAATTTTTTGTCTGCATGATCTATTGAAGAGAAAGATGAAAAGAGTAAATTTGACCAGGAACAAGCCAGGTGTTTGGGTACAATGCCTATAAATAAAAACTAATCACTAAAAATTAGCCATTTATAAAGTGTAGACAACTTATATTTCTCTCAACAGATTAAAATAAACTAATTAGAGCAATTTTTCATCCATTCTTCATGAACTGAAAGGGTCTTTGTTCTGATCTTTCAAAAGATAACACAGTCTAGCCTTTAGAGCTGTCTAAAATATAGTGAGTGTTATTTTTAGTCAACACATTAGACACATTTCTGTAGTCTGCATTTCTCATCAAAGAATATGAATAGGCAGGAAATTCAAAGTACAAAAACTGCCAGAAAAAAAGGATTAATAAGGAAGGATTGTCATTTACTTTCAAATCCACATGGCTCATTTTAAATGGAGCTCAAAAGCATTAGCTTGACAGTATTTGAATTAGGCAATAAAATACATATCCTCAATGCCACCCTTTTTAAAAACCCTTTTCTATTTGGCCATACATTTTCTTTTATTCTAATGTGTATGTGTAATAAATATAAATAAGTACAAGTCATAATAAGCATTTGCAACAAACTTACTCCAAAATTTCTATTTTGTAAAGCACCTAAAATTATTTTTAACAGTATCTACTTATGGAAAATGAAGATGAGATCACATTGAGATTATACGATTCTTTAAAATTATATTTTAAAATTTCTGTGCTTTATTCCTTTATCAGAGTAATTGCAGACAAAAATGACTTGGGGAATTAGGAAGAAGTTTGGGTTGGTTATCTGACCTCCTTGGATAAAAATAAATCTATTTGATTTTAAAGATTAGTACTCAGGGAATGCAGTGGTAATACTGATTGTCAGATTATCACCTGGGGTCATCTAAAATGCAGTAGCTAATGAGACAATCTTCTGAGAGACTAGGTGACTACTACCATTAAAATGTATGAAAAGTATGTCAATCCTAGGTGTTTTCACCCCATGTGTTCATTGTCTGGCTTTCAAGACAGAGCAACCTTAGGGAAGGTTGCATTGAGCTTCTGACAATAGAACCAGGTTATTATTTCTATGGCCACCACAGCTACGTAACACAGATCCCCGTAAATGGCAGTGACTATGCCCCTGCTGTTCTGGATTCTCAGGGACTCTGGAGAGGCCAAGTGAGTGACTTAGATTGTGGTGAGGTGAAAAAACTCAATGTGAGGCTGGAGGAAGCCAGAGGATGAACTCTTTATTCCCCTCAGATGATTGTTCTGAAATATAGTAGTTCAGATGCCCTTGTTAAGACTCATTTCAGTCAGAACAAGCAATTATACTCACCACAAATTCTCAGTTGGCACAGAAACACTCCCAGTCATATTTTCTCCACTTACTTTCCTGCATCATTCCCCTCCTGGGATTGTGCACCCCAGTAAAGTTTGGATACACAAGCTTTGCTTTAGGATCTGTTTTCTAGGAAACGCTGACAAGGACAAACAGGTTGAGAAATCTGAGTATCCCAGCATGGGATATTTGCTTTTAATACTACAGGTGAGCCACAAGTTGCTTTAACTTCTGTGTTGAAAACAGGGTCATTCTATGAGTTTGCTCATGTAATGTTCATCCTCCTGCAGCTATAAGGCTTAGAGGGGGTGAAAACCAAACACCATATCTTTTAGAGTGTCAGATTCAGCATCAGTTGAATTCACAACTTCCCCAAGTCTCATGTAAAATTTAGACTATTGATTCAGGAAAGAGGGAGAAATGGAATGTGTGTACCTAGAAATAACTGCAGATTCACAGATCATTGAACTGACCACCTGCAGCGAGTTTCCCTCCCTTGCTGAAGCAGCCTGCCCCCTTGGTCTAGGGAGACTGTCCATCCTTTGCTTTAACAATTCTTAGTGACTTCACAAGTGGGAGTTGAAGGGGTTTCTTTTGAAGGAGAAGCCAGAATGTAAGAAGTTGTGTGATCCATGTGAATGGTCATCAAAATTCCCTCACAGCTCTGTTTCTATAGGAATTTTTGTTTGTTCTGCCACTGGAATGAAACTACCTTCTAAAAGGTAAAGGAGATGGAAAGGAGATGGAAACAGGAACCGAGTCATGGAAAGGGAAATGAGACAATCTACCACTGAAACTCAACCACTTTCAAGAGTGCAAGGAAGCACCCAAAATAAATAAAATTGCATCGTTTCTGAAATTCTTATTTGTTAGTTGAAATTTTGTTTTTATTAGTGGGCCTATGGAAGAGTACTGTTCAAAAATAATTTTAAATATAAAATTCTATCTAGAAACAATATACATATGCACACTCATACAAACACACTCATTAAAATAACATTAAAAACTTATTTATATCAAGTATGTGAACATAAAAAATAGCATTTTGGTACCTGCTCATGTTATCTGTGATGCACTAGTATATTTCTTAGTAACATCTCTTTTCATAATATGCTACTGGTATTATTTCTAGAGGTTATTCTTTTGATATATAATTATTTTTAATATTTTCGTGAAATAACCAGATCCTCTTTCAGATTATCTTGAAAGTTGCATTATATAGTCAAATTTTTGAAACATTATTAACTCTTCTCTATATACCATACTATTTTAACCAAGAAAATGCTCACTCTACAGGTACTGAGATACGGCAAGTGTAAGGAAAATTCTACTAAATGGAGGATATTTTAAATTCTTTTTTCTAGTGTTGAAATGAATAGATGTATTAGCCTAAATATTTTTTATAGATACTGTTTTTTTGCCTTTGCTCAGAGAAACTTTCTTTAGCAGATATGAAACGATTGCCTAATTTAGTTGCTGTAAGCTTATAGGCTTTCTCAATTTCATTCCAATCTGTTAAAGAATATAAATTTGTCCTATTAAAGTAAAAGGGCTCTTTCAAAAAAGTACTCTCAGAAGAAGATATACTACAAAGCCAATTATAGGATTTCAAAATAAATCCTTTACACAGTTTGAGCTCTCATTGTATCATTTATCCAGATCTCCCCAGGCTTTGTAAGGGGACATATTTCAATGCCTTTCTATTTGCAATCTTTGTTTTTAATAATTGGCATTTACTAAAAGTTTCAAAAGTTCAAAGTTAGGAGTGTTTCATTTGATTTTTTAATTTGATTACAGATTTCTAAATTATGTTTTAATATCGTGGTAAATATGGAGAAATTTATTTGGAGAAATAGGAGAAAAACTCAATAATATTATAGGACACTTAAGTTGATATGCAGGGTATCTTCCACATTCTCATACAAGTCTAAGATTGTGTTTTGCCATGCTAAAGGCTACTTCTCTCTCCTTTTTTTTTTCTATTATAGACTTTATTACAATAATGTTTTAATTCATTTACTTTCACTGTTAATGTGTGTAAGCATGATTGCACATATATGTATATATGAATGAATAAATCATGTTTGTAGCATAAGTAACTTTTTCCTCCATTTGTTTCTTAATTCACTGTAGGATTTCACCATTACAAATACTAAACTTTTTTGTACTATAAATCCAGAAATAATTCCATCTTTAATACTATATTAGACTTACAATATAATTTTCAAAAATATCAGAGATTTTTTACCATTGACTTTATGAACTTTCTACATCTGCTTGGTTCCATGAATTGGCTGTTTTATGGTCATTAGTACATCCAGTTTTGTATTTGAAGTATCTGATGACACTGTTTAAAAATCTGGTATCATTTAATTATTTGTAAATCGTTCTTTTGCACTTAGTGAAGCCAGCACATTAACCATTATTTATTAACGTTTATATAAGATTAAGAAAAACTTTGAATCAAAAATGAGTAAAATCGTTTTAGAAACCTGTCTTTTTATAGATGAAACTCATGCTTCCAGTGTAAGACATCAATGCAGCTTCAGCAGCTACAGGTGTCAGATCATCTCTTTAGGTGTAGATATTCTTTTCATTTTCTTTCTTTTCTTCCTTTTTTTTGTTTTTTTTTGTTTTTTTCTTTTTCATTGGCCCACTCAGGTTGTCATTTGAATCTTAAACTAAATTTGTTAAATCATCATATGTATAAGATATAAGCAAATGTAAATGCAGTTATAGTTGATAATTTATCTTCCCTTATAAATAGCCCATTCTTCCTAAACTTGTATTTTCAAATATATTGGAATATAAATTTTTAAATGTCCTGATCTGTAGTTATGTCCCCTTTCTCATTTATGACACTGATATCGTGTCATCTTCCTTTTTCCCTTCCTTCATCCCTCATTCACTTTTCTTTTTTCCTTCCTTCCTTCCTTTCCGTTTTCTTCTCCTTATCTCTTTCTGCCATATTTACCAAAATCTAATTTATCTTTATAATCTTGTTCAAAAAAAGCCTGGATGAAGTTTATAGTTTAATTTTATAATTTATAAATTTCCATATTTACTTGTGAAAATGATTTTATTTTTGATTTAAAATGTATTTGCGTATTTTCTAGCTACTTGTCCTGAACACTTAGTATATTTTTAAAAGTTTTATCAAATGTATGCTGCATGACAAACATTACATTAGGTGCTGGGGGGGGCACAGATGTTTATGCTTAACTACAAATTTTCAGGTAATTGCTGATGCTTTTTCTTCAGATTTGTGTCTTTTTATTGTCATGTGTTTAAACAGCATCACTATGGCCCTTTGGTGAATATTGTCTGCAAGGTCTACGTTTATCCTCATTGCCCTGAGAAGTAGAAAAATCGGTTTTTAATATTTTATTAAATATACACTTTTAAGATTATTGCTATCAAGTTATTTTGCTGAAAATAAAAGTATATTTATGGCAATAAAATAGTTGTAGATTTACACTCTACAATAAATGATAAATCTACTGTAATAAGATCATTCACATTACTCTCTATAAGTTGTACCACAAGATTGCTCAGACACTCTTCTCTGTTGATACATACATTTGAGAGATTACCCATATTTCCTGCTGACCCAGCCCAGTGGCTTGTCACTAAGCTGTGTTATATAGCAGGCTAGGACACCAAGTGGCTGACAGGAGTAGAAATATCAAACATGTCTCCTACAACCACCTACGTCCTAAAATGTCAGCTTTCTCTGGTTTTTCTGAGCATAAGTTATTTTATTAGTTATGCCCTTCATGCTATCCTTAAAAGGCAGGTGTTAGTTACTTTGCATCTGGGCAGTTATTACTGGCTGTCTTTCAGATTTAACATTCTGTTAGTAAAGCATCTCACACAGTACTAGGCAAAACCCTAACAATGACTGGATACAATGGAATCTCAATAACCTATTAATGTTCTTAATGTTTAATTAAGCATGCACCTTTAAGCTTGTTGCTATCAAGGTATTTTGCTTGGGTAATTCAACATTTTTAACAGCAATGCTATTTTAAAAATCTGGAATAAATGTTGCATCATAGGGATCAGGCTGACAGGTATAAACAATGATTGTCCTGAGAAGCCGAGAGTGTATAGTCATCCTAGTAGTGAAAGAGAGAAATAAAAACCACCGGTGTAGCCTGCCTTGTAACCAGGTGCAGAAATAAGATCTTCACCTTCTTCACATATTTTTGTATATTGTCTCATGAACCACTTTATACATACATTTTTATAATTTGGCTTCCTCTTTTCCATATGCTTTTCTTGTACTATTTTATGCAGGATATCTTTGTAGAGATTAAGTTTTTAATGTGACCCATTGGTTAGAGAATATCAAAATGGGAATTGATGTCACACAGATATTCTGGAGCCTGGGATAATTCCTAAAGATATGGATGAGAATTTTAAATGAGATAAGAACATTTCTTGTTATTCAAATGAGAATTGTATATGTGCACGTGTAGAAAGAATTCATGTGATATTGGGTGGTCAAACAGATGAACTCTAGCACATTTATTCTTTTTGTCACTGAAGTTTCTGATACCTTATCTTCTGTTTGACTAATTTTTAACCTATGACGCATGAGAGGTGGGGAGTGAGTAAACTTGCCACGACAGACATTAAAAATAGCAGATGTCTTGTTTACCCGGCTCCCTTGTAGCTAGGGTGTCTGTACAGTTCTGAGGCTTCACTAATCAGATGCATCTGTCCAGATTTTAAAACAGTACCCAGTGTTTTGAACAAACTGGAAATATAAAAATTTGTCACTTGCACCAGTGGTCCCTGCAGCAAGCTGGATTTCCTGACAGGTAGCGGACAGGACCAACTCTTTTGGGGAGGCGAGTTGGAGCGTCTAACATTCAGTGTTAGCAGCCGGCATATCCTGTGCCTACCAGTTCTGCAGTGAACTTATGATCATTCTCCATGTCTGGTTCTCTGACCCACCTGGCTATAGGTTACATACTCAGTGTTATTTTGGCACATTTCTTTACTTTCCTGAATAACACAGAATTGATTCCTGTTGCTAAGGATCCAGACACTACATACTCTGTTAAGGATTTCTAGGGATAAGACTCAGAAATATATAAAGACATTTGTCCATAATGTGCAAACAATATTATGAAATCTTTTTCTCCTTAGGTAACTGTTTTACAGCAATTTTATCTCATTACAGACTTAAAGCAATATCCTTTGCTCACTAGAGTCAGTTATCTCTTTAAATGCAGTCTTATTGATTATAGGTAGAGTAGTAACTTGCCTTTGCATCAGCAGAGGGTCACCAATAAGCAAAAAGAAAAGTCTTTTTCTGATCTTTACTGTAAGTCATCCTTAAGAGTCTATGGTCAGTAGTTTCGCTGGTGGTTGCCTTTCCATGGGGCACCTGCTATCTACCCCGGGTACTCTAGAACAAGTTTAGAGCAAGTGCTTCAGCTGACTTGGCAAATGAATTCCTTTGGGAAGTGTTGTTTTCGTTCTCATGTAAGAATATCTGGTGGTCAAAATCTTCCACACCTTTACACAAAAATGTATTAACACTTTCTGGGTAGCATCGACACTAGTGTTTCTCCAAATCCAGAGAACAAAATGTGTATAGCCTGAGGAAATACTAACAAAGAAGAGGGATTGGTTTGTGAACCATGATCACTGGAGTCATTCTGATTTGCAAATTATCGTGAACTCCGCTACATGCCCTTCATGTCTAAGGAAATTGAAGGAGATTATCTTAATCCCTTGCAGAGGCAGAAAAGTTCACTGCAAACAAATTTTTAGTATCAATGAAATCATTATATCTATTGTTGGTGGGCTTTTTCTCAGCTTCCCCAACTACTCAGATTAGTTCATGAAATTATTTTGTTGCCTATTGCTTCTTCACTGAAAATACAAATATCTTGCTACGAATCAGACTCTATTATGAAAGTTAATCCTATCCCCAAGATGAAAAATTTATTTTTAAAAAAAATCTGTTATTTCTTTTTTCCATGTGTGTGATTAGGTTAAAATAAATAGCAAGCACCAAAGAGGGATATATGGGATATATATATAGGTTTTTCCTTCTACCTTGATTGTTCTGAATTCAGTGATAAGAGTGTTTGCTAACCAAATCCTCTGTTCATTCCATGCTGATTTTTCCACTCTACATAATGTTCACAAGTTTTAAGCACCAATGTCATTTTCAGATATTTTTGGATTAGAATTGATTAGAGTACTAGTACCTTTATAAATGAATTACCATTGGACCGTGGCCAGTCTGATAGCATCAATTTGGGTGACATTTTGCAAATCAAATCTGTCATTAACCTTCCAGTCCAGCCTACTCTGTTAGGCAACCTGTAAAATAACCCTTTACAAACATGAAATGTAGTAATGGATTTAAAAAGCAGTAAATCCATAAGAAGCAGTAGTTGAGTTGCATACGAATATGAAAGTCAAATTAAAATCAGACAAAAAAATTGATGTTGTGATTTCTATATCTATAGCAACTATTTAGTATTCAGTGTTCCTATAGTAGTAGAAAGATTGCATCATTCTTTTCTATGGGTACAGGTTTGGAAGTGGAAAATAAAATGGAAAAAAAAAAAAAAAACCTTGAGGGATATTAGTTGCAAAATTAGTGCTGTTAGTGTATAATAACCATGGACGAGTGAGCCACAATGAGGATGTAGGAGGAGTGTACTAATTTAAATTTGTTTATATGACTATAGATGTATATGCGTATTTTCAAATACTGATCTCTTAGTGAATTAGAAGGTATACCTATAATTTGATTTGACAGGATCTTATTATTTTATAGCTTTTGTACATAACTTTTAATATTTTCACAGTGTATATATATTTTTCCTTCCTCATAAATGTACTTTTGCATATTTTCATCATTCATTAAATCTTTGGTATAAATATTTCACTATTTTATTTCTTTTCTCAGAATTTTATTGTATTTTTTCTGATTCATCTTTTTTATAAAATTCAGTATGACAAATGAATTGTCATCTGCTACTATCTTTTTTCTTAGGTCATGCCAATGAAAAATAGCCAACTATGCTATTTTGCATTTATTTTCTTTTTGCTAAAGTTCTTTACATTTTTTATTGAGATTATTTTCAAATGTACACAATACACCGAGCTTCAACCATTACTAATACCTTGATGTTTTGTTGCATCACCTATACATTTAAGGAATATGAGTATTTAACATTTAAGAAATAAACCAAAATGCAGTTGAGTACCAAATTTTATGATTGCTCATATAGCCAATAAGCATTCATTTAGTATTAACTGTATGCATATTCAAATAACTATTTGTTACTATTCTTGATTTTTAAGGACAAGTTGGTTTAAGTGTGGAGAACTGATGTATATATATATATATATATATATATATATATATATTTTCACATATACTTTATTCCACAGGCCTATATCTGTATGTATGTTTAGCTCACAAAATGAGAAAGTTACCGAAAGGTCCCAAATGGGTATATGTAGACCATAAAGTGTGCATAAAGAATGAAATGTATGTAGATAAATAGAATTTTTGGAGAAAGAAAAAGATTAAATAAAATATAGAATTTGAACACAAACAAGATGCTGTTGGTGATGTGATGCACTATGCAGATCTGCCTCAGGATTGTAAGACTTACCCTTTGTCTGCTGGGGATACTGACAACTGACACTCGATGTCAGTCATCTCTGGAAATTGCCCTACTGTGGAGAGTGCTGCCTGGCCCAAGGCCCTTTCCCCTTTTTGGGGGGCAGCCCACATCTAATGATGAGAGACTTGGTGAGGTGGTAGTGTAAAGGATCAGGCCCTTGGTCACATACTGAACGACCTCTGGCAGACATCCCAGTTCAGGGCACCTGGGATGCTGGCTGAAGCATTTGCTGGGTTTGCATCATACCCCCCCTTCTCCTTCACCCAATCCTGCTTCCTTTCCTTCCATTCCAAAGGAGCAGCTTCCTTTCCTTCCATTCCAGTCTATTTCCAGGAAAGACAGTTTGCAACATAAGTGCTGAGGATTGATCAGGGGGCTTAAAATAGATGGTCTTCAATAAACAAAATAGAGGCAAGATGGTTTCTCCTGTTTTGGAGAGAAAGAAATTTACTTAACTCAAAGCAGTGGTTTGAGACTTACGGTCAAGATGGACAAATAAATGGTCCCCAGTGTCACTCTCTCCCACAATCAACCAATTTATAGTTATTAAAAAGCAATGAACTGCCAAGCTGGGGCCACTAGAGCTCAAGAGAAGAGAAAGAGAAACCTATGGAGCTCATGAAAGCAGGAGAAGCCACAATGAGAGAAAGGACTGCTCTGATCGTTTTGAGCACCGAATACTTCAAGGCTAGCCCTAGTGCGCACATGGAGCAAGAGCCAGCAAAGACTGCTGCTGTGCCCTTCATGTGAAGTTGCTTGGAGACTGCAGAGGAAATGAGCGCCTTGGTGGCCCCCAGGCCAGCAAGACCACTAACAGCATTCATATGGACCCATATAGGAGCTAGGGGCCACAACAACTCAAAAAAAGGAACCCCTCAGAGGCCAGTAAGTCATTGCAAGGGACCAGCTCAAGGCCCTTCCCATGGGAAGTGTTTGGAGTGTGGGCAGTGAGGGAGACAGGCCCACTGGGGGAACATTGGGGCACAGCATGGACAGCTGATCTGCCCTCCAGTCAACACAAGACCATTTAGTGGAGACTGGTCATGAATAGAACTGCAGGGGGTGAAGTTTGCTGAAAAGACTCAGGCCCAGACTAGAGTTGCCACAGAACCCAGGTGTACCAGAACTCACAGGACCCAAAAGTGCTTATGAGGTCAACAATTAAAACTTGAGCTGTACAAAAAGCCTTCTCCAGGGTTTAGCAGCAAAGCAGCAGTTTAGCTTAACCACAGGGCACAAGTGCAGGTTTCCCCAGGAAGGTCCTCAATTTAGAAGTAAGCAAAGAAATATAAATGAGTCCCACTGCAGAGTTTAGTGCGAATAGCAAATAATCCAACACAGAACTTAAAGAAAAAACAAAAAAACCCCAGATCAGAGACAGAGTTCTGATATTAACCAGTAAAGGTCTAACACAACCAAAGAACACCTATAAAACCTAGAGGGACTGGAAGCCCCCCAGGCTCCCAAGCTGGGGTTGGGGGAGGGCTGAGAGCCTCAGCCATGCCCCCAAATCCACACCCTGCCCAGTGACCACCACCAGGCTGCTTCCAGAAATGCCTCAGGCTCCCAAGGTGTGTGTGTGGCGGGGGGGGGGGGGGGGGGGTCCAAGGGCCTCAGTCACACTGCCCGGAAGTCCTCTTCCAGCCCAGCCAAAACCTAACTGCCACTGGAAGCCCCCTGGACTCTCCTGCTGGGATGGCAGGGATGCCATGGGTCTCGACTATGACCCCTTGCTCGTCCTCCCATCCTATCCTCCTCCTCTTACCCCTTTTTCCCTCCCCCCAACAGTTCTGCAACACCATCTTAGGACATAATAAATAAATAAGTAAATAAGTAAACAACAACAATGGCTATGTTTTAAAGAGTTGCTCAGTGTGAAATTCATGAACCACCTTCACTAAATTCTAATTCCTAGTCTCTGCCAAATTTGTGTGTGTGTATTATGTGTCTGTGTTTGTGTGTGGGGGGGTGGTAGGAGAGAGAGAGTGGGATCTTGGGTCTGCATATTTAAGAAGTTCCTTGGGAAATTCTATGCACCGTAATGTGACACAAATTGTGCATAGTACAAGAAGCAGAAGGAAAGACTATGCCTGGAGTCCATCAGATAGTCATGTGTTTATGTATTTATTCATTCACTTATTGATATTTACTTATCAGCTATTTATTTATTATCTATTTTAACTTCCATTACTATTTTGCATGAGGTTTTACGTTACACTTACAATTTATATTCTAGTGTAAATGTCTTCAAACTGAACAAAGCTACATTACGTACCCAGCAGGGAGGTCTGCCATAATGCCTAGACATAGAAATGATGATTGATGGGATTTTGTGTTTCCTGTTTTTGAAGAGAGATTGAGAGTATTTTCATTTGCATGATTTATAGTAAATTGGAGAGACTGTGCTGTTTCTGTTTGGCTCAGAAGAGCTAATGCCAGCAGACTGAATTTCCCGGCTGCTAAGTCAACCATCTTTCATTACTGGGAAGGAGAAAATGGAAGCTGGCTCTTTAGCCTCTTTCTTCCTCACCTTTTGGAGGAGCTCTATCTCCTTTAGCTTCCTGGGGACCCAGATATATCCAGATATATATCCAGATGAGGCCAAGAAACCCAGATTTCTTCACACCAGTTGTACAACCTCACCCTTTTGTTTCTCCACCCGAGGGGTGCTAGTGCGTTCCTCCTCTTACTAACCTCTGGCTTGCCTTGCCAACTTCTGTTGTTCTCAGCAATAGCATCACCTACACCATCAGTTCTTTGCATTACATTTCTTTTGTCTTAAGTACTTATGCTGGTTTCTGTTTTCCTGGTGAGCCTGAGTGATGCATAATCAAAGAGCAGAGAGAAATATCTGAGCCAGTCCAAAGACTGTTAAATAGGGGCAACTATTTATACTGTAATAAAAACAAAACTAAATGAAACAAAACAAGAACAAAAATAGCTTAAAATTATTTGGTTTTCTTCTGATTCTGAAACTTGAGATGTTGCATGGGATGGAATATCAACTACTAAGATCACTTGAGGCACGCCCACACATGAGCATTGCTTCTATTAATCTCAAAAATCTTCCAATTTTTCTACCATCGGTTTTTATTGATGGATAACATAAAAAGTAAAATTATGCATCTGTTTGTAACCTTTATAACATTTGACGACATAAGGATATTTTTAAAATCCAGAGTTTAGACTTAGCAAGTGCTTATATAAGACCAAAATAATATCAGTACTATGGCTGAGATAAATATTTAACATATTTTTCATCTCTTTAATTATCTGAGAAAATACAGGTAATAACAAAAATAAAAACATTCTTTCTGCCCCTCTAAAAGGACACAAACCAATGAACAGATAAACAAAAAAACAATAACATTTTAAAATCCCCAACTTGGATGAATTTGTTAGTTACCTAAATATTTAAGTTTTTTAAACCACAATCAAAAATAGTAAAAAATATTATAAATTTACCAGAAGAAAATGATTTTCCTAAGCCTAATGAAATAATAATGTCTTACAATATATGAAAATCCTTAAAAATTAAAGATGGAATTTATGTATGCCAACAACACAATTTCACCTCAATGAAATAATTGACTTCATATCTAAAATTAAATGGTTTTACAACTCTTTTGATAGGGCTATTTCAAGATAGAAAAAATTTTTAAAAGGCTTAGTATTCAAATGTTAAGGGAAAAATTAATAAGAAATGATAATAATGTATACCTAAGTTATCATTAATATAACTGTATAAATAGAATTGGTTTCACACAACGTATTCAAAATTTAAGTTAGCTATTTTTAAAAAATTGATGTGTTTTAGTGTATATGTGTAGCCTGATTTGCTAAACTCATCAGCATTTGTTTTTTTTGCAAGGAATCCATTACTGTAGCTTCATTTTGACCTGGAAAATAAGTCATGGAAGTATATACTATACACAACTTCAAACATTTCCTTACATTTTAATACATACTTATGCGAAAATTCCTTATTTGACAATTCCTTTTTTTGACATTGTTTTCTGATGACATTGAAATGCTTATAGAGAAATCTTTGTGAGATTAAAAAAAATATTAGTTTTCCTTTTTAAAAAAAATTAACTATGTAACTGAGATTATAAATTTGAACTTTTCTAACTGGCCCAATCTCTCTAGTAATAATGAGATATATTTACAATATTTTATCAAATAAGCAGGTAAGAGAAAAATAAGCTGAAAGAATAAAATTTCTATCAAGATAGTAATGGGAAATATTTTGATAATATTTTAAAGCTATCTTAAATTTGTAAGCAAATGATTAGTTAGCAGTTGAATATTACTATCAGTTCAGTCTAACACTGCTAAAATAAACAAACTAGCCAACAAAGAAAGCTCCAATTACTACATTTAAGTATCATTTTTTTGAACTTAGATATAATTAATGTATTTTAAATTGCCCATTGTCCCTAAAAGATTTGCCTTTATTTGAGAAGAAAGGAAGGAAAATATAACATCTACAAGTATTAAAGTTTATAAAGTATCTTAATACTGGTTTTATTCAACAGCTGTTTTAAATTTTGTCCCTGGGAGCCCTAATCTGTCAAGAGGATCCAAGAAGTATGAATTTCATAGTTAAATAAGTTTGGGATCTATCATTTAACATATTTTTTTCTGAGTAGTCATTGAGAATGTTTGTGTTTTAAAGAAAATTGTGAATCCTGTACTAAAGACAACTTAGTTGTGTTTAACCCAGTGATATACAACTTTATTTGAAACAAAACCTTTTTTTTAACCATTTACTGACATTATATAAACTATCTTTTGAAATATTTATTTACAAAGCCTAATGTACCATATTTTGCTCAAGATTAACTTTTTTTCTAAATGGTTAGCTCGTATTTCTCATATAATAATGAGAATAAAGGTTGGTTTGTAGCATCTACAATTAGATGTAGAAAAAGCAAATTTATCTTTCCTGAAACAGGGATAAATCTGGTATCAAAAATTAACATATGTAATTATTTTATGAACTCATGTGTCTGAGTTACTTGAAAACTAATTTATAGGATGCCTAAAAGCTTGAGAAACAATGACATACAAGCAGCCTTTTGCAAACATGTGTTTTATGAAGTTGAAGTCCCTTGTTTCAGCTCAGTTATAATGCTGCCTTCCACAGGAAATATTGAAATGATATTATTGAATGGAATGGAATACTTTGGACACTGTAAATTTCTTAAGAGTTGAATAAGATCACATCCTGCTTTCATATTAATCGTTATTTCACGTTATGCTTTCAGACTGGAAATGTTAACTTAAAAACCTGGTGGATTTTCACTAATTCCATGAAAACTGAGTATGTATAACTTTTAATCTATTGATAATTTGAGATAAAACCTGGAGATGAAAAGAAAAAGTTTTGGTTAAAAGGAGAATTTATCCAAAAGTAATTTTAAAAAGTCTGCGTGGTTTTTCCTGTCACTGTCACTGCTAGAAGACCAAAGGTAGAGTAAAAATGCGGAAATTTAGTTTTAATATGAGAACTTCGTAACTTTTTGAATTATGAGGAATAAAACAGTTTTAAGAGTTTATCCCTATTCTCCATCTTTTTTCTCCTTTTATTTTTCCTTTGTTCCTGGTATTGTGCCCTACAAAGACTTGATGCTCTGTCAGTGGTGTTGAATTAGGGATCTCAGAAGCAGGAACATGATTCTATGAAAACAGTCCTTTAGAAATGTCAGTTTTATTAGGGCAAACCTATTTCCAAGTAATAGACCTAACACCTAAAATTCAGAAGTGCCACATAGCAAATAGAAGGGAGAAAATAAAATCGTAGTAGATTAAGATTTATAGGCAAATAATGTTCTACCTGGTTTGTGTTGTATTGTCTTGAGCTGTAGTACCATCTGTATACTGGGAGGTAATTTCAGCAACAGATTTATGTCTTCATCTAATTTAAACGTATACCTTCTTAAAATATCCACTTTCTTTATCTTCCTATAAATAGTGGCATTTTCTCCAATTTTTCATGAAGGAGTAGATATAAAAAAGTAGCTTTTACCTTTTTCTTGTTGTTCAAAATATATGTCTAGTTAAGAGCACTGCAGTCCAAACAGGGCAAAAAAAAAAAAATTATAATAAAATCATGAAGCAAACATTCAATCAATCAATGAACATGAGCTATATATTTTCCCTTTGTATTATGTGAAGCTGTACAGAGCTGTTGAAATAGATGTGGGCCACCCATCCAGAGACCCAGGACTGGGTAGATTCTGCCACACCTTCAGACCTTATTCTCTCCTGTATAAAATGGAGAGTACAGTGGGGAGATATCCCATGGCCCTTATATGGGCTGTGGGCTAGTCCAAGTACTTATGCTAGGGATATTTTACTTAGAGGAAAATTTTCTGATGTATGATTAATAATACATGAAACAGCATAGATTTTCAGAATCTATGCAGGAATCTTATATACATTTTCCTCTCTCTAGTCCCAACTGCACATGCACATGCTCACACAAACACACACACACACTCACAGACACTCACACTCACAAATGCAGGCAGAAAAAAATTCATAGAAATGAAAATTAATTCTGAAAATTAGAACCACACAGCACACAGATGTACACTGGTGGCCAAAAATAATTAGTTTTGACATCTCATTGAAAGGTGGACCTGGAAGCTGGTGAATAATAATAATAGTAATAATAATAATAATATAATAATAATAATAACTTTTCAAAATGTGAACTGTTCTGGGAGTGACACACGTGGCACCTTAAACCCCTGAAACTAATTATGATCTCTTGGCATTTTTAAATTGACTATTTTAAATTTACCATTTCAAACTCAGAGTACTGAGAATTTTAATACGCACTTTTCATTTGCACTAAAGTCCACAGATTACCCCTTGGTGTTATATACCGAACTCCCAAAACTTCACCAAATGTGCAGCTTTAAGATTGCCTGGCACTTAAGGGGAGCTCTTGATTAAGCTCTAATCTGCCTGCTGACTACATTAATGTTGTTGCCTCTACTTCCAACATTGTCTGACTGATAACATATACAAAGAGGGGAATGCAAGCCCATGTAGCCGTTTGGAGGCTGCTTGGAATAATATTTATAATATTAATAATTATTATGATGTATTATTATTTATTATTTACTATGTATCAGATAATATTGTAAATGATATATATTTATTATTTTTTCTCACCCACATAGACCTAAATTGACCATTTTAACAATGAAGAAACTAAGGCACAGAGATATGAAATAACTAGAGTACATATATTCCAGAACACAAAGCTAGAATACATGTATTTTAGGACAGTGTCACAGTGTTCAGACACTCTTCTCTGCCTACGAAGGAATGGATTGAGAGTTAGACATATTCAAAAGTACAGCAAATGCACGAAACTCAGCTTTTTAAAATAGAACAAAATGAGTATTCTTCTATGCCTATTAGCAGCCTGCTACAAAAGGTGATATGGAAAAAAACAGCATAGGAGCCCCCAAAGTTGAAAGGCATCTCCTATCGATTCCGTCCCTCAAGCTTCAGCTTCTTCAGGTGGTTGCTTTTGTGGGAGCAACAGAGAAACATAAATCGTATGGTTTTAGATGGCAGAAATTAAAGCTAAAATGCATCATTTCCCTCAAACTGGCCTTTTACAATAATCTGTTTATAGTGTTTATCAGTGATATAAAGTCATACTTAGAAAAATTCAAATTATGTTAAAAGGCCATAACAAAAATAAGTACTCTGCACCCTCTCTCATGCTAACAACTTCCCATAAGGGAAACATTTTTGATAATTTTATGTTTCTATGATAATTGATCTCCAATTATTTAAATACCATGCTCATACCCGTGTCTTTTAAATAAGTGATTCAGACACTACCTATTATTCACTTTCTATCATGGGACACAGAGATTTAGTTCTGCTACGTATCCCTCTTCCTCTCTCCTCTTCCCCCAGTAGTCATTCATTCATTCACTAATTCATACATTCATTCATTTATTCAAAGGAGTTACTTATTGATTACCTACTATCTGCCAGTCGCTTCTCTAGGACCTGGGAATAGTCTCATAGAAATACAATTCTATCAGAAAAAAGCAAGCAATAAATAAGCAAATTAATAAGTCAAGTAATGATATATACTAAAAAGAAAAATAAAGTGGGATAAGAGTAATCGTGGTTGGTTAGGAAAAGCCTCACATTTGAACAGAGTCCTGATAAAGTGGGGAAGGTTCTATGTAGATATCAGGAGAAAGTATTCCAGGCAAAAGGAGCAAAAGTTTGAAATCTTTAAGTCAGGAGTGTGCTTGGCATTTTCTAGAAATGATTAAGAAACCAAGAGAGCCAAGCCTACACCATAAGAGCGCAAGTCATAGAGAATACTGTTAAAGAGGTGACAAGGACCAGATCACATAGGGCTTTGTAGGGCTCTCAGCTCTGCCAGGCTAAGTTCTCTTTCCCAATCACTCCCAACACTTCCTCCAACATTCCTACAACAGGTGACCTTGCTTCCTACCTTACTAAAAATTGAAATCCATCAGCAGCTTCTCTCACATACTCTTTCTTCCCACCTTCTGCTATAGATGAAATTTCCTTGTTCTTACATAAAGTGATTTTCTCCACTTCTGTACTAATTTATCACTTCTCACCTATGCAGGGACACTTTTCTAGCAACTTTTCTTCTCTGTCATACATTAGCAATTTTTATGATTTACATCCAAATAAGCTGCTATTTTTCTCCCATCGTTAAAATCAAAAAACATCTACCACAATAATTACACTTCTACTAATTCCATTTCTCTTTCCAGGTACTGCCCTGGTTCTTGCCTTCTTTGCAGCAAAACTCCTTGGAATATCTTTTTATGTGTCCTGTTTCCAATTCCTCTCTTTGTAATCTACCTTTAAACCAGTCCACTCAAGGCCTATTTTACTTGATATACCAAGATCAGGTAACATGTTTGAACACTCCCTTTTCTTTGATACGTTTTGTTCACTTGTCTTGTAGAGCACCACGATGTCTTGAGTTTTTTCCCCAGCATCACTAGTCTCTCCCTCTTAGTCTCCCCTGTTGATTTCTGCTTACTTCGCCAAGTCCTTACAACTTAGTTTTGGAAATCCTTTCTCATCTGTTCAGTCCTTTCTCTTCCCTTTTTAATCAATACTTATTCCCATTATAGTGTAATGCAGTCTTATGATTTTGAATACTGGCGATATGCTAAAGACTCCTGAGTTGACATTTTGAGCTCAGAACTCTTCCTTGATTTCTATATGTCTAACTATCTCCTTAGTTTGAATGCCCAACAGTATTTCATTGTGTGTATACACCCTGTTTTCTTTATCCAATCATCCATGTAAGGATATTTAGGTTGGTTCCAACTCTTGGCTATTATGAACAGAGCTGCCATAAACATGGGAGTGCAGGTGTCCCTTTCACTTGTTGATTTCTACTCCTTTAGATATATACTCAGTAGTGGGATTGCTGGATCATATGGCAGTTCCTTCTGTAGTTGTTTGAGAAATCTCCATACTGTTTTCCATAGTGGCTGTGCTAATTTACATTTGCACCATAAGAGTTCCCCTTTATCTGCATCCTCACCAGCATTTGCTATTTTCTGTCTTTTTGATAATAGCCACTCTAACTGGGGTGAGATGATATCTCATTGTAGCTTTGATTTGCATTTCTCTGATGGTTAGTGATGTTGAGCATTTCTTCATATGCCTGTTGACCATTTGTATGTCTTTTTACAAAAAAATATCTATTTAGTTCCTTTGCCCATTTTCTGTCTTTGGGGTGTATTGTCTTTGGATTGAATGTCACCCAAAAACTTAATCCCCCACTGTAACTAACTGTTGAGGGTGGGAAATTCTATTATAGTAATTGAAAGATGGGGCCTTGAAGAGGCGATTAGATGGTAGGACCATGCCCTAGTGAATGATTAATAATGATGCTCAGGGGCATGGTTCTGAGAGCTTTAAAAGAAGAGCACATGAGAAATTCTCTCTCTTTGCTTCTCCATTTTATGCCGTGTGAGACCCCTGGGTCACTATCATCACCACCAAGACCCTCACCAGATGTGTTCCCTGGACTTTGGACTTCCTAGCCTCTGAAACTGTAAGCAATAAATTTCATTTTCTCACAAATTACCCAGTTCCATGTATTTTGTTATAAGCAACAGAAATGGACTAATATGAGTTGCTTGAGTTCTTTGTATATTCTGGATATTAATTCATTGTCAGATGCATATTTTCAAATATTTTCTCCCGTTCCACATGTTGTCTTTTGCACTCATGATTGTTTTCTTTGTTGTGCAGAAGATTTTTAGTTTGATATAACCCCATTTGTTAATTTTTGCTTTGTTCCCTGTGCTTCTGAATATCATCCATTAATAAATTCTTTGCCCAGACCTATGTCCTGAAGTGTTTCCCCATGTTTCCTTCTTGAAGTTTTACAGCTTTGGGTATTGCATTTAAATCTTTAATTCATTTTGAATTGATTTTGGTTTATGGTGAAAAATTGGGATCTAGTTTTGTTCTTCTGCATGTGGATTTCCAATTTTTCCAGCACCATTTATTAAAGAGACTGTTCTTTCCCCAGTGTATGTTCTTGGCTCCTTTGTTGAAGGTCAGTTGGCTGTAAGTACATGAGTTGATTTCTCGTCCTCTACTCTGTTCCATTGGTCTATGTGTCTGTTTTAGTGCCAGTACCATGCTGTTTGGTTTATCATTGCTTTATAGAATACTTTGGAGTCAGGGAGGGTAATAACCCCCACTTTATTCTTTTTGCTAAGGCTATTTTATTATGGCTATTCAGGATCTCTTGCTGTTCCATATAAATTTTTAATTGTTCTGTTTCTGTGAAGTGTGAGATTGGTAGTTTGATGGGGATTGCATTGAATCTGTAGGTCACTTTGGGAAGAATGGTCATTTTGACAATATCAATTCTTCCATTCTATGAGCACAGGATGTCTTTCCATTTTAGTGTGTCTTTTTAAATTTCTTTAATCAGTGTTTTATAGTTTCATATCCTTGGATAAATTTATTCTTAAGTATTTTAATGTTGTTGTTGCTGTTGTAAATGGGCTAGCTTTCTTGATTTCTTTTCCTGCTAGTTCATTGTTGGTGTATAGAAAGCTACTGATTTTTGTATGTTGATTTTGTACCCTGCAACTTTACTGAATTGGTTTATCAGGTATAGGAGTTTTTTGGAACAGTCTTTAGGTTTCTCTCTGTGTAAAATCATGTCTTCTGCAAACAGGGACAACTTGACTTCTTCCTTTCCAATTTGGATATCCATTATTTCTTTCTCTTGCCTAAATTCTCCGCCTAGGACTTCCAGTACTATGCTGGATAGAAATGGTGAGAGTGAATATCCTTGTCTTGTTCCAGTTTTTAGGGGGAAAGCTTTCAACTTTCCCCCATTCTGTTTGATATTAGCTATGGGTTTGTCATTAGTAGCCTTTATTGTATTAAGATACTTTCTTTCTACACCTAATTTGTTGAGAATCTTTATCATGAAGTGGTGCTCATTTTACCAAATACATTTTCTGAACCTATTGAAATTATTATATATACATTTTTTCAGTCTGTTGACATGATGTATTACATTTATTGATTTGTGTATGTAGAACCACCCTTGCATCCCTGGGATAAATCCCACTTGATCATGGTGTATAATCTTTTTGATGTGCTATTGGATTCAGTTTGCTAGTATTTTACATTGAGGATTTTGCCTCTCTGTTTATTAGGGATATTGGCATGTAGTTTTATTTTTTTATTGTGTCTTTTTCTGGTTTTGTTATCAGTATAATGCTGGCCTCATAGTATGAGTTTGGAAGAATTCCATAAACTTAAATTTTTCAAAATAGTTTAAGAAGTATTGATACTAGTTCTTCTTTAAATGTTCGGTAGAATTCAGCAGTAAAACCATCTAGTCCTTGGCTTTTCTTTGTTGGGAGATTTGTTATTACTTACTTGATTTTGTTACTTGTTACTGGACTATTTAGGTTTTCTACTTCTTCTTGGTGCAGACTCGGTAGGGCACATGTGTCCAAGAATTTATCTATTTATTCTAGGTTTTCAGGTTTATTGGCTTATAGTTGTTTATAATAGTTTCTCATGATCCTTTGTATTTTGATGCTATCTGCTGTAATGTCTCCTTTCACATTTCTGATTTTATTTATTTGGGTCTTTTCTCTTTTTTTCTTGGTTAATCTGGCTAATGGTTTGTTGATTTGATTTATTTTTTCAAAGAGCCACCTTTTCATTTGATTGACTTTTTATATTGTATTTTTAGTCTCAATTTTATTTATTTATGTTCCGATTTTTATTATTTTCTTCTACTTATTTTGGAGTTAGTTTTTTCTTGCTTTTCTATTTCTTTGTGGTGCATTATTAGGCTGTTTATCTGAAAACTTTCTATTTTTTAAAAATTTTTATTGAATCAAAATTGATTATACATATTTTGGGGGTTCAACATTGAGATATGTTCGTAAAATCAATATTACTAGCATATGTATATTGTTACAAATCATAATTATTCTTTATGTCCCTTGTCCAATCCTTCCCCCTTCCCCTCTCCCTCTCCCCTCCCCCCTCTAATTACCCTAGATTTCTTCTCTACTTTGGAAAGAATCATGGTTACTCTGTTGATTTGTTGCCTTCATGATCTGTCCAACTCTGAGAGGTACGATCAGGTCCTCCAATATTATCACAGAGCAGATGCTTCCTCCATCACTCTGAAATGGGCTTCTGGAGAGAGACGTCCTCTTCTTTTTTTTACCTCTGCTGGTGATTCTCCTTGTGTCAGTGCACTTGGCACCTTGTGTCAATGCAATCTTGTAAGGCTGGTATTATGGAGATGAATTACTTTAATTTTTACTTATCTAAGAAAGACTTATTTCTTCTTCATTTCTGAAAGGTAGCTTTGCTACATATAATATTCTTGTTTAGCAGTTTTCTTTCATTCAGTGCATTGAATATATCACCCAATCTTTCCTGTACTTCAGGGTTTCCGCTGAGAAGTCTGCTGTTAGTCTGATGAGGATTCCCTTATAAGTGACTTGATGTTTTCTCTTCCTGCTTTTAGAATTTTTTCTTTGTCTTTAACTTTGGATAGTTTGACTATAGTATGTCTTGAAGATTATCTATTTGGGTCAAATCTATTTGGGGACCTTTCTGTTTTCAAGATTTGAATGTTCACATCTCTCCCAAGACTAGGGAAGTTTTCAGCTATTATTTTTTAAATAGGTTTCCAATATATTTTTTGTTTTTTTCTCCTTCTGGAATGCCCATAATTTGTATAATTTGTTCACTTAATATTATCTCATAAATCTTGTAAGTTTTGTTTATTCTTTTTTCTTTTTCATTTTATCTTCATGTGTTTTTAAAAACTGCTATCTGCAGGATCAGAAATTCTTCTGCTTGTTCTACTCTTTTATTGAGACACTCAGATGTATTTTTTATTTCATTCAATGAATTTCTCAGTTCCAAGATTTCTGCTTAAGTTTTTTAAATGCTAGCTATCTCTCTTTTGAATTTCTCATTCAGATTGTGAATTGTTTTTCTGATTTCATTTAACTGTTTGTCTGTATTCTCTTGTATCTCAGTGAATTTCCTTAAGATCATTCATTTGAGTTCCTTTTCTAGCAAGTTGGAAATTTCTGATTCTTTAGGATCAGCTACTGGAGAATCTTGGTTTGTTTTTGTTTGTTTGTTTGTTTGTTTGTTTGTTTGTTTGTTTGTTTTTTGGTGGTGGTGTTGTGTTACCTTTTTTCATGTTTCCTGTTTTCCTGCATTGATATGTGTGCATCTGGTGGAAGAGTCACTTTTTTACAATTTATAGAGTGGCTTTCATGGGAAAAGACTTTGAACTGAAAATGTTTCCTAGGATGCTGCTGTATACTGAATACCCCCAAAGCTCACTGAAGATTAATCCTCACTGTAAATGTTGAGGCTGGGAAATCCTATTATGGTAATTGAAAGGTGGAGCCTTGAAGAGGTGATTAGATTGTAGGACCATGCGGTAGTGAATGGATTATAACTGGTGGTCATGGACATGATTCTGAGGGCTTTAAATGGACAGGTCATGAGGAACTGTCTCTCTCTCTCTCTGCTCTTTCCTCATTCACCATCTTGCAGTGTGAGATCACTGGGTCATAGTCACATCACCAAATAGACTTTGGACTTCCCTGCTTCAGAAACTGTAAGGAATAAATTTTGTGTTCTTTATAAATCACCCAGTTCCAAGTATTTTGTTATAAGCAACAGAAACAGACGAATACAGAAAATTGGTACCAAAGAAGTGTGGTGTTGCTTATAACAAATACTTGAAAATATGGAAACAGTTTTAGAACTGGATGTTAAGCAAAGGTTAGCAAGGTTAGAGGACTCAGAAGAAGATAAAAAGATGAGGGAGAGTTTGGAATGTGTTAGAGACTGGTTACTTCTTAGAGACTGATTACATGGCCACAAGCAGAATGCTGATAGAAATATGGACTGTAAAGACCATTCTAAAGAGGTCTCAGAAATTAGGATTTTATTGGAAACTTGGGCAAAGATCACTCTGTTGTGAACTGGCAAGGAACTTGGTTGCATTGTGTCCATGCCCTAGTACTTTGTGGAGGTTGGAACTTAGGAGTTGTGAACCAGAGTTTTTGGTAGAAGAAATTTCTAAGCAGAAAAGCATTAAGGAAGCTCAATGATACTTATAGAAGCTTATGCTGAGTTACGGCAGCAAAAGTACAACATAAAGCCAGAATTTAAAAGGGAAGCAGAGTGTAAAGATTTGGGAAATTTGCAGCCTGGCCATGTGGTAAAGAAGCAGAGAGCATTTTCAGAAGGAAAATTCAATGGTACTAAGAAGATTAACACAAAAGAACAGGATTATTAAGAGAAGGGGGGAAATGCCCTGAAGGCATTGCAGAAGCCTCTGGGGCCAACCCTTCCATTTCAGGCCCAAAGGCCTAGGGACACAGAATGGTCTTGGAGAATAGGCCTGAGCAACACTCAAGAAGCTCACTGCTTAGGGCCACCTCAGGAAGTTGCTTCCAGCACCAGCACTCCAGCTGCTTTGGCTGCTGCAGCCATGGCTACATTGGTACCAGATGTGCCAGGACATGCAGCTTTGGAAAATACAAGTCGACACTTTGGTGGCATCCACATGGTATTAAGTCTGCAGGCTTACAGAATGCCAGGGCTGTGGAGGCTTGGGAGCCTCCACCCCAATTTCAAAGGATTTATGGAAAAGCCTAGGGGCCCAGGAAGAGATCTGTCTCAGGGGCAGAGTCACTGCAGTCAGCCTTTGCTACAGTGATGCCAAGCAGAAATGTACAGTCAGAGTTGGGGCAGAGAAACAGCGCCATGCCTAGTGCAGCTGTGAGAGTGGGATTGCCATGAGGATCCCAGTCCTGTGGTGCTACCAGAGTGGAACACCAGACTGGGAGAGTTGAAGTGTGGACAGGGCTCAGGAAAGCCATAGGAGCAGAGCTGCCCAAGGACTTGGGGACCCAACCTCCACACCAGCATGCAGAGGACACCGAACATGGAGTCGACATACCTGATTTGCCAGCGTTGAGATTTAATGCCTCTCCTGCAGGGTTTCGGACTTGTTTGAGACATGTTACCCCTTTCTTTTGGCCTATTTCTCACTTTTGGAACAGAAATATGTACCTTATGTTTGTCCCACCATTGTATCTTAGAGGAAGGTAACTTGTTTTGATTTCTCAGATGGGACTTTGGACTTTGGACCTTTAAGTTGAAACAAATTAAGACTTCAGGGATGGAATGAATGTATTTCTATGTGAAAAGACATGAGTTTTGGGGGACTGGGGTGGAATGTGGTGGATTGAATTATGTCCCCCCAAATCTCATTGAAGCTTGAATTATGTCCCCCAATTTTTATGTATTAGAAACTAAGCCTCCACTGTGACTGTTAAGAGGGTGGGAAATCCTATTATGGTACTTGAAAGGTGGAGACTTGAAGAGGTGATTAGATTGTAGGACCATGCTGTAGTGAATGGATTAAAAATGGTGGTCAGTGGTGTGGTTCTGAGGGCTTTAAAAGAGGAGAGTCTGTCTTTCTCTCTGCTCTCTCTGCTTCCACCATCTGCTTGCAATGTGAGATCCCTGGGTAACTGTCTCCACCACCAGATGGACTTTGGACTTTCCAGCCTCAGAAACCATAAGGAATAAGTTTTGTTTTCTTTATAAATCACTCAGTTTCAAGTATTTTGTTATAAGCAACAGTCTGGAATGTTTTAAAGACTAGTGTCAGGCTAGGGCTCACAGACCCTTAGAACTTGTGCAGACTGGGTCACTAGACCCCTCACATGCCTGCTGGGTAACCAGACCCCTCATATGCAGGGCACTAGCTAGGTAACTGTGTAAGATCCTGTGAGCTGTTGGTGAGTTGACAGGTTCATTCCAAATTGAGCTCAGTCCTCAGCTTCCTCAGCATCAGCAGCAGCTTACAGCAGCCTCCAGCAGCAGTGGCAGTGGCCTCCCAGAGTGTCCTGGGGACCCAGGCAGCAGCAGCAGCTGGCAGCAGCAGTAATGGCCTTCCTGTGGCCCCACCCCACCAATAGCATCCTGGGAGTGGGAGGCACTGCAGATCAGAGCCAATCGTACTTTATACTCAAGTCTGATAAACCAGGACACCTGGATGTGAGTCAGACAACCAAAGAACACCTGGGTACACATGCTCAATTACATTAGACAATAACCAAGGAACACCTGAGTGCATATGCATATTTACATCAAATGCTCAGCAAGATTCTGAACATCTGAGGGACCCTGACCATTTACCTTCACTTTCTCTGCAATTGGTTAAATGTTGGTAACCAGAATGCTTATGTAAATATGGACCATAACAATCTCTCTAAGGAAGTCTCAGATTTAAATGAGAAGGGACTTACTGGAAACTGGTGCAAAGATCAAACTTGGTAAGGACTGGAAACTTACTTGGCTGCATTGTGCCCATGCCATAGGACTTCGTGGAAGTGGAACTTAAGAGTTGTGAACCAGAGTATTTGGTGGAAGAAATTTCTAAGCAGCAAGGCATTAAGGAAGCTGCTTCCAGCACTACCCCAGCTGCTTGGGATCCTACAGGCATTGCTAAATTGGCCCCAGGTGTGGATAAACCAGGAGCTTTGAAAAATATAAGCCGGAAGCCTTGGCGGTGTTCATGTGGTGTTAGGTCTCCAGGCTTACGGAATGCCAGAGCTCTGAAGGCTTGGGAGCCTCCACCCCAATTTCGAAGGATGTACGGAAAAGTCTGGGGGCCCAGGAAATCTCTTGCAGGGATAGAGTCACCACAATCAGCTTTCACTAGGAATGCGGGGTCAGCATTGCAGCAGAGAAATCCCATCAGTGTCATGCCTAGTGGAGCTGTGAGAGCAGGACCACCTTGGAGACCCCAGCCCTGTGGAGCTACCAGAGTGGAACACCAGCCTGGGAGAGTTGAAGTGTGGCGTAGGACCAGGAAAGCCATAGGAGCAGAGCTTCCCAAGGACTTGGGGATTCAACCCCCGCACCAGGGTGCAGAGGATGTCGAACATGGAGTACCTGGTTTGCCATCTTTAAGATTTAATGCTTGCCCTGCTGGGTTTTGGACTTGTTTGGAGCTGTTATGCCATTCTTTTAGCCTATTTCTTCCTTTATGAATGGGAATATGTACCCTATGTTTGTCCCACTATTAACCTCACTGAAGCTTAATCCTCACTGTAAATGTTGAGGGTGGAAAATCCTATTATGGTAATTGAAAGTTGGAGCCTCGAAGAGGTGATTAAATTGTAGGACCTTGACACACCCTACACCCCTACCCCAACCTGTGTTCATGGTGGTGGTCATGGGCAGGGTTCTGAGGGCTTTAAAAGGACAGTGCATGAGGAACTGTCTGCTCTCTCTGCTTCCACCATCTTGCAATGTGAAACCCATGGGTCACTGTTGCCACCGCCAGATGTACTTTGGACTTCCCGACCTCACAAACCGTGATCAATAAATTTTGTTTTCTTTATAAATCACCCAGTTTCAAGTATTTTGTTATAAGTAACAAAAACGAACTAATACAGGTGTCAATTAGGTAGAGTGCAATAGCTTTGTTCCAGATGGATGCTGTAGTATAGACTCCATGTTGTTTCTTCAGATATAATGTACTTTCACTATATCTGTGAGTGAGTCAGTGACCTGGGCTTTGGAGGTTTGTGGTGGTGGTGGCATGGCTTTGCTGGGATAGATATTGCTAGGATGCTTCACACGTTGGGGTATGGGTATTTGGTGTGTCAAGGTCTCTGGGATTTGTTTGCCAGAGGCAGAGTAACCATTCTGCTTCTCTGACCAGGGATAGGCCTGCCAGGGGCACATCAGCCAAGCTGTTTCTCACTCAGGTATGTGTGCATGTGACACCTCAAAGACCCACTGGTAGGGTTTCCAGGGGTATGAGCTGTTTCTCTGAGCCAGGGTGATGGGTGCATTTTGGCTTGGCTAGCTGAGTGTGCATCTGTCAGTGGCCCTTCTACTGTGCCCGTTCTTGGGGCCCAATATGAGGTCATGCTTTCTTCTATGGTTCAGGAGCTGGACTGCTAAGGGCTGAGTTGCTGAGCCACTTCTCAGGAAGTGGTTGAGGCCACTAGGTGGGCCTGCAGTGAGAGGGGCCATCTAGCCACTTTTGGGGCAGTGGGTGAGGCCATTAGACAGGCCTACAATGAAATTATCCATCCAGTATCTTCTGTGTAGTGGGCAGGGCTGCTAGGCAAGGCTGCAGTGAAGGAGACGGTGCAACCACTTCTGTGGCTGTTGTCAAGGTTGCTAGGTGGGATTGTTCAGACCAGAACTGCCTGGCTGATTCTCTGGGAGGGCAGATGCACTTTATTTTCACCAGCCTGAAGGTGTATTCATTAGGGTAGAGACCCATGAGCTGTTTTTCTGGGTTGGAGGCTCAGCAAACATAACTGAATCAGCTGGTGGGGCTGGGGGTTAGTGGGAGGTGAACAGGATCTGCCTGTCTCATTTCTGGCCAGGGATATGAGTGAGTGTCAGATCATTAGGACTAGCGTTGTCTTCCCAGACAGCAGAACTAGAGTCACAGCTGCTGTGAGCACAGGCTTCAAACCACCAGGATCAGGGTATTATGTCCTCTACTCTGAGTGTGCAGAGTGGAGGGCAGAGCCTTAAGGCTGGGGAAGCTTCTTGGCTACTGGCCCCAGGGCTGGACACGTTCCTGTAAGGGCTCTAGTTTTAAGATGGTGCCATCCTGCATTGCTTGGGTCATGAGGGTGGATGTTGGGGGTGCATAGTTTGTGCTAGTGTTCGAGGGCAAAGCAGTATATATTTTCTGGGACACTCCCCACACTTGGCTTCAGGCTTGTCCTGCCAAGGGAAGTGCAGGCATCTGTGGTGAGGAGGGGGGTTGGTGTGGATCCTCTGCCTACCTTTTCACCACAAAGGAAAATTCTTCCTATGCTGATCCTGATATCAGAGACGTGTGTTTCTCTCTCCTCTCTATGCCATCATCCTAGGCTTTTGTGCTCCACAGGGATTTCACCTGTCTCTTGCTGCACTCCTACACTCTTCCACCAATGCTCCCATCAATATTGAGCTATATGTTAGAAGTTCTAGGACTTTTCTATGTGAGGAACAAACCCTGGGCTCCTCTAGTCCTTCATGTTGCCCTGCTCCCACAGCCACATGTTAATTTTCATTAAACATTCACATAGAAATAACAAGCAATCAATCAGTTGCCTTTTTTAAGTCCACTATTCAGAAGAGAGATAGAAGCTATAAAAATTATACATATGTGTATATACACATATATACATATACTTACATATATACATATACATCTATACATATATATGTGTGTGTGTGTGATGGAAGGAGAATTTTGGAACTATAAGAATTAGTTTTTTTAGCCATGATCAGAAGAGTCATAGGATTGCCTAACTTTTCACTGTGAAGGGAGAAGGACTTCTGCCTGTGATCAAATTCATAGAAATTGTTATATACAAATTAAAATAAAGATGGAATGAAATGGTTATATATCATGAGATTTGCTCCTTCAATATAAGGTAATATTTTTGTAAGTATGAATAATTGGTTATTACTTTGGCCAAGTCATTATATTATTTCCTTATACAACTTTTGTTCCTAGTGTTAATAACAGTTTTGTCTTTTGCATCTGCGTGGTTATCTTTGTCCTTGTGAATACATCTTTTACAGCACTGCAGCAAGTAAAATTATCCAGAAGTCAGTTCTTTTACATGTCTTGAGCTTTCAATCCTCCAGCTCCAGAAGTCATTTCTTTTATGGTAGCTGCCATCCTTGGATTTTTTTTTTTTTTTCTTCTGTCAATTCCTGTCATTCCTCTCCTCTGTGAGATATCCTGTTTCCTCAATTCAATTTTTTCTTTTTTTTAGATTAAGTTACTGTTTTGGTTAAACACACCTTTCAATATCTTTCTGAGTTTGCATTGTAGATAAATTATTCAATACATAATGTTTGAAAATTTTCTACCCTCCCTTTCACAATTGTTATGTTTTGTTGCTGTGTAAAATTCAGGTTGAAAATTACTTTTTCTCACACGGTTGGAAGCTGTTGCTCCATTTTCACCCAGCTGTCATTGAAAAAGTTTGACATCATTCTGATTCCAGTACTTGCACATTATTCATATTTTTTTCCTCTCTTTGAAACTTTTTCTGTCTTTTCTTTATCTCAAGTACTGTGACAGTTTATGATTATGTGCCTGAAATTTTGTGGAGGAAACTTGATGTACATATTGTGGTTTGCCCCTTTGTGGATATAATGGTTTGATTTTTCTCTAATCTCCAATATCAGTTACTAATCTATTTTCATATATTGGTATTCAAGATTATAGTTATCTTCCAGTTTCATCAAACATAGCTATTTTTTCCCCAAATACATGTGATTGACTTCTTTCTTCAAACATGCACTGAACTAAAAGCACAACAAATAAAACATGGAACCAATATGTTAGTGTCTGGAAAGATCTTTTCCAGGTCAATGAGACTCCAAAGCAGTTCATAGACAGTTGGCCATCACCACACTATGTGTACCATTTCTCTGCTATCGTACCTCTTTTCTCTAATTAATGATTCTGCTCCTCCTTACCTTCTCTTCTTTTTCTTTTTCCAAAATACATTATCTCAGTTGACACAAGACTTGATTGCTCTGTTAATGCATGTAACTCAAATGTGTGCGTGCCTTGAAAATCTGTGTCCACATATGACTTTTAAGTAAGTTTTATTTTGCTCTCTTTATAATATGCATATTTGTTTACCCTCTCGTGTATTTCATTACAATAAAGTGTCTCTCTAAAATGGTTGATTTTTGACCTTTTAATACTCTTTTTTTAAAAAAAATTCTCTAAGCCCCTTTATAACTACTAAATGCATTTATCTTCTCTCAAATTACTGAGCTGTAAAGGAAGTGAATCATTATTATGGTAATTTTTTGTGTTTGTTCCATTAAAGAATATAGAAGAGTCTCTGACTTTAATACACTATTCCACTTAATGCACTGTGTTGCTTAAATAAATCTTTATTTACCAATTTTCCACATCAGAGCTGGCATTGTAAATAAATATATCTTACTCTCTAGGCATTTTGGACATTTATAAAAGAATAATTATGACTTTAAAAGCAACGTGTTGACACAAAATATATTGTAGAAACAGAGGCAAATTAAATATTAATATATTTTATAGTTCCACAGCTAGGAATATATGTTATAAACTTCAACAATTTATTTTGTCCCCCAGACACCACATAATGGTCTATGTCAGAAATGTTCCACTATCATTATTAAAGTTGTTTTCCCTCATTCTGTCTTTGCTCACTTATTTACTTGTAGGCACTTTGAAATTAGATAAAATAGATTTACCTGTGACTATAGGAATATTAGGATAGGGTTCAGTTAATAATTCAAAGTCAAAGTCCTTGATGTAATGAGAAACTTAGGAGAATGATTGAGATTCTGGTATTTAAAGGGAAATTTGATACGTAATTACATATTTATCTGATTTTGAAATATTTTTCTTATGTTCTTCCTGATAAGTCTGTCTTTTGGGACTCTCTTCCTACCTTTTTCTCACATCCTTCAATGACAAGCTAAAGTCTCTCAGAAGTTGTTTCTGACCTCATTATACTAGGAGACGGCTTCCTCCCTATAAAATTCTTGACCTTGCTATTTATTAATCCTGCTAATACCACCAACTACATCACTGAAAATGATGCTTAATCCTCTAACAACTATAATCAAATTATGTCTTTCACTTTTGATATTACCTCTGTGCCTAAAGAGCAGGTATTAAAATTGAAGCTACCTGACTGAGAGTGCTCACCAAATTTATTGCTCCCTTAAGGAGTCAGACCATCAATGAAATCAAAGACCAGTGTTTCTAGTATCTTGTTATCGGTGAATAAATGATCAGAAATTTTAAAGTCTAATAACAGAACATACTGTAAAACAAAAGTTTTTAAATAACACAAAGAACATAGACATATGCACTTTTAATATTTTTATTTGATAGTACATGGGATACTAAACTGCAGGATAAATATGCAACC
Organism: Cynocephalus volans; assembly: GCF_027409185.1. Taxonomy (NCBI): domain Eukaryota; kingdom Metazoa; phylum Chordata; class Mammalia; order Dermoptera; family Cynocephalidae; genus Cynocephalus; species Cynocephalus volans. The sequence continues at coordinate 166,197,556 of NC_084460.1, read as the reverse complement.
ACCATACAACAAAAGACTTAACTACAGATCATTTTTATTCCCAGATACCCCTGTGCCAACTAGGGGCCAGCATGAGCAGTCTTATTTACCTATTTACCTCAACTATTTAGCAGTACGGGAATTGTAATATCAGATATGCTTATCTCAATAATCTTGGCATCTCCAATCATGAGCAGGTGCAGGAAAACTATGAGGTGCTGGGCCCAGACTCTGGAGTAAGATACTTCTTGACACTGGCCCCAGTAAAGCCAGCACTCTGAGAACAAAGCATGGCTGTGTGTGCCAAGAAGAGCCATGAACTCATTGTGTCTGCACAATGTATACATGGGAGGTTATGCAAGGCAATGAGGTTGGTGTGGGAGCCAGAGGCCAAGTAGAACATTGTAGGTCTGGAAAGGACCATTGAGTTCATTCTACCTGGAATGGGAAGCCTTTAGAGTTACGTCTTAGTCCTGGATGCCATAACAAAGTACAGTAGACTGGGTGGTTTTAAAATGATAGAACTTTACTTCTTACACTTTGGGATCCTGGAAGTCTGAGATCAGGATGCCAGCATGGTCAGACGGTCCTCTTCCGAGTTACAGACAACTGACTTCTCATTCTATCCTCACATGGCAGAGAATAACCTCGCTCTCTGGCCTCCTCTTATAAGGGCACTAATTTCATTCATGAGGGCTCCACTCACATTACTTAATCACCTCCAAATAGTATCACACTGGGGACTAGATTTCAACATATTAATTTGGGGGACACACAAACATTCAGGCCCAAACAAGTTTTGAGCAAAGAACTGGCATGGTTTTATTTGCTGTCAAACTGTCACTCTGAATTTGAGGTGAGCAACTTACTAGGACAGGAAAGAGAGGTGCTGGTGGACTAGAAATAGAAAAAAATAATTAGTAGAGTATTAAAGTAATCCAAGTCCAAGCAAAAGATAATGTTATTTAGTTTAAGGTGGTAACTGGAGAAAACAAAAGTGGTTGCATTTGGGATTTTTTTTTTTTGTAAGATTGAGAAAATTGAGTACAAATAAAAGAATAACGTTATTTGAGAAGAAATGTACTAAACTTATAAACAAATGCAGTAGAAGCAAGTAAAAATAAGAGGTCAGGTATGAAAGTCTCTTTCAACATAAAATAAACAGAGTTTGATAGATTTTCAGGGTGTGGGAGAGAGGGGCTCACAATTCTTTGAGATTTTAAGCCCACCTGACTGGAAGAATGATGAATGTACTAGTCATCACAGTGAATTATGGAGAAAAACAAGCTTTATAGATAAACCGCTGGAGACAGTTGAAGATATATTGGTGCTGTGCTGTAGAGATGGCCAACAAATAATTGTAAGTTTGGATCTGATGACCGGGGGTAGCAAAGAGCTGAGGATTATGTCTTCATCTTTAGAAACTTATAAATATCAGCCAAAATCTGATCCAATAAGTCAAAAAGAAAAGGAAGCAAAACAAAAGCTTATGAAACTGCATTAAAAAATGTGAGGAACTGGAGCTTACTCAAAGACTATAAATGAATTGTTCTTTAATAGAACCAAGAAGTTCAATTTTATTTAGAAACACTTCAAGGAATCTTTGTGGGAAAGGACTATAGCATAACAAGCTACTGAAGTTCAGAGTTCATGAAGGTCAGAGTTCATTTTTTTAAAGAGATGTAGAAGATAAACCGTAGGCAAGGGAAACCCTTCCATTTCTCTGGGAATAGATTTTAGAAAATGTTTGTTTCTTAGAATCTTTCTGATTATCTATGAATATATCCATCACACATCAACGGCTTCAGACCACTTGTTCTTCAAATGTTTCCTCTTTGAATATCATTCCCTTTTGAGATACCAACTAATCACAGGATAAGATTGGAGCATTTGGTCTGAGGATACAACTTAAGAGTGGACAGAAGGATTAGTAGTACCTAAGGGTATCAGCAATTGTTATACAAAGCAGATTTCTGCATTTTGGTTAAAGTTGAAACTGAAGAGTTTACTCCCTTCTATTTCTTATGTGAGTATTATGAATTTTAGTGGTTATGAAGCTATAAGACCATCTCTCCTAAATTCTTGGCAGAGAAAAATTCTCTCAAAATTCACTATTATGGAAAGACCATTGTGGCAGGGACATAGGAGGAGAGTGAGTTGCTGTTACCTATAGATGTCTTCATATCTAAACTCAAAGAACTGACCTTAATTTGAAACAGCCACCAGAGAAAAATACATGTTAAGACTGGACATAAATGGCAGTACGGTAGGAAAAGAAGGCTGATAGAGTGGGGAGGAAATAGGTAAAATAATAAAAGGTCTATATTCAAATTTTATGTGGTTTATAGCAAATGCAATTTTTAAGTGTAAAGAATTTATGTATTCATTTCCAACAAAGTGGCAGATTTAGTATCTTGACCAGCTTTCCAAAAATGTTAAAAATGCTAATTAATTGTTTTTAAGTTCTATTACATGCTGTGGTGATCCAACAAAAGAAACAAACAAATAGGTAGAATATAGATCAAAATATAAGTGAGGGCAATGATCAAGAGAAGAAGTATAAGCTGCAGCTGACATTCACTTAAGGTTATTTACTAATCTATGGCAAGGTGAAAATTTTAATGAGAAATCCACCATAAAATTAACATCCCAAAGAACTCTAACTTCATTGAAAGTGTGACTGACAGACATAAAACTTGCTCCCTCACTCTAGGCGCACTGTACTACTAAGAAAATTGAATATCTTGTACCCTGATGCAAACAGATGAAAAGTCATGTTTCTGAAAATTGCTTATGATATACATTATAATATGTTGTTGATCATCAGACATTCATTCTCCAATCCCATTCCATGTACAGAGAATACTGGAAATGCCATTAACTTTGGCACTGTTATGGGTCTCTATTTGACTGGTGGATAATGAGCAGATATGTGACAATAAATACACGGTCCAGAGAGTGAATGAGAAAAGTAAGACATGTAATATGGACTTGAACCTGACCCATAGCCCAGAGGTGAGCAGAGCAGAGCTCTAAGACTTTGAGGAAGAAATAAATGATTGTTATTGCAACCCACAGAGTTTGGGGAATATTATCAATGTATCATTATAAAAATCTGACTAATACACATTCTTACTGTTTTAAAATCTGAAATGTCACTTTCTAGGGAATTTTCTCTAAAGAACCTATGGTCATCTCTAACACAATATTTTCTCAGGAGAAGCTCCAAGGAAAATGAGCTTCTTAAATTAAAATGTGTGCATGCATACACGGCAACAAGATACCATTAACAGCAATCAGCTGTCAGATACAGGATGTTACATAATTATATTTATTTTTAAAAATATCTTTAGAGGACATAATGGAGATGGCAGAATAGATGGTCCCCAGCATCATTCTCTCCCACAATTGGTCAATTTATAACTATCAAAAAAGAAAGACTGCTAACCCAGGACTACTGGAACTCAGGGGAAGAGGAAGAGAGGACTACAATGTTTGTGAAGATAGGAGAAGCCATGGTGAGAAACAGAAGGGACCATTCCAACTGTTTTAAGCCCTAGCCACTTCAAGGCTGGCCCTGGTGAATACACAGGGCAGGAGTTGGCAAAAGCCACAGCTGTGCCATTTGAGTGAAGCTGCTCGGATTTTGCAGGAGAAAAAAGGGCCTTGGTATGCACCATATCAACCCACAGGCCAGTGAGACCATTCACAGAGTTCCTGTGAACCCATTTAGGAGTGAGGGTCTACAGAAAATAGGAGCCAGCCAGAGGCTGATGGGTCATTGCAAGAGATTGGTGCACGGCCCACCGCACAGGAAGTGTTTGGAGTGTGGGGAGAAGCTGGCCCACTGGAGGAACATTGTGGCACAGCATGGGCAGCTGATTTACATTTCAACTGGCACAGGCCCACTCAGTGAAGACTGGACAGGGTGATAGAACAGCAAGGGGCCCAGTCTGCTGGAAAGACTCAGTCCCAGGCTAGAATTTCCACACAGCCCAGGTGTATCTGACCTCACAAGACCTGGCATCAACAATTAAAACCGAAGCTGCATAAAATGCCTTCCCCAGAGAATCAGCACCAATGCAGTCATTTAGCTCAACCATGGGGTTCAATTGCTGGTCCCCACAGGAATTTCCCCTATTTTGCAATTAACCAAAGGACAACAAATTAGTTCTAGTTCAGACTTTAAGTGGTGTCAGATAATAATCCAAAACAGAACTGAAAGAAAGAAAAAAATAACACAGATCAGGGACAATGCTCTTATATTAACCAGTAAAGATCTTACACCACCAAAGAACATCTATAAAACGTAGAAGAGGTAGAAGTCTCCTCAAATGCCCAGGCATCAACTTAAAGACAAAGAATAAGAAAGAACAGAGAAATATGACACCATCAAAGGAAATAACCAAGCACCAGCAATGGACACAGGGGAAGAGCAGATTTATGAATGTCTGCCATAGAATTCAGACTTAGCCTCTTAAGGATGTTCAGGGAATCACAAGAGCATACAAACAGAAAATTAAGTGAAAATACAGATAGAAAATTAATGATATCTGGAAAACAATCCAGGAGTAGAAAGAGAACTTCCCCCCCACACACACAAATTAAATCAATTAAAAAAAATAGAAATACTAGACATAAAGAACACATTATCTGAACTGAAAAACTTGATAGAAAGCTCCAACAGCAGACTTGATCAAAATGAGGAAAGAATCAGTGAGCTCAAAGATAAAACACATGAAATTATCAAATCAGAGGAGCAAGAGGAAAAAAGAATAAGAAAAAAATGAAACAGAAATATGATAAATATGGGACTCCTCCAAGTGAAACAACTTCTGCATAATTGGGATACCTGCAGGAGAAGAAAAAGAAAGAAATATAGAAAGCATATTAAAGGAAATAATGGCTGAAAAATTCCCAAGTATGCAGAAAAATGGCAGCATTCTGATACACGAAGCTCAGTTCAATCCAAGGAGGAACACACCAAGGCACATCATAATCAAATTATCAAAAACCATAGACAAAGAAAGGATACTGAAAGCAGCAGGAAAAATGAAATATATAGCATTCAATGGAACTCCAGTACATCTCTCAGTGAATTCCTCTGTAGAAACCCTACAGGTCAGAAAAGGATGGGATGATATATTCATAATGCTGAAGGAAGAAGACTGTCAACCAAGAATTCTCTAACCAGTAAAACTAACATTCAAATATGAAGGAGAAATAAAGTCTTTCCCAGACATATAAAAGCTAAGGGAATTCACCAACACTATACCTGCCCTGCAAGAAATGCTAAAAAGAGTTCCTCAATTTGAAAGAATATGACAGTAAGGAGAAGCAAGACAACATTTGAAGATACATAGCTCACTAATAAAGTAAATTCACAGAAAACCTCTCCAATGTCATAAGGGTGGTGAATAAACTGCTTACATCCTTAGTATGAAGACTAAAGAACAAACCTAAAAACAACTAATACAACAACTGCATAAGAGATAGGCAATACTAAAAGATGTAACTTGCAAAACAAAATGTCAAAAAGTTGGGGGGGCATTATTGGCTTTGATTTTTTCTTTTTTCTTATATATCAAAGTAAGTTGTTATTAGTCTAAAATAATCTGTTTTGACTGTAACATGTTTTTGTAAGCCTCATGGTAACCATAACAAAAACAAGACATACTAAAAATAAATAGCAAGAAATAAAAATACACTCCTAGAGAAAACCACTCAATCACAAAGGAAAACAGTAAGATGGAAAAAAAAAAAAAGGATTAAAATAATAACCAGAAAATAGTATCAAAATGGCAGTAACAGGTCCCTATATATCAAATAATAATTCTAAGTGTGAATGGGTTAAATGTTCCAATTAAAAGGCAGACACAGAGTGGCTCAATGGATTACAAAACAAGAACCAACAATATGCTGCTATAAGAACCTTACTTCCACCTGTAAAGACATGCTACATCTGAAAGCAAAGGGATGGAAAAAGATATTTTATGCAAATGGAAACCAAAGAAGAGCAAGAGCAGCTATACTTATATTAGATAAAATAGACTTCAAGCCAAGGAAAGTAAAAAAGATAAAGGTCATTATATAGTAAAGTAATTTGACAAGAGATTGTAACAATTCTAAATATATATTCACCCAAGTTTGGAGTACCCAGTTAAACAAAGCAACTACTGTTAGACCTAATAGGAGAAATAGACTCCAACACAATAATAGTTGAGGACTTTAACTGCTCATTTTCAGCAAAGGACAGATCATCTAGACAGAAAATTAAACAGAAAACATAAGAATTAATCTCTACCTAGGCCATTTAGACCTATCAGACATATATAGAACATTTAATTTAACAGCTTCAGAATACATTCTTCTCAGCAGCACATGGAACATCACCTAGAGTAGACCATATGTTAGGATACAAAACAAGCCTCAAAAGATTTTTAAAAAAACTGAAATCATATTAATGACCTTGTTTGACCACAGTGGAATAAAAGTAGAAATAATAAAATGGACACTAGAACCCATACAAATACATGGAAATTAAACAACATGCTCCTAAATAATGAATGACTCAAAGAAGAAATCAAAAAGGAAATTAAAATATTCCTGGAGACAAATGAAAATGAAAGCACAACATACAATAACCTATGGGATACAACGAAAACAGTTCTAAGAGGGAAGTGTATAGCAGTAAATGCCTACATAATAAAAAAGAAAGATTCCAAAATAATCAACGTAATAGCACACCTCAAGGAACTAGAAAAGCAAAGATCAGAGAAACAAAGCAAACTAGAGAAACAAAGATCAGAGCAGAAATATGGGTTAGAGATTAATAAAACAATACAAAAGATGGACCAAAAAGAGTTAGTTTTTTAAAGATTAAATCAATAAGTCTTCAGCTAGACTAACAGAGAAGACTAAGATAAAATTGAAAATGAAAAAGGAGACATTACAATTGATACCACAGAAATACAAAGGACCATAAGAGACTACTGTGAACAACTACATGTGAACAAACTGGAAAACACAGAAAAAATGGATAAATTCCTGGACACATACAACTTACCAAAGCTGAACCATAAATAACTAGAAAACCTAAACTGACTAATAATGAGTAATGAGATTGAAGCAGTAATAAAATGTTTTCCAACAAAGAAAACCCCAGGACCAGATGGCTTTAGTGCTAAATTCTACAAAACATTTAAGAAAGAAGTAATACTAATTCTTCTCAAACTCTTCCAAAAAGTTGAAGAGGAGGGAATACTTCCAAACTCTTTCTATGAAGCCAACATTAACCTTAAAACAAAACCATAAAAAGATACAACAACAAAAAAAGAAAACTGCAGGCCAGTATCCCTAATAAATACAAATGAAAAAAATCCTCAACAAAATACTAGCAAACAGAATCCAGCAACACATTAAAAAGATCATTCACCATGATCAAGTGGGATTTATTCCAGGGATGCAAGGATTGCTCAACATATGCAAATCAATAAATGTGATGCATTACATAAATAGAATGAAGGACAAAAATCATATGATCATTTCAATAGATGCAGCAAAAGCTTTTGGTAAAACTCAATACCCCTTCATGATAAAAACAACAAACTAGGTATAGAAGAAACATACCTTATGGGAAACGTATGCAGGTTTCTAAAACAACCACAGAACTGCTCTATGATTCAGTAATCCCACTGCTAAGTATATACCCTAAGGAATAGAAATCATCAAGTCAAAGGGATACATGCACTCGCAGGTTCATCACAGATCTGTTTACCATAGCCAAGAGTTGGAAGCAACCTAAATGTCTATCAATAGACAATGGGATAAGGGAATTGAGGTATATATACTCAATGGAATACGACTCTGCCATTAAAAACAACAACAACAAAAAAAAAAAACATGAAATTCTACCATTTGCAGCAACATGGATAACTTAGACAAAATTAAATGCAATAAGCCAGGCACAGAAAGAGAAATACCATATGTCCTCAATCGTAAGTGGGAGCTAAAAGAAAGCAAATAAATAAACAAATGAAATAAAAAGAAAGATGCAATGATCACAATAATATGCTGAACTTTCCAAAGAAAAGAACAGAACTGAGATCACCAGAGGTGGGAAAGAGGGAGAGAGCTTAGGGAGAAATTGGTAAATGGCCACAAGAAATCATTACATTGTGTAATGTTGAATATAATAATTATCATGATATGAGCATCACATATTGCATGCAGATATTGATATTCAACTCTGTACCCCACAGCTATGTACAATAAATTATTTTTCAATTAAAAAAATTTTTTTGAAAGAAGAAATGTATCTCAGCACAATAAAGGCCATTTATGACAAACCTACAACTAATATACTGAACAAACAAAAATTGGAGGCTTTTCCTTTAAGATCTGGAACAAAACAAAAATTCCCACTTTCCCTACTCTTAGCCAACACAATACTGGAAGTTCTAGCCAGTGTGATAAAGCAAGAGGGAGAAATAAATGGCATCCAAATTGGAAAAAAGGAAGTTAAACTATCCCTATTTTCAGATGACATGATCATACACATGGAAAACCCTAAAACTTGACAAAAAAAATTGCTAGAAGTTATAAATCAATTCAATAAAATGGCTGGATACAAAATTAACAAAAAATAGCCTTCCTGTGTGCCAATAATGAAATAGCTGAAGAAGAAATCATGAAAGTAATTTCATTCACAAAAGTTACCAAAAAAAAAAAAATGAAATGTCTAGGAGTAAATTTAACGAAGGAGATGAGAGACTTTGGTCTCTCAATGGAAACTATAAAACATTGGTGAAAAAAAATTGAAAAGGGCACAAATAAATGGAAAGATATCTCATGTTCATGGATTGGAAGAATTAACATAATTAAAATGCCCATATTATACATATACATTCAATGCAATCCCTATCCAAATACCAATGACATTCTTCACAGAAATGAAAAAAAAAAATCTTAAAATTTACATGGAACCACAAAAAGCCCCATATATGTAAAGCAATCTTGAATAAAAAGAACAAAGTTGGAAGCATCAGACTTCCTGACTTCAAATTATACTATAAAGCTATAATAACCCAAACAGCATGGTACTGACATTAAAATAGACACAGACCAATGTAGCAGAATAGAGAGCCCAGAAATAAACTCATGTACTTAACAGCCAACTGGTTTTCAATGAAGGTGCCGAGAATATACAGTGGGGAAAGAACAACCTGTTCAATAAATGGTGCTGGAAAAACTGGATATCCACATGCAAAAGACTGAAACTAGACCCTTATCTTTCACCATTCATAAGAATCAACTCAAAATGGATTAAAAACCTAAATTTAAGACCCAAAACTATGAGACTACTAGAAGAAAACATATGGGAAATGCTACATGAAATGAGAGCAGGCAGTGCTTTTTTGAACAAGACTGCAAAGGCACAGGGAACTAAAGTAAAAATACCCAAATGGGAATATGTCAAACTAAAAGCTTCTGCACAGCAGGGGCACTATCAAGAAAATGAACTGCCTACAGAATGGGAGAAAGTGTTTACAAACTACACATCAGATGAGTTGCTAATATCTGGAGTATACAGGGAACTCAAACAACTCAACACCACAAAAACAAATGACCCAATTAAAAAATGGGCAAAGGACCTGAAGAGACATTTCTTAAAAGAAGACATACAAATGCCCAGCAAGCACATGAAAAAAATGCTCAAAATCACAAATCATCAGAGAAACTCAAGTTTAAACTGCAATGAGATATCATCTCATTCCAGTTAGGATGGCTATTATCAACAAGACAAAATAACAAATGCTGACGAGTAGGCAGAGAAAAGGCAGCCCTCCTACATTGTTCATGGGAATGTAAATTGATACAGCAATTGTGGAAAATGGATCTACCTTATGACCCACCTATCCCACTACTGGGTATATACCAAAGGAAATGAAATCAATATATCAAAAGACACTTGAGATGAAATCAACCTAAATGTCCATCAAAAGATGAATGGATAAAAATACTGTGCTATACATACACAATGGAATACTATTCAGCCATTAAAAGAAATGATATCCTATCATATGCAGCAACATGGATGAGACTATAAGTATCATGTTACATGAAGTCAGTCAGGCACAGAAAGATAAATACTGCATGTTCTCACTCATATGTGGAATCTGCGGGGGGGAAAGTAGTTTCCATAGAAGTAGAGAATAGAATAATGGTTACTAGAGGCTGGCAGAGTCGGTGGGGGAGGTGGCTGAGTGGGAGGAGAAGTGATGGACTAAAGGGTACAAAACTAAGCTGTCTACCCTAAGTGGTTCATCGTGCATTGTATGCATGTATTGAAACAACATGCTGTATCCCACAAAAATAAATATAAATACAGTAGAAAATAAATAACTAAATCAGAAAAATAACTTTATGTATTATTTATGTAAAATAAAACATATTATAATTGCTCAGATCAGTTATGTATATAACCATGTTAACATTACCATAAATGAATATTTCCCTCATCCAAAAAGTTGTATTTGCCGCTTCACACTCACACTCTCCCCCAGATCTTGTCCTAGATAACTACAGCTCTGCTATTTGTTATAATCAGTGCAATTTGCTTTTTCTGGAATTCCATATAAATGATGGAATAGTGCAAAATTTACTTTTTGGGTCTGGATTCATTCACTCAGCATATTTTTCAGTTTTATCAATGTTCCTGTGTAAATAGTGTATTTCTCTTTATATATTAGTATTGCATTATATGGATATACCTCAATGTGTTTATTCATTGATATTTGATGGTCATTTTGCACAAGTTTTCGACTTGTAAAATCATGAGTTTCTATCTGTAAAGTAACTAGAAACATGCCTGTAGAAGTCCTTGTGAGTTCATAGATTTTTATTTCTTTTGGGTAAAGACCAAGGAGTGAAATTTTGGGGTCATATGAAAGGTATATTTTTAATATTATAAAAAATGAACACTTTTTTCCCAAAGTAGTTATGCCATTTTACATTTTCACCAGCTGTGTATGAGACTTCTAATTGCTCCAGGGTCTTGCAAACCCTTGATTTGTCAGTGCTTGTCTTTTTTCTGGCTTTGTGGTTGTTTGCATTTTCCTGATGACTAAAGATGATGAGAACTTTCTTTTACATTCTTATTGTTTATTTGTATACTTTCTTTTGTATAGTGCCTGTTCAAATATGTTGCACATTTCTTTTTTCTTATTATGAGTTAATGGGGTTCATTTACATGTAAGGGCACAAGTTGTTTTCAGAGGTATTTATTGCAAGTATGTTCTCCCAGCATGTGTCTGCTTCTTTTGCGTTCCTAATGTAGAAAGTCTGAGAGAAGTTTTAAATTTTGTTAAAGTCCAATTTCATCTTTTTTTTAATTTTATGATTCCTACTTTTTGTGTCTTGCTTACAAAGTCATTGACCTTTTCAAGGTCACAAAGATATTCACCCAGTAATTTATGTTTTCTTAATATTTTCATAGTTTTAGCTTCAGTTTCCATATTAATTTTACATGTAGACTGAGGAAAAGGTTTGAGGTTAATTTAAAAAAAAAAAAAAAAGCAAGAATACACCACAGTTTAACAAAAGCTGTTCTTTCCCTGATGAATTAATTACTTCGATGCATTTAAGGAAATATACATATTTATATATGTGTGTGTTCATATGTAGATTCTGTTCTTTTATTTATATCAGTGCATCTATCCTACTGCCAATAACACACAGTCTTGATGAATATATATTCAGAATAAATCTTGGAATCACATATTATATGTCTTCCAAATGTGTTTTATTTCCCCTCAAAATAGTTTTGGCTAATATAGAGGCTTTATACTTCTCTGTGAACTTGACAATTATCTTTCACACTTCTTTCAATATATTGCTGAGATTTTGACTGGATCCTGTTAAATTTAGAGGCTAATTTATTGAGAATTGATTTCTTAACTATCTTTTGTGACTCAATCAATGAACAGAGTCAATCTCTCAATTTACTTAGGACTTACTTAATTTCCCTTAGTGATATTTTCAGTTTTAATGAACACATCCTGCACATATTTTGGAATCAAACTATTCCATGTTTTTAATGCTGCTGTAAATGTTAATTTATATTTAAAAAATCCTTTCCAGCTATTTGTTTCTAATATATAGAAATAAAATAAATAAGTAACATTTTGTATTCTGATTTTGTGTCTCATGAATTTGCTAAATTTATTACTTGTTCTGTTATAGCATGTTACAGCTGTGTTATAGCAAACTCTCAAGGAGAGCCAGGATACTGAGGCTTGCAGCAGGAAGCAGAGTTTATTGATGCCGGCAACAGCTCAGAAGACTCATGTCACAAAGGCTGAGCCCTGAACACAGTGGGTTATATTGTTACACTTCTGGTTTTTACAGTGGGGTAAAGGGGTGACCTTATATGGTTATAAGTTCCATTAAGGCAGGAGAAGTTCAAAGTTCATTAGCCATTACAGCAGGGCAGGAAAGTCAAGTGTTGCATCATCCATTGCAGCAGAGTGGGGCACAGATAGGCATATATGATAGCAGGGTGGGAGCAGTCAGGAGAAAATGGGTGCCTCAGTTCTAATAGGTTTCTGTGTGTAAACAAAACCAGTTTTATTTCCTCCTTTCCAATATGTATGCTATTTCTCTTTACTTGTCTTATTGCATTGACTAAAAACTCCAGTACAATATGTAAAGTGGTGAGAATGAACATCTATTTCTCAAACATAGAGAAATATCAATGTTTAGCATTAAGCATGGTTTTTGTAGATTCCTTTATAAATTTAAGGAATTTTCTTTCTTTTCCTAGTTTTCACTTTGTAATGAGTTGAATTTTTAAAATCCTTTTTCTGCATGTTGGGAAAATAGAATAATTTGATAAAGCCCCCTTGCCTTAGGTCCAGTTGGGGCTGGTGCAGTGCATTCTTTGTAAATAAGTAGTGTGTGGGTGGAGTTAGGGTGCATGCATGGTGCCATCACTTGGCAGGCATTGACTGCCTCAGGCACCTGCCCTGTGTGGTCATGCTCTCCATCCTATGGCTCCAAGGACATTTTTGCCAGTTATCTAGCTCGTAGACCTGCGTGTGAAGGGTTTGTGACCCAGTCTGTGAACAGGCTTGAGGGGTCTATGAGCTCCAGACCCAGCCCTAGATCAAAAATTGGTGTAGTCATAGCAGGATTCTGAACAGGTACAGGAGACAAAAGTCCTTGGAAGAAGTAGGAAATGTGGCTATTTGTAAATATGCTCTACCCTATGGCCACCTTCCTGTTGACTGAGATCTGGTTTCTGTTCACTGTATTGCAAGGCAGCATAGACCAGGCACTGTGGCAGAAAAACCCTTGGGAGGGGGGAGGAAACGTGGCTATCCTTCAGCATGTGGTGCCCGGTGGCCACTTTTCTGCTGACCGGAGCCTGGCTACTGCTCACTATGCTGCAAACTGATTGAGATTTGTGGCAGAAAGCAGAGTTACTGGAATCAAGGATGATTATACTGGAGGATGATGTGCAGTGACTGGCCACCGCTGCCTCTCACACCAGGGAAGACTACCAACATAGTGGTGAGTTCAGGAAAAACATGTGTCTCCAGGCATGACCTGTTGTGCATCAGAAAATGAAGCACGAGCAGCCTATGGGACCAGACGGAAAACCGGTGGGTGATCCACAGGTGACACAGTTCACCACCTATGTCCCATATTCCCAGGTTAAACTAGTTGACTTGGGAAGACAGTTCAGGTAGAAACATGGGGAGACCCTGGCTTCTTGGCTGTTGCGGTTATGGGACCTAGGGGTGGATGGTGTGATGTGCTCCAGTGAGGAGATGGAGAAATTGGCCACGGTCACCATGCACCTGTCCCTGAGGTAGCAGCTGCAGAATAGCTGCAGATATACACAAGGGCGAGGTAATCACTCCTTTATGGACTGGATGAATGCAGCTACCCAAACCATGTGGGCAAATGCTGCAGAACTGGCCAAGATTGTTAGTAAATGGCAAACATATGCTGAGCTGGTCCAAATCTTTTGGGAGCTGGGAATGTAGCAGTCCATGTTTAATCTGAACACTCATGGCCCAGACGATGAAAATTGTACAGGCAGTGTGAGAGATGTAGTGCTTCAGAATGCCCATCAACGTCCTTTGGGTCACTGATGGCCTTACTGGCCCTGTATGTTGGTTGTCCTATACATGAGGTAATGACCATGTTAGCCAGCTTGGGTGAAGTACAGGAGAGGAGACAAGCCAAAGGGGTCCGAAAGGTGGCTAAGACCAAGCCCCCAAGAAATGCTCAGGATTTTAGCCCAAAGGGACCAAGAAAGACTAGCCATAAGCAGATGTGGCTTGACTTGACTTGCAGCCAGGGTTGATAGGAAGAAAATTGACCGGCAGCCAGATGCAGTCCTGTTTGCCTCGTGGCAGCAATTACACCCTGAACAGTGTTTTACCAAATGTCCAGAAACAGGCAGCAAGGTATGCTCAGTGGATTTAAAAGATTTTTTGGTTGCTCCTGAAGAGGCAGATGAACTGTTCCATTTCAGTCAGGGAGCAGGCCAAGGTGCTCGTCTTTTGGGGGCAGGTGGGGACTGGAGGCCTCATGTTGAATTGGCAATATATTGGTTGAGGACAAATGTGCAGCATGTTTTGGCATTGGTGGATACAGGTGCAGAATGTAGCCTGATATATGGCAATCCAGATAAGTTTCCAGGGGTCACAGTTCATCTAGATGACTATGGAGGACATACTACTGAGGTCAAAGGTGTGTCATTGCCATTGGGCATAGGAAGATTACCTCCTCGTGTATATATTGTATATATATCCCCCATAGCTGAATACATCTTGGGTATGGATGTACTTTATGGTTTGCACCTGCAAACAACAGTTGGAGAATTTCGGCTGCAAATACGGAAAGTAAAGCCTGTGTTATGAGGATATGTAAAACATGACCCACAGGTGTAACCCAAGCCAAGACGTGTAGTTAACGTAAAGCAGTATCGCCTACTAGGAGGACATGCAGAGATAAGTGCCACCATATTGGAATTAGAGAAAGTTGGCATTATTCATCTGGCTCAGAGCCCATTTAATGCTCCAGTATGACCAGTGAAAAAGCCTGATGGTACCTGGAGAATGACTGTAGATTATTGAGAACTGAACAAAGTAGTGTTTCCTTTGCATGCAGCTGTGCCTTCAGTTCACAACTTGATGGATCAGCTGTTGACTCAGCTGGGAACTTATAATTATGTATCAGACCTTGAAAATGCTTTTTTCTCTATTCCAATCTCAGCTGATAGCCAAAATCCGTTCACCTTCAGCTGGGAAGGAAGACAGTGGACCTTTCAAGTATTGCCCCAAGGTTATCTGCATAGCCCAACCATCTGTCATGGTTTGGTGGCTGGGGACCTAGCCAAGTGAACTCGGCCCAGCACAGTTACAATGTTTCACTACATTGATGAGGTGTCCCTAACCTCCGATTCTCTTGTAGATTTAACTCAGGCAGCTTCAATGCTGTTAAGTCATTTGGAACAGTGTGGGTGGGCCATGAACACAGCCGAAGTACAAAGATCTGGGCTGTCAGTCAAATTCCTGGGAGGAGTCTGCTCAACTAAGGCAAGGGTCATCCCAGAAGCTATTATAGGTAAGATAGAGGCATACCTTTGACCCACAACCGTAGCTCAGCTACAAACATATTTGGGACTCCTGGGGTATTGGAGAGCTTTTGTAACCCATATGGCCCAAATGGCACACCAACTATATGCATTGACAAAGAAAGGAGTCCTCTGGGATTGGACTGAGGAAGTAGAACAAGCTTATTGGGCTACAAAAAGGGCAATACAGCAAGTACAGGCTTTACAAGTGGTGGACCTCACTAAGTTAGACATACATATAACCCAGGAGTGGTTAGGATAGGGTTTGTGGCAGAGACAAGACTGATTCTGCACACCTGTAGGATTCTGGTCTCAGCTCTGGAAAGGTGCTGACATGCATTATACCCTAATAGAAAAGCAATTAGCAGCTGTGTATTCTGCCTTGATAGCCACTGAAGCTATCACAGGAACTGCCAAAGTCCCAGTAAGGATGGCATACCCCATAACAGGTTGGCTGCGCATGAGGGCAACCAACCCTAAAACAGGTGTAGCTCAGACTCCCACTCTGTCTAAATGGGGAGCATGTATAGAACAAAGGTGCACTGTGTCAATGAGTCCTCTGTCCAAAGATTTGCAAACTGTGCTAGGCCCAGTGGACATTGTGGAGGAAACTTTGGCATAACCCTTACCCATGGAGGTGGAGGCTACACCTTTCCATGAGGGACAGGGGCCTATCACAGAGCAAGCTTGGTATATAGATTGTTCTAGCATGGGAACTTCAACATCATGGACAGTTGTTGCTGTCCAACCCTTAACAGATACCATGTGGTATGAAAACAGCACAGGACAAAGCAGTCAATGGGCTGTATCGAGAGCAGTATGGATGGTGACAAAAAATGAGCCTGGGCCATTAGCCATCTGTACTGACAACTGGGCTGTGTACAATGGTTTAACCCTTTGGATCTGTACTTGGAAGAATCAACAGTGGATGGTAGGCCACCAACCCCTGTGGGGACAAGCCATGTGGCAAGAGTTATGGAAATTGGGGAATGAGAAAGAACTAACTCTTCCATGTCACAGGACATTTTCCCTTATCCAGTCCAGAAAATGATGAAGCGAATGCCTTGGCTAATATAAAATGGCTGGAAAGAGCCCCAGCTGCTGATGTAGCCCAGTGGTTACATTGACGAATGCAGCATGCTGGCAGCAAAACCATGTGGATGGCAGCTCAAAGATGGGCCCTGCCTATAAAATGGGAAGATGTAGTAAATGCCTTTCATGCTTTTCCAATGTGTAGTCAAGAGAGTCCACACCCATGGCAGGTACCCCATACACATGGGCAAATAACTCGAGGAAGGGTGCCCCTGACTCGATGGCAAGTGGACTTTGTCAGACGACTGCCAAGGTCCGAAAATTTCAGATACATCTTCACTGCTGTTGATACAGCTACTTGTCTTTTGTTTGTATTGCCTTGCAAGGCCCCAGACCAGGTAAACACTGTGAAGGCATTGAATAGCCTTACGGCTATGTATGGCCAGCCTGTAGTCATAGAGAGTGACAATAGAACCCACTTTCCTGGACATGGGGTTCAGATGCGGGCCTCCCAGTTGTCCACTCAGTTACATGTGCCATATCATCCCCAGACAGCAGGAATGATTGAACAGTACAATGGCCTTTCAAAGAAGGGACTAAGGCTATCTACCCAACCCCCATCCCTGAAGGGATGGACACGGCGATTATGGCTGACAATCAGGATCCTAAATGAGAGACCCCACAAGGGTGGACCCTCTCCAGTGGAAGCTCTGTTGCATAGGGCTGCAGCACCTATACAGCTGCAAATCACTACTAAAGATTAGCTTTTGAAGCCAGTATATGGCAAGAATGGAAATATTCTCTTACTGCCCAACCTCTTTGCAACAGGGACAGACAGTACAATGGGAATGGCCTTGGAATATAAAAGTCCCCCATGTACGCTGGGTAGGTTTAATAGGGCCTTGGGGAAAAGGATTAGAGGAATGCTTGCAAGTTTCACCTTGGGTGACAAGTACCTGGTCTCCTCAAATAAAGGTAAAATGGCCTGGAACAGACAAGCACTCTATTCTAAAGGGCATATTTGTTTTATCATTGTGGCCAATTATGAGTTCCCCTATACTATTACATGTAGAACCTACAGATCCAACAGTGTTAGCAGATAAAGTATGGTATCATAAACCAGGTAAGATACCTATTCCTGTAATCATCCTTTCTCAGAATGGCAAACTGGCATGTATCTTACCATAGGGGTGAGAACTTTCCCTACTGGTACCAATAATTCTTCTGTTATTGGTTAAACTGACAGAACTACAAGACTTAAGGCATATTGAATGGAAAATAGGTTATGTAAATGTAAGGGTCATCTATCCTCACTAAGGGAACATCACAGAAGATTCTGAATGCATATTGTATGGCAAAGGACCCTGAAGGTGTGGATTGTTGGGAAAATAGAATAATCAGGCCCCCTCATCTTAGGTCTGGTTGGGAGTGGTTTGGGACATTCTTTGTAAATAAGTTGTGTGTGGGTGGAGTTAGTGCGCATGCACGGTGCTGCCACTTGGCTGGCATAGACTGCCTTGGGCATTCACCCTGCACGGCCATGCTCTCAAACCTATGGCTCTAACGACCTTTTTGGCCAGTTACCTAGCTCATAGACCTGCATATGAGAGGTCTGGTGACCCAGCCTCACATGTGAAGAGTTTGTGACTCAGTCTGTTAATGGGCTTGAGGGGTCTGTGAGCTCCAGACTCAGCCCTAGCTCGACATTGCATCAATTTAGATGAAGAATAATTTTTTGTTTTCTTTTGTTTTTGCCTATATTATGTATAATATGGACAGAATTTTTAAAATATAGACTGTCCACTAACCAAATATCAAAGTAAAAATCAATAAGAATCAAATAATTACACAATTCCACTTTTGAGATACAAAAAAAATTTCTAAATAACTCATAAATTGTGGATATCATAGTGAATATTATAACACAATTTATAATAACATTATTAAGAAAATACTGAATATCAAAATTTTGAAAGAAAGTGATAAAGTATGTTTATAATATCAATTGTTTATGTTAGGAAAAAAGGAAGGCTGAAAATTAATGATTGAAGCATTCAGTTCAAGTTAAACAAATAACAATAAAATAATCTCCGGAATAAATAAAGGTGTAAGTATTAAAGTTATTTCCTGAAATATTCAAAAAATACTTAAAATACAATAGAAAAGATCAAGAAACAAAAGTCAGATTTTGAAAACCAAAAAGAAACCAACAAGCCTCTGTTAAAATGATCAAAAACACACAAAAGAAGAAAGCACCAATAAACAATATTAGAAATCAAAAAAATATTAACAGCTTTTGTAAGTCCTAACTATAAATCAGGTAGACATTAAAAAGATAAGTGAAAAGAAAAGATGAGAAGTCCTGAAAATTACAGTTCTTCCAAACAATAGAAGAGGAAATAAAACTCCTTAATTAGGTTATAACTATAAAGACATTTTATCAAAATCGCAATCACACCGTTAAGAAAAACTCCATAGCCAGATAATGTTACCATGTAGTTCTAATAAGCATTAGTGAAATCAGTAGTTCCAGATTCACAAAGTTAGTCCAAAAAAAGAATGAAAATTCTTCATCTCACTTTGTTAGACCATTTAACTCTACACAAGGAAAGCAAAGCTTCAAACAAAAAGCAGTCTATACAAACTCATCAAAACTGATGCCACAGCGTGTAAATATCAAATCAAATCTAACAATGTATTTCAAAAGATAATGTTATGATTAAATGAGCCTATCCCAGGAATACAAGATTGGTAATGTTAGAAAATCAAATAGTTTGATTGAAAATATTCATAGGTTTAAGGAGAAAAATCTAATGAATATCTCAATAGATGCAGAAAAGGCATGTAGAAATGTATCTAATCATGGCAAATATTTTACAACCCAGAAATAGAGAGAAACTGCTTTAATAAAATAAAAAGTGGCTACCAAAACTAACAAAAGCAACAATAACAGAAAATATCATATGTAATGATGAAGCATTATGGGAATTTCTGTTGATATTGTCAATACATGTAAATGCATTTGCTATTTCACATCTATCGAACATTTTCTGGTATACCTTTGTAAAAACAATAAGGCATAAAAAAATTAAGAAATGAGTGAAAAGGAATATATAGTTAAATTTATTTCCCAGATATTATTATAATGTATATAAAAATTTTTAAAATCTATAGTAAAGTCTTAGAATCAGTTAGGGATCTGAAGAGAAATCTGTTTACAAAAATCTAGTGAGATATGAATTGCATTTCAATGTACCTGTCACAGAGGTAAAATAAGGTTGTATTTAGAATAGTCAAAAATATGATTACCTAGATCTTAACTTATCACCAAATATCTAAAAAGCAATTAGGAAGAAAATTATAAAACTCTTCTATTTAAAAAAATTTAAATAAATAGAAAGATATACATCTTCACAGTTTGTATTACTTAATGAAAGTCTTCTCCAAGCTAACATGTAGATTCAGTGAGATTTCAGTTTAATATTAACTGTGTGTGTTTTTACATGTGTGTGTATGTCTTAATAAGGTACTTCTAAAATTGATGTTGAAGTGCCTTTGGCAAAGAATATCTGAGACATACTTGAAGAAGAAGACAGTACGTCTATGGGGTTTATTTCAATATCAGCTTTCAAAGCTTATTATAAAGCTATATGTATATAAGACAAATAGACTAATGGAATAGAATTAGAAGTCCAGAAGCATATGTGGACCTGATAAATAACAGAGGGGGTATTTCAGATTTGCAATGAAAAGGCAGATTTTTAAAAATGATCTTGTGAAAATAGGCTAATATGGAATAAAATGAATTTGGACCCATACTTTGCACCATAGTAAAGAAACAATTCAAGGAAAATTCAATATGTTAATGTAAAAGACCATGTTATAACATTGTAGAAAATAATACAAGAAAATATTTTCAAATCTTTAGTTTTTAAAAAAACTTTCTTAAATGTGACTCTGAAAATGCAAACCATTTAGGAAAAATGGATAAATAATTATAGAGACCTCTATTTGGCACTAATATTGCTAGGTAACTTAGTTAATAGGAGAATTGAAGTTTTAAGTAGAATTGATTGGGCTTTAAAATTAAAAATTCTTTATATCAAAGTGCATCACAAGGAAATTATGAAAAATAGTATATTAGAAAGAGATATTTTAGATATAAAACAAAATTTACTTGTATCTAAAATATGTAAAGTGCTACTACGGTTAATAAGAAATAGATAATTCAACTTTAAAGAGTAAAAGTATTAACAGTTTAGTACATGCACTTCAGAAGTGAGAAAATCTATTTCTGATCAAATAAATATTAGAAAGTGGGAAAACTCAGATTCAAATTATGAGATACAATTTTATAACAGTGTAATTTAACACATTTAAATGACTCATCCTATCAGTTGTTTACAAGTGCAGCAAAGAGAGCTTTCATACACAGGTAGGTAAGGAGTAAATTAGAAATTGTGCTTTTGATGATACTTCGGCAATTCCTGGTAA
Organism: Cynocephalus volans; assembly: GCF_027409185.1. NCBI lineage: Eukaryota > Metazoa > Chordata > Mammalia > Dermoptera > Cynocephalidae > Cynocephalus > Cynocephalus volans. The sequence continues at coordinate 166,176,402 of NC_084460.1, read as the reverse complement.
AGTGGAGCAATTCCTCTTGTGTTTTGCCTAGATAAACGTACATATGTGTGCACCACTGGACATGAAATAGAATGTTTATAGTGTCATTGTATGAGTAAACTGGGGACACCCCAATATTCACTAAGACAAGAATGAAAATAAATTCATGCTATATTGATAAAGTACAGTAATATTCAGACATGAAAATGAATGAAATAGAGTTATATAGAGCAATAAGGTGAAGGGTGTAAATCACAGTAGAACACACACAATATGATTCAACTTATGCAAGGTTTAAAGCTAGGCCATGCCAAACAACGTGTGCTTCAGAAAAAAAAAATAGGCCTAAGTGAAAAATTGTAGAAATAATTAGAATGATTAAAAGAAAACTAAGGATAGCATTTAACCTTGGTGGAGAGGGAGGATCTATTATCAGGCAAAAGTACTCAAACGAGGATGAGGAAACTTCTATATAATGTTGTGTATCTTAATGTTGTGTGTGTTGTGTATCTTAATTTGGATGAAAAGTTCCTTTGTGTTCATTTTATTGTGATTAACCATACTGTAGTTTGTATACAATTCATGTGTGTGTGTGCGTGTGTGTGTGTGTGTGTGTGTGTGTGTGTGTGTGTGTTTACCATCATTACAGACTTGGCCAAGTTAATACGACCAATTTCTAAAACAGTTAAAATCAATTAATGTTCAATTTTAGTAGCATTTATGGATTTACATTTGTAAATATGTTTCAGAATTAAATTATACTCTGTATTCTCTTAACGAAGATGCAGCAAGAAGCTCAATCGCATATTGATTTTTTTCTTTGTGTTTCATTGATCTTCCTTTTGGCAAGATTTAGAATTAATAGCATTTGGAAAGCATGAACACAATTTGGCAAATGTAGCACCTACTCAAATATCACAGATTTGGGTTTGAAATTGAACTCACACATTTCAAGTTTTAAGTTCCATTTGTTACTAGAGAAAATCAATTTCTGGTTTAAGAGAAAAGGCTTGTTTTTACTTACTCCAGGAACATTTAACACATTCTGTGTGAAAAATATGTGGCTAATTGAGTTAAACATATATTTGATTTTAAAGAATTTTAATTATATTTTAATATAAAATTATCCCCCAATATTTAAGTGTCCCGTAAATTTCTCACACTAAGTATCAGTGATTTGATTGAGGACCAGCGGTTACCTATACCTTGATTAAGACTGGTTTCATACAAACATGAAGATTTTGAATGAAATATTACAGGTTTTAAAGTTTAATCTGAATTTAATTGGTGACATTGGAGGAAAACAAAATAGTCATTTTATTTTATATATTTATTTATTTCAAACATTTTGTCTATATAATTCACGAATATTCAACAATTTCTGAGTCTGTTTGTGACGCTAATAAGTGTTAATATCTATAGACAATGTTTGGAATATTTTTAAATTGTCCCTCCTACTGATAATTGAGAATCCATAACAGGTGGAAAACCTCAACTTTAGTTACTTACAGAGATAGAAAGCATCACAGATGACTACTTATTGGATATTTGCAGAACACTTGTGGGGAGCTGGGAAAAGGTTCCCTCCAATCTCACCTAATACCCCTTGTGAAAACACACCTAAAGATCATTGGGACAGCATGCCCAGGTAAATGGTCACTTAGTAAGTATGCCTCACAGTGTTTTATCTATTTATTTTTAATGCCACCTGCATGTTACTGACAGTGTAGATTTCACATCTATTAAGTATTTCTACTACTAATAAAATCAACCTTTTAAGGACAGGTGTGTTAATGGCACTTGGGACAAGTCATTAAAGCAATATGATTCTCTCCATATTTCCAGAAACTGTAGAAAGAGCCCCAGATCTCATTTGCTATCTTGCAATTTGCAGCACACGTGATTGTTGTGGCTTCAACAGCATCTGTTTCCTCTTCTTCTGTAAGACCACCTTGACATTGCTTTGGGCAGCCATCCCTCCCCCACACTGTCCCAGGGTTTGGGTGGGGCTGCACCTGAACCAGCTCCCCTGGTTTGACGCAGGCCAGTGGCCAGTGTTTGGTATAGGCTGGGCCCATCATCCGCTCTGGGCCAGCAAGAGCAAGTCTAGAAATTCTGCTGGCGCACTGAGTGGGAACTTTCCTGAAATGTGACCTGTGAGCTGTAGACCTGGAGCCACTGCAGCCTGAGGACAAGCCTACAACATAGTCATTTTATATTGCAATTTGTATCACTAAGCTCTATTCTACAAATTATCAAAGAATAACAGAATATATCAGAAATACAGTATCATTTCCCCAAAAAAGCATGTTGTAATTTAATATTGAACATAAATATTCAATTACTGCAATATCCAATTGAAGAAAAAAAGTAATTAAAATTAATATGCAATTTTGGAAAAAAACTAAGAAAATTTTAAGTTATTATAAGGAATATATGACAATAAGTTCAAAGTTTTCTCTCATTTCCCAGGGAAAACCATGTAGTTCTAGTGGTTCTGTTGATGTTTTGCAATATGTTCATCCCTACTTTACAATTGTTTCAGTAGGCACATTTTTAATGTACCCTCCAGAAAGGCTTTTAACAATGACTTTCACACCTATAAACCCAGGATATGAGGTTTTATTAATACCACTTAGATAGATCTGTAGCAAACTTACTAGAGGAAATCATTCATAGCTATAACCTGAGGGCTGAAGAAAAATTATAACTCAGGAGAGAAAAAAAAAAGTTGGTAAAGATCAACGGAGGAAAACTGAACAGCAGATCCAAGATGAAAATTTAATTTCTAAAACATTAATTAGAAAACTGATCTAGGGAAAATGTTTTAAGGCATAAAATCCTAGCAAGTTAAGATTGTAGGGAAATTAATCTTACTGAATACTGGGCATGTAACCCAGGAATAGACCAGTTGGCTGTAACACTTGGGGTCAGGATTCATATGAAATATTGTTAATGTAAAATTGAATGAGTTCTTTACTCAACAGTCATTTAATGATTGCCTTCCAGTATGAACTATGTTAGATTTCAGAGACACTGTGAACAAAACTCAATCTTTTCCCTCAAAAGGATGATGCATTGTTTGGTAAATAATTTCTCTCATTCACAATGTAAGAACTAATACAACAAATAAGAACTAGTATGCATTGTGATTTAAAAATGTATATCAAAGTTGCAGCTCCTTCTGGGCTAAAGGGTTAAAGATAAAGATATGAACCTTGAAGTACAAGTATGATATACTTCCGGTAAGACTCATGAAAATCATAACCACTTTGCTAAGAATATGAACAAAGACAAGAAAGGAGAAGAAAAAGTAACCAGGAATGGGTTATGAACAGAGACATGATTCCAGATGATAAGCCTGAAAAGGTAGGACCAAATATGAAGGTTTTGTATGAAATGCCACAGTCTTTAATGTTTAACTTGAAAGCAATATGGAACTCCTGAATAAGTTAATGTAAGGAGGCTAAATGATTGGATTATTATGTTAAAGAGACCACTCTATCAATAATATTCAGGAAGACTCCAAGATATAGAATACATTTACATGTATCCCTAACAAAAAACTAATGAGTTCTTCATAAAAGATGAAAATAATTATATGTATTATAAAATAAATATTGAAGGCAAAATCAATAGGACCTAATAATAATTTAGATGAGAGTAAAAGAGAGAAGATAAGGTGAAGAATGATTTCAGGTTTCTGGCTTACTTGATAACGAAGTTAAACATGTTTCCCCCACCCTTCTTCACTGGCTATCCTGCCCTCAATCTCTTTAAGCCACAGATTTATATGGGAGTTCATTCACTGAAAAATACAATTTGATAGACCCAGAGAGATACAACATTCAGTCAAAATGGGTGCAGCACATACGGTGATCCATAGAATGCACATTGCTAAAGTCGTTAGCATATTACTGGACTTGCAGGAATCACAAGAGCCAAATAGTCTAAGGTTGCATTCCATGATGAAAATTAAAATTGGGGGCCAAGCCCGTGACGCACTCGGGAGAGTGCGGCACTGGGAGCGCTGCGACGCTCCTGCCGCGGGTTCGGATCCTATATAGGAATGGCCGGTGCACTCACTGGCTGAGTGCCGGTCACGAAAAAGACAAAAAACAAAAACAAAAAAAAATTAAAATTGGTAGCATATATTGTGCTATTATTCTGTGCCATACATTATTCTAAACTCTTTACATCTACTAACATATCTAATCCTCTTTACACTCCTACTAGATATGTACTGTTACTGTCTCCACTTGACACATGAGGCAACTAAGACACAGCGAAATTATAAAAACCCTTCCAAGAACACATGACTGCTACTAAGATTTAAATCCAGCCAACCAAACTCCAGTATATCTTCCCTACTATTCATACTTAGTTCCTTTGTTTTATTTGGGTATTTTCTTGTCAAAGAGAATTTTAATAAGTAGAAATAATAAATTCATGGCTGTAATGATAGTAGGAAACTTCATGATTCCTGAACTATCACCAACAGATTTAAATTTCTTTTTAATTCAAGTTTATTGATGAAATTCTTGTTTTTCAGTAAGTAAATGTACTTTAAGTATAATCAGACTAATACTATGTGATCTCATTTTATGTGAAAGTAGACTCAAAGGAGAGAATAGAATAGTGGTTACCAGAAGCTGAAAATAGTACATAGGTGGGGGGAGGAATTGGGGAAAAGTTGGTTAAAGGATATAAAATTTCAATTAGACAGGAGAAATAAGTTTCTCCAGTAGAAGATTTATTGTACAACATGATGGCTGTAGTTAATAGCAATGAATTATATACTTGAAAATTGCTAAGAGAGTAAACTTTAAATGTTCTCACCACAAAAAGTATGTAATGGACTTGTTAATTAGGTTGATTTAGCCATTCCATAATATATACATATATCACATCATATTGTACACCATAAATATATAAAAATTTATTACAAAATAAATACATTTTTAAAAAGTATAATCAGGGCCAGCCCCTATGGCGCACTCAGGAGAGTGCAGCGCTTGGGAGTGCAGCGGCGCTCCCACCCCGGGTTCGGATCCTACATAGGGATGGCCGGTGCGCTCACTGGCTGAGCACGGTGCGGTGCGGGCGAAACCACGCCAAGGGTTGCGATCCCCTTACTGGTCACACACACACAAAAAAAGGATAAAAGGTATAATCAGACAATTTGAAGTTGAACACATCTTTCACACTCTAAGTGGCAAGAAAGATGGAAAAGATAGCTTACGTTAAAGGAAATACAGTTGCACAATTTGGAAAAATCAATAATTGCTCGATGTTACAAAAGTATCCAAATGTAAGTGAATTTCACACCATGGAAATCCATTTTCCAGTAGCTGACAAAGTGGTTCCGCAATGGTTATATTTGTATAGAATCAAAATCCAGAGGTAATTGACAACCCTAAGACAGACTTGAATATATATTTTTGTTTTGGTAATAGGCACATTATAAATTGTGTGTACTTCATCTAAATTGAGGTGAATTCTTGCAGACTTGATGCAGCAATCTTAGAATGTTTGCAGATTTATTCCAATTATAGTTATGCCCCATAGTGGGAAGATCTTAGAAAATAGAGGAAAGTACCATGTTGGGAAACGTGAGATTGATTTGAAGGATCCTTAGAAATTTAATTTTTTTTTAACCGTGTATTTTGGGAATAGCCCACAAAAGGTCTTTTGTCTCAATTTCCAATCTTAAGAAATCATTTATCACTAAGTTTTCAGTTGTACTTTCATAGAAACAAAGTGTTAATAAATCACTAGGAACTGCTTTCAGATTAGTGCCAACAAATGCTTCTCCCTTAATTCTCAGTAAAGATGATGCAGACTTCTTAAGTGATCTAGATCTATTATTGAAAAGAGATAAGTTTTAATCCACTCTGAGAGGAATGGAAATATGGGTGTGATGTAAAAGATAGAAACATAGTGAAGAAGTGAGATAGCCATTGAAGAAAAGCTGCCTGCAGGGCCATTTGTACTTCTAATGTACCCAGCACTCTTGAATTGAAGTCAGTTTCTTAATTAATTCAGCAGCATGTGGCAATTCTGTCTCTAACAAGGCTGATTTCAAATTTTTATCTGACAAAATAAACCCAGAGGTTTGCTTCACTGTTCTTGAAGAAAATTATTGCTTGAGGAAACATTGTATTCTTAAATAAATTAGGGAAATTTCAGTTTGGAACTATCAAAGTGATAGTCAATTCATTAGCATGTTCTGGAGATGACTGGCATAATAAACAAAAAGCACTGTTTAATTTTGTTTACAACTTCTAGCATGTTATTTGTGATCTGCGACACCACAGTTTTACACAGGCTTTCTTAGTAAATATCAAATGCTTTTTTACAAACCATTTTGCCATCTCTGAGTTTTCTACAGAGTAGGAGAGCTACTAGCTGCAAAAGATTATTAGCTTTTTTTGCTTTCCATAAGACATGTATTTTTTTTATATCAACAGTGACAATTGAATAAAAACATTAAAAATGGTTTATGTATTCCTTTCATAGGGTACAACTCTGCCTCCTAAATAAAAAGAAAATAAATTTGGTTTATAGTTCTTTGGATTAAGAAACATTTCTTGAAGCCTCTACCTCTTTCTCCAGCTTCACATTGATCATATTTGGATTCTTAAGATCCTTGCCCCTCAAAGAGTGATGCCACTTTAGAACAAGATGTAATACAGAGATCAATGTTAGAAGATGTTTTTAGAGTCACTATTGGCAAAAGTGTACTCCAGATACAATATTTTAGGTAAAATAACACCTGAAAGAAACAAAAATAAATATACTTATTTAGAAATTCTCTTTGGAATAGCATTCCACTCTCTTGCAAAATAAATTTAGTCTGCCTTTAATTAAAATAAAGAGAATTACTTCATTCATTCAAGGGACATTTAATAACTCCTATTTATTACAGAACAGCATGCACTCAAATACAAAATGATAATATAGCAAAAACTTTTGTACAGTGGTTCTATGGATTAAATGTGTCCTCCAAAAGTTCATTTATTTGAAGCTTGACTCCCATAGCAACAGTGCTAAGAGCATGGGAAATTCAATTATAGTATTTGAAAGTTGATGGCCTTTAAGATTGTGAGGAATGGATTGATACATTTATAGAGTAATAGATATGGTTTTGATGGCTTTATAAGGAGAAAAAGTATGAGAAGTTTAGCTCTCTTGCTCAACCCATTCTCACCATGTGATACCCTGGCCACCACGAGACCCTATGGAGAGTTCACACCCAGACAAAGTCCTTCACCAGATGTGTTCCCTGGACCTTGGACTTTCCACCTCTAAAATTATAATAAATTTGATTTCTTTATAAATTACCCAGTTTCAGATATTGTGATATAAGCAACAGAAATACACTAATACGAGTGGAGATCAAGTAAAAAAAGATTTTTAAAATTTAAATAATTAAGATACAAAATAAAATATAGTAAGCATCATTAAAGTAGTGCTAAAAGTTCTATGAATGTCTCAAGAAGGAAGAATATCTCTTGTGGTCTTTCCAAAAGTTATAGCTTCATTGAGTCAGCCCTTCAAGATTCAGGGAAAGGCATTCCAGGCCAAGTTAATAAATTGAAACAGAGGCTTATATACCAGAAAAGAAAAGATATAGGGGGGCTTTAAACTCTGCTTGTTTATCACGTACAGTTTGTGCTTATCACATAGAAATGTGTAGGGAAGGTTAATGTCAGACTATTAGTAACAGTATGAGGGATTTGGATTTGATAAGGAATTAAAAACCACTGTGTGTCTGTATGTACAGATGTTGAGTAGTGAGGAGATTTAATATGGTTATAACATTAAAATTAATTTGGTAAACATATAGATTAAATTAGATGAGAGAAAACAGAAACTTATTGAGGAATATACTGCACAATACTGGTTATAATACTGACAGTGGAACTGGAAAAGAAAAGGCATAATGGATGTAGAGAGACAGAAGGGTAGAGTATATGTTTCATGATAAAGGAATATCCAGCTATTACTCAAAGATAATTTTTAAATTTTCTATTCAACCGTCTAATACTAATTTACAAATGTAAACGTTTAAACATATGACTATAGGTATATAAAGAGAAAATATATGTGTGATGGAGCTAAGAATAATGCTATCTATAAGATTGTATAATTAGTTATATTTCTTCTCCATTATTGACTTTAACTAGAGTTTTGACTTAATAATTAAAATTAGATTTATATATATATATATATATATATATATATATATATATATGTCACTACTAGAACAGAATAGAAAAAAATTCTTCCCTATGAATTAGTTGCATCCAGTTTCCAATTAAAAGTCATCAGAAATGAAACCACATGGAAATGGTCAACCTTGCCCAAGTTGGCAATAGTGTTTGAGTCAGGAAATTGACATCATCTGATTAATAGTGTCAAAGGATGCTATACTAGCAAATTTAACACACATATTTAAGAAATAGATGTCAATGGTCTACAAAAATCACTGACCTAGCTGTCCTCTTTACAAATGAGATACCTGCTAGTATTTTTTTTTTTTTTTTTTTTTTTTGTAATTACCATTCTGTGCTGGCCCTGTTCAACAAAATCAATGACTAAATTCTGACCTTCCAATTGAGACATATGGAGGGAATGAAGGCAGGTGCCAAAGACATACAACAGTTCCCAGAAATAAAGTCCAGTTTCATCTTAAATTAACAGGAGATGGAGGGCATTAACCAGTATGTGACCCTGAGTTAATGATTTTATATCTCCTGTACTATACTTTATGAAAATGTATTAGGAGACAGAATGTCTTATCAACCTCTGAGCAAATAAGGAGAAGGTTCTTGGGAAAGAGTGTCTCAACCTATTGTTGAAAAGCAATTTGAGGTTAATTGCCTGATCTTGAGGCAGGGTTACTAGTTTTCAAGTCTCCAGGGCAGAAGTTGAGCCTTAATGGAGAAAGACTATTACTCCAAGAGGAAGGGTAATGACTACTTGGTGAGTCTGTGATTGCAAGAGCAATGATCCATTAAATGATGCATAATCCTCCAGAGAGGAATTCCCTGATCCAGAACTTAGTAATGAAAGTTATACCAGGGACAGAACCATCCAAGTGCTCTCTCCTTCTAACATTTCTAATGTTCAGGGAAGATGCCAAAACAGGTAGTCTACAAGCTGAAGAAACTTCCATATTGAATGAAGCATATTTACCACAGAGGACATGATACATGGGCTTAGTAGAAGAAGCAAATATCCACATAGGGTACTGAGGAAATTTAATACATACACATACATATTTATATGTATATATGTATAGAGTTCTATTGTGTATTTTAAATATATATATTATTCATTAGGTGAGAGTTGAAGCTAATGACATTTGGGATATAAGTAAGATATTGTATAATTGCAAGCTACAAGATATTTAATGAACTTTAATAAATTCTATTTAGATACACTGTTTTTAACAGGTACATATTGAAGTATTATGTTTATTTTGACATATTACAGAAAAGATTTCTTCAGATTCTCTAGGTCAATAAATGTGACACCTCAGTGGTTCTTGAGCATGAGATAATCTCTGTTACTAAATTGTAAGATAAATAAATGATGTTGAATTTCCTACACAGCTACAGTTTACCATTCATAAACATATCAATCATTACTTGAAGTGATATTCTGTGACATCAGTTATGTCTTTGATGACATCATAAATTTCTTAATTCTCTTTGAGTTATATAATCAGAACTCACCATTTCATTTAAGGAAAAAAAAAAAGAATGACTGAAGAGCTCCACCTTTAGACAGTAACTTTTCTCATATGGAAAAAATTATTTAATTTTTGTGGAGGTGGTCTACAACAGCCACCACCACAGCTTCTACCACTGCAAGAATGGCTTGCCAGCACAGTAGCAGCCACAACCACCATGCAGGTGACCTGCTGCATATTCAACTGAATTGAAACAAAGAGGCGCCTGGAAGAAGAAGAGGAAGTATTTCACCCCAAAGTCCACTCCAGAATAATAGAAGAAGCAACTGATCTACCAGATGACCAATGTATATATACTAGAAATTAATAGAAAAAAAAACTAGAAAATATGACACTACCAAAGGAATAAAGTAATTCTGAAGTGCCAGACCCTACAAAACAGGAAACCCTTGAAATGATTGAAAAGGAATTTTGAGTAATAATCTTAGGAAATTCAATGAAATAAGAGAAGACTTAGTTAGACAACACAATGAAATGAGAAAAAATATACAGGATATGCAGGAGGAAATTTGCAAAGAGATTAGTACCTTAAAAAGAATGTAGCAGACCTCCTGGAACTGAAGGATTCATTCAATGAAATAAGAAACACACTGACACCTTAAGCAGCAGAACTAGCAGAAGAATTTCCGATCTCTAAAACAGTCTATGTAATAACCCAAGCCACCAAAAAAAAAAGGAAAAAAATAATTTAAAAAAAATAAAGTCTAAGAGAGCTAGAAGACAATCTTAAGCACACAAATATTTGAATCATGGATGTTCCAGAAGGGGAGGAGAAATGTAAAGGCATTGAAAACCTGTTCAACAAAATAATAATGGAAAACATCCCAGGTATACAGAGAGACATGAACCTTCAGGTCCAGGAAGATCAAAGATCCCCAAACAGATTCAATCCAAAAAGATCCTCTCTGAGACACATTATAGTAAAACTGGCAAAGCTCAAAGACAAAGACAGAATTCTAAAAGCAGCAAGAGAAAAGTATCAGGGCATTTATAGGGGACCCCTCATTAGAATAATAGAAGACTTTTCAACTGAAACTCTACAGGTGAAAAGAAAATAGGATGAAATATTCAAAATACTAAAAGATAAAACTGCATAGGTGGTTTGGAGGGCTTTAAAGGAGGGCCACAAAGAGTTTCTTTCTCTGCTCTCTCTGCTTCCACCATCTTGCAATGTAAAACCCCTGGGTCACTGTCACCACCACCAGATGGATGTTGGTCTTCCCAGCCTCAGAAACTGTAAACAATAAATTTCTTTTTGTTTACAGATTACTCAGTTCTGTGTACTCTGTTATAAGCAACACAAATGGACTAGTACAGAAAATTGGTAGCAGAGAAGTAGGGTGTTGCTTATAACAGATACTTGAAAATGTAGAAGCAGCTTTGGAACTGGGTGTGGATAAAAGGTTAGAGGGGTTTGGAGGACTCAGAAGAAGGCAAAAAGATGAGGGAACATTTGGAATGTCTTAGAGACTGATTATGTAGTGGTGAGTAGAATGCTGACAGAAATATGGTCAGTAAAGACCATTCTGAGAAAGTGTCAGATGAAAACAGGGAGTTTATTGGAAACAGGGGCAAAGATCACCCTTGCTGTGAACTGGCAAGGAACTTGGCTGCATTGTGTCCATGCCCTAAGACTTTGTTGAAGTTGGAACTTAAGGGTTGTGAACCAGAGTATTTGGCAGAAGAAATTTCTAAGCAGCAAAATGTTCAGGAAGCTGCATGGCTACTTGTAACAGCCTACTCTGAGTTATGGTGGCAAAGGCATGACATAAAGCCAGAATTTAAAAGGGAAGCAGAGCATAAAGATTTGGAATATTTGTAGCCTGGCCATGTGGTAGAGAAGCAGAGAGCATTTTCAGGAGAAAAATCAAATGGTGCTAAGAAGACTAGTACAAAGGAAAGGGATTATTGAGAGAAGGGGGAAAAGGCCCACAAATATTATTGAAGTCTCTGAGGCCAACCCAGTCTTTTCAGGCCCAAAGGACTAGGGAGACAAAATGATCTTAGGAGAAAGGCCTGAGGCACCCTCCACAGGCTCACTGCCCAAGATTACCTTGAGATGCTGCTCCCAGCACCAGCACCCCAGCTGCTTTGGCTGCCCCTGCTATGGCTAAATTGGTCTCAGGTATGGCTGGACCCACAACATTGGAAAACAAAAGCTGGAAGCCTTAGTGATGTCCAAATGGTGTTAGGTCTGCAGGCTTGCAGAATGCAAGAGCTTTGGAGGCTTGAGAGCCTCCATCCTGATTTCTAAGGATATATGGAAAAGCTTGGGGACCCAGGAAGAGATTTGTCACAGAGGCAGATTTACCTCACAGAGCCTTCACTAGGGCAATGCTGAGCAGAAACATGAGGTCAGAGTTGCCTCAGAAAAACTCCAGAAGCACCATGCCTAATGGAGCCATGAGAGCAGGACCACTATGGAGGCCCCCAACCTGTGGAGCTACCAGAACAGAATACCAGCCTGGGAGAGATGAAGTTTGTCCTGAGACCAGGAAAGCCAGAGGAGCAGAACTGCCCAAGGACTTGAGGACATAACCAGACACCAGCATGCAGATAATGTTGAACATGGAGTTAAGGTACTGGATTTGCCAGCTTTGAGATTTAATGCCAACCCTGCTGGGTTTCAGACTTATTTGGGACCTATTACCCCTTTCTTTTGGCCTATTTCTCCCTTTTGGAATGGTAATATGTGCCCTATGTTTGTCCCACCATTGTATATTGGAAGTTGATAACATATTGATTTTACAGATGGGACTTTGAACTTTGGACCTTGGACTTGTAATAAGTTAAGACTTTGGGGATGAAATGTATGTATTTGCCTGTGAAAAGACATGAGTTTTGGGGGGCCAGGGGCAGAATGTAATGGATTGCATTATGTCCCCCCCAAACTCATTGAAGCTTGAATTGTGTCCCCCAAGTTTTATGTATTAGAAACTTAGCCCCCATGGTGACTGTTAAGAGGGTGGGAAATCCTATTACAGTAATTGAAAGGTAGGGTCTTGAAGAGGTGATTAGATTATAGGACCATGCCATAGTACATGTATTAAAAATGGTGGTCATGGATATGGTTTGGAGGTTTTTAAAAGGGGAGGCATGAAGAGTCTGTCTCTCTCTCTCTGCTCTCTCTGCTTTTGCCATCTTGCACTGTGAGACTCCTGAGTCACTATTGCCACTACCAGATGGACTTTGGACTTCCCAGCCTCAGAAACTGTAAGCAATAAATTTCTTTTTCTCACAAGGTACCCAGTTCCAGGCATTTTGTTATGAGCAACAGAAATGGACTAATGCAATAGATAAACCATTAGCTTGATTAACATAAAAAGAGAAGACCCAAATAACAAAAATCATAAATGAAAAAGGAGACATCCAACCAATACCACAAAAATACAAAGAATCATCAGAGACTATTATAAACAACTGTATGCCAACAATTATGAAAGCCTGGAGGAAATGGATAAATTTCAGAACACATACAAACTGCAAAGACTGCAGAAGAAGACAAAGAAAACCTGATCAGATCAATAACAAACACCAGGACTGAAGCAATAATCAGTAGTCTCCCAACAAAGAAAAGCCCAGGACTGCATGGCGTTACTGCTGAATTCTACCAAACCTTTAAAGAGAAATTAACAGCAATTCTCTTCAAACTATTCCAAAAAATTGCAAATGAGGCCACTCTCTCAAACTCATTCTATGAGGCCAACATCACCTTGATACCGAAAGCAGACAAAGACACAACAATAAAATAAAACTACAGGCCAATATCTCTGATGAACATAGACACAAAAATCCTCAAAAAAAATACTATGAGAATACAGCAACACATCAAAAAAATTATACACCATTATCAAGTGGGAGTCATCCCAGGGATACAAGGACAGTTCAACACACACAAGACAATGTGATACACCACATCAACAAAATCAAGGACAAAAACCATATGATCACCTCAGTAGATGCTGAAAAAGCATTCAAGAAAATTCAACAACACTTTATGATTGAGGCTCTTAGCAAAGTAGGTATAGAAGGAAAGTATCTCAACACAATTAAAGCCATATATGACAAACTCACTGCCAATATCATCCCAACTGGGGAAACACTGAAAGCTTTTCTTTTAAGAACAGGAACAGGACAAGGATGTCCACTATCACCATTCCTATTTAACATGGTATTAGAAAGATTAGCCAGAAAAATTAGACAAGAGAAAAAATAAAGGGCATCCAAATTGGAAAAGATGAAGTCAAACTGTCCCTGTTTGCAGATGACATGTTCCTATGTATAGAAAAACCTAAAGACTCTACCAAAAAATTCTTAGAGCTGATTAACAATTTCAGTAATGTTGCAGGATACAAAATCAACACCCCCAAATTAGTAGCATTTTTATTCTCCAATAACAAACTAGCAGAAAAGAAATTGAGAAAGTATAAAATCCCTAGGAATCAATTTAACCAGGGAGGTGAAAGATCTCTACAAAAAAAAACTATGAATCAATACTGAAAGAAATTAAAGAAGATACAAAAGGGTGGAAAGACATTCCACTCTCAGATTGGAAGATTCATCATTGTGAAAATGTCCATACTACCCAAAGTGACTTACAGAATCAGTGCAGTCCTTATCAAAATACCAATAATATTCTTCACAGAAATAGAAAAAAACAATTCTAACATTCATATGAAACAACAAAAGATTAAAGACATAAGTTTAAGACCTGAAACCATAAAGCTACTAAACAAAAACATAGGGGAAACACTTCAGGAAATATGACTGGGGAAAGACTTTATGACTAAGACCCCAAAAGCACAAGCAAGAAAAGAAAAAATAAATGTGATTATATCAAAGTAAAAAGCTTCTGCACACCAAAAGTGCCTTGGGTTGAATGTCCCCCCAAAACTTAATTTCCACTGTAACTATTGAGGGTGTGAAATCCTATTATGGTAAATGAAAGGTGGAGCCTTTTTATTAGTCTGTTTCTGTTGCTTGAAACTGGGTAATTTACAAAGAAAACAAAATTCATTGCTTACAGTTTTGCAGGCTGGGAAGTCCACATTCCAGGGAACATATCTGGTGAAGGCCTAGGCAGTGGTAACAGTGACCCAACGATCTTACATGGGAGAAAACTGCAGAGCAGAGAGAGAGATAGTTCCTCATGCACGTCCTTTTACAGTACTCATAACCACACCTCTGACAACAATTATTAATCCATTCACTATGGCATGATCCTACAATTTAATCACCTCTTCAAGACCCTACCTTGCAGAATGCCCCTGCCCCCCCCAAAACTCATGTCCTTTTCACATGCAAATACATTCCTTTCATCCTCAAAGTCTTGTTTCTGCTCATAAACCCAAAGTTCAAAGTCCCATTTGTGAAATCAAAACAAGTTATCTACTTCTGACATACAGTGGTGGGACAAGCATACACATTCCCATTCAAAAAGGAAGAAATAGGCCAAAAGAAAGGTCCCGAACAAGTCCAAACCCATCATGACAGGCATTAAATCTCAAAGCTAGTGAATCATATACTTTGACTCTATGTTCGACATCCTCTTCATGCTGGTGCAAGGGTTGGGTCCCCAAGTCCTCAGGCAGTTCTGCTCCAATGGCTTTCCTTGTCTCAGGTCAAACTTCAGCTCTTCTAGGCAGGTATTTCACACTGGTAGCTCCACAACTCTTGGGTCTGCATGGTGGTCCCACTCCCATGGCTCCACTAGGCGTGGTGCTTTTGTGGTTTTTCTACTGCAACTTCAACCCTACGTTTCTGCTCGGCATGCTCTAGTGTAGGCTCTATGCAGTGACAAAATCCCTGTGACAGATCTTTTCCTGTGTCCACAGGCTTTTCCATAATTCTTTGAAACTGAGGTGGCGGCTCTCAAGCTCCACAGCTCTAGCATTCTGTGAACCTGCAGACCTTATACAACATGGATGATGCCAAGTCTTCTGGCTTGTATTTTCCAAAGCTGCAGATCCAGCCACACGTGGGGCCAAGTTAGCCATTGCTGGAGCAGTCAAACACCCAGGGGGCTAAAGCTAGAAGCAGCATCCCAGTGTGGTCCTGGGCAGCAAGCCCATGGAGGATGCTTTAGGCCTGTTCCCCAAAACCATTCGGTCTCTCTAGGCCTTGGGGCCTATAATGGAAGGGTTGGCCCAAAGGCTTCTGCAATGCCTTCAGGACATTTTTCCCCTTCTCTCGATAATCCCTTTCTCCTATATTCATCTCCTTAGCAAAGGCCCCAGGGATATACCCTTGATTTGTGGCCAGGCTGAAAGATATTATCTTACCTCAGTTACAGTGGCTGTATAATCAAAATGACAGAGAATAACAAATGCTGACAAGGATGCGGAGAAAGGGGAATTCTTCTACACTGTTGGTGGGACTGTAAATTACTACAACCATTATGAAAAACATTATGGAGGTTTCTCAAACAGCTACAGATAGATCTACCATATGATACAGTGATCCCACTACCAGGTGGGATTCTATGCAAAGGAATGGAAATTATCATGTCAAAGGGATACCTGCACTCCCTTGTTTATCACAGCTTATTTACAATAGCTAAGATAGAGAACCAACCTAAATGTCCATTGATGGATGACTGGATAAGGAAAACATAGTGTATAAACACAATGAAACACTACTCAGCCATAAAAAAAAGAATGAAATTTTGACATTCACAGCAACATGGATGAGCTTGGAGAAACTTATGTTAAGTGAATAAGCCAGGCACAGAGGAAAAAACACCACATATCCTCGCTCATATGTTGAAGTTCAGAGAGAAAAAAAGAATGAAAGAAAGACCACAGTGGTGTGTTGGACTTGCAGAAGGAAAGAATAGACTTAAGGTTGCTGGGAGTGCTGGGGGGAGGGAAAGGAGGGTTGAGGAGAGGTTGGTTGGGGAACATGGGGAATAATTGCAACTCGTGGCAGAGGGCACGCTGACAGTATTGATCTGATTATCATGTCTTGGGCACAGATGCTGAGTCAGCTCTGTGGCCCATAAATATCCATAATCAATAAACGTAAATAAATAATGTAATAGTAGTTATCTATGGGTAGTGGGATTACGGATGATTGTTTTTTATTTCTTTTTTGTATTTTCTAATTTTTCTGCAAGGAACTTGTACTACTTTTGTAATAAAAA
Source organism: Cynocephalus volans (assembly GCF_027409185.1). NCBI lineage: Eukaryota > Metazoa > Chordata > Mammalia > Dermoptera > Cynocephalidae > Cynocephalus > Cynocephalus volans. The sequence continues at coordinate 166,159,522 of NC_084460.1, read as the reverse complement.
CTAATAATAAAAGTTAAAGTGAACTATTTTCCCAATTATGATCTATATTAGCCTTGATAAACAATATCTTATAAACTATCTGTATTTGTATGAAATATTGAGCTAAGTGTATTTTGTTCTATTACAATAATTTATGTATTACATAGTTTTAAAATAAATATTTAAACTATTTTATCTTAATTTTATTTATATGAGGAATTTATATGAGGAATTAAAAATTTTTGTATTAAAATTTTATATTTATGAAATCCTTTATTATTAAACATTCTTCCCATTTTTCAGGTAGCTGTGATTTTTCCTATTTATTGACATTCCACGTTCCTGAAAGCATTTTAAGATATTTCACTATTTCCAAATTCTTGGCTGACTATATTTATTATTGATTTCATTATTTTATTGTTTTGTTTAATTTTCGCTGCAGTGATTTCCTCCTTTTAAACATACCTCAAATATCGGACATACATTTTAATTTTTATCCTAAGCAAATGGTTTTTATAAATTTGCCATCTTAGACTACATTGACAATTCTCAAATTAGTTTTGAATAACAAACATTTGAAATGCATAGTAAAAATGTGATATTTGGGAGAAATTACATAGTCTAACAAGACAAAATTTCAGTTAGACTCAGTTAAAAGATTGATTTACTGTAACTTCCAAAAAACTTTGAATTTGCTGACGTGTATTGTGAATCTTAAAGAGACATAGATTATGGAAACTTTCTCAAAATATTTGAGGAATTCTGTTTTTACACAGCCTCCTGTAGAATGCTTAGTCACTAAACACACTTCATAAAATGCTCCATGACAGTAGTACTAATTTTTTTTTAAATGCATGGGTAAGAAATTATGTGGCATACCTGTACTTCCATATTCTTTGCAGTTTGTTCTTAGTGATATTTTGCCCTTTCTCTACATAATTATTCAATACTCATTTATTATTTGACTCTTTGTTCGGGACCAGAAATATAAAAGGCTTTTACCATGAAGGAAATCAGAAGGAAATATGTATTATATTACTTAACAATTGAAAAATAACTTAATTTTTTAGAGGAGTTTTAGGTTCACAGCAAAATGATTGAAAGTACAGAGATTTATCATATTCCACTTGCCTCAACAAATGCATAGTCCCTTTTCTGTCATCACATACTCCTAAAATGATACATCTGTTACAACTGATGAACCTACACTGACACATTGTAATCATCCAAAGTCCATAGAATTCGCTCTTGCTGTTATACATTCTATGGATTTATATAAATGTATGATAACATGCACCTATCATCATAGAATTATACGGAGTATTTTAATTGCCTTAAAAATTCTCTGTGCTCAATCTATTCATTCCTTCCTCCTCTCATCACCTCTGTTTCTTCTAGAATCTCCATAAGTGAAATGACAATTTTTCATTTCTTCTTTTCTTTTTCTTTTTTTAAACTAAACATTTATAGTGGTAACAATACAATGACTATTTGTATGGTTTGGCAGCACTGCTTTGATTCATGTTAAGGCATAAGAGGTTTTGCTGACTGTTGCTTTTTATCATTATTAAAAATTTGTACACATTGAAAAAGGTGAGTAACATCTTAAGAATAGTTTTGACCTTGCGAATCTCTTAAAAGTTGTTGGAGATACACATAGGTCTTCAGTACATGATTGAGAAACTGGTGTTCTACAACTGTCGTTAGGTACAATTATCTTTCTTATATACTGATCTGATATTTTTCACTCCATTGCCTAACAAACATTATGACTCAACTCTCTATGGAATCATATCCACTCATTTTACTGAAGTCTTAACAAATCTGAGTTTAGCTGGCCTTTCCAGGATAGATTACCCACTATTACTGTAAAAACATGCCTATTAACCAATCCTTGAACATGGTGGTCTCTCCTCTTAGAATGGTATCCTCTTTTCATAGATTTATATTTCTCATCTATTTATCAGTCTCTCGAAGCCCAACAAAAATGTAATCTTTGTGAAATCAAAATTATCTGAAAACAATATCTCCCTAAGTTATTGCTAGCACTTTCTTTTATCTTCGTTTTCATATAACCAGCAGACAATCTGGTAAATCCCTCAAGATTTCTCACGTTATTCTTAAATTCAAGATGACTAAAATCAAACCGTCATCTATACTTCCCAAGCCTAAGCTTCCGGTATTCCCACACTCAGTGTGTAATACCACCACCACTGAAACAATCACATCAACCAAGCATCTTCAATCTCCCTTACACTACATTTCCCCCCCAAATGACACCTAATGCTTTACAAAATCCGAGTTATTTGGCCTTCTTAACCTCTTTTCAATCTGCCTACTCTCCTGTTTCCACCACCATTCTGTCTTGCACAATGTCCTCATCTCCTATTTGACCTACCACTGGAACCTGTTAGTTATTCACTGACATCCCCCCTTCCCTCCCCTCCAAGCTCTTCTTTGAAAGATGATCACATTTTCAAAGGGACCAATATGATTAAGCCCTCCCCCTCCCCCCTCCTCACAGACCTCCTCCCCAGCCTGGCCCTCCTCCCTCCTCACAGCCCTCCTCCCCGGCCCGGCCCTCCTCCCTCCTCACAGCCCTCCTCCCCGGCCCGCCCCTCCCCCCTCCTCACAGCCCTCCTCCCCGGCCCGCCCCTCCTCCCTCCTCACAGTCCTCCTCCCCGGCCCGCCCCTCCCCCCTCCTCACAGTCCTCCCCGGCCCCCCCTCCCCCCTCCTCACAGCCCTCCTCCCCAGCCCGCCCTTCCCCCCTCCTCACAGCCCTCCTCCCTCCCCTGCCCGCCCCTCCCCCCTCCTCACAGCCCTCCTCCTCGGCCCCCCCTCCCCCCTTCTCACAGTCGTCCTCCTCAGCCCGCCCCTGCACCCCCACCACACACACACAAACCGTGCTTGTGACTCTGGGATAGCTTACAATTGATCCTCAGAGCAAACAGAAAAGCCTCTAATATTCCAATGAAGTCAACATTTGGGAGATCTGCACAACAAGGGAATCAGTATTTTTAAATACCAGTGGTTAATGTTGAAAACTCATGAACGGGTAAAAGATTCAAAGCACAAGATGTACCAATGTATCTTAATGTAAAAGAGTAAAAGTTTATTGATATGGTTTTTGATCCCACATTGCAAATAACACTAGCAAATTACTACTTGTTGAGTTTTGGTGTTATATAAAATAAGAATATCCACAATTATCTTAAAAGGATATTTTTTAAAAAAACACGTTTCAAACTGTATACTTGTGTGAAAACAATCCTTCTCTCCTCACTAATTTTTGTCTTTGAAAATAGTTATTTTTCATAAAAACATGTCATGTTAAGATGTTATTAAATTTTTATTTTAAAATGTATTAATAAGTAAATATTCTATAAATGTTTTAGTTATTCTTTCTAATGAAGCAATATCAATGAATAGAATGTACATAAACAAAATATTTTTGAGGTCCTTAATAATTTAAGAGTGTAAATGAGTCCTGAGACCAAAAAAAAAAAAAAAAAAAAAAAATATTAGAGTCATTGATGAAGAATTGTTATCTGAAAGGCAAGATAGAGTATTATAATGTTTTCAATGGTGATAAAGAGGAATTTAAATTAGTCAGTCATGACAAGCAAAAAAAAAACAAATTAGGAAATTTCATAATTAAAAATAACCATCCTAGATAACTGAATAAATGTCTGGTTGTAAGAAAAGGAAAATGTTGAACAAGGCCAGGCTTGTGAGTCTGTGTGATAAGTGTATTAACCTAGTTGGCTGCAAAGGAAAAGAGAAAAATTTAAGGGTAAAACAGGGGAGGCATTAATGGATAATAGAATTAATGAAAGTCACTGTACAGTACTTCTAAATATTTATCATCACAGAATTAGGGTAATTTGTTCTCTACTTCAAAGATAAGATTTTTAGTTAAAGCCATCAATCATCAATTTTATTTTTATTTATTTATTATTGCTGCTGGCTGGTAAGGGTATCCAAACCTGTGACTTCGGTGTTATACAGCTGTGTTCTGGGCCGACCCCGTGGCTCACTCTGGAGAGTGCAGTGCTGGGAGCGCTGCAGTGCTTCGGCCGCGGGTTCGGATCCTATAGGTGGATGGCCGGTGCACTCACTGGTTGAGCGCGGTGTGGGCAACATCACGCCATGGGTTGCGATCCCCTTACCAGTCACAAAAAATAAAAATAAATAAGGCTGTGCTCTAACCAACTGAGCTAACCAGCCAGCACAATTACCAATTTTTATAGTAATATTAGATAAATTGTCATTGTAAGAGAAAGCAGAAGGAATGAGTAAAATGATTATATATGACTATGCTACTTATTGCTCTGGAGACTAGATTCCCAACCCAGTAAGTCATTACAGTCAGTTCCTCTTTGGTAAATATTCCTCCCATTTCTCTTTATTGGTTTACCTGTTTTTGTTGTTATTTTTAGAAACAATGGTGGTACACTGTCACTGAAAAGCTGTCGATTATGATTAATTAATACTTGTAGCTGAAGGCATTTTTAACCATGAGGATACATTTTTTCTATCTGAAGGCTTTCTCACAATCTGGTTTTATGTTTTAAGTTAGAATAGCTGAAAATAATTTGTGCATAAAATTTCATTGATAGAAGTGAGCATATTAGGGTGATATTGGGTGTGTCAGTGGTCAGAAATAATCTCTTTTAAGAACTGTCATCATCAGAGAATTTTTTAAGTTTCTCATACCTTAAAGATTATATACGAAACTATAGAAGAGTTAAGAAAAGGTAGCTTTTCTTACACATGATGCATATAACTCCTGATGATTTAGAAAGAGGCTGTAAATATTTATCTATATGTTTGTCAATCTCATCACCTTGATGCTTAAAATTAAAAGAAGTGGGAGGGAATAAGTTACTAGATACCTAAAAGATTAATAAATTAAAGTGCTTTCATATTCACTTTATGAAATATCATTAGCATTTTTATCACTAACCAATAAAACTGTCACCTTAAATGTTATAGACAGTACATAGAATAATAATTAAAAACTAATATAGTAAACAGTTCAATATGCTTCTGTTTTTGTGTGATGTGATTTAGTTGGTCATGTAGCATCATTACAGATTATTATTGCAATTTAAAGTAATTAAACTATTAAAACATGAGTAAACTATTAACACACAATCTGTGTGTATACACACACATGTACATACATATTTTTTGTTTTAAAAACCATTTTTCATGCATATATTCAATGGATAAAAATTTTAAAATATTAAAATCATATGCACTCCATAAAGTACCAATATTGAGATAACATATTTATTCACGCTGTGTAGGCTGAGGCTTTTCATCACCTTCTGAAATAAATACTAGTGTGAAAAACACAAACAAAAAAACCATCAAACTCTATGTACAGATCAAGGTCTATAAAATTAGAGAAGTGACAAATTTTCTTTTTAGAAATAAACTTCTGATATTATAAACATTACCAATGAATAAACCAATATCAGAATCCCAGAATTACCTATTATTTAATAAATGACAATACAACAAACATAAAATTATGTTCTTGGCACAGTCAAATACATTTGTCTTTAATTCAAAGTACACTTGAACTGCTATGGCAATACTTGTTAACTTTACTCTGAGAAAATTAAATAATTTAAAGAGTCATTAGTGAATATAAATGGACAGTCAACTTTTACAAATTACTTAAGATTCTTGGATGCCAGTTGACATAGACCTTATAAACTCATTTAGGAAATAAAATAAACAACATTTCCTCAGAGAATCCAATGAAAATGTAAACAACCAGAATGCAGATGGCACTGATGAAATGGGCTATGAACAACTGGACCAGGGACCGCAATGCAATCAGGACTCTCTTTATACTAATTTATGTTTCTTTCAATATGCTGGTTTCATCTTCTTTCACATTAAAATTGTTTCCTTTAAACAGCACGGAATATAACCAGTGAACACTGTAGTGTTTTGATGACTTACAACTTCCATCAACATAAAAAATTGTCTTTTGTATAGAGTAGTAATTTGAAAATTTCAGGCAAGAACTCTGATTGAGGTAATTTGGCTGTTTGCCCAATTTTAACTTAACTATGATACAGTGTTCTCTCATTAGCCTAGCTTGGATCTTGGATTATGGGACTCGTTTATTTATATATCAAGGACATTTTCCCAGAGGCAGTAGCATTTGAGGCCCACTTATTGAATTGGAGGTCATTGTAGAGAGGAGAGGGAAAACATCTTGAAGCCACCAGAATAGACATCTACTATATCTATTTTCTCCAGTGTTTCACAGACTTGGGGGAAAATTGTGTTGGCACTAGCTGTCACATACTGAATATTTCTCTGGGTTTATTATGACCTGCTCTTGTTTTTTAATTTTTTAAATTTTAACTTCTCAATATACATTGTAGTTGATTTTTGTGTCCCTTTACCCATTCCTTTTCCCCCTCCCTCTCCCCCCTCCCCCCACCAACTACATCATATGTGTTCACCTGTCTTAACAAGTTCAAGGAATTGTTGTGATTGTTGTGTCTTCTTCCCCCCCACCAGCATTTATTTGTTTGTATATTTATTTATTTATTTTTCTTATGACCTGCTCTTTAGAAGTACCTATCATCATGAAGTAATACCTTAGTAATTCTTTGAAACAGCAAAATCTAACTCATGGGTACATAGTGAGCTATTTTACTCAGTCAGCATTCAAATAAAACCCACAATACCTTCCTTTTCTTCTTAACTTCCCTTTGATGATATGGCTTTTTTCTGACAACATTGAAAGTAGTAGTTATGGCATAGTTGTCTGCCGAAATCCTCCCTGCCCACTGGAAGAATGGATATAACTGCTGCTGAATTCTTTCAACAGTGTTGTTGAGATGTCCCATACATGCATTATCTGTCCCATGGTGTCATATCTTCCATCTCAGGCAAAGCTGCTTGCACCAAAGCTGGTGGTGCCAGTCACTCTCAATACCTAATACAGTAGAGGTGAGAATTATTCTTTCTAGAAGAACTCTAGAAGAACTTTATGTTTGGCCTTAGCAGGTAGAGGAAGAGGACATGGTAAATAAGGCAAGTAGCAGGAAGTGTGAACTGCAAACCAGTGGAGCCAATCAGTGTAGGTCCTTACTTAAGAACAGAGCAGATTAACCTTAATCCTAGAATAAAAGAGAGCGAGGGAAAAAAAATCTCTCCTTACTAAAGAAAATGTAGACATTGCAATTGGGAAGAGCTGAGGTTGCAGCATGGAACTTGGTTTCTGATAGGCTCTAAACATAACCAGCACCATTTTAGGCAAGGCCAAGCATAAAATAGCCCCAACCCCTCCCCACTTATTTTTATGAGAAACCTCATGATTTCTGAGAAACAGAAACCCTTTTGCTTCCACAAGGGTGCAGTTCTCCACCCTGGTTGCATAGCTTCTGCATTTGCATAATGCCTCTCCTTGGTTGTATTAGCCAGCCCTTGGCACCCTATATAAGCTCTCTCACCCACAAACCTGGTACTGTCCTCCATTATGAGGGCAGCCCCGGCTGCCCTCCACTTTGAGCACAGCCCAGCAGATTCTTTTCTTTTAATAAAGCTTGATCGGTACCCGGTGTTTCAGCTCACTTTCTTTCAATTCCCCAGAGTGAAGTCTCTCTTATTTTGGCATTTGTCTGGGTAGAAGGGACATCATTCTGGGCTATTGCTGTCATTTGCTTATGAAAATAGGGTGACAAGGAGTGCATGAATATACGAAACTTCCGCCAAGCTCTCCCCACTCAAAGAATCAATCTGTAGAAGAAAAAATAAAATATAAACCAGTGGCAAAGGCCAGAAAACCTGCAATAACTAACTAAAGTAAAAATGTACAACTCCATCTATAAATATAATTGAACACACAAAGACCACTGATATATAAGAAAAAGCAATGGCACAAAATATAGGAACAGTATAATTAAACAAAGAACTAAACCAGGAGAATTCAAGGAAGCAATAAATTTAGAGAATAGGAGAGAGCTTAAATTAATTTGAAGTAAAAATATAATTGCTGGAGGCAAAATCTCAATTAATGCAACAGCAGGACTCAAGAAAAATTTCCAGGATGAAGAGAGAAAACTGAAAGGTGATAAATGAGTGAAATTTTAAGAGAAAGGAAAATCAATCCAAGGAATTCAACATGAATTTATTTTTAAAAAGAAAAAATGAAAAACAAATGGAAGACAGTAAATAAGCAAAGATATGAGTGATGAAAATGTTTCTGACCTGGAGGAGAGATTAGTTTCCAGATTGGAAGCTCCCACAGAATACCAGCATGTGACAAATGATTTAACACTGGGAAATACTGTTGTGAAATTTTAGAACAAGGATAAAGATAATACTAATTAATAATAAAATAATAGTAGAAATAATCATTGTACAGGTTACAAGAATAAAGAACCTGATTGGCGTCATAATCTTTGTCTGAAAGTGGGATGTCAGAAGAAAGTTATCATTGACATAAGTTTCATGATAAAATGAGTTTAACCCTACATTTTATATTCACTGAAATTATTAAATAAATTTAAAATTAACACATTTTCTAAAATGTAAAGTTTAAGAAAATCATAGCTTCAACAAAATCTCAAATATATGCAGACCTCTTATAGACATCGTCAAGCTAATTCTAAAATTCATATGGAAATACAAAGTTGAATTATCCACCAGATGACTTCAAGGCTTATTATAAAGGTATAATAATCAAAGAAATATGTCATTTGCCAAGAGATGGGTAAACAGATCAATAGAAAAGAATAGTATGTCCAGAGATAACCTCAACAAATATATGGTTAATTGATTTTTGAAAAAAATCTGGTGTGGGTCCAAGCCCGTGGTGCACTCGTGAGAGTGCGACGCTGGGAGCGCAGCGACGCTCCCGTCGGGGGTTGGGATCCTATATAGGAATGGCCGGTGTGCTCACTGGCTGAGTGCCGGTCACGAAAAAGACAAAAAGACAAAAAAAAAAAAAAAAATCTGGTGTGAATGTAAAATGGTATAAGCACTTTGGAAAGCAAGAAAGTTTTGTTTTGTTTTAAAAAATTAAATATAAAACTACCATATGATTCAACCATTCAACTCCTAGGTGTTTACCTAAAATAAGTAAAAGTGCATATCTCTAGAAGAATGGATAAACAATGGTGGCATATCTATTCCATGGAGTACTGCTAAACGAGGTAAAAGAAGAAAACATAGAATAATTATGTCGATTGAAATAAATTGGACCCAAAGTATACACTGTATAATTTTATTTATACAAAATTCCAGAAAATACAAACCAGTGCATAGTGACAGAAAGTAGACCCTCTGTCCGGGAAGGGGGTGTCTGAGAGGGGTGGGGAAGAGGTGAATGGCAGGGTGGTATTGTAAAAGGGAAGGCCACAAGGAAATGTTTGTGGATGAGGAATGTGTTCATTGCTTTGATCTTATGATCCTGACTTCGCAGGTGTATGCATATGCTAAAACATCAAATTCGACACTTCGCGTGTGTACATTTTTTAAAGGTTGTATTTAAAAAACTGACAATTCTAAGCATCAGTGAGAATACCGAAGAAGCAGAGCTCCCCTGTATTTCTGGTAGGAGGGTGAAATGGTTTGGAAAACTATTCGGCCTTTTTAAATACAATTAAGCATATACCTACCCTAGGCAGAAAAGAAATAAGGTTTATCTGTCATGAAAAAAAAATTACTTGGATATACACTCCATGTAAATAAAGAAGTAATATCAGAATATAAAAGGCATCCAAGTTACAATTTGACTTAACCCTAGATCTAACAAGAAGAAATCCAGAAATACAACAGCAGGACTAAAGATTTAATTAGGCTTTGAAAAAATAAAAAGCAAGAAAAATTGGAATTATGTTAAGAAATATTATGATTAAGGCACTGCATAATCTCATTAAAGGGGGTATCATATTATTCTATGCCAATAAAAGAAGCAAAAAACAATTTTTGGAAAATAAAAATCTATTCAAGAAACACCAAATACAGAGTAGACTAAATGAGGTGTGTTTGAACTACTGATATACAGAATGAGAAAATAGAAAGTACCATCTAGACTCTATAACTTCAGAAGAAAATAGTATTTTCATAATCTTAATAAGTTTAAATGACAATTTTTATTCTATACTCAGACACTATTCTATAAACCACAAATTTAAATTTAAAATTAACATGCAAAATAGATATTAATTACTTTAAAATGTAAAATAATGGTGTAACCAATAAAAAATGGGAGGTAGTGGTAGGCAGAACACAAGAATAGGAGTGAAAATTTGCTCATCTGACAAAATGGGAAATCAAGTGATATTATCTGGAAAATAATAATATGCATTTGTTCATAGTTTTGGGGAAAGAAATACGGAGAAGGGGTGTAGTGTAATTGTATTTGCTTTCTGATGTTTCCCAACAGGAGGGTAGAAGATACTATTCATAGAGGATAGGGGAACAAAACAAAACAAAAAAACCTAGATATGAAACAACAAAATTTAAAATACTGAGATATAAAAAAGCTGAATGTGATTACTACGAGTAGGAGCAGAGGAGTGCTTGAGTGTATTTCTGTGTGTGTGTGTGTGTGTGTGTGTGTGTGTGTGTGTGTGTGTGTGTGTGTGTGTGTGTGTGTGTGTAGAATTTTATCTATACTGTGATTGTTTTAGTCAAGCATGCTTCTATATTTTAAAATATAAGTTAAAAATTTATGCCATATTTTATCATCAATGGGTCTTAGTATTAAATAAACATGGCAGCAAAATAATGCAAGTTCCCTGTTAACTCTCCAGATGTGCATGAATTTGACCAAACTGTGGATGAGCTAAACTCAGGTTCATTTGAGAGCTTGTTACACATACATGGGAAAAGTCAGCTAAGATTTCTCTGCACGCCTGCTATACTTTAGGAATGCCTTGAACACTGACACTGCTAATAAAACACAGTCACTTTGTCCAATTATTTGGTACCACTTATTAGTCACTTACGTTATGCCCACACATTCCCAATTGTACTTTTTATATTTAAATCTCTCCTCAGAGCAAAACTCATAACACTACTAGGGCGGTGACAAAATCCTATATTTGTTTATCTAACATGCAGTATATTCTCTTGCAAATAAAAGACAATATCTATGGAGTATGATGGTGAAACCAATGGAACCAGAAAGGAAGCATTTATGGAGTAATTTACGTTTTTTTTAGCACGGGTGTTATTGAAAGAGTGAAACCTAATTCCCGTATAGGCAAAGACTAGGAAGCTTTCAGCATTCCTGGAACCCATTCTCAATTTGTAAAAGTCTTTACAGGGAAAGAAGAAACTAAAATATAGAGTGAGAATTTGAGGGAGGGGAAGAAGGAGAAGGAGAGAATATTAAGAGAGGAGGTGAATTGTGGGGAGAATAGAAAATGCACAAGGAAGCCGAGTGAATAGTGCCAAGGGTCAGGAGGAATGGGTTACTCGCCGTTACATCGATATCCACTCAACACTGATCTCTCCCCCTGGAAACATTGTTATGGCAAACTTAATTGCTCAGAGGATTTATATCATCCCTCAGCCTTGATTTTGCTTTATTCCTACGTGCCTTATTTAACCGAATTTTAACCTTTGTTTAAAGGCAGTTTTAGAATTGTAAGATAAAAACACCATGCAATATGCTCTGGGATAATACCACAATACAGCCAACTTAAACCTGCATTCTAGAGATGGGGTGGGCTGAAATATCACAAGGAAATCAAGGTTCACAGGGAAATCAACAGCAGTGGCTTCAGAGTCAGCGGAGGAAACGTGCAGTCATGAATAAAAGCAAGTTTGGAGCCCCTTTTTTTCTTTCATCGCCTCCCCTCCAATTTCTGACAACAGAAACATATATATATCTATATGGCCATCTATGCTGCCTGTGGAGCTCTAATAACTTCTCTGCCAAGGCATCCTAGTGAGCTGGAGGTAGAAAATAATGACTTTCGGGCAGAAGATGTCGTTCAGAAGGTCAGAGAGCAAAGCCTGCGAGGCTTCTGCATAGGAATGAAATGCCATCAGGTGCAGCTGCTGAGGTGGATTCAGTCTGGCACCAAAGTAATTTGTCTCTAAGCAGCTTTTGCTGAAGTAAAGAAACACACATTACAGCATTCATGACTGAGATGGGTTCAAAGGGTCAGTGATCAAATTGCTCTTACAATCTTCCCATGAATTCATAGCTCTTGAAATCAAAACTATAGACCGTGAAGGGCAGGTGTGTCTTGTTTGTTTTATTTTTACAAACTCACAAAAAACCATGAAATCTTTTAATGTATTATTTTCCAGTTTCTTATATTCACATTATTAAAACAGCAACATTTACAAAGCTTAGAAGTCCTCAAAGAAATCTAAGTGCAGGAACACATTAAAAAATGAGAGGGAATGGGTTTTGCACACAGGTTATGTCATGGTTTTGAGCATTCTTTCATGAATTTTATTCAATTGAGGATCATTATAATATAAAACAGGTTTCTTTATTCAGTTATCTTAAATGACAATTCACAAATCTATTGTCATAATAAATAGATCTTTAGATTATGGGCATCTCATGCTAGATTTGAAATTCCCTTTTAAATATTAGGACATTAATCACTCAATGGCAGGAAAAAAAAAAAAGAATCGTCAACATACTGTTTGTTTCCTTTGGTCACAGAAGCAATGATTTTCCTGTCTACTCCCTGGCCTCTAGGCACTATTCACACATACAAAGCATTTTCACTTGAGTCTATTAAGGATAGGGCAGTCAGTGGGCAAGGTTAAAGATGAAGAGTAAGGAAATAAAAGGATTGGCTGGGTACACCTGCGTCTATTTGAGTAGGAGTAATGTCTTTCAATAGCATCTTTTCTAAATAATGTGAGTAAAGTTGAAGAGAGAAAAAATGTGAATATCTAAGGAGTAGACACATTTTTTTTTTCAAACTGTGTCTATATATTGATTTGGCTAATTAAATACAGTACCTGTCTCTTGTAAAATTAGAAATGAAACTATTTGGAAAGGTATTTAATAATTATAGTAATAATAATAATGAAAGGATACAGTATATAACACTTATTAAGTGCACATAGTGTCCTACACATTGCTAAATGTTTTACGTGTATTAACATTTAATTCTACCAATGATTCTCTGAGGAGGATATAATTATTAGACCCATTTAGAGATGAAAAAAGTGAGCCTTATAAATCCTATGATTAAGTAACCTGCCAAAAACCCTTCAGCTGTTTACCTCCCAGCCTTTATCCCTAACTACGTCCCTTAGCAGTGATTTTAAAGTCCATCACAATGCTGCCCCAGAAATAACTGCTGCTCTTTGTTAAGCCTGTTATATATCATTCCATATTTTGTAATTTAATATATCGTTGTAAACTGACATATTGATGTAGAAAGGTAGGCATCTCTTTTGTAAATCTAGAAAAAAATCATAATATTAAAAATAATATCACAGACAGTGATATATCTCCATTTCAATACATGGAATCAGTGCATATTATTTCACTGACTGAATATCAAAAATTACAATAATGTGTGGATGTCCAATACTTCATTTAAGCAAAATCCATAGATGAGTATTTAGGCTCTTTTTGATCTTTTGCTGTTTACACATGATGTTCTTAATTAAAAATCTATGTACATGTATATTTATACAGTTGTAGATCCATTTACAAGCTAAATGACTTTTGCGGGGTTGAAATTCCAGCATCCATTTTTATTCAGATGTTTCAAAATGTGATTGCTGTATTTTTTATAACTGATGTACCTCATAAATGTACTATGCAATGATATCTTAGACTCTTCTGTTTCAAATCATCTCTTTTTTATGATTGTTATGAACTAAATTGTGGCCCCTTCAAAATTCATAGGTTGAAGTCCTAACCCCTAATGTGAATGTACTTGGAAATCAGGTCTTTAAGGAGTTAATTTAAGATAAATAAGGTCATAAAGGGGACATCATCTAATAGGACTGGTGTCATTTTAAAGGAAATAGACATCAAGAGTGCACACTCACAGAAAAGGCCATGTGAGAACAGAGGGACGGAGCCCTCACCAGAAATCCACCCTGTCAGCACCGTGATCTTGAACTACCAACCTCCAGAACTGAGAGACAATATATTTCAGTTGTTTAAAACACCCAGTCTGTGGTATTCTGTTATGGCAGCCCTACATGACTAATGCAGGGGACTTAGGTTACCAGGGCCTGGGGAAAGGAAATATATCAAAAGAGAGGCCTAGGATGTCCTTGAGACCTTGGGGCTCTATGTCTAAGGCTGCCTCAAGTCTCTGCTCCCCCTATTTCAGTGAAGCATTCCTAGGCCACCCCAGTCATGGCTCAAGGGGGCTCAAGTGTGGCTTGAATCACCACTCTGAAAGGTACAAACTGTAAACTTTGGTGGCCTTGCGGGGTGCTAATTATTCAGGTGTGCAGGATGCAAGAGCTGTGAGGGCATACCCTACTTGACCTAGATTTCAAAGGATGTCTTAGAGAGCCTGGGGACCTAGACAGAGACTTGTCACAGGGGTGGAGCTTCCAGACAGTCTCCAATAGGATTCTGCCTAATGGAGCCATGGAAGCAGGGCCACTCCAAGAACCCAGAATTGAAGAGCTATCAGCAGCAGCACCAATCAGGGAGAGCTGCAGGTACAAGACTCCAACCTATGAGAGCTGCTGCATGGGCCGAGCCCAGCAAAGCCATAGCAGGGGGGCTGCCTGAGGCCTAAGGGGCCCAATCCCCACCCCAGCGTGTTTGGATGGCAGGACATTAGAGTCAAAGAAAATTATTCTCAAGCCTTAGGATTTAGTATTGTTTGCCCTACTGAGTTTTGTATTTGCTTGGGATCTGTTACTTCTATGTTCTTTCGTATTTCTCCTTTTTGGAATGGAAATGTCTATCCTATGCCTTTCACACCATTGTATTTTGGAAGCACATAACACATTTAATTTCACTGGCTCACAGCTGGAGAAAAATTTGCCTGAGGATGAAGCATGCATTGAGTCTCACTCATATCTGATTTAGATGAAATTCTGGACTTTGGACTTTTGAGTTGATGCTGGAAAGAGTTAAGACTTTTGGGGATATTGGGATGAAATGAATATATTTTGTATGTGAACAAGACATGAATTATAGGATCTAGGAATAAAATGCTATGGCTTAAAAGTTTATCCCATTCAAAAGTCATGTTGAAATGTAATTGCTATTGTAACAATATTAAGAGGTAAAACTCTTAAAAGGTGATTAGGTCATGAAGGTTTCACGCATCCTCATGTGTGAGATTAGTGCCATTATAAAAGGGCAAGTTTTGTCCTCTCTTGGCCTTTCTATCTTTGCCATGAGATGATGCATCAAGAAGGCCCTTGCCAAATGCTGGCACCTTGATATGGACTTCCCATACTGCAGAACTGCAGAACTCTCAGCCAATAAATTTCTGGCCAGGTATTCTGTTATTGCAGCACAAAATGGACTAAGGTAGTACAGAATAAATTTAATGTGAGAGAGGATTTAAAACTAAAGACAGAGAAATTAGGTGGAATAAAATTTTAATACACTAGACAAAATGTTGGGAAGATTTAAATTAGGCAGTAGTAATAGTAAAGATGCAAAAGATAGAGAATCTAGAAATATTTAGGAATTTACTTGGGCTGTATTTCATAACTGGTTTAGTGCAAACGGTTTGAAATAAAAAATAATTTAGGATAACATATATTTTTGCCTGGAGTGACTGAGTGAATGACATAATTTTTAATTGACAGTGGAAAAACAAAATGAATCACAGGTTTTAGAATGGGGATGATGTTGAGAAGTTCACTATTTTTGGCATCCAAGTAGGAACATCTAGTAG
This sequence comes from Cynocephalus volans, assembly GCF_027409185.1. Lineage (NCBI taxonomy): Eukaryota > Metazoa > Chordata > Mammalia > Dermoptera > Cynocephalidae > Cynocephalus > Cynocephalus volans. The sequence continues at coordinate 166,143,688 of NC_084460.1, read as the reverse complement.
CTAATTAGATATATTGAGTATAAAGGATAAAGGGTCAAGTATTGAGGAAAGTAAAGCATTTACATTGTTAATTAGAGCCATGAAAAAGAAATAACCAATGAAAAGCTAAGAAGAATGGTATGTAGTTAGAGTTCATGAATGGAAGCACTAGAAAGTATTACTGGTTGTATTAGGCAAAAAATGATAATAAAACTGAAGGAACACCAGTGACAAAATGGTGAGTAATCATGAGGAGTTTGGAGGCTAGACAGGGAAACATGTGGACCTGCTTCTAAAACTCCCCTCTCTCAACCCCCCACAATATGGCTGCCTTGGAATCTCTGTTGCGAATAGCTGCCAATAATTTATTTTATTTGGTATCGTTAGGTTTATTATCTAAGTCTTAGCTGTCAGAATTATCAGTCTTCATTAGTACAAGTCATTGGTCTGTGTGTTTGGTACCATGGAATGGAAGATCAACTTAGGCCTGACAAGTCTTAACTTTCATCAATTCTCCCAGAAGGTTCCTCAAGGGACCTATACACAGCGGCAGGGATGGGAAGATGGTGGGGAAGGCAAATTGATTTTTAAAAAGATAAAAGGCATAAATAATAGAGGTATGAAGAAAACAAGTGGTGAAATTTTGCCATGGAAATAAAGAAAATTAAAAATTTCACAATGTGAAGGGAAATACAGACCACATACAAACATGCATGCATACACATCAGACACGTATGTTTCAAGAAAATGAATGGCCAAAGTACAAGGGTACTTCATGGAAAAACAGAATCGACAAGTCTTTCCATGAGCTTTGTGAAGTACCTTCGTAGTTTTAAAGTTTTCAGCTATGTGGTCATTTTCCATTTGTAGATTGGCATTTCATATTTATCATAACCAGGCCAATTTTATTTTCTTGACCAACAACAACAAAAAAAACCCTTCACTTTCAAAGTAATGATACCTTTCAAAACATGACAATCCTGGAATGTTCTTCTGAAAGTATCAATGAATTTATTTGCTCATTATTTCCCTCCTGCTATTATAAAAGACTTGAAATTTGATATGCAAAATCTTTAACAATTTCTTATTTCTTCCACATGAAAACATGGATAATTAACTACTGAGTTAGTAGAGCTAATTAGCATTTTTTAAAAGCCTGCCCATTTAGCTGCTAAATTTGTACCAGTTTCAACATAATGATGTTCATAATAAGATATGGTTTTCTGAGAGTTATTATAAAATTGCAGAAAACTGAAATTTAGTAGTCAGAATTAAAAACAAAAAGGTCTACATCTGATTTTATTTAAGTTTGTATATCATATTCAATTACTTTAATAACTTGCCTTGGCTTATATTTCTGAGAGCTATAATCTTACACATTCTGTGATCAAAATATATGTATATATAATAATAAAAGAACTAGAGCTATACATTTTATCATAACACCAGATGTTCTTTCTACTTAGCTGTGAGAAAAATGTGATGATATTTTGTTAGTCTGAAAATCATAAACTGTATTCAAGCTAAGATGTAAGATTGCTAAAGCTAAGAATACCATCTATTTCACTATGACTAATATTTTGCATCTTACCGTTCTTCATTTTCAAAACTTCTTCTATTCTTGCATTTCTATCATAGCTGATATTTCATTTTCTTTGCTCTTTATCAGTTTTATTTTTCCTACATTATCCCATGTGGAGTAATTAATGGAAAACTTTAAACATGAACAAAATAACTTGTCAATATATATTAAAGATGGAATTATTAAATTGTCTTTTAAAACAGAGGGATCATGAAAAGTTTAAGAAAATATTGAGAGTAAATTATATTTAAAAGAAGATAATATAGCAAACTTCATTTCCTGTAAAATAATTCCAACACAGAAAAATTAATGTGCTGGAAAAAATAGTTTTAAAAATACATGTTGAATGAATGACTGAACTGGTAAACGAAAATCACCAGGCCAGCACGAGACAAGGGATGACCCCAAAGAGTCAGGAAGGTATTGGAGTTGGAGGCTGCCTTGAGGGTGTGTGCATTACCCAGTGAAAGGATGCTTTGTTTCTGTGGGGAAAGGAGACATAGCCTCAGGCCTTTGCATCAAGCCAAGGCCCCTAAGTGCTATAACTTCAGGATAAAATAAACCCCTTATACAAAGGGAAATGGTAAAGAAATTTGTCTGTTTTGGCTATTGTTCTGTATGGAAAGAAGAAAAACACATGGCTCCAAACAGAACTCAATTAAATTCACACTTGCTGTGTGGGGCCAAAAGCTAATTAATTTTGAGTAGTCAGTAATATCATGAGTCATTATCCAAGCGAAGGATATCTTCAAGACACTGATGTCAATTAAATAGTTAATGGTGATATGCTTGTAGCATGCCATTAAGATTTTATATAATTTCAGGCAGAATGCCTTTTATTTCATATGATTGATATCATATACCCACTGATACGGTATAATGAGAAGGGCTTTTCACCTCTGTGTTATTCTTCCCCAAAATCTATAATCACATACTGATTTTGAGAAAAATCATTGGACAAACCCAAACTGAGAAATAGTCCACAAAATACCTGAGCAGTACTCCTCAAAACCGTTAGTGGGAAAACTAGTGAAATCTGAATGAAGTGTGGGAGTTTTAATTAATAGTAATGTACTAGTAATAATAGTTTCTCAGTTGTGGCAAGTGTAGCATAGTTTTGATTTTAGAAACATTGAAAAACTCTTGAGAGCCATACCTTTGCAATTTTAAATCCAAAATTTACATAAATACAATGTTTATTAAAAATAAAACCTTTTGATTACATTTCAATCAAAAATTGTTTATCCAAAGAAACGACAAAAAAAGTAAAATCCTACAAACTGGGAAGGATAGTTTGAACATTTTTAACCCTCAAATCATTCATAGCCAAAACATGTGGGTAATTATTAACAACTAATAGAAATTAAGTATCATAATAGAAAATGGGTAAATGAAATTGGCAAACATTTTATAAATCATGAAGATTTATAAGATGCTCAATTTCATTAGTTACCAGGAAAAAATAAAAATAAAAATAATTATTCAAAATCTGACCTGTAGTGGAGTGGTGAAAAAAAGATAGAAACTATACTAACAAGGATTGATGGGAATCTGGAGTCTCAGGAGATCATATTCTGTTAATGGGAGAGTTTGTAGATAGAGATAACTTGGCAAATAATTTGGCATTTTCTGAAACATGAAATATGTGCATACTTTCTTCCATAGCAATTTCTTTGTTAGGTGTATTATAAGTCTCCATGAATTGTCAGATTTTTCATAGCAAAATTCTTTGTACATGCAAACATTTACAAATAACTGAATTTTTAGGCAAGAGTAGAATGAATAAATAAATCTGGTTATTCATACCACTGAATACTGTATAGTAGTGAAACATACACCTATATGACTACTACAATATAATATTAAATAACAAAAAGTAAGTTATGTGAGGATTCATACAGTGTGATATCATTTATAGAATACAAAAACAAGCAAATAAGTCTGTTTGCAAAACTTAGTGAATAGCAAAATAATATTAAATAAAACATTTAGAAATAGGGATAGCTGTGGGGTTTAGGCACAGGATATGATCATGGGGATGTTTCAGAGTTATCATTAATGTTTTCTATCTTAAACTAGGTGTTCTATATGGGTATTTATTTTTATTTTAGTGTCTAAAATTATCCGTGTTGTGTATATATATTATAGAGATTATAATGAATAGTAGTAGGGCAAAAGTAAAATCAGCTACACTTGTGTTATACTTTTAAAATTTCAAACAATACAGAAAGATAAATATTTTAAGCAAAATGTAAAAGAAATAAGAATGTATTTCTTTTTATTGGTTACCAAAGATGGGAGAGAGAATTAGGAACTGATTCATTCAGAAAACAAAACTCGTAGGCCTTTCTTTTCTTCAGCTGCGGAATTGAATAGAAGATGTGGGAAGTATCACACAGAAGTATCACATAGAAGATCACATAGAAGATGCAGGCAGTATCAGTGAAATTTTATCTCTCATGGCTATAGTTAGATTGGCACCCGTCCATTATAAGGTTTGTACTTAAACTGAGAAGGAAAATTCTAAAAAAAATTTGTAAGAAGAGTAAACATTTTCTTTCTTTCTTTCTTTCTTTCTTTTTTTAAAGGAATACATAAGGTTTAAAAGTAGTGAGTAAAGAAAGAGCCAATGTTAAGCTTTCGTATCCATGAGTGTCCCATGGTTTGCTACCATAGAAAAAAAAATAATGGTTATTATATTAATGATACTAATATAACTAGGCATATGCCTACAGTAACTGCCCTAAGACGAGTGGTACTTAAAATATGTTAAGAGAACTGAAATAAGTTTGTAACTTTAGATTTTAAAAATTATATTAATTTGTTGTAAGGTATATAATTTGAAGAGGCATTTAGATAAAGGCATATACTACATCATAGACAGTTTTTAAATAACATCAAGTAGCTTTTTTAAGCATAATGAGAAACCTTTTAAAAAGTTTTGAGTCATGGGATACCATGATAAGCTCTGTATCCCACTGCTATGTGAAGGATAAGTTGAGGGGAGTTTCACTAGCCATAGTCCAGACAAGAAATTAGGTTTGCCTGGGCTACGATGGTGGCAGTGGGCTACAAACTCAAGAAATATTCAGAAGGGTAACTTGAGAGGCCTTGGTAGTTAATCGTCTCTGGACATGAGAAAGTGAAGAGTCAAAGATTACTCCCAGAATACTGAATTATGCAACCAGTTGAGTCATTGACTAAATCAGACCGTGAATTGAAGGAGAGGACACAGACCACTTTCAGTACATGCAGTATGAGGTGCCTAAGAAAACCTCTTTGTGGAAATATCCAGAGAAGAGCTAAACATTCAGAAATGGGGAGGAGAATGATTCAAAGTAGAGAAATAAATATGGAACTCGTTAGACTATAAATAGTGAAACCATTAAAATAGATAAGTTCACCAAGAAGAGTGTGTAGAATGTGAAGAAAAGACAATGAAGACAGTCATGAGGAAACCAGCACTTAAGGCAGGGTAAGGGAAGCCTGAAAGAACGAGTGAGAAAAGCTTGGCTAAATAGCTCTTATCATTTACCAAAGGTGAAGAAGTTTCAGATTTTTCCAGCAATTAAGCAAGGCTCAGACAGTTCCATAAACTCCTTCAGCTAGGAATTAATCTATGATCTTGGAAAAAGAGTCTTTAGTGGAGTGATGTAACATAAGTGGTTAAAATAAGCTAAAAATAGGTGGAAAGTAAGCAAATAATAATAAGGTATACAAAGCTTTCATTCAAAATGATTGTCCCCAAAAGAAAATGGAATTTTGACCTACCTTGCATTGTAAGTAAATGAAGTTATGGAACTGTTATCCAGAGGCCAGATTCCTAACAGACAAATTTTTCTAGTCCTTAAATACTTGTGAAACTTTGGGTGATAGAAAGAAAAACAATTTTTAATCAATATAAAGTTGACTTCAATATTTTTATACCAGTCATTTATTTTAAATCTCATTTCATATTTTACATTTTATTTTTTATTTTTAATACTTTTGACTTTTTTCCTTATTGAAACATAATTGATTATACATATTTGTGGGGTACAGAGTTAACTATTAGTATTTGTGTACAATATGTGATGATTGAATCATTCTGATTAGCATATTCATCACTGCAAAATGTAATCATTCTTTGTGTCCCTTAACCAGTTTCTCCCTAATCCTCCTCCCCCATTTCCAAGTGTACAGTATAGTAGTGTTAAATATATTCACATATTCACATCATTTTAGCCTAAATAATTGGTTTGGAAGAAACATATTTGAGTAGTTTCATTTATTATTAAAATAAAACAGGTAAGAGTATTAAAATGTTAATACATATAATGGTCATAAAAAATGCTTATGCATATAAATATTGTATTTCTTGAGTATCTTGCAATTGTAATATATTTAAAAGTACTATACAATAACAATTTTAATTATATTTCAAGCTTTATGTATGCCTGGTTTGTCTCTTGGTAATACAATTTTTAGTAATACATTTTTAAACTAAATTTATTTCATAAAACCTATTTGGATTGTTTTTTATGTCCTTGCTTTGCTTTGTCATAGTTCGTCACAATAAAAGTGCCTTCATTTAAAATTGCATAGTAGTTCGCAGTCTCAGAAGTGCCCTATTAGACATGCTACGTAATTTTCAATAGATAAACATGAGGAAATATTTGAGGGGTAACGATGAAGTTCAGGTAATTTTACATGTTTTGTGCCCTAAGAACTCGTTTGAACAGTAGGGATTTCTCTGTTTGTAAAGATTAATTTCTCAGTGCACAAGCTTGAGGGTAATGTTTTCTTGAACACATCTACTCCTTTTTTACAAGTGAGAGATTCATCCCCAGGTATGTTTTAGTTCAGCCTATGTGCATATGCCAAAGAACAGCTGAAATCGACTATAACTAGAGAGAGGGCCCCTGAGGAAAACTTTAAAAATATTTACTTGAGGATATAAATAACAATAGCAAACAAAGTACGATTGACCTATTCTTCACTCAAGAAGTGAATAATATGTAGTTTATTAGGAAGTAAATTATTGCTTCCCATGCTATTTCACCATCCAGCTGGTTTCATATTTTCAGTTTTCTAAGGACATACAGTTCAGTGGAGTCTATATGTACTTGGGCCTCGGGCAAATGATGCGAGTAATAAAAGGTAAAATATTTTTTAAACTGTAACTATTTTAAAAATGTGCTTTTTATTACCTCATGAAAACATATTGTTTGCAGATTAGTTAGAAAATGTTCTTTAGCAAGGAAGAAAATTAAAGTCATCTGTAATCCCATGTCCCCAGCCAGAGGTAACCACCAGAACAATTAATATTTTTTTATTAGGTTCACATCCAATTATTTTAACCTATTTCTCTATTTCAACATCTTGTTTATGTGTATATATGTGTGATATGTATGGATATATAAAATATATGCAAGCCTTTTAAAGATATCATAAAGAATGTACAATTTTGAAATCTGACTTATCAGTATATTTAGCTTTTAAAAGAATATTTAAAGTATTCAACTATAGAAAATATGCTGAAGTTAACATTAGGTATTATTTTACTTAGACTTAATGATACTAATAGGGAATTAGATGCTATCATATTAGTAAATGGCAAAAACCAGGGTTAATTTTTAAAAAGTTGTATCATGCCCTTTGGTTTTCAGTTACAAATGTCAGTTTGAGTGGATTAAAATTTGCCCTCAAACAATGTGAGCATTTTATCAACCTCTGAGTGAATATCACCTTATTCTTTGATTAAATGATACTGTACTCATTCTGTGTGCATAGAAAGTGTGAAATTTTACTCTAGCTGCTTAATAGTAGTGGTATTTAAATGTCCCATTCTTTACTTACTAGTCAACCTACAAGAATCCAGTCTCTTATGCTTGAAAATGGTATAACTTGGTCAGATCACAAATATAATTCAGAACAGATTTCACAGAAAAATGGTAATAGGGATGGATTTTTCTCAAAGTGATGGTTTAAGTACTCAGTCTTCCAAGGTCAGGGAACACAAAGCCCCGTTCTAACCAAAGTTTTAGTTAGAAATGCCATTGTATTGTAATTTAAAATTACTTTCCATTAAACTAAATGTAACACTCCTTATCCTATATCCTGCTCGCAAGTTCACATGAATTGTGGGGATTTTTCTCCCTCCACCCACCTTCCACTTGGATACTTACCCACAAAGAACATACCAATGCACTATTTGGAATATACTTACACTGAAAAATTATTCGTTGTTTATCTGAAATTTAAATTTAACTGTGTGTCTTATAGTTTATCTGACAACCCTCTGCATAACTCAGAATGAGGGTATTTAAGAGATGGCTTCTCACAGACATTATCATCTAAAGTGAAATAAGAAGTGTGAATTAAGAATTAGGGGTGGGGGGTTAAAAGGCAAAAAATATGTAGTCAGATGGACTCAAGTGGGAGAAAGTCTTGCATGTTTTTGAAATAAGTTCTTTGTTGCTGCAACAGCTGTAGTGAGGCAAAAATTAAGTAAAAAATTGCAAAAGGTGAATTAAGATCTAGAACCTGAAAGAAAATTTTGAGGAAGAAAGAATAGATGGATAGGCAAGCTTGGAGAGAAAGACAGGAGAGAGAAATGGAGGTAGAGATCTTGAGGTAGCGATTCTATTTCCCAGTGGTCATTTGAAAAGTGTATAGTTTGCAAGCAAGTCTGAGTGAATCATTTTGTGTTAGGCCCCCCAGGAATTTTGGGTGCAAGTTTTTATGTGAGAAAAGTAAGTAACTTTTAACTTACATTGACATATAAAGTATAAACACCTCAAAAATTCTGTTTCTGCAACCTGGTTAGTGTACTGATGAAACTGGCTCAATTGACTTAAAGGTGCATTCATGTAAAAAACAGTAATTGTATATTGTGTACAAACTAGATTAAGAAAATAGGTTGCCCTTTTGTATGACAAACTGAAATGTGGATTCATGTACAAAATAAAGTATTTGTTCATTGTGCAGGGACCAGATGAAGGCATGAGTTTTGTTTAAAAGAAAATGTGAATTAAATTTAGAGCAATAAGACCTTATCTTTCCATAATATGGAGAGAGATAGAGAGAGAGTGTGTGTGTGTGTGTGTGTTTGTGTGTGTGTGTGCGTGTGCGTGTGCGTGTGCATGTGCGTGTGTGTGTTTGGGAGAAATGAAGGTATAGGAATATGATGCTATTGTTTTTCATTGAAATGATTTTGGCAGTACTGAATTCTTTTACGGAATCTACGTTGAATATCAAATGTCCATTTTCAAAGAGCATTTAAAAAGTATGCATACACAGAAGGTTATTCCTTGGGTCACTATTAGATTTTCTCTTGTAAATATTGATACATCATTCTTCCCATAATATATTATTAGCCAGTTCCTTTGTGAGTTAGATTTTGACTTACATAGAAAAGCTGATGTATAAGTAGCAATAGGGCATATGCTTACTCAACTTACACATGTTTTTATATCACATTTTGTGTAGTTTTTCCTGATCAGGGAAAGAAAAAATCATTTTACAGTCGAGTTGCTTGCATTTTGTATTTTCTTGAGTATATTAACATGGGAAATGCTTAGACCGTGAATGTTAACTTTTTCCTTGTGTCAATATTGTATCTAATAAAATAGCTTTGTTTGGCAAAGGAAAAAGAAATCCTACACTTGCTAAATAAATAACAAAATACAATAAGCAAAATTTATTGAGCTTCTATTTATGGTAGAACATTCTACATGGTCAACATGAGAAAAGCTAAGTAAACTCAATGGTGAACTCCATGAAAATTCCCAATTTCTAGCAATTTTATGAATTCAGCATTTATGTTCTTAAGAATTATTAATTAAATTAGGCAAATTACATAATATTTATAAAAATTATAGGAAAAAACCCATAACTGATACTAGGTGGGAAGTGTCTGCATTATAGGACTGATAACTGTTCAGATGGTAAAGTCTGTTTCAAGTTCCAAACATAGTGATAGATAAAATTTGGAAATCAGACAGATAAAGATGAAATATCAGGTTCATTACTAATGCAATACTATAGAATATGACTTAAATTCGAGACTCATTGGGCTTCTAAAGGACCTTACCTGTCCTTCTCCCCAAATTTTAATTATTTTCTGAGTAGCAGGAGAATCCATGCTTCTTAAGGACCCCCACATTTCAGTAAAGGAAAATAATGCTTGAGCCCTGAGCACAGCTGTTTGCAAAGGATAATTTGCAACTGCATGTGCAATGCATACTCAGTCCCATCTCCCAAATAAAAGGAAAAAATCTTTAAGGAAAGAGTGAGTGTCCAGTGACTAACTTGTGAACAGAAGATGAAAAGGTTCATCCCATATCTTTCCCTCTTGGAGACTAGACAACAATGCCATGCTTAACTCTCCTGAGAGAAAGAAAAATGTCTACTGTGCACATCTGTAACTTTAATGTCAACTGTAAGGCTCTTTGGTCTTCTAAAACACATGCGGGTTTGCCAAAGTTTCACCATTACCCCATTATATATTTAATCATTGCTTATAAACTACTTTCTTCTCTCAACAATACGGAAGAATTAAGCCTCCTAGTCACTAAAAGTATTTATTAATCAGGGGAGAAAATGTTCATTTTGGCACACTGAAATTATATGTTTCAAACTATTTTGCTAACTGGAAGAAGAAAATAAATAGAAGAATAATTCATTTCATTTAAAAAGAAAAACACTCTGGTGCTTGCGAGAGGTTTGTAAGTGTCAGACACTGTTCTCTTTCCATTGTTTCTCCCCTTATCCATTGGCCGTGTACGCTAATTCAAACCCAGAAGACTGAGTAGTGTAGTAGCTTCTTCAAATGTGTGTTGAATGCCTCTTGTAAATGGCATGATATCTATTTATAATCCTCAATTCTACTCATTTTCCAAGCAGAGTAGTCTGCACAACAGGTATTCTTGGGTTTGAACTTTAGCATATGCTGCCCAATTATGGGGACCTGTATGAAAATACAGGGAGCCTAGAGTTTCATTGGGTTACAAAACTCCAGGTGGTCTGGCCTGTGGAATAGGAATCCTGATAGCAAGCAATTCTGGAGATATTAGACAGGGTTCTCCAGAGAGACAGAACCACTAGCATATGTTATAAATATATGACAGGGGATTTACTAGGGGAATTAGCTCACGCGATTGTAAAGAAAAGTCCCACAACAGGCCATCTGCAAACTGGATATCAGTAGCGTGGTTCAGTCCAAGTCCAAAGGCATCAAAACCAGGGAAGCCAATGGTGTCCTTGGTGTAAGTCCTGGAACCCGAAAGCTGAAGAGTCTCAAGCTCTGATGTCCATGGACAGGAGAGAAGAGTGTATCCCAGCTCCAGCGGATAGAGAAAGAGATTTTTTTCTCTGCTTTTGTTCTCTCTGGGCCCCTAGTGGATTAGATGGTTCCTGCCCATATTGAGGGCAGATCTTTCCCACCCAGTGCACTCAGGCTCTCATCTTAATCTCTGCTGGAAATACCCTCACAGACACACCTGAAAAGATAGCTTTACCAGATTTCTCGGCATTCCTTCATCTAGTCAAGTTGACACTTAGAATTAACCTTCACAAGATGTTACTGTAAGGTGCTTATTCGTCTTTAAGATGTCTCTTATTTTTCTAAGAACTGCTTAGGGTTTCTGTCCCTCAAAGGCATAAAAAGTTTTAAATAGCTTTAAAGAAAAATACAACTAAGATTTCTGTCTGGTTACAACAATGGCTACTGTGAGGCTAAGGCTGATGGCTGCTCACAGTGCCAATTGTCTGGCTCTTAATCCCGTTCATGACGCCAATTATAGAGCTACACGACCACGCTAGTCATTGTGCTCTTTTACCTGATGGTAATCTTGCACCGACTGGGCCAATGGTTGAGCTAGGGCTGGGTCTGGAGCTCCCAGATCCCTCAAGCCCATTCACAGACTGGGTCACAAACCCTTCACATGCCAGGCTGGGTCACCAGACCCCTCCATGCCAGGCTGTGTCACCAGACCCCTTCACACAGGTCTATGAGCCAGGTACCCAGCCACATGGTCCTTGGCAGCTGCAGGTCAGGAAAAACATGGCCATGCAGAGCGGGCACTGGAGGTAGTAAACACCAGTCAAAGTGGCGCTGCCTTTCAGGCACAAGTACTCCACTCACACACACAATATTTGCTGAACTGCCCTGAACCAGCTCCGAGGTTAGGGGAGCCTGACCAAATTGTTCCATTTTCCCAACGATTTCCATGTGCTTTTATACCACACAAATTGCATTCCTCTAAGCAGCTTTCAGCCAAAAGGAATGCATTCCATTCTTTACTGATAAATTTCTACTCCAATGCCTTCAGTGAACATTAGGGATGCTCTTTCTAAATTGGTTTCAGGACTCAGCTATCAGAATCCCCAAACCTTTGAAAAATGACAAAAACTGGGGGTGGGTGGCAGGACTGGACTCTTTCTCTGACTAGCTAATTACTCTGGCTTCTAAATTCTTGAGAATTCCAAGCTTTTTCATTCTGCCTTTTTAACTTTTCTCCTCAAACATTAGCCACCAGAAATATGCCATGTTTTTAGATATTTGTTCATGTCTTCACTTTCTAGGAGTTATTAGTATCGTTTCTAATAATCACACAAAGTCCTTTTCAGTTTCTACATTTACATCTTTAGTTTAGAGGAGTCACTGAACACATCAAGACCAGGATTAAAACATACCTAAACAATTTGTTACCTTCCATTTCTGTTGATAGTCTGCAGAAGTATTTGTATGGCTGCGGTGAAAATAAAGTCTTCAAAAGCAGGACAAAAGTGTGTTCAGAATAACATAACAAAAATTCTCTGTGCAATGCTTCTATTTTTCCAAATATCATTAAGCATAAATAGCCAAGCTCAAGGAAACTATGATTTTAGCATATTGTGACTTCTCTAGTTTCTCCTTTTTATAATTTCTCCCCGACATATACTTGAAATAATGTCCCTTGCTTGTCTCCTAAAATCAAAATAGGAGCTCACTAATGATTTTTGAACTAAATTGAACAGAAAAGTGGATACAATTTTTCTCCTTTTTGCCTAACATATGTTTATTTTTGTCCCTATCCAGCTCAAAATTTCACAATTTCCACACTTCCCGTGACCGTTCATGATTATGACTATCTTTCCCTTGTCTTGTAGGACTGCTCTGCCCCATTCTCTCTGCTTCTCTCCCATTCCCCATACATTACACAAATCTTTTCGAAAATCCTTTCTTGATGTTCACGACACCACACTGTCTTGATTCTGCCTATACTTTTGTGTCAGTCAGGACCTTGGGAGAAACACATGGCACACTCCAATGGGATAATTGAGAATGACTTAATAAAGGGGCTACTAAAAAGGGTAGGCAAAACAGCAGGGAATAGTAAGGAACCCTTCTAATTCCCCATTCCCCTCATCAGTAGCTGGCATCATCTGAGGGCAGTAAGGAGAAGAACAACCAATCCATTGTAACAAGTCAGGCAAGATGCCTCCGAAATAAATTTCCTGACCTCATTTTCCCTTCATCTGAGCTCTACAGGCTGAAGCTGAAGAGAAGCCAGAGGACAAACAAGGACTGCTGATTAGGATAGCCAAATAGCTTATAGTCCAAACAAGAACATTTTTGAGAATGAATAACTGTGCTATTAATAACTAAACTTGGACAATGTGATAAACTTGTCACTAGATCTCTATCCTGAAGCATAGAGCAGAACAGAGTTGGGTGCAAAGCTGTTATGGAGGATCAAATAGAAAACATTCAGTTCACCCTCTCAGTTCATATCCCTTTCCCCCAAGAGTTTCTTTTAATATATGTATTCCTGAAATTTTGATATTCCCAGAGATCTATCACTGGCCAACAGGTCACCACATTCTACATCTCACCTAGGATGACTCAGCTATTTCATAGATTTTGCAATATTTTGCAATGATCTTCATATCCACATGATTAAATATATAATCCCAGTTAGCTTTAAAAATGCTTCATCCCTTCCCTGTGAATCTTATCCTTCTTTTATAAAGTGTAATTCTGTTGCTGGTATCACTTTTCACCCAAGTCCCAAGAGCAGATGTCTATAACTTTTCTCTTTAATATCTGATAACAAATCAATCATTATGTTCCTTTATCCAAGCAACCAATCAACCATGGTTTACTACTTAAATATTTCTAAAATGTGTTTTATCCTTTCTACTTTTGCTACTAAGGCTGTGGTTCATATGCCATTGCTTCCAGAGGCTTATATGGTCAGTTGTATTATATGCATAGAGGTCAAAGATCATGAGGATTGGCAGAGTTTTGGGATTTGGTACCATGGAGGCTTCTGGGGATGTATAAGAGACTAGTTTTAGCAAAGGAAAGTCCAGTTCCCGGAGCTGTATTAACAAATGGGTGGTGAAGACTTGAAGAGAAATGATTTGGCTCTAAGGTGATAGAAAGAGGGGAGAGCTCAACTTGATGGAGCAAAACATTAGTGAAAAGTTTATCTTTCTATTTGTTGCTTTCATTTTATTTTTGTATTAAGATAGAGGAAGCTCATAGACACTTTTGGGGGGGGTTATAATAAGGAGTCATAGTGGGAGAGCATTGTTAGAAAAAAGAAACAACAAATACAACCAGTAATACTCATAAAGCAGTATTCTGGAGGAGGGCATTAAGAAGTTGATCTGGGACAATTAAAGTTTAGTCCACATTTTTTTCTGAGATAAAAATAGAAAGGAAACATGCAAAAAAAATTAAGATCAAAAGAAAAGAAATAAAATGCATTAATGATCATTTGCACATTTACATGTTATTTCATGACATAAATGAAACATAATTTACTTAGCAATTCCTTGATATTTTACATTTGGATATACACTGACTGCATTTGTATTTTTTTGTTTTTCCTTTTTTTGGCCATTATTTAAAACGTGTCAATAAATATCTTTACACATAAAGCCTCAACAAAAGAAAATTTAGTTCCAAGGAATAGAGTTGTAGAATATCATCTACAGGTAAAAATGTGTATGTGCAGTTTGAAGCTTATTATGTGTTTCTAAATGCTTTCCAAAAGTTTGAAGCCATTCATAGTTTCACCAGTAGTCATATGGAGTGTATGTGCTACAGTTGTGACATCCAGTTTTACTCCAGATGTATAATCATATCTGCCTGAACAATTTATAAAATTAACTACCTTTTCCTATGAATTAAAATATTACCTTTTTATATGTTAAATTTGCATATATACTTAGTTCTATTTCTGAAGTATCTGAGTTATGTACCGATTTATCCAACTAATCCTTTTAATACAATAGTGATTTTATTATGAGAGTAGTAGAATATAATACAAATGGAATAATTATTGAGGTAATTCCATTGTATTACTTTACTTTTCTATTATTTCTTCACTATTCTAAATTTGCTTTAAAATCATTATGTACACATTCTCCCCATAAAAAAGTATGTTAATTAGAATTTTTAAGATCGTACATTGATTTTGAAAGACTAGGGATTTTTAAAGATTGCATCTGCCTTCCCAATATCATAGTATGCCTTTCTATTGTTCATACCTTCTATTATGTTCTTTAGTGAGATTTTACAGCTTCTGTATTTTGAATGTATGTCTTTTTATTTTATTTATTCCTGAGAGCATTATAATTTTATCTTGTTAAAGGCATATTTCCTTATTCTCATTTCTAGATCCTTGATAATACAGAAATAAATATTGTCTGTATATTTATCTTATATTATGCCACCTTTTTATATATGCTTGTTAATGCTAATAATTAAAAACTGTCATGTTAATATTCTAGATGGAATGTGAAAAGTATACATTTCAAAGGGAATGAAGATATAAATCTAAATTAATATTTTTTGCTTAATACAATGTTGGACTTCCAGAGATGCATTGTAATTAATTGTTAGGTTTTTGTTTTTGATTACTTTTTATATATTTTTGATTACTCTTTATATATCTAATTGATATTATCTCTTCACCTTCTCAATCTCAAGATTGTAATAATTAATATAAAATTGTTTTTCTAATTTATTTTTTTATCCAAACATAGCTGATATGTTTCATAAGAATGCCAATTTTTAAAGAAATTTTACAGTTACATTTTGTTTGGTATTTTCAAAAATAAAAACATTTGGCAAGTGCAACTATGCTCATTTTTCAAATAACAGAACAAAGTTTAAAGGACTTTAAAATTTTCCCTCAGGGTCATTAAGTTAATTAAAGTTAGAATTCGGTTTTTAGTACATCTCTGAGTATAAATACAGTAAACTTCGTATGGAATTCTATATTTCCAAGTTTACCTTTATGACTGCTTATTATATCTCCTCTCAATGTAATATTGCCTGGAAACAGAAAATATATTTCATATTTTCGTTCATATTCAATAAAGTCATGATTTATTTCAGAAACAAAATAATTATAGAATTTGAAAAAAAAAACTTACAAGAATTTTTTAACATATTGATCTTTTATGTACATAAACGATTTTGGATAAGGTACTACCTATAGATGTTCATTTTAATAATTTTTCTCTTTAGGGTAAGACCACATCTTAAAAGGGGGAATAAAGCTGCTGTTCCTAGAAAAAGAAGCATAGTGTATGTTGGTCTAAATGATGCCATAGATCAGAAAATTGTTTTACTGTCAACTAAAGAAAATAACTATAAAAAACTTGGAAAAAACTTTTTCATTTTAAAATAGCCCCAGGTGTTTCCTAACTCAATGAAAACATCTTAAGAACAAACTTATCATAAATAAGCACTAAGATGTGTTTGTTTTTATTCATTCTTCTATTTGAAAGCTTAGTGTATATATTATTTTCTCTGGAGTTTATAAAATAGTGATGATATTGAAAAGCACTAGACTGAGCACCTATGGACTTTCAAAAGGAAGGGTAGCATCATAAAAAGTATGTGGGTTTGGAGTCAGATAAGTTTAGTTTTTAAACATGAACCACCCAGTTACAAGCTTGGCCATTCTAGATATATTACTTAACATTTCTAGACCACTGTGCCTCAGGAAAAAAATTGGCTGCATATCACAGATATACCAGCAAAGCAAACAAATAAAAATGCCTTAAACAAAAGACAGGCTTATTTTTCTAAGGATGTGCAGAGGAGTGCTTTCCTGAGCTCCAACTCCAGATACTGTCTGGGTGCCAATCAAGAAGAAAGGGTGGCAAAAGGATAAGGGCAAAACAACAGTAAGAGGAGAACCCCAGACATATCCACGTGTATCTGACAGACAGGAGCCTGGTCATGGGGCCACCACACACTGCAAGGGAAGTTGAGATTTCACGTCTGTGGGTCACACTTTGCTGCCTCATCCAAATGAATTTGTGATTCTGTGGAGGAGGAGAAGCATGGCTATTGCATGAACACCATTGAGAGTCTGCCTTAAATTAGAACAAAAATTCTTGGCTCATAAAAACAAAATATTATTTAGACAGAAACTTTTAATTCCCTACATATATGATTTTCAATGCTGACCAAAAGTTTTGACCCTGTAAGTATTTACTAACTATAGGATGTATATCAAATATTAACAAAGGGGAAAAAAGCAAGATTTTAATAAAATCCTACAAAACTTGTATCGTTAATTGAATTGGTTTGGGGTTTTAGGATTTATTTATTTATTTATTCATCTAACAGTTATGTTTTGAGTGTCTATATGAGAATATGCTGGGCTCATTCAACAAGACAGAAAACAATGCCTGCTCTTGTGGATTTTACAGTCTAAAGAGTTATTCTCAATAAACATTGGAGTGCAGGTATCCCTTCAACCTGATTATTTCCATTTCTTTGGGTATATACCCAGTAATGGAATTGCTGGATCATATGGCAGTTCTATCTATAGTCGCTTGAGAAACTTCCATACTGTTTTCCATAATGGCTGCACAAATTTGCAGTCCTACCAACAGCGTAGGAGGGTTCCCTTTTATCCACATCCTTTCCAGCATTTGTTATTTTGTCTTTTTGATAATAGCCAGTGTAACTGGCATGAGATGATATCTCAATGTGGTTTTAATCTGCATTTCCCTGATGCTCAGTGATGTTAGGAATTTTTTTCATGTGTCTTTTGACCATGTGTGTATATTCCTTTGAGAAATGCCTATTTAGCTCCTTTGCTCATTTTTTAATCAGGTTACTTGTTTTTTTACTGTTAAGTTGTTTGAGTTCCTTGTATATTTTGGCTGTTAATCCCTTGTCAGATATACAGTTTGAAAATATATTCTCCCATCTATAGGTTGCCTTTTTGCTCTGTTAATTGTTTCTTTTGCTGTGCAGAAGGTTTTTAATTTGATATAGTCCCATTTGGGTTTTTTTTGTTGTTGTTGCCTGTGTTTTAGAGGTCTCATTCAGAAAGTCTTTGCCTATTCCTACTTCCTGAAGTGTTGTTCCCCTATGATTTCTTTTATTAGTTTTATACTTTCATGTCTTATTTAAGTCTTTAATCCATTTTGAGTTAATTTGGGTATGTGGCGAGAGGTATGGGTCTAGTTTCATTCTTCCACAGGTTCTCGGTATGGAATCATGTCTTCGAGTCCCACTGTTGGATCTTCCAGCATGTCTTCCATCCTCCTGTTTTCCTTTGCAGTTTTTCCTGCTTTCAGATGGAGAGTGCCTTTGCTCCTGTCATCAGTCCTTATGGCTTGCCTTCACCCTGCTGCTCCAGTGGCAGTAGAAATAAAGTCAGAGCCATGACCAGACTTGTCATATCCCCAGCATATAAAAAAAGGAAGAACTGCTTTCTTAGAGCACGGAACTAGTTATTCTGATGGACAAATAATGAGGAAAGCACTATGAGCTTTTTGGGGAGAACTGTGCCCCAAAATGAACAGGATGGGCAGATTTGGGTATGCAGGAGCCAGCATCTTATTTGATCTCTCGTTCCTCCTGCAGCTCTGATAGTGGCTACACAAACTGCCATCTTGGGGATGGATGAGGACAAAAGATGTCATTGGCATGGTCAATGCTGAGTAGAAATGCAAATCTTTGCTATGAACATTATAAAAACCACCTTCCTATGTTTGTAAAATATTTAAGAAAAAGAAATGGGCAAATGATTCACACTTAATATTTTGAATACTGTTTTTCTTTGTAGGAAAAAAATTGTTGAGAGTTTCTATTTTCTATAAAGCCTTTCAGATGCCAATTTAGTTTATGCAAAAAAAAAAAAAAGAAAGGTTGGGAAAAATAGGGTACCACCATGTAAGACATTCTTAAGAACAAAATATGAATTGAATAATGAAATACTGAATATGTGTTTGCTTATAGTTTACTCTTTTTTTAAAAAAAGGAAAAATTTAAAACTGTTTTACAATTCATTAAATAAATAAATGTGTAACTTGTTGTAAGTATAAGTAGAAATTAAGATCTTTTTTGACCAAGAGAGGAATTTCTTTTCCTGATGTAAAATGAAAATGATGCAAACACATAATAACAAGTTTTTTTAAAAAAAGATTTATTCTCATACCATTCATTTAATAATCAATTGTCCTCAAAATAATATATAATTCAACATAAATTTCTAATTGTACCTGGCTTTGTTTCTGGATACTATCAAGTCACATTAATCTTAGACATATTTTACTAAAATCTGATAGATGAAAAGTGATTATGTCATCTGTATGATTTTCCTGTCAATGCTATAACAAATTACCAAAAACTTGGTGGCTTGAAAGAAAAGAAATGTATTCTCTAAGGATCTGGAGGACAGAAGTCTAAAATCAGCATCACTGGGTCAAAATCAAGCTTTTAGCAGGTATGCACTCCCTCCTGAAATTCTCAGGAGAATCTGTTCCTTTCCTTTTCCAGCTTCTGGTGGCTGCCAGCATTCCTTGGATTGTAGTCACATCACTCCAATCTCTGTCTCTGCAGAGATTGCCTCTTCTCTTTGTGGGTGTAGTAAAAGCTCCCTTTGTCTTTCTGGTAAGTATACATGTAATTGTATTTTGGCCCACCTGAATAATCCAGAATACAGAATAATCCTCTTCCCTCATCTCTCTCTCTCTCTGTCTCTCTCTCTCTCTGTCTCTCTCTTTCTCTCTCTCTCTCTCTCTCTTTTTTTTTTTTTACAATATAAAGTAACACTTGCAAGTTCCAAGAATAAAGATATGAATATCTTTGGGGATCATTATTCATCCTACTACATCATCATTTTAATTTGAATTGACTTGTTAAGATTGCATATCTTTTTTTTTCATTTTCTAGATTTTCTCACTCTTTGTAAGTTACGTTGTGTGTCAATGATGTGTGTTCAGTTTTCCTTGGCTGTGCTCATCATTTTTCTTCTTATATTAGGGATTCAATACTTACATGTTGCAAATACTTTTTTTTCAGCCATTTGGTTTTTCATTCTCCTTATGGAAGTTATTTTACTAAGCACAGGTTTCACAGACTGAATAACTTAGTTCAAATTTTTCTTTCCCTGTTACTAGTCCTGTGACCTTAGGAAAGTTACGTTTTATCTTTTTCAGTGACTTCAGTTGTGATTAAGGTATTTTATCTTCTTATATTTTCCCAATAAAATAGATGAATCTAAGACAAGAGTTAAATATATAAAATAATGTTAATAAGTGTACTAAACTTGACAAATAAATAGGAGGCCATACATTGAACTTTCTTTAGATTCACAAATAAATTTTCATGTTTTAAATTGCTACTAAGGAAAATTAGTACAATACAAAGTTAATGCAAATTACTTGGAAAGTACTCACTTTGTCACATTAAAGTAGAAAGTAGAAAGAAAAAGGCAAACCATAAACTGCCTTCTAAACATTATATAAATAATCAAGATAATTTAAGAGATGACAATAATATACTGATAATTTTTATAAGTGTCATACAGGATCACATTTTTTATTAAGTCATGATTGTCATATCCATCTCTATATTCCCTAATTTTTCCTTCATATATGTACTAAATTGTCTATTTAATAAGAACAAGTTTACTATTTTCATATGACTTACTAAGTTTTGTGTTCTTATTTGTAACAATACAAATATGGTCAAAACAGCTCAATTTATCAGTTGTTTAGTTTACTTGTAATGTTTTCATAAGTAGTATATGAAAATAACATCACACAAAAAAGGACATGACAAACAATTATGTATATAATATGTAGATTTAAATTACTATTTCATATTATTATAAGAAACAAAAATTAAATATATATAAAACATGAGCAAACAAATTGAATAAAAGAAAAGCAGTAACTCTAATATAGTAAGATAAATATATAATACATGAATTCATAGTAATTAATTATAATAAACTTAAAATAGCTACATATATCACTGTATTCATTAGCTAGTTTTAATCTTCAAATATTTTTTCACCTGATAAAGAAAAAGATGAAAATGCAAACCAGTTGAAGATCAATAGGAGTGTCAAAAAAAAAAAAAGTTTTTGTCCCTGTGATATTAATGGAAACTTTGATAAGTCAAACATCATTCATCTAAAATAGGGCTTTTGAACTTGAGCACTGTGGGCATTTGGGGCTAGACAATTCTTTGTTGTGAGGGCTCCTCGGTGAATTTTAGGAAGCGTACCTCTACCACTAGAGGCCAGTAGCACCCTCTGTTCCTTATAACTTAATCTGCCTCCGGACATTGCCAAATGTCTCCTGGAAGATCGTCCTGGAGGAAAATCACCCGCTTTGAAAACAACTGATACAGAACGTAGAGTTTTGTCATACAAAACAAGGACTTTAGAATGAAAAACATGACATAATTCTGCTAAATCAGAGGTTACTTACATAATTTATGTTAGTATTTTCAGGTTACTGAAAGTGAAAGCCAATATGTCTTATTTCCTGGCAGTGCTTTAAAAAATATTGTAAAGGTTTAAAGGAATTATTGATTTTAAATCTTGATCTCCTTAGTTTACATCTTTGAGGGCTGTGGCTAGTTTTGAAGTAGCATACTTAGTAAAAAATAATCTTCTAAAAAGGCAAGATTGTGTTTCAGAGGAAAAATTTATTCCAGTACTATAAATTGAAATAACTATTGAAGGAAATAATAAATTAGTTACAGTTTCACAAAACATAAACCAAGAAACCTAGGTAAAAGTGGTACCTATTTTAATAAAACTCTCTGGTTGTATTTAATGCATTTATTTTCTATTGGAATGTGTAATTTTTCTCAACAGAATGTTGTCTGTCCAGAACCCTCCAAAGAGCCATATCCCTGCCATTTTCTGATCCCTGCCATTCTTCCCCATGGGACAAAATATGACTTCCAAGATTGGTAGGGAGGAAATGAGTCTGGGCAGATCATCCCCTTCACTCTTCTGGGGATCTTCCTATCAACAAGTGTGGGCTTTCTTCCCCATGCTGTAAAGTCTACAGAGTCGTGGGTAGAGCTGTGATTACACAGCTGCACTAGTGACCAGCTGAATATTTACCTTGTTCAGAAGTGACATACTTGTAAGCAGTCATTTCTATCCAGATAAAGGCCAAAATGTTGGTTTTCATGTGGCTGGTACCTCATCTCTCAATTGGTATTGACCATGGGTAACAGAAAACGGAATGCTGTTTATTGAATTTTAGGATTTTCATCCTAATAGGAGCTACTGAATGAGAAATAATCAGTGTATTTCTCTTAATATAAGGATAGAAAAGAGGATTGCTTATTGGAGATTAATTAAAATAGCATTTTTATATCAAGGTGCCTTTGAAGGAGTTAAAAAAATGTTTTTCAAGTAGGAATATAGTGATGTATGCTATATTATAGTGAATTATTTCTTTAAATCAGGACATTTGCACATCAGCAATCATAAACCACATTGGCTTTTTTTATTATAAATCGTTGATAGAAATAAATCACTGTTAGTTGAAAGAAAAAAATAGGAAATACATATTTATAAATTCATTTTCTTGGAAAATCTATTTAAATACAAGTTTGTATCTCAGTATTACAAAGTCATTTGATGCAGTTTGCATTTAACTTTATTGTTTCTCAGTATGTCTAATAATAATAATTAGCAGGGTCATTTTTGTGGGTGGATTAATATCAACAGTAATATTGATAATAATAAGATCAACTATGGAGCCCTTGCAATGTGCCTGTCACAGTTCCTTTTACTGGGCTGCTATTTGCATATTTAATATTCACACCAGCCTTATAAAGTAGATACTATTGTGATACCCACAAGAAACCAGGGGCACTGAGAATACCTCGCTAATCCAAACCCAGAATTATAAGAAAATGTTTTTCAAATAACAAATTGAAGTATATGTTGTCAAATAGGATGGCAATATGCTTAACTCTCTTGGCCCACACAGGTAAAATATGTGCATTTCTTTATTGCACTTAAGGAAAGATGTTAACTACCCAGAGCAGGAGCCACTAGTCCTCCCATCAGAGGAGCAATCTACCTGATACAGGCAGGGCATCTTGCCAGGTACAGATCTGAATGCTTCATACACTTAATTAGCTCAAAGTGACTTCTCTCACTTGTGTATTAAGTTAAAGAGTTATGGAAGTTTGGGCTTTGCCTTTGGCTATACCTGGCTCAAATTTACCACTTTACACCCACAAAATTATATCTTATGCTAATTTAAAGAAAACCACTGGCATAAAGATTTTAGTCTTGTAATTATGAAGAGTTCAATTCTTACACATATTTGCAAGCAGTAACTTAGATTTTTAAGTCTGTTTATATTGATAAGTATGCATATTTACTGAAAACCAAGAATTTTTTGCAATTAAAGGAAATTGCAATTTTATGTAGAACATCTATGCTAGCTCTCTTTCTCTGCATTATGTGAATATTACCAATATAATTCAACTTTTACTGTTCTTCCTGAATAAAAGTTATGAAATTTCCCATTTTAATACCAACTAGCATAGCGTTAGGCTAAAAATAGAGAATTGGATTAAAAATGTGATCTAAAAATTGTATATTACATTATTTATTCCTATGCACTATCAAAACAATTTAAATTTGTTTCTATACTATATCTATGTTGAGATAAAAGAACATAGTCTTTGAAGTTATTTCTAATAAAGATCAATTTATCTAATTTTTCACTATCTCAAATTTGGAAACATAAAGAAACAGATAACATTCCCAATAAAAAACAAAGTGTGTCTGAGTAACTATTAAAAGGGGGAAAGAAACATTCTTAGTTTTTTTTTTTAAGTTTTATTTTGTCGATATACATTGTGGCTGATTATTGCTCCCCATCACCAAAACCTCCCTCCCTTCTCCCTCCCCCCTCCCCCCCCAACAATGTCCTTTCTGTTTGCTTGTCGTATCAACTTCAAGTAGTTGTGGTTGTTATATCTTCTTCCCCCCCCCCCCGGTTTTTGTGTGTGTGTGTGTGAATTTATATATTAATTTTTAGCTCCCACCAATAAGTGAGAACATGTGGTATTTCTCTTTCTGTGCCTGACTTGTTTCACTTAATATAATTCTCTCAAGGTCCATCCATGTTGTTGCAAATGGCAGTATTTCATTCGTTTTTATAGCTGAGTAGTATTCCATTGTGTAGATGTACCACCTTTTCCGTATCCACTCATCTGATGATGGACATTTGGGCTGGTTCCAACTCTTGGCTATTGTAAAGAGTGCTGCGATGAACATTGGGGAACAGGTATACCTTCGACTTGATGATTTCCATTCCTCTGGGTATATTCCCAACAGTGGGATAGCTGGGTCGTATGGTAGATCTATCTGCAATTGTTTGAAGAACCTCCATACCATTTTCCATAGAGGCTGCACCATTTTGCAGTCCCACCAACAATGTATGAGAGTTCCTTTTTCTCCACAGCCTCGCCAGCATTTATCGTTCAGAGTCTTTTGTGTTTTAGCCATCCTAACTGGGGTTAGATGGTATCTCAATGTGGTTTTGATTTGCGTTTCCCGGATGCTGAGTGACATTGAGGATTTTTTCATATGTCTGTTGGCCATTTGTATATCTTCCTTAGAGAAATGCCTACTTAGCTCTTTTGCCCATTTTTTAATTGGGTTGCTTGTTTTCTTCTTGTAAAGTTGTTTGAGTTCCTTATATATTCTGGATATTAATCCTTTGTCAGATGTATATTTTGCAAATATTTTCTCCCACTCTGTTGGTTGTCTTTTAACTCTGTTAATTGTTTCTTTTGCTATGCAGAAGCTTTTTAGTTTGATATAATCCCATTTGTTTATTTTTCCTTTGGTTGCCCGTGCTTTTGGGGTCGTATTCATGAAGTCTGTGCCCAGTCCTATTTCCTGAAGTGTTTCTCCTATGTTTTCTTTATGAAGTTTTATTGTTTCAGGGTGTATATTTAAATCCTTAATCCATTTTGAGTTGATTTTAGTATATGGTGAGAGGTATGGATGTAGTTTCATTCTCCTGCATATGGATATCCAGTTATCCCAGCACCATTTGCTGAAGAGGCAGTCCCTTCCCCAGTGAATAGGCTTGGTGCCTTTGTCAAAGATCAGATGGCAGTAAGTGTGTGGGTTGATTTCTGGATTCTCTATTCTATTCCATTGGTCAGTGTGTCTGTTTTTATGCCAGTACCATACTGTTTTGGTTATTATAGCTTGGTAGTATAGCTTAAAGTCAGGTAGTGTTATGCCTCCAGCTTTATATTTTTTGCTCAGCATTGCTTTGGCTATGCGTGGTCTTTTATTGTTCCATATAAATGTCTGGAGAGTTTTTTCCATTTCTGAGAAAAATGTCTTTGGAATTTTGATGGGGGTTGCATTGAATTTGTATATCACTCTGGGTAGTATGGACATTTTCACTATGTTGATTCTTCCAATCCAAGAGCATGGAATATCTTTCCATCTTCTTGTATCCTCTCTAATTTCTCTCAGCAGTGGTTTGTAGTTCTCATTATAGAGATTTTTCACCTCCTTGGTTAACTCAATTCCTAAGTATTTTATTTTTTTAGTGGCTATTGTAAATGGGCAGGCTTTCTTGATTTCTCCTTCTGCATGTTCACTATTGGAGAAAAGAAATGCTACTGATTTTTGTGTGTTGATTTTGTATCCTGCTACTGTGCTGAAATCATTTATCAATTCCAAGAGTTTTTTTGTAGAGGTTTTAGGCTGTTCGATATATAGGATCATGTCATCTGCAAACAGGGACAGTTTGACTTCATCTTTTCCAATCTGGATGCCCTTTATTTCCTTCTCTTCTCTGATTGCTCTGGCTAGTTCTTCCAACACTATGTTGAATAGGAGTGGTGAGAGTGGGCATCCTTGTCTAGTTCCTGTTCTTAAAGGAAAAGCTTTCAGCTTTTCCCCATTCAGGATGATATTGGCTGTGGGTTTGGCATATATGGCTTTAATTATGTTGAGATACTTTCCCTCTATACCTAACTTATAGAGGGTCTTTGTCATGAATGAGTGCTGAACTTTATCAAATGCTTTTTCAGCATCTATAGAGATGATCATATGGTCCTTGTGTTTGAGTTTATTAATATGGTGTATCACATTTATTGATTTGCGTATGTTGAACCAACCTTGCATCCCTGGGATGAATCCCACTTGATCGTGATGAATAATTTTACTTATGTGTTGCTGTATTCTGTTTGCTAGTATTTTAGTGAGGATTTTTGCATCTATATTCATCAAGGATATCGGCCTGTAGTTTTCTTTTTTGGTTATATCTTTACCTGGTTTTGGTATCAGGATGATGTTTGCTTCATAGAATGAGTTTGGGAGATTTGTGTCCATTTCAATCTTTTGGAATAGTTTGTAAAGAATCGGTGTCAATTCCTCTTTGAATGTTTGGTAAAATTCTGCTGTGAATCCATCTGGTCCTGGGCTTTTCTTTGTTGGGAGCGTTCTGATAACAGCTTCAATCTCCTTTATTGTTATTGGTCTGTTCAAATTTTCTACGTCTTCATGGTTCAGTTTTGGGAGCTTGTGTGTGTCCAGAAATTTGTCCATTTCCTCCAGATTTTCAAATTTGTTGGCGTATAGTTGTTTATAGTAGTCTCGAATGATTCCTTGTATTTCAGATGAATCAGTTGTAATATCGCCTTTTTCATTTCTAATTTTTGTTATTTGAGTCTTCTCTCTTCTTTTTTTTGTTAGCCATGCTAATGGTTTGTCAATTTTATTTATCTTTTCAAAAAACCAACTTTTTGATTCGTTGATCTTTTGAATTGTTTTTTGGTTTTCAATTTCATTCAGTTCTGCTCTGATCTTAATGATTTCTTTCCGTCTGTTAACTTTAGGTTTGGATTGTTCTTGTTTTTCTAGTTCTTTAAGGTGAAGTGTTAGGTTGTTCACTTGCCATCTTTCCATTCTTCTGAAGTGAGCGTTTAATGCGATAAATTTTCCCCTCAATACTGCTTTTGCAGTATCCCACAGGTTTTTGTATGATGTATCATTGTTTTCATTAGTTTCAATAAATTTTTTGATTTCCTGCTTGATTTCTTCTTGGACCCATATGTCATTAAGTAGAATGCTGTTTAATTTCCATGTGTTTGTATAGTTTCCAGAGTTTCGTTCGAACGCTATTAGACCTAAAGAAGGAAATAGACACTAATACCATAATAGCAGGGGACCTGAACACCCCACTGTCAATATTAGACAGATCATCTAGGCAAAGAATCAGTAGAGAAACACACGATCTAAACAAGACTCTAGACCAATTGGAATTGGCAGATATCTACAGAACATTCCACCCAACAACCTCAGAATATTCATTCTTCTCAGCAGCACATGGATCATTCTCCAGGATAGATCACATATTAGGTCACAAATCAATTCTCAATAAATTCAAAAAAATTGGAATTATCCCATGTATCTTCTCAGACCACAATGGATTAAAACTAGAAATTAATAACAAACAAAACTCTGGAAACTATACAAACACATGGAAATTAAGCATTCTTATTAAATGTAAAATAAGTTTAGGTCAAGTTCTTAACTACATTATCATAAACTGTCAGAAGAATCATTTATTTATCAGAATATATTTATTAGTAGCCAACTTTCCTCCTACATATATTAAAATTTTACTTAAGAGATATTTGGCGTTGATAATAGAACTTATAAACTATCTTGTATTCATGGTGTCAGAAATGTGCAGTTGCCATGTAATATAACATACACAGGTGTCAGACAATGTTCAGTGCACCTTACATAGTGTGTGTGTGCGCATGTGCTTTGTGAGTGTGTGTGTGTGTGTGTGTGTGATTGAAAGCAATAATGTAAGAGAGGTATCATTCTATTGTTCCCTGGAAACCAAGCAAATTAAATAATCCCCTGAGGTAAAATGACTAAATGACTGAAAAATGACTGATATCTAAAGTCTAACCTGTCAAACTGCACAGAGTATCTATCTTTAAAGCCACTCATTGAACTTCATGGACATCTGACAAGTAAGTTATATAATTATGAATCTGAGAATGCAAGCGAATTCAGAATGGCCTTCTCAACTTTGATTTTGAAAGGACACTTCTTAGATGTGTATAGATGATATTGAGTCTCTCCTTCATTTCTACTCTTTTCCAGTTTGTCACTTTCCTTTTGAATTCACAAATTCTTATGCAGGAACCAGAGCTACATAAGGAATAAGGGATGTTCAGCCATGTACAGTGTTCTTCTGACGTTCTGAAAACTCAGGAGTGAATATCTAGAAATGTTGGTGTTACACACACAGTTTGAGTAAAACATATTATGTATTTTGTTGAATGATTTTAGAAGTATTAAATAATTCAAAAAGATTTGAACTCTTTTTCAAGACCTAGCCCTGCCTTGAGATTTTGTTTACACAGAGACTCATTAGGTCTTTCATGCCAGTTTAGAATGGATTGATCCCTACAGAGCTGCAAAGAAAAGACCCAGTGTTCAGGAGAAAAATGATAGGACCCCAGCTGGGTGTCCTATAATTCACTTTCACACTGACATTAACTACCCAGAGTTAACATCAGACTCCACAAGTTTAAGGGCTCAATCACTCAAGACTGCTCTCATTTTAAAGTTTAGTTCCAAATATTGGGTCTTTAGATGACCCACACTTCTGTGTGACTTGGCTACAAATCAGAGGTGCCCCCCCAACACACACTCGTGTTTGATAATTTGCTAGAATGACTCACAACTCAGGAAAGAACTTTCTTTAGTATTATTGGTTTATTTTAAGGAATACAACTCAGGAAAAGCGAAATAAAAGAGATGCATAGGGCAAGGTCTTGGGTTCAAGGGGAGGTGGGGAGCTTCCATGTCCTCTTTGAGCACAGAACCCTCTCAGCACCTCCATGTGATCACCCACCCAGAAGCTCTCCAATCTGCATTACTTAGGGGTTTTTATGAGATTTCACTATGTAGACATGATTGATTAAATCATTGGCCACTGGAGCTTAAATTCAATCTCCAGCCTCTCTCTTTCCCCAGCGGTTGACAGGGGCACAGCTGAGAGTTTCAAGCTTCTAAGGAAGTCTTGGTCTTTCTGGTAACCAGCCCCCATCCCAAAGCTATCTAGGGGCACACCAAGAGTCACCACATTAGAACAAAAGAGGCTCCTAGCACCTTTACAACTCAGGAAATTCCAAGAGTTTTAGGAGGGCTGTACCAGGAACCAAGACAATGACCAAATATGATAGATACCACAATTTTAAAAATTAACTTAACCTGTTTTTCTAAATTTTTAAATGTGCCTACTGGACAACTTAATTGCATAAAATTCCATATGTTTATCACATTATATTTCTACTGGATAGCATTACTCTAGATATTCCAAAGATTTTTTTTTTTTATGGACAAAATCTCCTATGAAATTCTACAGTTGCATTTCTTGCAAGAGATTGTTATATACAGGTTATCTCAGAATAGAGAAAAAAATGATTATTTCACTTAAAATCTGAAAAAAAATTTGTAGCTTCTTTAAAAATACCTTGAAAAAAATTTATTTCCACTTCAAAAAATAATTTTATGAATATTGTAATGGTTATATTAATTGCCTAAAATGTAAATAAAAGGCATTCATAGGCAAAAAGTTAAAATACACAGATATTCAACAGCCTATGTGAGTTCTGAAACCTCCTGGTGAACTAAAAAAATACATAAATTAGTGCTGTTAATTACTTTCCAAAGGGCAATGTCAAAATGATAGATGGATAATTCTGATTATTGAATGTTCTCTGTCAAGCATAGAAGAATGAATTAGATCAATACAACCAGAGTGATTTTTTTTGATGTACCTAATGTTTTCTTCGATATTTTTCTCTGGGCTTTTCCTTCTCTCTTAGTTTCCTTCTTATAATAATGACTGAAATAAATAAGTCTCCATATCTGCTGATTATTAAGCTAAATTTTGGAATAATCTTCATCAAAAGGGAATAAAAAAGTAATAATATTATTAATTAGCTTCATATTTATTCTACAGTCATTATCCACAGCCTTCTGTTTCTTTCCACTTAATTTATCTTTGTCTTTTAAACATAGGAAATCACAAATAAAATATTAAGCGTATCAAGTATGTCTTAACCATTGCTTTTTATATATTTATCAGTAAACACTTTTAATCAATATTTCCTAAACATTGCTTATCTTTTTATGAAAGACAAATTATCTTTCACTTTTGAACTAAATGATTATACCAATTAATTAATTTTTAACAGGTAAAATAAAGAGTTATCAGGTCCCAATCTGGCCGGGAGAGGATGGGGTGTCCTAAGTGACTCCAGGGGAAGCAAGAGTTAAGTGCTCTTACTCATGGCTGTGGCATAAACCCAGGTCTCTTAAACTAAGAAATACAGTCCGGAAGTTAAACCCACCATGCAGCATATTAAAGAGGCAGTCACATAGCACAGAAGTTATAATAACAAATATGAGTGATCTATCTAGATGGAAAATCAATTCCAAATAATTAACCCATCATAAAATCAGCAAGAGAGAAGATTGGCAGCATGCCATGAGTTTCTTTGAACTGGTAATCAGGTTACAGAATTATCTTTGTATTATGAGGCTTTATTTGGGAAAGTTGAATTTGTGAAAAATAGTGCACTAGCTGGCTAAAGAGACTGAGTAGAATAGATGGGCTTTTACTAATAGAATGCCAGAGACACGAAGATGAAGAAAGCAAGGGAAGATGAGATGCAGAGAGCAATAGGACTGGATGGAGAGAGCAATGAACTGAATGTTTGTGTCCCTCCCAAATTCATATGTTGAAATCTTCACCCTCAATGTGACGATTTTAGGAGGTGGGAACTTTGGCAGGTAATTAGGTCATGAGGGCAGAGCATTCAGAAATGGGATTAGTGACCTTGAAATAGAGACCTCAGAGAGCTGCCTTGCCCTTTCCACTATGTGAGGGTGTGACCGCGTGCGATAAGTCAGCAGTCTGCAACCCAGAAGACAGCCCTCGCCAGAGCTCGACCAGGCTGGCACCCTATTCTGGGATTTCTAGCCACAAAACGGTAAGAAATAAATTTCTATTGTATATAAGCCACCCAATCTGTGGTAATGAGTTATAGCAGCCTGAACAGACTAAGACGATAGAAACCATAGTAAAGTTAACAATCTTATATTATATTAGTAAGTGCATGGCAGAAGAAAGAATAAACAATTAAAAAATTAAAGAAGATCAATTTTTCTCTATTATTACTGTAGTTTTTATATAATTCTTCATTTTTAAATACCCATTTATTCATTCAAATCACATTTATTGACCATCTCTTGTTGACCCCCATCCCCTGCCCCCATTCTTACTGTTATGGGGAAAAAATAATTTTGAGATAATTCTTGCCCTCTAGGAACATATATTCTTATTGACTTACACTCAGAGAAAGGAGTATATGTGCTCAGTTCATTGTTCATTTCCCTTGAGTAATTACTTATTTCCATTTCCCTTTGTGGTTGATTTAATGTCATAAAGTATTTGCTTATCTACAGCCATTTAAAAAAATACCCAAAGTTGCACCGAATGAGGCCATGTTTCATGGTGTTAATGTAACAGTTGTTATACTTCTGACTTGACTGATACTTGATTGTTCTCACCAACCCATTTGTTTAAAGTTGACATTAACTATATTTAGGTTACTTCCCAGATATCATGAAAGTTTCTTTAGCTTGACAATGAGCTAAATGTGTGTGAAGATACCTGATGCTTATTTTTCAAGTTGGGTCATTCTTTACTTCCTTTCTTCCCTCCTTTCATCCTTCTTGCTATTCTTCCTTCCTTCCTTCCTTCTTTCTTTTTCTTCTTTTTTATTTTTTAAAGGCTTATTCTATTCAGTTAAATCAATGTAGATGTCTAATTGATAAAAGGAATCACAGAAATAAATGGCTTAATTTGTTAAGCAGATTCAGTCCATTGATCAAAGGGTATAGATTATTTCAATAATGATAAATATGTTTCCAATTTGGAGCGTTTTTTTAATATAAAGTGTTAGATTTAAAAGATCAGTATCATCAAAGCAAAGTTTTATTTTATTTTTTTATTTTGAAATCAGATGACATGTTATCTTGAACTTTAGGTAAGAATACTCCACTAAAACACACTTTCTCTCTCAGACACACACACACACACACACACACACACACACACACACACACACACACACACACACACACACACACACACACACACACACACACACACACACACACACACACACACACACACACACACACACACACACACACACACACACACACACACACACACCCCTCAGAAGGTTTTCGGGAAACTCCATTCTCTGAGTACTGAAAACTAAATGATTTATGAACTCTCTTTCTGAGGAATGTATTTTTCCTCTGGGCACCTACTGTGATGGAAAATATTTTCAGGATGATTTTTTAGGATTAAAGTCTAAGATTGCTGACAAAATGTGAGATATTAAAGTCATTTTTAGAACTACTAGGCTCAACTCTTTTATATGAAATTACAGTATGAATAAGTTTGACTGTTTGAAAGAGTATTTCCTCTAAATATTATAGAGGAACTGCTGCTTTAGAGAAATAGGAACATTCTTTTGCCCTATTTGATCTTTTGGAGAATATTCTCTATGGCCCAATTGATTTTCTCAAGATCCTTTCTTTTTTTAGAAGAATATGTCAGCTCTCAAGTGTCCGGTAGTTCTTTTTATCTGATGTGGCCTCTTTAAAACCCGCAAGCATGTCTGGGTTATCAGATCTGCTTTAAAATGCTGCCATTCATCTGTTCAATTTAATGCTTGCTCAGAAGGGAGTTGCTGTATTGACTGAGGGCTGTGCCACACTGCAGCTTGGAAAATGAGAAAAGAAAGAAAGGCAGGTCCAAGCTAAGTATACTATTAACTCTGCTTAAGACTGTGGTACATCAATAGAGCATTAGACCTAATCATGTTTTATGCAGTTAGTCGACCACAGAAAAGAGTAAGCAAAGATATTTATTCAAAAGGATCATTTAGTCTTTTAAGCATCTGCTGTTCTTTTCTCCCTTGAAAATGATGTATAGTGATTAATTTTCATCTGAACAGGCAATTTCTCTCTCTCAAAAATTAAAACATGCCCTACTATGAAGAGTAGAAATCAGGAAGATAAAACTTTTGCTTCTTAAACAGAAAATAAATAGACGAAGGCCATTCTTACTGGCAGATAAGATTTTTGTTTTATATGTATATTGATTGAAGAGGAATAAAAATGTGGTCCGTTATAAGTGTTCTATGGAATGGATCTACTTTGTACTCATTAACACAGTTGGGTCTCCAGGAAGTAAAGCTCGATTTTAATTTACAGTCATCTTAGTAAAGTATTACTGCTATTCTGTTTGTATTAGCAAGCCATTCAACTTTCTTAAAAGGAGTGTTACCCTTTAAAAAGGAAGGAAAGAAGGGAGGGAGGGAGGGAGGGAGGAAGGAAGGAAGGAAGGAAGGAAGGAAGGAAGGAAGGAAGGAAGGAAGGAAGGAAGGAAGGAAGGAAGGAAGGAAGGAAGGAAGGAAGGGAGAGAGAAGAGAAAGCCTGAAGAAGTGTGATTTACACTGGGAATCAGTGTGGTTTATTTGAAAGATCGTGGGATCTCTCTCCCAGGACTGAATGAAGCAATTGAAATCAGTGTTTTGGGGGAAGACAATCTTTGATAAGTTATTTTCTTTTGTGCCACATTCTACTAAAATAGGAACTTGAAAGAATAGTACTTATATTAACAGATTGTTATGAAGAACAAAAGAGATTTTATGCATATACGTGAGGGTACTTCAAAAAGTTTGTAGAAATGTTTGTATTACCTTCTAATTCTATTTTTCCATGATATTTTTGAAGTACTTTCATATGTATATGATTTATAAACTGTAAATTGCTGAGCAGTAATTTTCAATTACTGCTTCCAGAAAATACAAGTATACCATGAGCTGAGGTGAGTTGTTACCTCACAAAAAATAGCTTAAGGATAATATTTTCCAAATTCTCAGAAATAATAAATGGCTGTGATATTTTCCATTTTAAGCTTTTAAGTCATTTTTTCTAACACAGTTAACAATTGCTACCTCCATGCAAATAAATAATCAAAAACTGATAAAAATCCTTTGAAACTGACAGTCTTAGAACACACTTTCAACTCCCTTTTCTGTTTCAAATGAATAGAAATTATAGGATGCTGTTTAACACATAGATGATTTCTTATCAATATAGTGATGATGCAGTATTCTTCCATCTGCTTCAGACACAGACAGACTGACACACTGAAAACATGTAACTAACAAAGGAAAGACCACAGTCTGAGAAATAATGAATTTAAAATCATAAAATTTAAGAAAAGCTGAGGTCTAAAGACTCATAAGGGAAACAGAAATGCATATACAAGTTTATGGTTAAAATCCAGAGTGTACAGATTAATACCTGGGGAAGAGCTTGTTCTGTAGGGCTTGGAGTGATAAAACTAAGCTTCCCAAACAGCAGGAAGTCACTAAGGACTAAGAAAAAGCTCTGTAGGTCAGTTAGAGAAGCAGCAAGCAAATTTGTGATCAATTCCCCAAAGTATGGAAATCAGTAAAAGAGGTGTCTGCAATTAAGAAATATCTCCATTCCTTGACCACGGTTGTGATACTGATAATATCCCAGTAATCAGGAACTGTAATGTATATAGAATTTATTTGTGATTATTCTGCAATTTAAGGGCTCAGATTTATTTTTTTCTACTTATTTAACCAATTATGCCACTGCAATTTACTAAATGAACAGTCTATTCTAAACAGAAATACATAGTACTATATTACATTTTCAATATTTATTTACACTGAAATCTTTTCCTGTGTTCTCAACTCTCTTCCACTTATACACCTAATTCTATTCTTCTATCATACTGTGCTCATTACAGTAACTTTACACTGCGTTCCAATATTGGCAAGTGATTTCTCAGTTGGTTCTTTTGCAGAACCCTTTTGAATATTAAATATTTATTCTTTATATCTAATTTTAAGTCATTTTATTCAACTAAAAACTCAGACTTTTACTGGAATTACATTTAAATTTTATTTTTCTCTTATTTCCTATGATCTTCAGAAAAATGTACAACAATTAAGCTCATATCAGGCAAAATAATTATTTCTTTAGGACTTTATGGAAATAGTTTTTGGTGTTTGCCCTTCAAAATTTGAACCTAGAAGAAAACAGGCATGACTTCAACAACAAGAAGTTTATCTTGAGCCAAATTTTAGTGACAGCAGCCTGGGAGGCCCTTCTAAGTTACCTTGAGAAGTGCTCTGGAGAAACAATGAAAAAGCCAAAAATAAAGGAAAAGGGACAAATCAGAAGGGGAGGTGGTTACAAAACTCTTTGTCTAACATTATAACAGGTAATAGCATCTTTAAGTAGCCTAGTTGTAACATTCTGTGAGACAATCATCAGCTAGAAATTCTTCATTTTGACAGGAGATAATACAGAATAACAGTCAATAGATGGTTGGCAGACAGATGGTTCACCGATGTTGGTCATTATTCTGCCAGGAGGTTGTGACCCTAGTGATTGACTAGAAAAGTTTAGAAGCTCAGGGTGTCTTCAGATGTGATTGATTTCAAGAGTTCAAAAGTTCAGAGTGCCCTGCAATGAGATGTGCTGAAGCTCAAGCTAAAATGGCCTCCCAACTCCAGTTTAGGTGCATTAATCAGACTGACAGTGTTTTTCTTCATCAGAATAAATATTGCTATTGGTTTTCGCAAACTATGTATACTTATTTAAAGTTTTCCTCTACTTATGATTTTTATTAAAAGTGGCTAAATTTTATACTAATTGCTTAATATTAACAAATATGTTGGGAAAAAATCTGTCTTGTGTGACTGGAAAAATCCCTCTTTGGTCAAGTGAATCACTTTGAGATGTTGAAAGTTTGTTAGATTCTACTTATCAATATTTTATTTAGAATTTTTTAAATAAGTGCTTATAAATAAGATTGGACAATGTGTGTCTTTTTTGATAGTCTTTCATGAATTGATTTATATTCCTTCTAACCAATGATAATCACAGTGAAGTAGAACTTGAATCATTTGCTTATTATTTGGATGTGGGTGGCAGAGATTTTTGGTTATTGTACTTGACAAGTTGGAATAGCATTTACTGAGATAGCAAAAGAAAAACTGGGCAAAGAGCAGGTTTGAGGAGGGAAATAAAAGGCTTGGTTTACAATTTTTGAGTTTGAAACGCCCATTCAGCATCGAGTTAGTTGTCTCAGAGTTTCTCAATGGGAGCATAATAGGCATTTGGGATCAGACAGAGTTTCTTTATGTGGAAATGTGTTCTGCATTTGACAGTTGAATTTACAAGTCTGAATTTCAGGGGAAGGATCAGGAGTGGAGATAGAAAAGTAAAGTTACATTTCATAAACACTTAAAGCCATGGAACTTGAGAAATCAATTAGAAAATGAATGTGAATACAAGAGGTCTAAGAATTGAGCTCTGAAGTGCTTCAGCATTCTGAGTTAGGCAAGAATTGGACCAAAAGAAACAGTAGGAGCAGTCTGTGAGTTGGGAAAATGAATGCAGTATTTTTAATCATGCTTACTGTAGTTAAAAATGATGGAATTAAAATACAGAACTCTAATTTTTTGGCAGAGAATATCAGGATCTGTGATCTCAGATGTGCATATATTTGAAAGAAATTTCAATCAGTATCATTAGTGTATACATATATATTTTTATATTATATACTTATATATTTCAGCCATTTTCAGTGAGAGGACATAACTATAATTTCATAGTTTAGTTGATCAAATTTAACAATATTCACCCATATGCAAATGTCATACACTCATTTGACAGTGAAGTACTTCTTTTCGCAGTGTTGCATTCCTTCATTTTAATCTTTGCATAGCCCTTAACACAACAGATCAGTAGATATCAACAGAACATTTTTAAAAAAATTTTGATCTGAACAATAATTCTTTGTATGGGACTGTATGTTGCAAAGTCTTGGCCCCAACTCACTAAATGTCAGTAGCATCTTCCAAACACTGTGACAATCATAAATGTCTCCACAGATTGCCAAATTCCCTGTGTGTTGCTGTACTGCTCTTCATTGAGAACCTCTGAAGGAGGCACTCATAATTTTAGTGCTAGTAAGATTTTTAGTAGCTAATATGTTTATTAAATGTAATTAATAAATAAAGCATATAAAATTAACAAATAAGAAATTGCACTCAACTTGTGCATTTGTAAATATATATCCAATTTTGAATGACACTAAAATAATTTAAAAACATTTTAAATAGAGAAAGATTCATGTGATAATAAATTCACAATTAAAAGGGATTGCATCACTAAAGAATGTGCAAGCAATTTGCGTAATTAAGAACTGGAAAGATCGATATGACAAATGTCATTTTAATCATTTATTTATACATAAAGGGTTGATGTCCAATGGATATATTAATAACAATTGCCAAGCTTTTATATATTTAAAAATACATTTGGTAAAACAGTTGATGCACCCTAGATCCCCTTCTCATTCCAGATATCCCTACAGAATCTCTGTGATTACTTAGGCCCCTGCTCATTCCATCTACTGAAAAATTAATTTCTGGCCCATCAGGGCATCTCCAGGACTGTGTCACAGTACTAAGATTATTTTAATTCTTCTTCTTCTTTTTTTTTTTTTTTGGTCTTTTTTGTGACCAGCCGCACCGGGCTCAGCCAGTGAGCGCACCGGCCATCCCTATATAGGATCTGAACTCGCGGCGGGAGCGCTCCTGCGCTCCCAGCGCTGCACTCTCCCGAGTGCGCCAGGGGATCGGCCCAAGATTATTTTAATTCTGATTAGTTGCAGTATACCAGTTGTTAGATAAGCTCCCTGCGTGCATGCCTCATTCCAGTAAGAATGTAAAGAACCTAAGAAATTTATTTACGAAGCAGACACTCTTGGAATGAACTAAATAAGGAGACCTTTGTGCTCCAATGGTTTTTTTTTTTTTTTTTACTGCTGCTGCCAGGAACCCTCTTGTTCTCTAAGCTTGTTGGTTTTGGTGTTATCTATCATTTTGACAGATGCTGAAAGCCATTTGATCAAATATAACACCAATTCTTGTTTAAAAACAAATACACGAACTAAACTCTTCCAAAGTTAGGCACAAAACCATACTTTCTGAACACCAGAGGAAAATTTCTCATAAGAACTGATGTTAAAATGTTTAATAACATGTTTTCATGATTTCAATCTGTTTCATCATGATGGATATATAGCTATATCGAAGCTATAAAAATATTAGTTAAATGAACCAGGGTACTTTAAAAAGTTTATGGAAAAATAGAATTGAAAGAATATGAATCTTTCCATAAACTTTTCGAAGTACCCTCGTGTATAAAAGAGTCAGAAAAAAATTAATAGATATAATTGTATAAAATAATGAAAATAATTTAAGCAATATTTGTAGTAATAGACCATAAACAGAGTAAAATGACAATTAACTTATTGACAAATAGGAACACCTGAAATATTAATTTTTATTATGCCTTAGAATAACAAATAAGAAAAAAGTACTAAAGGAAAATGGGTAAAATATATGAGCAAGCATTTTATAGAAAAATATACTAAAATGTCACATAGCATAGGAAAAATAAATATGCATGAATTTATGCTTTTACTCTGTATGTGTATATCCAGAAGTAACATATTTTTTTACTGTTGTTAAAATTACATACAAGTATATATTACCAACCATACTGTATATATCATTGTAAGACTTGCTTTTTTCATTCAATGCCACATTTTTGAACTTTACTTATGTTGGACATATAACTATATTTATTTTAACTGTCATACTTTATAAACAAACTAATGTTCATTCTTTCCTTCAGTAATGACAAAATCAAGGACAGCTAATTTTTCATTATTACAATCAAAGTTATCATGAACATCCTTAGCAAAATTTGCACATATACTGTTAACATAGAAATGGAATTAATGTGACATTGTATATTATTTTCAGCTCTAATAGTGAATGCCAATTTGTTTTCCAAAGTGACTAACAATTTCCACCCCCATCACCAATGTCTGAGTCCCAGTTTCCCCCATACACTATATTCAGTGTGTTTAGACTTCTTAATTTTTATCCGATAACTATGAAATAGTTTCATTGTGTTTTAGTTTGTGTACTCCTGGTTATTATTGACATTGACTCTTATACTATATCTATCAGTTATTCTGTTTTCTTTTAGGTACTGATGTATAGCCTTTTTTATATATTCTCAACAGCTTTCATTTGTTGGTTATTTGCTTTTAAGATATCTTCTGCAAGTTTTGGCTTACCTTTTAATTTTGTTATATCTTCTTGTGCCTTTTAAAAATAATATAGTCAAATTTATTAATCTACTTTATGGTTTGTGCTTCTGCCTTATTTAAGAAATTTATCTACACTAAAAATATTTTCATCAATATCTAATATGCTAAAGTATTGTTTTTCATATTTCAATTTCTAGTTCATATAAAACATTATATCGCATTATGTGAAACATGAGTCTAGATGAAAATTTTTTATATAAACAACATGGGGTACTTATATCACTTACACCTGAGCTATTTATATATAGTCCATTTGGATTTATTGTTGTATTTGTCTAATTTGACACAATACCTCATTGACCAACTTACATGTTTTAATAAGTTTCATAAAGTCCTTAATAATATCAGGTAAAACTAGTTATAACTTATTCTTCAAATTGTTAGGTTTTTTTGGCTCTTTTGATTTTCAATTCTGTTTTAAAATCTCCCTCACAGTTTTCATGACATATTATTTGTATGATGTTATATTTATGCTCTAATTCATCACTTATTTAAGCATTTTAAAAATTTCTTTTAATAAGTTTCCTTTTTTATACAAAGTTATTGCACACTATTATGTATTTCAATATATGCCATAGTTTTTCCTATTGTGAAAATACAAGTTGAGCATCCCTAATCCAAAAATCTAAAATTTAAAATGCTACAAAATCCAGAACTTTTTGAGCACCTACTGATGCCACAAGTGGAAAATTCCATACCTGATCTCAGGTGATGAGTCTCAGTGAAAACACAGATGCACAACACACAATTTATTGTGTCCCCGATGGAAGAAGACCCTCTCAACCC
Organism: Cynocephalus volans; assembly: GCF_027409185.1. Taxonomy (NCBI): domain Eukaryota; kingdom Metazoa; phylum Chordata; class Mammalia; order Dermoptera; family Cynocephalidae; genus Cynocephalus; species Cynocephalus volans. The sequence continues at coordinate 166,103,670 of NC_084460.1, read as the reverse complement.
CCTTCAGCTGCAATGGATCTTTCCCGCTCATGCTAAGGTTTTCCCAAGCAAGCACAAACACAAACTAAAGGTAATAAGATGGCACGTGTGCAGGCCAGCCCATTGCATTTTCCCCACGATCCCCACGTGGGGCTAAGACCCACGTGCATTACTCACTCTGTGTTTTTGCTTATTCTCTGCTCTGTGTGGTGTAAAGATAAAATTGAAAATGTCAAAAATGCCTGCATATACTCTCATGGGCAACAGTGATAAGAAAAAGAGGAAGCATTTACGTTTTATCTATAGCAAAGAAATTCAAGTGTTTGGAGAAACTGAACAGCGGTATAAGTGTAAAACATGTTACAGAAGAGTATGGTGTTGGAATGATCACCATATGTGACCTGAAAAAACAGAAAGATAAACAGATGAAGTTCTGTGCTGAATGTAATGAACAGAAGTCAATGAAAAAAAAAAAATAGGCAAACACTGCATAAAGCTATAAATGAAGATCTTGATTGTGTATCTGTATCTTCAGAGTCCTTCAGTAAGCTGGAAGAAGTGAATACTGAAGAAGTTTTTAACACTGATAATGATGCTCCAGTTGTTCATTCATTGACAAATGATGAAATGCCTGAAATGGTTTTGAATCAATTTGATTGTACTAAATGACGTTGTATTGCAGAAAAAGTGCGTATAGACAACATAGTAAAAATGTGTAATGGACTTATTGAATAACTAGAGCAGCATTTATTCATAACAGAACAAGAAATTATGTCAGTTTATAAAATCAAAGAGAGACTTCTCAGACCAAAACCATTGTTATTGAGGCAGATGACTCTGGAGGAAACATTTTAAAAAGCCATCCGCAGGATGCCTCCTCATCCCTAGAGGACCCACTTCCTGGTTCCTCAACTGCTTCTAATGTTTCTTCTCACCTAAAAAAAGAAAAAAATACAGCATACAGTAACCTTTCAACCAAAACACAGCATTTCAACCAAAACCCTTGTTTGTTGTTGCTGTTGTTCAACAGCCGACACAGTATTCTGGTGATGCTACTGTGTTCACCCCAAATGCATTACTTTTCTGTATTAATGGTGTGTCATATTTTTTACTGTTAGGTACTTATGTGTGAACAAGTGTAAAGAATGATCTCTTACGGGTTGCATATAAATTCAGTGTCAGGAATGATGATGATGCCAAAAAAACACATGGATGGCTGAGATAGTGACACTTCTGCTTTCAATATATACAAACTTTGTTTCAGTCACAAAATTATTTAAAATGTTGTATAAAATTAACTTCAGTCTTAGTATAAGGTGTATACAAAACAAATGCATTTCCTGTTTAGGCTTGTGTCCCATCCCCAAGATATCTCATTATGTACGTGCAAGTATTCCAAAATTTAAAAAAAAAAATCAAAATACAAAGCACTTCTGGTCCCAAGCATTTTAGGTAATGGATACTCAGTGAGTATTAGTTAGGGTTCTCCAGAGAAATTGAACCAATAGAAAGAGAGAGAGAGAGAGAGTACTCTGGTATGTTCCTGTAAAAGGTTTAGTTTATTAAGAAGGCCAAAAAATGCCCATCGTATTTTTAAAACTTGAAAATATCTGATTAAAAAATAATTGTATAAAGTAGTGATCTGTTTGTGTTAAAAGAGACTGCAAAATGTTCATTGTGCATGTTATTATCTCCTAATAGGAGTAAAGTCAATACTCTCACATGGGTTGACTGTATCTCATCTGACAGGAAAAGATAGCCGATATTGATTAGAAGAAGAGCTTGGGGGAGTGACATTTACAGTACAATGGATTAAGTTTAATGAGAGGGTTTACTGCTCGTCAATAGAAGGCTTAACCTTATTCCCACATTATTTAGGCATTATTGTCCAAAATAATTTAAAGTAGATTAAATGATTTATTGACTACACATAAATGTCTGGAAGAAGATAAACATTAGTTTCTTTCTGATTCAGAATTGCTTTCAGGGTTCTGAACACATTTCTCTGTGTTTTTACCTTCCATATGGCATAAGGTAAAGAAATAAAGTAAACATTATTGTTAATGTAAAATTGAATTATAATTTTAGGGTAAAATGCATTACCAACTATAAAATAATAATAATATTATTTTAAAATTTGTTCCATAAGGAATTTACAACATAATTTTTTGAAAAATTTGAAATTAGACAAAAAATAATTTCAGAAAAATATTTTGAATATTGAGATATAAAACGAAAATAGGTTACTGAGTAAAGTCATTGTTCCCCTATAACCGTAGTTGCAAACAATTCAAGTACAGACTTTCTAGGTTTATAAAGTCTCAAAATTAAGAAAATTAGTGAAGTTTATTTCTTTCTCCCAACACTATCAAAGTAATTTAAAAATGGGATGGATATAGATAAAAACAAGTAACAAATGGGACAAATGCATTCAAATTTTAAATGACATTAATATACAAATATCATAAACTTTAATCCTACTAATACCAAGAGATCATTTCCCCCTACCAAACAAAACTTACATTAATCATAATACATATTTGAAGACCAATTCCTCATTTACCATTCACCCAAGAATTCCTGACTCTTCCTAAGGTTTTAGAATAAAACTATTATTAGCCTCAGTTCTCAGTTGTATGAATTAGGGGAAATTGACCAGAATTGGTAGAAAGAGGCCTGAACTTTAGAAATAACTCCAGATCTTTTTAATTCTATTTCCTCAAAGTCTCATTTCCTCTTCTAACAAGTCTTGTGAGTTTATTTTACCTTTTATTGAAATAAAATTTATATATGGAAAAATGAACAAAACTTAATCATAAAATGTAATGACATTTGGTAAATGTATACACTATTGCAATCAATACCCAAATCAAGATATGAATTCCATCATCCTAGAAATCTCCCTTATGACTTGTTCTAGTTCATACCTGTCCCTGACTTAGGTCATTGTGATCTCTATCACTGATGAGTCTCATCTGTTTTTGAATGTCATCTAATGGGATCATACAGCATGTACTCTTCTGTGCCCAGTTTATTTCATTCAACAAAATATTTTTAATATGGATCCATACTGTTGATGGAACAAAAGATTGTTTTTCATTAGTGAGTTGTTTTCAATTGTACAAATATACCTTAATTTGTTCAACAGATTTGCTGACAATTTGAATTTTTCCTTGTCTGCAGTGAATAAAGGTGCTATTAACACGCTTAAGCAATCATTTGTGAACATATGATTTAATTGTTTTTGGAGTGAAAATACTGTGTCAAAAGTTAGGTACAAAGGGGTTGCACTATTTAATTTTTCCGCAAGCAATATACAAGTACAAAAGCTTCATTGCTCCACATCTGTGCCAACAGTTGATATTGCTAGATTTTTAAATTTTAACCATTCTAGTAGGTATGTACTGGTATCATATTGTAGTTTTAGTTGGCATTTTTGTGATAAATAATGATGCTGTAAATTTTTTCGTGTTTTGTTTTTGTTGTTTTCCATTTATTTATCTTCCTTTGTGAAATGTCCATTCAAATATTTTATCCACTCTTTATTAGGTTCTTTATATTTTCATTATTGAGTTATAAAATTTTTATGACATAAATCATGTTCCAGATAAATATTTTGTTAATATCTTCTTGTCTGTGGCTTGCCAATTTAATTTCTTAATAATTAGAAATTTTAAGTTGGGCAAAGTATGATTTAGCAATTTTCCTTTTATGCTTAGTACTTTCTGTTTGCTTTCTAAGAAAACTTTATGATATGATATCAAGATGTTGAAGATATCCTGCTAAATTTTATTCCAGAAGGCTTATAAATTTAGTTTTTTTATTTAGTTCTATAATTTAACTTGATCCTATAATGTGAGGTAATGGTCAAGATCATTATATATATATGTGTGTGTGTAAATATGTAATTTTTATTATATTATATATAGTATAAATACACACAGATACATGGATACATACCTATATATAGAATTATTGCACATATTTTCAATTGTTTTATTAGTATTTGTTCAAAATCCTTCATTCTTCATTAAATTAAGTTTGTTGAAGAGTAATTTGACCATGAGAGTTAGGATTATTTCTGGACCCTCTTTCATAATTTCCTTTTTTATTTATGCATTATCTATGTATATTTTAATTCAATTTCTCCTGGAATATTTTATAATTTTCAATTTATAGATCTGTCACATCTTTTCGTTAAAGTTTTTCTAAGTATTCCATATATATAGTGCTTTCTTAATTTTATTTTTTATTCATTCATTGCCCATGTATAGTAAAACATTTGACTTTTTAAAATGTTTTCTTTATGTCTGGACCTTGTTTAATTTAGTTATTAGTTGTTTTTGTTTTGTTTACATGGATTTTATGTAGCAACTCTCTTACCCATCATTTGTCAGTTACAAAGTTCTATTGCTTCACCTAAACATGTTTCAAGTCCATCTGTTTCTAACTTCATAGCCCCATACCCTTTTCCACCCCCAGAAATTTCCCCTGCCCCACCTTTATTGAAGTATAATTGACAAATAAAAATTGTGTATATTTAAGGTGCTTGTATTAGCCCATTTCCATTGCTTATAACAGAATACCTGAAACTGGGTAATTTGTAAAGAAATAGAATTTATATCTCACTATTTTGGATGCTGGAAAGTCCAAAGTCTAGGGAGCGCATCTGGTGAGGGCCTTTCCCTGGCAGCTGTAGACCAGCACGGGCTATCAACGTGGTGAAATGGCTGAGCAAGACAGAGTAAGAGCTAAGCTTCTCAGTTGCTCTCCTTTTAAAGCCATCAAGAACCATGCCCATAGCTCTGTAAATGGATCAATCAATTCATAAGGGCATAGTTCTTACAATCCTGTCACCTATTCAAGGTCTCACTTTTCAATTACCATAGTGAGATTTCCCAGCGTCTCAGCAGTCACAGAGGGGATTAAGCTTCAGTGAGTTTGGGGAGACATTCAATCCACAGCAGTGTATAACGTGATGTTTTGATATACATATACACGTAAACATAGAACCCCCACCCCGCACTCATGTATGCACTATAGAACTTCGTTTTCCCTTTATAGCTAGCCCTTAATGATGAACTAAGATTGTATCAAAAGCAGCTGTTAAGACCCTACATCCTGTCTTACCCAATATCTCTCAAAGCAGGAAGCAACTGTCCTTCACTTTTGAAGATTCTACATCCTGTCTCTTGGATACATTTACGTATACAAACCCCAGCCCTCAGTCGATTGGGGGAGCAGTTGGAATTTTACCCTCTGCCTCCCAGTCAACATTTTCTGAAATAAAAAGACTTTCCTTTAAGTTCTCTCTGATGGGTGTGATTAGCGATCCTGTAGTGGCAAGCACTCAGACTCACCGAGGTCAGGGATTCCCCAGACTGTCAGCCTCTCACACAGTGGCAGACAGTGAAGGAGAATCCCATGGGACTGGTTCGGTGAAGTGATTATCACAACCAAGCTAATGAACATATCCATCATCTCACACAGTTACCATTTGTGAGGATGTGTAAGGACACTTAAGATCAATTCTCTTAGCAAATTTCAGGTATGCAGTACTGTATTACTAACTGTAGTCACCACGATGTATATTAGAACCTCCAGAACTTACTTATTCTAAATAAGTGACTCTGTACCTTTTGATCAACATTTTCCCATTTCTCTCACCGTCCAGCCTCTGGCAACCACCATTTTATTCTCTGCTTTTATGAATTCAGCTTTTGTAGATTCCACATGTGAGACCATGAAGTATTTGTCTTTCTATATCTGGTTTATTTCACCTAGCATAATGCCCTCCAGGTTCATCCACGTTGTCACAAATGGCAAGATATCCTTTTCAAGGCTGAATAATATTCGTGTGTGTGTGTGTGTGCACGCGTGTGTGTAAAACATCTTCTTTATCCATTCATCAATCAACACTTAGGTTGTTTCCATATCTTGGCTATTGTGAACAATGCTACACTAATTGTGGAATTGCAGATAATAATTTTATTTTCTTTGGGTATATATCCAGAAGTGGGGTCATATGTTAGTTATATTTTTAATTTTTTAGTAACCTCATTGCTACTTTCTATAAAGGCTGTAGCTATTTACATTTCCACCAACAATGTACTTATTAAGGACTGAGAGGTGGAAGGAATATAAAAGATGTCTGTGATATTGAAAATGTTTAATATCTTGATCTGGATGTTGGTTAAACAAACACACACATGCACATAAATATATACATATTAAGCACTTATGATTTCTGCATTTGACTCTAAATATACTATCATCAATAAATATTTTAAAATAAAAAGTATTAAAATTATTAGTAAAAGTAATAGAATGTCAAGGATTTCAAATAATAGGATTCTTTGTATTATTATTATTGATAGAATGAAAACTTGCCCAAGAACTCTGAAGCACAATCTCACAAAATCTGGTAAAGTAAATGATTTCTAGTCTCAGAAATTCCAAATTAACTTTAGAGGAATACTTATTTAATCCACCAGGATACATATATAATACTGCCTAAATCAGCATTGTTTGTTGGAGTTAAGTAATAGCTAAGCTGGAAATAATGTAAAATTTCATGAACTAAAAATTTCCACATAAATTATAGCATTTTTATATAATATCAAACTGGTGTGAAAATAAATGAACTAGTCTCCAAGTATGACTATTACAATCACTTCAAGTATGACTATTACAATCAAAATTCGAGGGAAATTTTAAAAAGTGGCTGAATAATTCACATAGTATAACATTTGCCAGTAATGTAAGTTAGTAGTATAACATAAAATATTATTATATATTATTAAAATATTATATGAATTATTAAATAATATTATAAAATATTAAGGGCAAATATGCATGGAATAAAAACAAAATTCTTCAGTTAGGGAAAAGTAATTAGGGAGCTTCAAATGTATTGTTTATGCTTTATTTTTTTAAAAGTGAGATGGACATATAACTAAATCTTCATTATCATGTACATATATTTTAATACACATATTTTTAGAGTGAGTGGTGTTTATAATACATGTTTATGTTAAACTTTAAAAAATAAATCTAATCTGTGGAAAGCATAGATTTTATAGAAAGACTATAATCAATGATTATAATGAAGAAAATGTTCATATTAAATATTAAAAATAAATGATCATATGTATCTGGGTGAACATTGTGTCAGGTAAAACTCATGATCATTAGAATTTAGTTGACAGTGGGCATGTTTCATAGTTCTAAACCTAGCGTGTACATAGCATACTATATAACTGCAATGTGATTCATATTGGCACAGTTACTCCTACTGAATGCAGTCACAATGGCTATAGAAAGTAAGAGTGAAGTTGATCTAATTATCCCATTAAATGCATATCAAGTGTGAAGGGAAGCAAAATGCTCATTTTCTAGTTATTAATCCTAATCAACTGAGAAAAGTCGAGAATAAAAAGTCATACATTTTCCTTACTAGTTGAAATTGATGAGCTGTATGTGTGGAGAAAGAGCTTTCACGGAATTTCTACACAGTGTCTGTGTGCAGTTTTTTTTTTATAAGACCAAGGAATAAAATCAATTAAAGACAAACACTTGCTATGGGCTGGAAGAATTGAGACAATTATTTTGAGAAACCGAGGTGCTGGATAAAAACATTGGCATATACATACATAAACCATAGAGAGAATGTTTTTATAAATGCTGCATCTAGTAACTCAATAGATCAATGAAAAATTTTAGTTGCCTCAGTACACAGGTGTTTTCATTTATTTCTTACTGTTTGAAAATCTAGGTCGCCTGCTTATTGAGCTGGTTTCTCAGTTGCTGGCTGTGTTTCTATGAGTGTGTTTGCTTTCCTTTCCATATCCCAAGATTTCAGTCGGCTTCAGTTTTCATTGCAGTTATTTCCATCTGGTCTATTTTTAAGCTTCCTAGCAAAAAGTCAGTTGTGGAATAGAGTACAGTCACCCCCATACTTACCTTCTTTGTGAACCTTAAAGCAAACACCCAAGTTTTTTGTTATTTAATGAGAAAAGCTAATCATAATATGAATATTGTTAATAAAAAGGAAGCTTACAAATTCTAGAAATGTTAGAACTTCATGACAGTCCATCCCTGGCCCAGACTCCTGTCTCTCTTCTTACAAGGGCCAGAAAGCCTCTCCCAAGAACTTCTAAAAACTACACTAAAGGTTAAAATTTACTTTTCTGGTCTCAATTTCTATTTGCTTTTTCTGCAGTATACATAAATTTATTGACATGTGCTATGGGTCAGACATAGGGCTAAGTGTCAACTAAATAGTTTCTAACTAAATACTCACTACAGTGGGTCAGGGTAGGAGAGGAAAGCAAAGAAATATTTGTCTAAGATATGAGGGTACCCCCCCAAAAATTATGGAGAAATAGAATTAAAAGATAATATGATCTTCCCCTGAACTTTTTAAAGTACCCTTGTACATTCTCTAATCAGGACTCCATTAACATATTAAATTTGTTTTATCTTAGTCTTTTCAATAGCTTTTATTCAAAGTTCATTTTCCTTGAGAGTTTTCTATTTCTAGTTTATATATTATTTGAATAGCTAAATTATTGACATACTCAGAGATGAGTGAATTTGGACTTTCTATCTCAGTCGAAAACAAATCCAAAAGCTTGAGATGAGAAGTTTATGTATTCTTTTTCACTATGAAATTGGTTATGTGAAAGATATAACTATTTTTAAAAAGCTTACTATTAGAAAACATAAAGGGTATTATCCCAGAATAAAATAAACACTCTTCATAAATAAATAGATTTCTATGAAAATAGAAAACATTTAGAACCACATAACAAAACTTTAATTTTATAGCTAATGTAATACTTATTTTTAGGAGTTAAACTGGCTTCTTATCTAGTGAAGTAAAAATCAGAAAGAATTCTTATAAAAAGCCTTATGAATATTTTATCAACCATTATTATGTAAAGCACAGGTCGAGATACAGAACATAGAATATGCTTTTATTACTGAAAACTGGTAGATAACGTAATGATTAAAACATTGTTAAAACACTTAATATTCTACATTAGATATTTAGTATTTTAAAATACGATTCTTAAAGATAGTACAGAGCTAGCTATTTAAAATTATGTTTATTGATGTCCTATTTCCTGTAAAAATGGACAATTAGGAGGCATAAAAGAACTACCATGGCAGAAAAGATTCACTAGTGCATGATCTAGCAGAAGATGGGCAGACGCAGAGATAAAAAAATGGATTTGAGATAGTCTTTTCTCCAGGCAGCATGGACCTGTTGCAGAGCTTTCTCTTGGTCTAGGCCCCACTCAAAACTAGCAGATTTTTCAAGTCACTTGGTACATGGACCAGAATAACAAACCCAAACAAGGAGTATGTTGCCTCCAAAATCTAAAGAGGCCCACTAGGCACTGTGTATATTTTTTGGTTGCAGGAAGACGCAACAGTTTATCCTGAACTTTAGAAGGGATATCTCACCCTGTCCCATACCACTGGACCTTTGATATTTCATTGAAGTAGAAGAGCTCTGAGTTTTTGTCAGATTTATTTTCTACCCTCTGACACACAAAGGTCTTACCAATAAGTGTGTAATCATTGTTACTTCTTGCTCACTAGATTCAACCAATCTAATGTCATCAATGTAATGGATCAATGTATGTCTTGTGGAAGGGAAAGTCAATCAGGTTCACTGTGGACTAAATTACAACATAAGAATGGAGAGTGACATCCTGAGGTATGAAAATGAAGATGTATTGTGGCCTTGCCTGCTGAAAGTAAACTGCTTCTAGTGGCGTCTACTAACAGCTATAGAAAAAAAAAGCATTTGTCAGATTAATAGCCGCATACCACATACCAATGAATTAACAGGGCATATGTTAATTCATTCAAACAATAAAACCACATCTGGTACAACAGCTAAATTGGAGTCAACACCTAGTTTAGCTTGCAATATTCCTTTGTCATTTTCCAAGAACCACCTGTTTTCTGCACAGGCCAGATAAGCAAGTTTAATGGGCATGTGGTAGGTATCTCCACCACTATATCTTCAAGTTCCTGACAGTGGCTATAATCTCTCTAATCCCTCTATTCCTTCCAGGAATACAGTCTTGCTTTTGGTTTACTATTTTCTGAGGTAGAGACAGTATTAGTAGCTTCCACTTGGCCTTTCCTATCATAACAGCTCTCACTCTCTAGGTCAGGGAACCCGTGTAAAGATTCTGCCAATTTCTAAGCATGTCTGATCCAATTATTCATTCTGGAACTAGGGAGATACCCATAGGGTGGAGTGAGTTGTCCACTGGTCCAACTGTGAGGTGAACCTGAGCTACAACTCTGTTGATCACCTGAACTTCATAGACCCTACTGTGACTGGTATACCACAGTGAAGTTTTAGGACTCCCAGAACTAGTATCAGTTTCAATCCAATGTCCAGTCCTTTAAAAAGGGAAGTCCTTTCCTTTGTTCAATGCAAAGTCCTTGGTAAAATGCTGTAGGTCCCTTCTGGAAAGACTGGAGAAAGATTTCCTTCCTGAAGTCAACTCAACCTCATCTTCATTTAAGGAGTTCTGCATCAGAAAATTGGCTCCATTTTGGGAATTGATAAAGGTGCACTCTCTGTTGTTATGACACAAGTTAGACTTCTGTTTCTTGACTAGAATTCTTCAGCTTACACCTCTAGAGACTCTAAGATCAATTAGCCAAAGCCACAGGTCTCTATGAGTCAGAATATTCTGATTACTGCTTTCACTCTGCTGTCTATTATGGTATAATTTCCCGTTTTGACTTTGGCAATTAAGTGCCACCACTTGACCACTGCATTCTGGGGACCCAATTATCCCCATTTCATTTAAGTTACCCAATTCAGTGGCAGCAGTCCCCACTGTAATTTCTGATGTATAAAAAAGAGTAACCACAGAGTTTTCCAAGGATAATGGGACTCTCTTAACAAATGTATTTCTCACAGTCATGGTGAAGTGTGTGTCCTCTGGACTCCCTAAAGTGGGTAAGCAGATTTTACGCAATAAATCCACTCTGATGGTTCAACTTCCCTAAACCTTTGGATCCCTTTCTCTGCAGTATATCAAGGCAGTTCTGGCTTTTCAACTTTATTTATTAGTGTGAGCCACCTTTTGGTCCATGTTTTAGCCAATTAACCAACTAAATTGTTAGATTAAATGAAGACTGCAACATTAAATGAAGAATCTCTGTTTAGCAGGTTTATATTAATAAATTCAGCCTGATCTTGTTCCTTCTGCCACTATCCCATACCCTTAAAATTCATTTAACCCGCATTCCCCAAACTTCTGTGTGTATAAATTAGAAAAATGATTATTTCTTTGGTATGTAGCATATCCACTCATGGGTCATACCCTTTGAATCTGTTGAAACTTGAACCTAGTTACAAGGCTAGATCAAAAAACGGCTGGTGGGAGTGAGACTTGAGCAGAATTAGCAGTGTATTGGAAGGAAAGCACTTCGGGGGTGTCCACTGCAATTTCCTTAGGTAATGCAGGTTTAATCTTTCCAGGTGGAGGTGGAAAAGATGCTTCTACTGGCAAGAAAATTCAGTAGACATTAAGAGTTCCTATCTCTTTCTTCATCAGAATCTTTTCAGATGACCCATTTGAATTTCAGGACCCCATTTCTTTCTCAGCCATTGCTCTTAGGCCTTCAACTAGTTGAATGAGGCCCATCCATATTATGGAGGATAATCTGTTTTACTTAAAGTCTGCTGATCATCAATCTTAATCTCATCAGACAGCAGCATCTAGACTTGTGCTTGACCAAACAAGTAGATACCATAGCCCAGGCAAGTTTATTCATAAACTTAACCATCACAATGTATAAAGCATTCATTATAGATGTCTGTTTTATTTCCTCTTTTACCATATTTCTAATATTTTGGGAAGTTTGTAACTTTGCTCTAGAAGTTACTTTAATGATATATTTATAAAATATTATTTTATTATTTGGTTTTTCTATTTTAAACATCATTAAAATGAACCTGTATAGTTTTACTTCCTCCATGTTTTGTAAACATTAATAACCTTTATGTGTTTATCTTTGTCTTCTTACACAGGCTTTATCTTTCACTATTTGATTTGTTAGCTTTAAATAATATTCTTTGACACCTACTAATTACAATGAGGTAATCAGCAGGAAACTAATTTTACTTTTTCTCCTTACCAAAGCCATCTGCTCCCATTTTGTGTGAGATGAATGATTTCCACATTGTCAGAGGATATACAATTTACAATCCATTCTGTCAACTCTATCCTTCCTCTTATTTATTTGTTAGATCAGCAATTACTCTTTCCACCTGGAGTTCATCCTCTCGTAATGTTCTCAAGAAGGCTCTTGCAAGCAATATTTACAAAGTTTCTTGCACGTTCAAAATGGGTTTTTGTTTTTAAACTTCAAGGGCATCTGCCTTGCCTCACTCTTTCTTTCCTAAAGTATCTTATAGGTTTGTCTACACTGTCTCTTCTGCGAAGAATGAGGTTGTGGCTGTGAATACTCTTTGTTATAAAATGGTGACCATATCAGTTACTGTACAAACGGTACAGTTTTGAGAGTGAATGGGACAATATAATGGTATAATAATTATTCCAGGATCATAGACATAAAATCTGACTGTCTCGCACAAACCGGGATAAGTGGGATTTTATACTGAAATCAATGTGATTTATTATTATACAGTCTATGGCATGGTTGATAGGTACATGAGGAAATGAGACAGGGTATGAGAGGAGTTGAAAACAGCATGAGACCTTTGAAAAGTTCCACAGAGAAGAACTTTAACTCAGTCCTTCAGAGGCAATTGATAGAACATGCAGTCAAAACCTCAGAGTTTTCCTGATTGGATACAAGGAACTTGGAGTATTTATATTTCCATACATATCTGTCATACTTAAGAGCTATTGACAGGGGGACAGAAACACTGAGCCAGTTGTGCTCTACTTTTGTAGGCAAATCTGCTTTCAGCTACATGTGCATAGTTATCTAAGAGAGATGCAGGAGATTACTATTGGGAATAGAAACAGGTACGGAGGCTTTATGCAAACAAATGTTAAAGGAACCTGACAGGTTAAGTACTCTTCTCATGCTCCAACTTATGAGAAACTCACTGTCAGCATCTACTCTTCTAGTGTGGCTAGTTGCACACTTTCTAGGGGAAAACACATTTGCAAAGGGTTAGTGGCAGGAAATATATCCCCTGTTGCTGAACTTGGTCCTAGGCCTTAGTTGATATCTTTATCTTCCTTCTCTTTCATCTATTCTTGTGTGTCTCTGTATGAGCATGTGCATACACACTATAAGGTAAGGGTTCTTTTTTGTCTCCAAATATATTTACATTTGCATCAGGACAAAATTGTTTAAAAGACTATTATTTTCTTCATTGAATTACCATGGAACCATTGTCAAAAAAGCAAGTTAAACATGTAAGTCTGGGCCTACTTCTGGATTTTCTCTTCAGTTCCAGTATCTATCTATCCAGTTGTACACCTCAGCCATACTGCCGCTATAACTGAACCTACAAAGATTTATATAGTGAATCTCGAAATAAAAAGGTGTCATTCATCTGACTTTGAACTTCTTCCTAATGGTCATTTTGGAATGAATAAAGAATTTCTATATAAAATTTAGGATTAGCTTAAGAAATTCCTACAAAGCACTCTGCTAGAATTTTGGTTGAGTTTGCACTGAATCTGTAGATCAATTTGGGGAGAGTTAATATTGTAACAGCATTAAGTCTTCTGCTCTATGATCATGCTGTGTGTCTCCACTTATGTAGGTCTTCTTTTACTTCTCTCAGCAAAGTTTTGAAGGGTTTCAGGGAACAGGTGTAGTATATGCTATAGTAAAATTTATTCATGTGTTCATGATTTAATATTAATGTTAATGGCACGTGCTGTAACGTGCATGAGTTTTTATTCTTCACATATTGCACTGGGTAGAACTTCCATGAGATGTTGAATGGCAGTGGTTAGAACAGACATCTTAGACATTTCTACCTTGGTCTGGAAGTTAGAAAAAAATAATTCCATTTTTCATCTAGGGCCAGCTTCATGCACTATAACTCGTGTAACCACACAAGAACCCACCCTCAGAAGGGCCCAGTTCTTGGTTTAATGCTTCTGTGACTGCTTTGAAGTTCTTAATAATTTTACCTTTGTGTTTTGTAAGTGCAGTCTGATGGGACACGAGCACGAATGTGAGCAGAGATGTGTATGATATATGTGTGCCCATGGTTTGTTACCGTCTTGTTTATATATTGTGTTTGTGATGCCTGATGAGCCCAGACTTCTGGTGGACCCGCAATGCATGAGAGTCCAGCAAGACTCCAGGAGAATATAAGACAAGCTTCTTATGTCTATAAATGAGTTTCCATTCATTGCTTTGACTACAATGGCTTTCTAATACACAAAAACAGCCAAAGGACCATATCACACAATTTCTTTCTTTAGTTGCTTTCCTCTATTCATTAAGTACTTATGCTTAAAGTAATGACATAGGATCTTTGCTAGTCTTTTTGATTTATTATTTTTTTGTATTTCATTTTATTTCTACTGTTAATCAACTATAATTATTTTTATGGTTGTTACAGTGTTCACAATATCCATCCTTATGTTATTAGTTTACTTTCACATAATATTATAGCACATAAACACACAATATAAGCAGTCTATTATATCCTGAAAACAGTTGTAAAAAATGAAAGGTAACTTCTATATTGGTAATAATTATTTTTTGTGAATATCTTAGTTTCCATCTGATATCCATTTCTTGCTTAAAGTACCTTAATATTTCATCTAGTTCAATTTGGTTGTTGATAAATTCCTCAACTTTTATTATCTGGAATAGCATTAATTTTAACTTGATTAGTAATGAGTATTTTACTGCATATAAAATTTTTGGTTGACTGTTAATCTTTTTCCTTCCATACTGTAAAGATGTTCTATTGCTTACTGCTTTGCATAGTTTCTAATGAGAAATCTGTGAACATATTTATCTTTGATCTTCTATACATTACTACCAGATTTTCATCCTAGGCATCCATGGTTTGTATTTTACAACACATTAAAGCAATACAAACTCATTATCTGTGCATCATTTTTCTTCCTGGAATCTTCTTTGCAATTTTCCAGCCAAATCCACCTCTCCAAACTCTTATTGCTGTCTCCCCATGTTGGATTGCATGCTGTGCTCTGGATATCCCTCTCTGCCTCAAATTCAAGAAAGTTCCTTCAGTCAGAAAACCAGAGTATTCATAAAGCTTATGTCAATTCTCTGCCCTCTCTTAGGGATAGTTGTTCTGACATGCTTATTGTGCAATGTTGGACAACCTATTATTTCTGTATGTTATACAGTTTCCTAGTTGTTCAGGGGCAGACAAGAAGTTGATTCCCAGTAGTTCTATGATAGCCAGAGGAAAATTTTTGACTTTCTTTTAATGCATTTACGATTCTGGTATTTAGAGTTCTGTGGGGTATTTTTCCCCCCATCTACTCCCCCACTCCTCCCCGTCCCAACCCCAGCACTTCTGTTTCTTTGTCTACTCCCTTCCACTGATGCATTGTTGTAGCTTGGCTTTGTCCACATGAGTTCTTATTTTCTATGATGCTATCTTTTTCAAGGGAGTTTATTGCATGAAGAGATTTCTAAATTCTCTGTCATCTCTGTCTCTCTGTATAACAACACTCCCAGCAAACTACCCTATATGTTTTAGAGGCTAAATAAGAAAAATAAAAGTTAAACTACCATCAGTTTTCTTCCAGAATATGTTACTAGAAAATGCATTTTAAATATCAACAATTTTATTATAGAGTGTGTAGATCGATCCAAACACACATGTATTTGTGTGCACACATGGACAAGTTCTGGCATTATCTTATAAGTTTCATGAGGATCCCATCTTAATATTCAACTCTCTGACTTCTTTTCCATGTGCCTGAGCAGCAGAATGTTACTGGTGAAAAACACACATCATGCTAATTGCTCTCAATTTAAATCGGTGACTGCTCACCTCAGAGCAGTTGGTGGTTATTGTTCCTCCTAAATCAAACTACACTTCTCAATTCATTTTTTTATCCTACTCTCTTAGAAAGATATTTCAGACTTCTCCCTTGTTCCACAAATATTCAGAACTGCCTCAGTCATCCTCACTCTCACCATATGTTCTTACATCTTATTTCACTAAGAAAATTAAATTAATCACAAGAGAACTTCTGCAAGATCTGCTACCACATCGAACCAGCTGCCTGTAACCACGTCCAAGTTCTTGCTCTCTGGTTCATATGGATAAACTGTGAGACTCTTCACTACAGTCTTCACTTCCACTTGTGCACTATATCCGCTTCCTTTACCTGTGCAAAACTCAGCCCTGATATTTCACTCTTTATTATACATCTTCAAATTTTCCCTCTGTCCTGGTTCTGTCAGTACATCAATATTTTATTTTATCTATATCCTTTAAAAAAGCTCTCAATCGCAGTTTTACTTCCACCTACTGCCCCATTTTTAAATTTTTACTTCCATTTACAAGAACACACCTGGAACAGTGGTTTATACCAAACTGTCAATCTTTCTTTGTCTCTTCAGCTCACTTCATCCTTCATTCTCACTCCTTGAACTCTATTTATCAATTTACCAACTAATATCCCACTATTAAATCTAATGATTAATACTTAATCTATAACCTGACCTATCAATAGCATATGAAACATTTAACTATTCCCTGCTTCTTGCAAGAATGGCTTCTTTTGGCTTCTAGTCCTCTATTTTTGCCTGGTTTCTCTCCTACTCCTATGGCATCTCTTCAGTCTTATTTGCTGGTTTATCCTAATTTCATGGTGTTTCAGTGCTGGATACCACAGAACTCAGTCTTTGATATTCTTCTTTTCTCTAGCTATACAGCTCTTTTTGATCTCACACAATATTATGTGGCTTTAATCACTATCTATATGTCAATGCCTGGCAGATTGATTTATTTAGTGCAGACCTCTCTGCTGAGATGCTAGCATGTGTATCCAAATGATTACTTGTCATTTCACAAATTTGATGCCCATTAGTGCGTAACATTGTAATGCTTAGGCAGTGTAAAATAGTGGTTTAATGTTTAGCCCTGTGTCTAAATGACACACTATACTACTTTATAATATTATTTCTATAAGAATTAACACAGAGTTGTAACTCATTTAACTATATTTTATATGTAACTCAAGATAAATTTCATAGATTTCACTGAATTTGTGAATAAGGGTTGAGCTCTCCAAATTTTAGTTTTTCTATTTTTATTTATTTTGTGTTTCTATTATCTAGTAGATTCCATAAGAATAATAAAAGATAAATGTTACTGAGATTTTCTCCTCTTTCCTAATACTGTATTGTCAAGACTAATGAGAGGAATTCAAGAATAGGATTCTACTTCAATGTGGCTGTATCTAGAATGGATCTTAGGAACAGTCACTTTACTTGAAACTGGTATAAGTGGATAGAGAGCATGGCACTGTCAGTGCATGACTATAAAAACAGAACATCACTCAAGTCTCAAGAATGGACTCAAGAAAGCAGGTTGTCACATTAGTAATCAAATACATATTTATATAATGAGAATTATGTAAGATTTATTTTGTTTACATGTAGACTTACAACTTTGTATATACAATGTATACCTACATGATGCATATATACATATATACATATTTTATATTGGCAGTAGTGTCTAGTAACTGGGTATATCCATTTATAGAATGAGTGCCAGTACAGAGGAAAAAGTGTTTGCATTTTTTCCTTGTCAAAAAAAGCAAAGAAGGTGAAAACAGGAAAAGTTGCAAATGACCACAATGCTGAGACAGCATGTATATGAAAACAATTAGATTATACATTTAACTCTCATAATACCATTATATATACCAATTATAATTAAAATACAACACTTATTAATGTACATCAACACTAAAATTTGGGTCTCACTTACAAATAATTGCCTATGTTTGTGTAATTATAGCATCCAGAATTTGAAATTTAGACTATTGAAACACCTGTATCTCACAGAAACAATAAAGCAATTTTAATTATATAAATTAAAGTGCTTCATGGAATAAAAGTAATGATTTCTTTTTCATAAAAAAGTTTATTTACTTTATGATAACAAGCAGTTTTTTTCTGTCATGTTAAAAAATATGAATGTGTTAGTTGTAAAAGGATGTGATCAAGCTATACTTGTTTCATATATGGTGAGAAATAGTGGTCTTCTGATAATATTAACAGAATTATTCTGAAAGATCGGGAACAGATTCATCACCTACAACTTGCAATGAGAAACTACATTGAACATTTTTGTTTTTAGTTCCCCAACAAGGGAAATACAAGGGTTCTTCAAAAAGTTCATGGAAAGATTTGTATTATCTTTTAATTCTACTTTTCCTTGAATTTTTTGAAGTACCCTCTTATAACAGTAAATTAATGTATAAAATACATTTTTACTCTGCCCTGCACTAAAATATTTTTTTAGAGTATTTATGGATTTCTGAGAAGATTCAGCTTTGCAGTGTTACAGTTTTGTGACATTACAGGTTATGTCACAGAACTCAGAACAAAATTATAAAAAAGAATTTCTATTTTAAGAGATGAAATGACATTAAAATTGGGATTTTCTTCTTGTGGTAAATCCATTCTTTATTGCATAAATAGTTTACTAATTAGTTTTAAACTGTGTATTCAAATGAATAGCTGTGTTACTCCTATATGTTAACAGTTGTCTCTTGAAATAATTACTATTTAGGTTTGTAAAGTATTCATTAAATGTCTGCCAAATTACTTAAAAATTATAATAGACATTTAATGAGTGTTTAAAAACTGAAATAGAAATTACATTTGATTATAAGTAACTGTAGGTTTATAAAGCTAACATTACATGTCTATTAAGACCATTTAACTTAAGTGTTACATAATTAGAGAAGAGCCAGGATTTTAATTGCACATTTGCAAACTGCTAGCTTGCTTTGGTAAATATTCATTTTATCCACTGCAGAAAAGTGTGAGTGAGGTATGATGATTTCACACTGTATTCTGTGGGATTAAATGATCTAACACATGCATATCATGTGCAATAGTGGTATCATTTGCAAAAAATAAAAAAGATTTATTTTGATAACATATTGTCAAAAGTAGAATAGATTTCACATATTCCTTCTCCTCAAATACACCCATGCACAAAAAGCCTCTCGACAGTCCAAGAAGTATTTTCTTTCCCATCTTTCAGATTACTGATTGATATTGGTGATATGACCAAATAGCTGAGATAAAAAATAATTGGTATCAAATTATGATTCAGTGCTTTACTGTCTTGTTATTTGAAAGTACATCCCAAGTTGCCAATAAAAAGCATAATTTCCCATTAATTACCTCGCTAAGCAGTAACTTGTTATCGCAGAAGTTAAGTGGGGATTAAGAGAGAGACTAAATTACACTTTTATGCCTTGAAGTGTCAACTCATCTTGACATCAAGATTGGTATACAAAATCCAAAGAGACAAAAGATTGTAATTTGGTTGCAGGTTCAGTTCCACAGATAAATTAACTGCCTCAGACAGCAGGCTTTTAGAGGCACTAAAACTCCTTTCACAAAGGTATCCACTTTTACTTCTTCGGTATATCTCCATTAGACACCTGAGGTTGCCTCTTGTAAACCTGGGGAAGAAAACATTCTGCTGAGAGGAACTTTATTTATTTATCACTTCTTCTCTGAATATTTCTTCTTCCTGGGAACATTTGCATTTAAACAAGCTTTTGATTTCTTTGGAATCCATCTACCTACACTTCCCTATTTTTTACCCCTGAGTAAACATCACATGTGAAGTATGTTGTAAACACTCTTGCTGTTCCACTTTCTTAATTTTGTATATATCCATTTAAAGTGATGGGACAGACACAGCTCGACCCATTTAACCTGGGACATGACATTAATGCCTTTAGTCCCTCCATATGTTCTGAGTCATTCAAGGTAATCTTCTGACTGAGACAGTGGCATTCATAACCCACTTAATAACTTTTTTTAGTATCCACTTTTAGCAAAACTAACAAAGAAGAAGAGAGCTTAGACCAAGTAACACTACCAACTTAAATTTTTATGTCTACCTACTGAATTTTCTCCATCTCATCAAAATTCTCTAAATCTAAGATATTCCAAGTCTCAGTAGCTTTCCTTTTTTTTTTTTTTTTTTTTTGGCTATCTTCTAATTTA
This sequence comes from Cynocephalus volans, assembly GCF_027409185.1. Lineage (NCBI taxonomy): Eukaryota > Metazoa > Chordata > Mammalia > Dermoptera > Cynocephalidae > Cynocephalus > Cynocephalus volans. Next base: position 166,083,450 of record NC_084460.1, on the reverse strand, counting down.
AATTATTGCAAACAAAGTAAAACTTTCAGGGCCAACTCAATGCTTATCTTTAACCTCAACCCATGGCTGAGATTAGTCCCAAGACCATGTTTGGTGACTTCTATTTACCTTTATGTGTATCAGACTTGGTGAAAGTCCCATTTTCTATATTCAAAAAGAGATATTTTTCTTGGGGAAATAATTTGAATTTATTGCTAAATTTTTTTAATGGAAAATTTTTTAATAAGAATCCAGATTTCTTTTGATTCATTCAATAAAGGAAGATTAAGCAGTAGTCAACTCTGCATAAGAAGGTGAGTGAACTTAAACCTTGGCTGTTCTCCATTACACTAGACAGAGTGTCCAATTACATCCTGCTTATTATCCCTTCAATGACAAAGAGGCTGCACATTGCCATGTGTACCTTACACTACTGTTTTTTTTTTTTTTTTTTACATAGTCCATTTCATTTCTTCACACCACTTTTTCTTGCCTATAGGTGTCTCCTCCCTTTGACACCGGCTTTAGGTGATCATCTCGCAGTTCTACGAGTATTACCATGAAGAAGCAGACTTACCATGACAAAAAAGAAGTCTAAGTATCCTTTCACTTTTACCAATTCCCAGGAAGGGACCCTAACAATATGTTCACATCACCCTGTGTTTCTGTGAAATTTGTAACAGTAAGATATTTTTGAATTCACTTGCTTTTTTATGAGGTTCTTGAAAATTATCTAAGTTTCAGTCTTCACAAATCCTAGACCCACCACTGGCTTTGTGATGATGACATTCTAAACACAGTCACTAGCAGAATGGAGTAAAAGTTTCTGAGTTTGTTTTTTGTTTACTTGTTAATCCCTCAGGAGACACTTTGATAAATCTGATAAATTAAGGATGTGATGTTTTCATGGAAGAATTTGAAGAAAAATATAATTGAGTTATCATTTGTCAACAGGACATGTTATGTCCTGCTGCAGGCATAAACGTGTCAGCCCTGACCTTTTTGTCAATAACAGCCAGCAATATGGTCTCATGAAAATCAAGGATTAGATTTGTATATGAAAGTGCAATTCTAATGAATCTCTGATGGATACACTCTGTTTCCACTTTTATTTGACTCTCATTAGACTTAGCTTTTTTGGAAACTGTTTTACAAATAAGTATATTTAAAGCAGGTAGATGTCAGCATTTCTTAAGCTACATGAGACAGTGAGTGAGGGGAAGTATCTATATAAAGCCAAATAGAATCTTTCAGCACAGTAAGTTTTAGAAACGATTTTCTAGCAGTTACTGATATTCACTCCTATAATGATTCAAAGATATTCATTTCTTTGGAAGCAGTACATTGATGTTCTTGGGTGTGAAAAAACAAGTCAAAAAAGAAAGAACTGAGGATGAGATTAAGTTACTTAGAAATTTGTTTTATATTAAAAACTTTTAAATTTTTTCATCATCATCTTTGGAGATAAGTGCAGAAGTCAAAAGTGTACAGCTTATTAACTTATCACAATGTTAACACTGCCATGCAACCACCACACAGTTCACAAATTGGAAACATTACTAGCCCCAGAATCCCCCTTTCTGCCCCCTTCCAGTTTACTCCTACTCTCTTGGTCATAGTAGTCACTAACATGTTTTTAGCATCATAGATTTGTTTTGCCTGTTTGAACTTCATCAAAGTTAAACATAGCATTGTGCATTCTTTTGGGTATGAGTGTAATGAATATTACTGCCCATAGTACTTTCTTACACATGTAATTTTTGTGCACACAAGAACATTATTATAAAAAATATATATACTATATATTAATTTATGCTATGTGTACACTTAGGATTTGATTTAATAGTTTATAGTGTGAGCATATGTTCAAATTTAGTAGATAATTACAGGCAATTTTCCAAATCAATTGTGCCAGTTTATACCTTGAATAACAGTGTACAAGAATTCCATTTGTTTCACATCCTAACCTCCACTTGCTATTGTCACTTTTAAAATAATTTGTACTACTATTATTATTTATTTTTATTTTAGCTGTTCCACTGGAGATGGTAACAAATGAGTCCTGTGGGATTCCCCTTCCCCAGGGAATTCCCCTTCACTTGGTCCCCATGTGGGTCTGAGTCCTCACTGCTAAAGGATCACCAATCACATCCTGCAAACAGAACTTAAAGGAAAGCCTTTTTATTTCAGAAGACGTTGACCAGGAGACAGAGGGTAAAGTCCCAACTGCCTGTTTCATTGACTGAGGGCTGGAATTCATATAAGTAAATGTGTTGGGGAGGCAGGATGTCTTCAAGTGTGATGGACAGCTGCATCCCGGTTTTAGAGATGTATGGGGCAAGACAGGATGTCTGCTTTTGACACAATCTTAGTTAATCATTAAGGGCTAGCTATAGGGGGATAACTAAGTTCTATAATGTATACATGAGTATGGGGTTTTTTCCATTTTTACTGAGATGTAGTGATACTGAATTTCATTCCCATAATTACTAATAAAATTGAGTGCATGAGCATATTTATTAGCCATTTAGATAACATTTTTGAAGTGACAGTTAAGTCTTTTTTAAAAGCCTATTTTCATTTGTGCTTGCCAATTTTTAAAAATTATTTTGGAATAATTTTAACTTTACAAAATAACTTCAAAGGTAGTACAGAAAAGAGAGTTTGCATATACCCTTCTGTCAACTTTTCCTCAATATTAACACCTTATATAATCAAGGCACATTTAACAAAATTAAGAAATTAGTATAGATGCAATAATGTTAATAAAACCTCAGACTTTAACTCAAATATCACCATTTTTTCCACTAATGAATATTGAATTCTGTACCCAATGATCTATCAATTAGATAGCTCTTAGTATGGTTGGTGGAAACAGGTACTATGCCCTAGTCTGCATGAGTGCTGGGTACTATTTTCTGTAATCCTCTTGGATATTTCTCCTCCTTCCCTGTTCCCAGCATTTAGTAATTTTCTCATGATCAGTACTCTCCTGAATAATATAGGGTAACTCTCTTCAGATCTCCAGTGTTCATGTTCTCTCTCTCTCTCTCTCTCTCTCTCTCTCTCTCTCTCTCTCTCTCTCTCTCTCTCTCCCTCCCTCCCTCCCTTCCTCCCTCCCTCCCTCTCCCTATTCCTGTCCCTCTCCCTCTCTCCCTCTCCTCTCCAGTAACCAGCTCTGTGAACTGTAGGCACTATAGTCTGTCATGTGTCTCAGCTCTGTGTCCTAAACTCAGGGCATCCTTTAAGTTCTATCTTAGTTTCCCCTTTCCCCTTCTTCAAAACGGCCAGGAAACTCTATCGAGACAGTAACACAGAATAATCATAGAATTCCACTCATTTGTTTCTTGTCTCTCAGGATCACTGTGCTAAGTTTACTGGTGCCCAATGTCTTGACTGTTTTATTGTATATTTTGCATTGATTCAGGGCAGAAGTGTGAATTCATTCTTTGTTACTCTATCTTGTCTAGAAGCAGAATGCCATTATCTCTTTACTGAGACTTACTTTATTACTATAATATTCGATTGTGTATCTAAATTAAGATATCAAACTTTATTTCCCCTGGAAATGACAATTGAAATGTCTAAGAGTTCTTATTCTGAATAAATTAAAGCTGAATGAAGATCCATAAATGAAACACTGCTTGTCCCCTAGTTAGTGGTGTTACAAGTTAAGAATAGTTTGCTATCTGAATATGAAGGAGCAGTTTTAAGTCACACTAATAATTCTGGAAAGGCTACCTGGAAATTGTGATGCTTTAACTAGATTTGGTATTTAGAAGTGAACTAGACAAAGAAAAGGGGGAAGTAAATTAGATTAAGACAATAGTATATAGGATTCATATACCACATTCAATCAGAGGCTACTACAAGAGGTTCAGTACAGTTGCAATGACAAATATCCACAAAATGTTGACAGAAAAGCTACAGGTATGTAAATCAGCTTACTGAAAAAATCAGCAGAAGATAAATTTAATGTTAGCCAAAGATGATATACATACATTGAAATTCGCATTCAATTCTCTGCCTCACCTTTCGTGTAGAATTTATCTCATTAAAGTATGTTTATAAATATGAGCTATTGTCACCTAATGACCTTTCTATGCAACTAACGTGTATATTCCGAGCAAAGTTTCTGGGTGCTATTTAGATGAAGAAAAAATCTCTTTATATATCCTTAATGATGAACATACAAAAGCCTACATTTTGCTGAATATTGGGGGAAGGAAGGTTAGCATAGACAGTTTTAGTTTTAATATTTCTGGATATACGCTTGATTGCAATCTCTGTGAATTACCTGCTTTGAGTCTTTAAAAACAAAATACATAGGAGACTGTAATGCATTATTGGTTTTATTGCAGACTAAAATTTAAAAAATAAACAAAATTATAGAATTTTCCCAAAAAAGCTTTCTCTGTCTTCCAGTAATGAAATTGTTTTATTGTAAATTGCTTACAGTACATTTTGAACCATATGGGCTAGAGTTTTGTATGTCTCTATAATGGGCATTGATTGCTATACTTAGAAATCATTTTTTAGTGGTATGTCTAGTGTTATTTTTCATGATCTCAGTTTTTATAACTTCTTAGAGATGTTCTAGGGTAGGAACATGACTTCTGCCAGTTATATTTGAATTGACATGAGAAAGCCTAGAAATTACTACTGTAATGAATTGTGCAATATTTTCTTTTAACATGTCAACCCCTCTCTGTAATACTGCAGTTTATCCATAAAAACCAGTTCATAAGAAGAAAAATAAATTTTTATAAAAATAAAATGTAGTTTTATTATTTGCTTGCTGAATATATTTATATTGTTTAAAGACTGATAGAAGAGGGATTTTGAAAATAAACCTAAGTTCCACTGCTAACCAGTGATAATTACTGATAAATCAGTAATATGTGTGTGTGTGTGTGTGTGTGTGTGTGTGTGTGTGTGTGTGTGTGCACTGTTTTGCTATTACACCTCTGCCACATTTTAAAATCTATATTACGGCTGTGAAAAATATTATGGTTAACTGAAATATTATGGTGAAAAAGAGACCACGAAAACTATGTGTAAAAGATAAGATAAAAGTGTTTCCTGAACCACAGAATCAGTTATTCTCCAGAATATTTCCAATAAATCACATTGTGACTTGGTTATTAAATCATTCAGGAATAGTTTTATAAAAGGAATAACCAACCATGTCATCCCTTACATAAACATAAATTTTTGTTACATACCCTATGTATATACATACCCTTTTTGATTCTATATATTTTGTCATTATTCAGATTCTCAGTGTCTACTTTTCCAGAGAAAATGGTGCCATGATGCTTTTAAACTAAAAATACAAGCCTACATATAGATTTCTTAGAACAAGTACCTATTCACACATATAGCCTGCTATGCTAGTCAACTTCGCTGGGGTAACAAATAAACTCTCAAATCTCAATATGCAATAATAAATATTTATTTTTTCTTTATGTTACATAAGAATTGATGACCAGTTGTTGCTGTCCTCCAGGTTGCTGGTCAACTCTGTATCTGCTCCATGTAACTTTTCATCCTGGAACAAAAGCTTTAGGACCACCTCCCATGAGCTAACACAAAGAAAATAATTGTCAAATCAGACTCATAAAAAAACGGAGAGCTCTTAGCTGAGCTCACGTTTTATTAACAGTCTTAAGGTTAAAGGCAGTCAGGTTATTCAGATCAACAAGAGAGGGTTTCAGGACATAGATAGTGACTTTCCCAATCTTTTCTTCCTGCACCAGGCAGGCAGTTTTGGGACCAGGATAATATATGGAATTTGAATAAGATTCATGTCTTTCCATACACAGGAGTCAGTTGTGTTTAAGTGATGAACTGGCTCTATTTTATACTACAAGAGCTGTATAGCTTACAAGTCATTCTCTAAAGAGGAATAACTTGTAAATACATAGATTCAGTGTTTATTTAATATTAATATAATTTTAGCCAAGGATGGCCTACTAAAAATATTCTGCAGATAAGGTATTCTTTTTTGGGGGGAGGGGGGTGATTATTTTATTTTTTATTTAATTTTTTTATTGGTTATGAATATTCATGGGGTACAAAGCAAATTGTCACCACTTGTACCTAAGATGGGATGGCCAGATCCATATCGGTAGCATTTCCATTACCACAAACTGTGATTATATCCCATGTCCCCCACCCAATTATCCCTCAATTATCCCCAACCTCCCTCCCAATCCCCCTTTCCCCACTCCACTTTGTATCCCTGGCTATGTTCTCTCCCTTTGAAAGTCCAACACACCACTGTGGTCTTTCTTTCCTTCCTTCTTTCTCTCTTAGCTCCCATTTATGAGAGAGTATATATGGTATTTATCCCTCTGTGCTTTGCTTATTTCACTCAACGTAAGTTTCTCCAAGCTCGTCCATGTTGTTGCAAATGGGAGAATTTCATTCCTTTTTATAGCAGGGTAGTATTCCATAGTGTATATATACCACAATTTCCTTTGTAGATAAGGTATTCTTGCAAGTATTATTAGTCTAGTTACCCAGATGTCCCATTGACAAAGATTAGCCTGGGTCACCTGACATTTTCTCTTCCCTTGTGGTTATCAACATACCTCCTCCTCTCTACAGAAAAGGGAGTGAATAGATTGATGGCCAGATTTTCTCAACTGCCCTCTACCAGACTATTTAAATGTTCTGTTCTTATGACATGAAGGAGGAAGAGAAAATGAAACTTTCTATTCCATTTCATTAATTTGGCTATCTTTATGTCAATACCACCCCATCTTGATTATTCTTATTGTATTTCAAACTTTATTCTACTGCAGTTCTTTATATTTCTATATAATTTTTTTAAATAAGCCTGTTTTCTGGTGCCCTAAGGTGACAATAGCTAATGATATTGTATTGTACATTTCAAGATAGCCAGAAAAGAGGATCTTGAGTATTATTACTACAAAGAAATGATAAATGTTTAGGTGATAGATATGCTAACTATTCTAATTAGATCATTATGCAATATATGCATGTATTGAAACACACTGTACCCCATACATTTGTACAATGAAAAATAAAATAAAATAAAGTTTTTCATCTTCTAACAACTCGACTCCCCTACCCCCCAAAAACCACACAGTGGTTTGGTTTAGGATTGCATTAATGCTAAAGATCAATTAGAAAGAATTGACATTTTCACAATATATCGTCATCTAAGAGCATGGCTTCCATGTAGATGGTCATTTTCAGTTCCACCTTGTGGTCCACCAAGAACCCCCCACACTCAGTTATATAGTATAGAATTAATTTTGTTTTCCCTTTATAGCTTGCCCTTAATGATTAACAAAGATTGTATCAAAAGCAGACATCCTGTCTCATCCTTCTCTCAAAGCATCCTGTCTTACAAAACAGGAAGCAGCTGTTCATCACACTTGAAGATATCCTACATCCTGTATATATCTCACAAAGCAAGGTGTCTCATCTCATACATCTCTCAAAGCATCCTGTTTCACCCAATACATTTACCTATATAAACCCCAGCACTCAGTCGATCAGGGAGGCAGTTTGGACTTTACCCTCTGTCTCTTGGTCGACGTCTCCCAAAATAAAAAGCCTTTCCTTTAAGTGCTGTCTGGTGAGTGTGATTGGTGATCCTATAGCAGCAAGCACTTGGACCCACGTGGGTCAGGGATTCCCCTACTAAGTCGGCCTTTCACATGTTGACTGATGGTAAAGGAGACTCCTATGGGACTCATTCATTAACACTCCCATCTTACAGTCCAAAGTGACTGCTCTAATGCTGGTCATTACAATAGCATTCTAGATTTCAGGAAGAAAATAATAATAAAAAAAAAGAAGGTCCCTCCTTGATAGAAATTGCACAACATTAGTTTATGTCCCATTGACCAGAAATTATAGGACCACGGCCATACATGTGGGAAACTAAGTGTGGTCTATTCAGGTAAGCCATATATATATGGGTGTTAATGGACATTGGGGAATGAGTAGTAGTCTTTGTAAAAACTACTGAATGGATAGATAGATAAAAATATAGTTCTTATTTGGATAAAAACTATCCAAATAAGAACTTTCATCTTGTGCAAAATTTTCAAAAAAACCCATAACTTAAAATGTTATATAACATCCCTTCTTTTTGTAGAAAACAACAAAAAATATTGTCACTTACTTATAACGTCTTAATATCATCCTCCAAATTTAAAACCCTGCTTAAGATATTTATTCACTTAAACTAGAAATCAGTAAGACCATTAAAAATGAGTATTGCCTCCCATTATTTTAAAAGTTATCACAGTACCAGGGCAGAAAAAGTTATTAAAAACAAACATTTGATGGCAGAATGTTTCCAAATTGCATTCTGCTGAACACATTTATCAGGAAATCTTAGTTGCACAGCATAGTACACATATCCTATTTTTCCTATACTATCATCTCTTGGACAACTTCACATTATGTGCCATACAAATCTAAGACATTGCAGACTTTAATTGCATGCATTTTATGCCTGCTTGCCAACATAAGGGTAAAAAGATTAATTGCTTCTGCACTTAGTGAACATACTAGGGCCTTTTAAAGATTTCAATCTTGTTCATTTTTCTAAAAGGTTCATTTGAATGCACAGAAATACATTTTGATTGACTACCTTCCTCACTATTTCAGTGGTCAGACTAAAAGCCAGAACATTTATCAACAAGAAGAAAAACCCACTTGCAATACAATACACGTGGGAGTAACAACACTGAATAGAACTTGAAGTTGCAGTTGAAAGACTTTTGCATTGTTTTAAGTAAAATGACAAAGAGATATACCTACATTAAGTAAGGTAAATATCCACTTTTTCAAAAAGGGACAGTTACATATGTTTAGGAACAAAAAGTGTGAGGACATTAGAGGATGCAGTGCACCCTTAAGATGACCTTGGCTCAAAGTGCAAGAGGCTGCTTTATCAAAAGTTGAATTGAACAGTAAGCATAACTTTTGGTAGATTGTAAAAAATTGTTCTGTGCTACATTCTCTGCTTGGGTCTGTGACCCCTGTTCTCCTTTTATACTTTCAATTTGGCTTTGTTCTGGGACTTTTTTTTCCTGTGTTTCTCAAAATACTTTCGCTCACTCTGGAGGGTAATATGTATTACCAAATGCAATGTTTGTTCATGATGCCCTTTCCAGAATGTTATTCAAAGCTTGATGCCTAATCTTAGACCATTTGCATTTAAAATATATTCTAGGATTTTATTTCTGCTATGTCCAGTCATGCCAAATCATACTTATTTCTAGAATGCTGAATCTAAGAACTTGGCATAGTTTAGAACAGTGATTGATCTATAGATGGGAAATACCATCCTGTGAGTAGATAAAACAATCCAGTATGAAAAGTGCTGTAGTTAAATGAGATTAGAGCACAATAGACCTAAGTCCTACCTCCGTGAGTCACACTGCCACACTGGCACGGCCTTCTTAATACTTGTCAATTTTATATGAAAACATCAACATTTCTACCAGTGTTGTTCCATATGACATCTTACCTGAGGGAAAAGGACAACAAAAAACTCCTGTAGCACCTCAGATTATCCATTTTCCATCCCCAACAGAAGTATGGCATGACACATAAATCAAAGATCAAAATGCCTTGTTAGAACACTAGACGATGAAACAATCCCCCTGAAGGTGGAAGATAAATGTTAAGTGATGAGGAAAAGAAGAGTTATTAACAATATGATTTGAAGAGTCCTTTGACATATCAGTAAATTATAACATGACAATGACTGAATAAATCATTTTGTTTCCATTGAGGGGGTTAGCACAAATTGTGAACAGAATCTCCTTACCTCCAGCGTTATTTTTTTCATGGTCATGCTCTTAAAAATTCAAATGGATCTTGAAAATTTTCTGAGTGTACATACCCTACGTGCTCGCTTCAGCAGCACATATACTAAAATTGGAATGAGTGTACATACCCTAATAGCAAACTCACCAGCCAGCAAACTCTTCCCATTCTGAAGTAATCCTGTTTGCTGTAGATGCAAACTTCTTCATCATGTCTGACAGTATTACTTGACTATCTTCGTGGCCACTTGTTCAATTTGTATAGCTAGAAGCTAGCACAGCATTTTCTCATCTAACTTTCACAGAAAATGTAATTTCGCGAATGCACCCATTGCTGCCCCTACATAATGATGTAGCTTCTTCACAAGGAAAACATTCAAAGCAACATCTTATCTAATGATGCTAGAAGACGTTCTGGTTAACACTTTCTACAGTGAGGGAGACCATACTTCCACACTGTGGAATTATGTCCACAGGTCAGTCAGTAACAAGTGCAGCCCTGGATCCTTTCTAATTTTTTCATTTCACTCACCTTCTGGAATGTCTGTTCTCTGAGAGTTGTGGTCCCAAGAGTCATGGACTCACTCAAAGTCGTGGATCCAGTGCCCACAAATCTGTCACTACAGATGTTCAAAAAAAAAGTATCTGTCATCCTGAAGAAAAAGTTATCTGGGTCACCCAGTCTCAATCTCACCATTTATCTCTGGAAACATAGACCAAGTGATGCATTTTTGCAGTGGCACATCAGTACCTGCCACAAATATTTAGGGTTAAATGTGGTGAGGACTGTCTTAATGAGTTATTTCATTTTCAGTCAAGCTCAGATATGCATTTTGTAAATGCAACTTTCTTTGCAATTTTGGGCAATAAAAAAAAAGGCTATTCAAAATATATGCCCGTTATCTTGTAATACATAGTAGCTCTAGACATGCCAGCAGCCAACTGACTATTTTGCCTCACTCAAAACTGAACTAGTTTAAGATCATCAGACCAGCACTGAGCACTAGAATTGAATGGGAATATAGAAACCAGTGGTTCCATTGAATGATTGCATTAAGTGCACACTGCTCTGGGGAGCATGATAAGATCATTTTATGAAGTATGCAAGTGGAAGATGATTTGGAATTTAATATGATCCAGGAATCCCGTTTTATACAAAATCAGCAAATAGACATCACAGATTTGTACAAACAGGAGTACAGGGCATTTTGGAAATTCTGCCTCTTGGAAAAAAATGAAGAAATGGAAATCATCATGTTGAAGAGATACCTGCACTCCCATGTTCATGTTCATTGCAGTTCTATTTACAATAGCCAAGATATGGAATCGACCTAAATATCTGTTGTTGAACAACTGGATAAGAAAAATGTGGTATACATACACAATGGAATACTGCTCAGTTATAAAAAATTAAAATTCTGGGACAGCCCGTGGCTCATTCGGGAGAGTGCGGTGCTGATAACACCAAGGCCCCAGGTTCGGATCCCATATACAGATGGCCGGTTTGCTCACTGGCTGAGCGTGGTGCTGACAACACCAAGTCAAGGGTTAAGATCCCCTTACCGGTCATCTTTAAAAAAAAAAAAAAATTAAAATTCTGCCATTTGCAGCAACATGGATAAGCCTGGAGAAAATTATGTTAAGTGAAATAAGCCAGACACAGAAAGAGAAATACAACCTGTCTTTACTCATAAGTGAGAGCTAAGAAAGCAAGCAAGCAAGACCACAATAAAACATTGAACTTTAAGGAGAAAACAGACCTATAGTTACTAGAGGTGGGAAAGGGGAGGAGGAGAGGTTTAGGGAGTAATTGGGTAAGGGACACAAAGAAAATTTATAATGATGAAAATGCCAATAATATTGATTTAGTCACCACATACTATACACAAATACTGATAGTCAACTTTGTACCCCATAAATATGTATAACCAATTATGTTTCAATTCAAAAAATAAATTTAAAAAAAGATTAAAGTCACAAATATCTAAAATGAATTTTCTACAATTATAGGAACCAAAGACAGGGAACAGCTAGACTATTAAGTAAAAATATTTTTAATTTGAGTTGCTTCTCTAAACAAATATCACTGTATTTTTCTGTTCTTATTATAAATAAGACTACTTCAATTTTATGTTAGTTTATATACAAATGAATCCTATTTTAAGTCTGAATACTTATAATGAGTTTCCTTAAATGAATAATGACAACTATTTTTCTAAACTTGTTGTTATTATGGATTTGCCTTTTCCAGTGTTATACAGTCTCTAACCTTTAATGAAAACTGCATGTTGCTACCCCACAAATGTCTGCCATGTGTTATCGATTATCTATTTTTCTGTCCTCACTTCTAACATTCTACTGAGCAGAACAGCAACAAATAGGGTTGTATACTATTACCTTGTTCATAGTCATAATCTGTCACTTAACAGTATGTGAGGTTGTTATCACTGATAAAATATTTAACAAGCCAAAGATTGCATCTTTGGTTTCCCCAATTCTAACCATCTGATGAGCCAGTGCATAAATCGCACAGCTCTGTTTTAGGCAGAAAGTCAATCAGAGAGATGTGATGATAGAGGTACAAGTGATTCAATGAATGAGAGGGATAGATCCACCAGCACTGCTTTGAAGATGGAAGGTGGCTGTTACAGTTTGAATGTGTCCACCAAAAAGTATGTGTTGAAAACTTAATCCCTAAAGCAGTAGTGTTGGGAAGTAGGACTTTTAAGAAATGTTTGGGTCATAAGGGCACTGCTTTTGTGAATGGATTAATGCCATTATCTTGGGGATATGTTTGTTATTGAAGGAGTGGTTTACCTTATAAAGAATGTTTGACCCCTTCTAGCTCTCTCTCTTTGCCATCTTTTTGCTCTTTCATCATGAGATGATGCAGCAGGAAGGTCCTCATCAAATGTCAGCCCCTTGAGCCTGGACTTTCTGAGCTCCAGAACTGTGAGCCAATAAATTTCTGTCCATTATAATTTACCCAACCAGTGGTATGCTGTTATAGCAGTATAAAAGGGGCTAAGACAGAAAATTGTTACCAGGGAGTGGGGTGTTCCTATAAAAAAATACCTGAAAATGTGTAAGTGGCTTTGGAACTAGGTAATGGGTAGAGGTTGAAACAGGTTTGAAGTGAATGCTGGAAAAAGCCTGTATTGGTATGAACAGAGCATTACAGGTTCAGAAGAAGAGAATAATCATAGAGAAAGTCTGAAACTTCTTAGAGATTATTGGCATAGTTGTGATCAGAATGTTGGTAGAAATATGAACAATAAAGTCCAATCTAATAAGATCTCGGGCAGTGTCAGGTCTTAAAAACTAATGCCACCTTAAGTGACATTACAAGTGGTGCCATTATGGGCCCACAAGGGCATATTAACGTGGCAGCCTAAGATGGCACCGGGAGGAAGTAGGGTGGGAGTGTCTGTGGGAACCTTGCCTTAGCCCTTATTGGCCAAATATGTGCTTCCAAGTTCGTGAACACTGCATGATTGCACTAGATAGGCATTGAGACAGGATGCATGCTCTCGTAACATTTAAGCTCATTGGAGGATGTAAAAAACCTCCCTTCCCCATTTGCCTTTAAAAGCAAGTGCTTATGTGATAATAAATGGAACTGCTCGACAGAACCCCTGCCACATCTGAGTGTCCTTTAATGGGCTGGTTGGGGCCGGTGGCTGTGCTCACCTCTCTTCACGGCTCTCTTCCCCCGTCTCCTCCCAACGGGGACTGGAGGGAAAGAAGAATCCGGGCAATTCGCTCGCCCACCAAGGGAAAGACTGATAACGAGGCTAGGGCTGTTTGGGTTGGCCAGCGGCAGACCAACAAGGCAGAAATGAGGAATAAGGTATTGGAAAGTAGAGTAAAGACCATCTTGACAAAGAACTTAGATAAATTGTGTCCATGTCCCATAGCTTTATGGAGGCAGAATTTAAGAGAAAAGAGCTAGGATATTTGGTAGAAGAAATATCTAAGCAGTAAAGTATTCTGGATGCTGTGTGACTTCTGATTGCATAAAGTAAAATATGAGAAGAGAGAAATGATTCAAAGACAGAATTTATAATTGAAAGGAAAACAGAACTTAAGGATTTGAAGGATTCTCAGTCTGGCCATGTGGTAGAGAATAAAAAAGTATATTCAAGAAAGAAAACCAAGGGTGTGGCAAAGCATTTGATAAGGAAATTAGTATGAATAGAATAAAACCAGAAGCCAGAAACTGTTTACCAGAACAATGGGAGAATGACCCCAAAGGCACTTCAGAGATTACCAGTACCACCCCTCCTGAGGCACCCATACTTACCCCACTGTGTCCCACCCAGCTGTGGCTATTAGGCACTCATGTTTGCCTGGCTGTGCCCTGCTATGCTGTAACCAAGACCCTTACCTGGATGTCATGCAGCCCTGCTTTCTCCCACACTGTGGTTGTCACAGACTGCTGTAACAGAATTTTACCACCGTGCTTCTGCTTCTCTCTTTTTGTAATTTTCCACCTTTAGACAAAGTCATAACAACATAAGATCATAAGATCATTTTCTTGCCCTGTTACAAAAACCTAGAAATGCTATGATATAAAAATAAAAGCCCTGCTGTGTTTGGGACTCATCCTTTTCAACTAAAGTCTGCTGAGCCAATGCCACCATATCAATAAACTCTGTTTCCTATTTTAAGCCTCAGTGTTTCCTGACTCTCCCTGCAAGTTCACAGTAACTCACTGAAACACTCCCATCACAGGCACAGAATGCCAAGGTCTGGGGGAAGAAAATATGTCAAAAGGGAGGACTAGGACATGCATAGGACCTCAGCATTTGCTGCCGTGCGCTGCCTCAAGTGTCTACTCTATACACTATTGCACAGCCTTCCTCAGCTACCTCAACCATGGCTCCAGCAGGCCCTGGTGAGGCTGGACCCTTTGCTCCAGAAGGTATGGGCCATACACCTTGATGATATCCATATGGTGCTAATTCTACAGGTGCATAGAATACAAGAACTATGGAGATATGGCTTCTTCACCTGACGATGCCCTCAACAGCCTGGGCACCCTGACAGAGATTTGTCATAGGGCAATGCCTCGCAAAGCCGTAAGAGCAAGACCACCACAGAGAACCATACATCATAACTGTAAAGCTACCAGTGTGTAACACCAGCCTAAGAGAGCTGCAGGCATGAGATTCCAACCCTTAACAGCTGCTGAATGGGCTGAGCCCAGCAAAGCCATAGGGGTGGGGCTTTCAAAAACCTTAGGGGCCCAACCCCAGTGTTTCTAGTAGGCAACATATGAATGAAAGATTATTCTTAAGTCTTAAGATTTAATATTGTCTGCCCTATTGGGTTTTTTACTTACATTGGGTCTGTTACTCCTTTCTTCTTGCCTATTTATCCCTTTTGGAATGATAATGTCTATTCTATGCCTGTTCCACTATTGTATCTGTGATGGAGAAAACTAGCTTTGATTTCATAGGCTCACTGCTGAAGGAAAATTATCTTCAGAATGAATCATGCCTTGAGTCTTACCCATGTCTAATTTGGATGAGACTCTGGAATTTGGACTTTTGAGTTGGTTCTAAAACAAGGTAAGACACCAAGGCTATTAGGACAGAATAAATGTATTTTGCATGTGAAAAGGACATATATTTGAGGGGCCAGGGGTGGGATGCTATGATTTGAATGTATCCACCATAAAGCATGAACTGGAAATTTAATTCCAGCTATGGTTTGAATCTTTGTCCCCTCCAAAGCTCAAGTTGGAACTTAATCCCCAATGTAGTATTTGAAAGGTGGGGCCTTTAAGAGGTGATTGGATTGTGAGGACTATGTCTCCATGGATGGATTAATCCATGCATGAATTATTGGTTTAATAGGTTATTAGGGAGTAGAGTGGGGCTTTATAAGGAGAGGAAGAAAGCACATGGAAATGTGCTTTTGCTCTGCCCTTGCTATGTGACTGCCTGTGTCACCACAGGATTCTGTAGAGAGTTACCACCAAGAAGGCTCTCACCAGATGTGCCCCCTAGAACTTGAACTTCCCAGCCTCCAAAACTGTAATAAATAAATTCTGTTTCTTTATACATTACCCAGCTTCGGGTATTCTGTTATCAGCAACAAAAAACTAATACAATCCCCAATGCGACAGTGTTGAGAAGTAAAATCTTTTAAGACGTGATTAGGCCATGAGGGCTGTGACCTCATAAATGGATTAATGATTTTATTGAGGGAGTGGGTTCACTACTGTGGAATGAGTTCCTTATAAAAAGAGTTTGGTCCTCTTTTGCAGTCTTTCCAGAGAACCAGTGGAGCATGCTGTTCCCGTACTTCTGCCCATGGAGATTATAAATAGGAGATGGGTTTTGCTCCATTTAATGAGTGGTAATTTGTTACAGCAGCAATATAGTATGCAACTTATCAACTTTTATGCTTTAGAGTTAGTAGTCAGTTAGGACTTAATTGTGCAGTTATCTAGCTTTAGTTTTTCCCTGATGTTTATTAAGCTTCTGTATATAAAAAAAGCATCATCAATTTAGTTGAAATATCTAAATAATTCAAGATAGTTTATTACACAATTAGGTTAAATAACTTTATTATAGAAAAGCTATATTAATAGACTTTTACTGCTATAACAAATTACCACAAATTTTGTGGCTTAAAATAGCACAAATTTCTTACATTTTTATGGTCAAGAAATCCTACAAAGTATCACTGGATTAAAATCGAGGTGTTAGCATACCTGTGGGTTTTTTTATTTTTATTTTATTTTTATTTGAAGTTCTAGGGGAAAATCCACTTTCTTGCCTTTTCCAGCTTCTAGAGGTTACTTGCATTCCTTTATTTATAGACCCTTCCCACCACCTTCAAAGCCAGCAACATAGCATCTCTGTGATGATTATTTCATAGTCACATCTCCTTCTGACCACAGCTGGGAAAGGTCCACCATTTTTAAGGAATCATGTGTTTAGACTGAGGCCACCCAGATAATCCAGGATAATCTCCCCATCCCAAGGTTTGTATCCTTAGTCAGATGTGCAAAGTCACTTATACCATGTAAGGTAATGTACTCACAGTTATTTGAGATTAGGACATTGATATCTTAAAGGTAAATCATTATTCTACCTAGTACAGTAAAATAATAATAATAATAAAAACAATTATTCATTCATGACAAGCTAATAATTTCTCCATTTTTTCCTAAGAACAAGTGAGTCTTTCTTAAAATATGCATAAAAATCTGTTCTGATCCAAAATTTTCTTATATTATCACATTCACAGCCTTGTTGTGAGTCTCATGCTGACCTGCCATTATATCAGTCTGTGCCAAGATATTGTTTTCATGTATTTAGAATTCTTATTTTGGTATCAGTTTATTAACTAAACAAAGCTCCCTTTATATACAATCTTTATTGATAATGTTCATCAGGAAATTTTGCAGACTTGACAACCCTTGGAAAATGGTAGTAAAATAATGCAGTCTATTTTATATGTAAACAATGACTTTTGCCTATAACTTTAGCAATGACTCTATTTCTGTTCATAAAGGCTCACCAACCTGTCTCTCTCAGATCCAAAATTTTTGCTACTTTATGCCTCTAGCCCCTGTGTATTCTGCTCAGTTTTCTATGCTGCACCAAGGAATGTAAGAGAAACCAGATTCCACATTAGGACATGAATTGATACTCCATGATGTTGAACAGCCTTTTAGCTGCAAGAAACTGAAACTGATAATTTTTTTTACTCTTTTTATGGCTTCTGCCCACACATGTAAACATACACAAAAGCACACAAATAGGAATATCCTTCCAGTCACTTTTGCATGTGCAATACATGCATACAGGAAACATACTGAGTCCTCTCCAGCATTTCTCCATTGTTCTTGGCCTCCAGCCTGTTCTATACATTGGTTGGTGTTGTTGAATGTGCACAGTAAAGAATGGAGAAAAAAGACTTGTCTCTTCCTCCACCATTTATAGAAAACAGAAAACAATTACATTGTGTGCATATGAAATAAAAATTTCACAGTGAGGTAATATTGACCTCAGTAATATTTAATATTTTATTTGTTAAAAAATTTTCTAGAACTTACTCTGATGATCACAATCAGCAATGAAGTCTAGTATCTTTTTTGTTTTTATTGACATACTACGTTTAAAATACTTTTTACAAAGATAAAAAAGTAAAAAAGATGTAATATATTGATGAATATCCTAAAAATATCATGCCTCATTTGTAATATACTTTGCATGAAGTTTTTCAAAAATCCACTAAAAAGAAAAACCGAAACTATTTTTACTCCTAGCCATTGAAAATCACCAATTTATAATTTTGAAAATAGTTGCAGACCCGAATAGTATTCCATTTCTTCTTTAGAGTATGACCAAATATAGTTAATTTTATGTGGCTACCACTTCTAATGGACTATGCTTTGCTGAGTATTTATTCCAACCCTATATAAAATGATAATATAAAAAGCTTCTTATGTTAAAAACTTATGCGGATACTTAAATGGGATGTTGTCTGTTAATTCCAAAAGAAGTTTTATTAATGATTTTATTTATGGAAGTAGTAAAAACAACCACACACACACAGCACTGTTTGATGATGACTCAGGCACCACCAGATTTGTGCTTCTAAAGCCTGTTATTACAATGGACTCTGCAGGTATTTAGAAAGTTGAAGGCATAATGACTACCCGTATCATTGTACATTATAGTGTCAGTATATTATTATATACAATTTAGACCTTCCCAGTGGTAAAAGAAGTCTTCAGTGATGCCGGAATATATAACTGAATGTTACACTTTTCCCCATGTAACAGAGATGCAAAAAGGATTACTCAAAGCCACATGAATGCAATGAGAAGCCTGAAGGGACTGCACCTCAGCAGCTCCTCTCTTAGAAGGAGAAACTGGGTACAGCACCGATTCAAAGTTAGCTTCTGTTTTTATTGTAAAGACAAGGAAGTTTCACAAGAAAAATCAGTTTATTAAATCATTTCAAAAGAACAGAAAGATATGGGCAACATGACAAAAGTTATCTATAGCTAAGTATAGCTTAAACAATAGAAACTAGTAACATCATTTAAATTAACAATGTGACATTCCAAAGTGCAATTTGTGAAAAGCTAAATTGATAAAACTGTAATCATTATCTAATTTAAAATATAACCTCTCCTTAAATGATTTAAGCAAGAGTTACATTCTTATGATTAAATCTAAGTATAATTGTCTCTAAAGTTTCCACCAATGAGCAACTTGCCCTTAGCAAACATTTTTTTGCATTTTCCCTACAGCAATTCTTTCAACATCTTTTAACAACAGTCAGTATGTTAAATAATCAAAGCACATAATCCCACCCCTAAATAGTGATTAGAATTGATTAGATGGGCTGTTGCCTGCTAGCTGAGGACTTTTGCCCCCTAGCTGAGGACTTTTGTCCCATACATGCATTACCCAAAAATCCTATCTAAAAATCAACTGAGAATCAACAAATACTTGATTAGAATTGATAAAATAGGCTTTTTGTCCCTCTAGCTGTGGGCTTTTGTCCCATAAGTTTTTAGCTAAAGAGACCTGTCTAAAAATCAAATGCAAATCAAGATTTTTAACCATCTACAACTGAACATGGGCTAGTACACATATTCAAGATAACAATATGTCTTGCAATTAAAAAAAAATATTACTAATCATAATAAACATTGATGACATTTAATTAAGTTGTTTTATAACTATATCAAAATATCTATTTAATGTATTATTTTACTTTCATTTAGTCATTCATGTTCTATTTCTGCTTACTCTGTCACAGGCAATGTCCTAAATCATAGACATAACAGTGAACAGAACAGTGGGTCTGCTGTCTTGAAACTTAAGGTTTAATTTTTAGTGCCTCCAAACACAAAGTTTGGTTGCATTGTAACTGTAGTGACTCTAATATGGACATCATTAGATGGCTGAAAAGAAAATACAGTCATGCCATGTTGATATCATAAAATCTCTCAATTCAGGAGAATACAATAGTCAGTCAATAGATACAATAATACCCCTCGTGAAATGCACAGATCAATACCTTGTGGAGCTAAGATTATTTACTGGGCTTTCGCTCTTAGTCTTCTGTTATTTATTTATTTATTTATTTTTAATTTAAGAATAGTATCACCTAATGGTCAAGAATGTTATCTCATATTAGCTGTGTCAAGCTGAGATCTCAGATCCTTCTGCCCCTTCCTGTGCAGGTTATGAGTCAGGTAATTGAAAAAAGATATCTGGCAGCTTTGTGCAAAATAGACATACTTTATTCTTCAGATGTGAGTTTCACAGACATGCTTTATCCTCAGACATGAGATCTGCCAACCAGCAGTTCAGAGTAGTTGTCTCTTTCATACTTTTAGTATATAGTAATGGCCACAAGCCAGTCATTACATAATTACAACAATCTTGCTGAATCAGAAAATAGGCACACAGGCAGTTATACTACTTTCATAACTTATTTCTAGTGAATGTGCTGAATCCCGCCCATTTGTACAGGTGTGAGGTGAGAGATCCTGACTAAACTTTTTCCACTTTCCTTATGAGCTGTTTCTTTCTTTGTTTTTTTCTTTCATTCTTTTTTTCTTTTCTTCCTTCCTTCCTTCCTCCCTACCTGCCTTCCTTCCTTTCTTTCTTTTTTCTGCCTTTAGGATCTTCTGTTACTGGGGACTTCCATTTCTGACCAAGATAGAGGGAACTGAATCAGATTTATCTTCCCACTGAAACAACCAAACAAATAGAAAAAAATATACGATATGACTTTTTAAGGGAATGCCAATTTGTACCACAATGAGATACAAATATGTACCAATTAGAATAATAAAAATTAAAATAGCTGACCTACCAAGTGTTGAAGATGTGGAGAAACTGTAACTTTCTCACACTGCTAATGAAATGTAAAATGATTCAGCCATTTTGGAAAATATCTGGGCACATTCTTTACAAGTTAACTATATGTCTACCATGTATGATCCAGACATTCCACTATTAAAGATTTACACATAAATGGAAGCATATGTTGTAGAAATACTTGTACATGGAATTTATAGTGCCATTATTTGTAATAGTCAAAAATGGAAACAACAAAAGTGTCCATCAACAAGTGAACATATAAACATAGTGTGCTATATTTATGTAATAAAACACTACACGTGAACAAAAAGTAACTGTAAACTATTATAACATGCAACAACATGTATGGATCTCAAATAATTATGTTGGGTAAAAGAAGCTAGAGAGAAAAAGTGTGCATACTGTTTGATTCCATTCATTGAAAATTCCAGAAGATTCAAAATAATCTATAATAATAATAAAGTGTCCAGTGATTGCCTGGGATTAAGGGTGGAGTGGAGTGAAGATAGGCGGGAGGTGGTAGATATGATATATTCAGTATCATGGTGCTGATATCTATCATATATCTTGAAATTGACACCTTAATAAGCATAATTATTGTATGTCAATTTCAGATTAATCAAGAGACTAAAAATCTCATAGTAAATGATACCTAGATGTATGAGTCACTTAGTAAACAGGATGCTTCCATAGGATCTTGACTGTAAAAGTATTTCCTATCTACAGTAAAAACATATTTTTGCTATAGGCAAATAAGTTTTGTATAAGTAACTTGACTCTTTTCTGAGATTCCATAGGATTTAAAAATTGTCAGTAGACTGTTAGTAGAAATACTTAAAAGAGACTCTCATTTCCTTGCCTGAAATCTCTAGTGAACAGTGATAGCAGTAAAATATTTTAGAGTATTTTATTCTAAAGGCAGTTATATTTTAGTGCTGAGTGAGGGCATCTTTATAAGGTCTATGGGACCCAACAGAATTTTTTTAGTTTAGAATTTCCATCTAATGAATTAAATTTATTGTGCCAGAGAGACATTTGGAATTGGCCATTTTCATACACTGGACATAACTTGAGAATTCATGGCTTTTTGAGTTCACAGAGAGAATTGACTGACTATATCATTTTAGAAAGTATTTTCTTAACATTCTAACAAACAAAAATTTTGTATAGACACTTCTGATTCTCAATTAAAAAAACACACACTTCCATAGTTTATTTCACATAAATCAATATAAGTACATGTGCATAATGTAAAATAACTTACTTCTCAATAATCTTAAGGCCAAGAGAATTTCTCTGAAGTGGTATATTTCCAAAGTTTGAATTTTACCAAGTTGTGTTGACAAATATGATCACTAAAAATGTCAGATTCTCAGTTACAAATTACTGGAAACATTGGGATAAAAGTACAGACTACGTATATTTGTGTGTTTAGTGCTCTTAGGAGAAAAAGAAGAGCAGACACAGTGTAGCAAACTTTTAGTCTCCAAAGTTTCTAGTCTATACACATAAGTAGATTCTTCTTCCAATTTATACCATAACCATACTTTAATACACAGATATGACAAGTTTACTCCAAATATTAATAAATTCTATTAGACTCAAACAATTTTTTTGGAGAAGAAAAGTACATTTATTTTATAACTATTTTCTAAAATGAACCTAAGCTCTAGGTATAAAAATTTATTTCTCTAATTGAATATTTTATTTGCATAAAATATCCACTATTCTGAAGGGCTTTATATTGCCTAACATATGTCTTCCTCCCAGCCTATACTTTTCTTATGTATCTATTATGAGCTGATATTAGAATTATGTATGGATGCTCCTCAACTTGCTATTACTCTACATTCTGAGTCCTAAATGAGCTGTTCCTTGTGCCCATCACAAAGTTTTTATGAGCAGGAAATCACTACCACTAGAAAATAGGAAATTTTCTAATTTCTTCTTCCTGCTATTTGTGCCTTAATTTAAGTCTATTCTAATTGAAAAGTATAGTAATTTGATATTAAAAACTATAAAAGAGAAATTTAACGACAGTGCTTTCTATCTCCCAAGAACTCTTTGTCTATTTATTTTCATGTTTTGTTATCTATTCTTTTTAGCTTGCCTGAAACCTTCAATTCTTAGAGCTGAGATAGGTAATGGAGTTCATCCTTTGGATTATGCTGTGGGTTGAATGTGCCCCCAAAGCTCATAGAAACTCAATCCCCACTGTGACAGTGTTATGAGGGTTTAAAAGGAGAGCAACTGAGAAGTTTAGCGCTCTCGCACTCAGCCATTTCACTGTGTGGTGCCTGCATCTCTGTGGAGAGTCACCACCCACCAACAAGGTCCTCACCAGATGAGTTCCCTGAACTTCGGACTTCCCAGTTTTAAAACTAAGAAAATTTTATTTCTTTATAAATTATCCAGTTTCAGGTATTCTGATAGAAACAACAGAAAATGGACTAATACAGATGAACTCCAGTGAATTAGTAGATTACCAGTACAGTGTCTTCAGAAAGCTTTTGTAGCCATGACGACTTTTGTACCTGTCCGAAAGGAAGTGGTTGTCCACGTGAAATTAAAATCCCCTGTTCAAGAGCTATTGACACTCCAGCTATTGATGTGTTTTATGCTCTGCACATAAGGGATGTTCATGCTTCTGGCTAATTGTGCTTCACTGTGTTTATTATATTCTAAAAATCAAATACTATGGTTCTGCCATCCAGAAATGTATAGTTTCTCTGAAATATTATGAGTTTAGTATTCAGTGTGAAGCACTGGAAGGAACTGTGAGGGTATAAATGACTTCAAAGTTAGAGACCCTATGGGGATTGAGTCACTAACCAGAGGATGACTATTTCTCAAAAGTAGCCACAGCTCTTACCAAGACAGTAGGGATGAATATTTATCAATGCATATTCACATTTAGAAAAATGGAACAAAATTTTCAGGACACAGATGACATAGTGATATCTACTTTGAAGTTTCAATTTAGTTCATCCAAATAAGAGGAAAATATGTTCTAATATGTTGAACTTTACTACTAGGTATCAGTTAAATATTTTCTTTGGTTAATATAAAAAATGTTCTCTATTTCCTCCATAATAGTATTTTGAAGCATAGAATCTTCCCCTATCATATACAGTATAATTTTTTTATTTGAAATTCTGTTAGGCTGAGTAAGATGAAGAGAATTAATAGTATAGAATTCCACACAGTTTTACTAATATTAATTACCATATGAAAGAATTTAAAGGAATTTTAATCAGTGTCAATTTTGATAAAATTGGTTGTAATTAAAATTTTTATCTGGGGAAAACTTTAAAAAAATTATTTGAGGCAGCTTTCATGTTATAGAACTAGTTTCATCTTATGGCTTTCTTACATTTTTTAAAAAATTATCTTCTTATATGGAAAATCACTTTGTTATTTTCTTTTTATTTTTAAATGGTGTTCCCTCTGAGAAAATCATTTAATGCCATGAAATTGTTGCCCAAAAGTATTTTTTATGTTTACTCTCAGCACAAAATTGATAGTGCTGTGAAAGGATGTCCACTTCACACTATGCTATGAAGGATTCTTCTGATAGATTCATTATAATTTTAGACCTTATTCTGATGTTTACCTTCAATCATTCTAAATGTATAACTCTGATGTAAACTGCAATCTGGCAACAGATTTATGTAGATACTTTTAAATACATTTTTCATTTCTCTGAATAACAATTCACTTGGATTTGCAGTAGATCAAGTTTTGACATTAAAATGTGGTCATGATGTTGCATGTCATGGCAAGACATTGCACTTATCAAAGTCTCTACATTGAAAAAAAGGCACTCAAACTTCACTGTTTTAAGCAGTAAACTTCCTTAAATGCTGTTTTAAAGTATATACTACAAATGAAGTATAAATATAATGCTTAGGAAATTTGGAGTAGATGAAATTTAAGATTTACCCCAGTCCTATTTTTCTATAATGTTAAGATCATATTGACATTGACTTATTAAAATTTCAACCATGCTTCTCATAACTAAATTCCACTATCTCCACTAAACGTCCATCTGGGGTACTAAAGCTAATCACTTCCAACTATGGTGAAAGCACTGAATCTTCAGGCAATCGATTAATCTTGTGAAACACTGGTTTCAACCCACTGGACCTAGTTCTAACCCAAAGGGTCATAAAATTAAATGAAAACACACTTCCCATTCCACATGAAAATTCTTCTAATATTTGAAAAGCAGCTCTTTCTCTACTCTAGTGTCTTTTGTTTTTACTGCAAATCTGGTATACTTAAAACTCTTTTCCATTAAATTTTCTTTTATTTTAAACATAACCCAATATGTCTAGATGTCTTTAAACCTGTTATAGCCATTACTGAGAACAGTTCTCTGTGTGTTGTCAAACCAACAGCAACTGCAGATAGACAATCACCTCTCAATAGGAATGTCATGCTTCTTCTGTTATCACAGAATAAGATACAGTCAGCCTATGTAATGGCCATTTATGCTGTCCAGTAAAATCCTTATGTACCTTTCACATATGCTTCCAAAAGCCCACATTTCTCACATTTTGAAACTGTGTGGTTGGTACTAGAAATTATAGTAGAGAAGCAAATAGTTTTGTTATTCATGAAGATTAGTCAATAACAAAACTGGGGATGTTGTATGCTTAAAATTAGTTTGTGAATAATCAGAGAATATAGTTTAGTATTAAGAATATAGGCATTGATCGCCTTATTCAGCTTCATCATCTATAAAATGAGCATATATTACAACCTATCCCCTGAAAATGGAACATGGATTGAAAGAGTTAATTCTCATTAAAGTTTTTTACATAATGACTGGGATACTGAGCGCTGAAATGTTAACCGTGATGAAGATGATGGTGATGATGGGGTTGGTGGAAACACAGATCTCACATTTGTCATCTAAATTTATTTTACTACTTTAAAATTTGAATTACAGCACTAAACTCCATATTATCATAACACAAAGAGGAACACACTTTATATACTAGTTTCAAGAGCTTACATCTAGTGAGATATAGACAAGGAAAAATAAAATTAGAAATTAACAGGAAAGCTATACACAATACATATTTTCAATAAACATGGAGAATTGATGTAGCTGTATCCAGTTTTATCTGGAGAAATCAGGGTGGGATCAACAGAGGATAGAGGGTTTGAAATCAAAACAGAAGATGAATAAGAGTATTTCAGGAAATCCAGCAACTGTGTCATGGCCTGGGAAGATAGCAGCACTCATACAGGCTGGGATGAGGAATGGCAAAGCACAAACTGTGAGGAAAGGAGGAGAGGAGAAAAGACTCACCAGACTGATAATTCACCAAGGCCTTGCAAATCATGTATAGGGTTTGAGATTTCTATTCGACATGCTGAAGGAAATCATGGAATAAGCAGGGGAATGAGATAACCATATTAATGTCCTAACCATATTCTTAGGCTTGAGAGGATAGTGTGGCAGGAATGGGAAAACCGTTGAGATAGGGAAGGTGTGTGCCACATGGCAGGAAGATCTATAAGAAGAGAAAAAATTCAGTTGAGAAAAAATGAGGACATCATGCAGGAAAATAGAAATTAGAATGCAACAGACAGATAGTTATAGGGTAGAGCAGTAAAACATTTTAAAATATTAATGGGTGTAATCTTAGACCCTGGGACACAGAAACAAATTTTTTTATATTTTTTTAAATTTATTCTTTTTAAATTGTTTTAATTTTTTATTGAAATATAATTGATAGTACATATCTGTAGGGTACAGCATTGAATATCAATACTCTGTGCAATATGTGATGCGCAAATCAGGAAAATTAGTATGTTCAACCTTATACAATATAATCATTTTTTTTTCTTTTACCAATGTCTTGCTGTTGGAATAAAAAGATAGACCTAACTGTAAGCTGTCTACAACAGACGCACTTCACCTGTAAACACACTTAGGAAAAAATACAGGTTTCTTGTTTTTTTGAAACAGGAGAGATGGTGGTTCCATTCCTTGAGATAGGGAATAAAGGAAGGATCATGCATTCGAAAAAGTCAGCAATTAGATTAAGCTTTAAATTAAAAGATTTTAAATTGATTAAAGCCCAAGTAGGAATGTGAGAGAATGAGAGAGATTTGGGAAAATGCCTTCAATAAATAAGAGTCTATCTAAGGCACAAGTATTAATAAAACTGTCCAGTCAGATTATAAAGAATAAGGAAAGACCTATGTCAAAGTCTTGTGAAAGATGTTTTGATGTGTGTGTTTGTATGCAGAGAGGAAGATATCAATATGTACAAAAATAAATGAAATTGAGCCAAATCCCCAGGGAGAACGCAAGGGATGGGATCCCAGGCTAGGTAAGTGAGTTGCATCTGGAAAAGAGGGATGCTTTCTTTTGATACTTGCAGCAAGAAGGCATGTTGATGGGCTGGTACAGATATATGTGTGAGTAGATGTTGCGGGTGGATGAATTTCCTGTAAAAAGGAAAGCCAAATAATCTTTTAAATGGGGTGAGAAAAAATTGAAATTATGACGTGGTGTAGAAAGTGGGTTCAAGCACATGTTTCTTGAAGCAATCAGCATAAGTATTAAGATTTACAAAGCCTAGGTCATGTCATGGAATACCTCAAAGTCTCAGTTATGCCATCTGTGTCAAAAGAAGTATCTATCTCATACGGTTCCTATGAGTATTCAGTAAGTTAGTAATACATTATTTTGCTTAGAAGGGTGCCTGACACATAAAAAAAAAATAGATATTAGCTTTTAAAACACTTAATGTTACTCAAAAAAAAAAAAAAAAACTTCCAAAAGATTAAAACAGAGTTGTTAAGAATTAAAGGCCAACCATTTATTGATAGGACTAATGTTAAAACAAAAACAAAACAAACCAAAAAAGCAGGCTATCAACTCTTCTCTACATTTCTCAATGAGAAGAAATCGTTAATTGTCATAAAATATAAAATATCTTCGGCTTAAATATACTCTAGAAATACTCTAGGTTTGTTTTGTTTTATCTTATAGACATGTGCTTATTCTACAGAAAAGTCCTAAAGTTAGTAAATGCATTTCAGGCAGAAAAAAAAAAAAAAAAAAAAAAAAAAAGTAGAAATATACTTAGTCTGTATGGAGAAATAAATGTGATAACTTAAATTCTCAGCATTAAACTAAATAAAACATAACTTTTAAAATATATGTTATTAAACATGTGTTTCCCATTTAAACTAAAGTAAATTCTATAAAACCTCTTTTAAGTTATTGTGATTAATAAAAGCTATCTGTAGGAAAGATGTTGCCTGAAGTTTTTCTTATTAGATGATTGTTTTAGTCTACTTTGTGTTGCTATGATAGAAATACCCAAGACTGGGTAATTTATAAAGAAAAAATGTTTATTTGGCTTATGATTCTGGGACAGGTGCATCTGGCACGGGCCTCAGGCTGCTTCTGCTCATAGCAGAAAGCAGCAGGCAGCTGGCGGTTACAGGCACATCACATGGTGAGAGGAAGCAAGAGAGAGAGAGAAGAGGTGCCAGGGTCTTTTAAACAGCCAGCTCTCGCAGGAATTAATAGAATGAGATCTCACTTAGGACCCCCACCCCCCAGAGAGAGCAT
This sequence comes from Cynocephalus volans, assembly GCF_027409185.1. Taxonomy (NCBI): domain Eukaryota; kingdom Metazoa; phylum Chordata; class Mammalia; order Dermoptera; family Cynocephalidae; genus Cynocephalus; species Cynocephalus volans. Next base: position 166,055,179 of record NC_084460.1, on the reverse strand, counting down.
TAATCCATTAGTGAGGGATCCACCCCCATGACTTACTTTCCAACACTACCACATTGGGGATCAGATTTCCACATGAGTTTTGGCGGGTACAACACATCCAAACTCTATCAATGATATACACAGACAGATAGATAGACAGATAGACTTTTAACAAAAATACGCATATACAAAGTTGGATTTAAGTAGTTGGCAAAGTTAACTTTGTAACTGGGAAAGCTAATGTGTATTACCTGTAGTTTTTAAAATCTTACTTATGTCCGAAAAAAATAATTCTTTATAAATGTATTTAAATTGTTATAAGTAAAAGGAACAAAGCATTCATGGGAAATATCATGTTGTATTTAATGTAATACTGAGCTCTGTCACTGACTGTATCTACCACTGAATTATGAAATATTAGAAATACTGTCAAGAAACTTGGCATATAAAATTTTTGATGTAAACTAAAGACATAAGCATAAATGATGTTTATTTAGTGATGTCAAAATACATAAACCAGGGAGTGTCTGATATAGTAATCTTAAATTCAAGAAGAGCAAAAAAATATGTTTGAGTCTGTGGTTGATTCTATATAAATAAATCATATTTCTATGAATAATTGTATAGGCAGATCAATTCATGTAGCATAAAATATAAAGGGACAGTCTGATGGGTGTATCTATTTCATAAAACACTTCTGGCCAGATATATGCAGTTATTCACTTTTTAAATCATCTGTAATAGTAGATATACATCTCTCTGAAGAAATTTATATGACATAGAACTTTCTTGCCTCAACATAGATGAACAAGGGTAAAAGAAGCCTAATAGCTATTAAACAGTCAAGACCATTCTTTTACCAAGAAATAAATAGAGACTGAGGAAAAAAGCAACATATCCTTCCTTTGGTAGCTGGAAAATGATAGAATTAGGACTAAACCCCAGATCTCATGACTTCAGATCATGTAAACTTATTTTTTTAAATATTCTATTTAGGACTGATAAGTGTGTTGTGTGTTCTAAATAGAAGTCACCAAAATGTCCACACCATATTGCTAAGAGTTATAAAGAGACCAGGGAGAAGAAATGATTTCCACAGCTGGGCCCACAGCTACTGGGAATTAGCAGTGAGTAAGTAGAGAGATTTTTATGTTAACACATTTTAAAACACATGAAAATTTACAATATACAAATTAACAATGGATTTGTTTTAAAGATTTTCTCCATACTTTTTTTAAAATTACCATAGTAAAATATGAGCAAATGGATGATATGCGAATGGCTCACAAAAAGGAATCATTCTACATTGATAAATTATTTTTATAGGTTCCAAAAATACTACAATCAAGATCATTGAGATAATGTCAAGTTCCACCCCTATCATTACAAATATTAATACAAAAAGATTTAAAGGTCTCTGCATTTGATATGGATGACAGGATTTGGTTAGGTCAATAGCTACTGAAAAGTGACTTTTCTCAACTTTTAATTGTCTGTGCTTATTTGATTCAATATTACGATTAGCTCTAAACAATTTACAAACTGTCATATTTTTTGTCAAATCATTGTTAAAGAACAAGTGAGAAATGCTTTAATCTGAAATGGAGAGTGAAAGCAGACTTCTCTTAGTGATCGGTTAAAACAGAGACTTATATTTGGTGTGAGTTCACATAAGTTACCAACGGGGAGGCACCAGCTATGTGGTTACATGCCAAGGAACCTAGAAAAGTTACACAAATATAAAACATTTTTCTGCCAGCACCCGAGTGATAATGAGCTTCTGCAGCTTCATGTTAAACACTTAGTTTCAACTTTTACTTTCTAACTTTTGAAAAAAATACTTCAAATAAAAAGGAACTTAAAGGCAGCCATTGATTCTTGTGGCTTTTAGAAGTGGAGAATATCTTAGTAACAGCATTCTGTTTCCATTATTATAGGGAAGATACAGATGTAAAACCTCTTTTATGGAAGAGCACCGACAAAAATCAAAGAGGTTCTGATATTTAAGTGATAGGTAATATTACAGTCACACTGCTAAGAAATCCGATTAGGCAATGCAGCTACTGTTTGGAGTTACAAAGGTAGTCAAAGAAAACAAAGTGATTTGTAGCTGTGTAGGAAATGGTTGTGTTTGTTTGAACAATGGCCTCAAAGTAAAGATCACTTAGGTTTCGTGAGCCCATTTGTTAGGGTGAAAATACTGGAAAATCTCTACATATTTACTTTTAGTTGATTTTAAGTTCTATAAGTTCTATTTTGTGCACGTTTTATAATGTTCATAGCATAACAATATATTGTACATGTATGTCCACATACCCCAAATCACATATAGAGGCATCAGCTAAAAATTGTTTTCCAGTTAGTGGTAAATTATCAAAGGTGTTCAGGGACCCCTGCATTAAAAGAAAGATATGAAGCTTTCGCTACAATGTAAGTAGTTTGGGAAATCTAAAAAGCTCCAAGAGTTATACAAAGTGCAGAAAACTGCCTCTAGGTCACTGATAAAAAGAGCCAAGGACAGAGGATCCAGCACAGAATAGTTCAACAGGAAAAAGGTATAGTTGGATTTTTCCTAAGTAGACAAGATGTCCATTGCATTCCAGATGCAGAGGTATGAAAGAACCTCAGAATAATTTAGAGAATGTACAGCAAAGAAACAGCAGCTTCTGAATCGGAACAAGACAAAAGCTAGTACATGGTGCATAACTCTGAAGTAAATGCAGGAAAATCCTGACCAGCCCATCTTGCGAGATAGAATGAAGTGCAAAGCAGGAAAACAGGAATATAACGTAGTAGTTAAGAACACTCTGTGAGCAGAGAAATGTGCTCCAGATTTCAATTCTGTATCTTACCGATTGTAAGACCTTGAATTAGTCCCAAAATCTGTCTAAATATCTTAGCATTTAAAAATTTCCACATATGTAAAATGGATATATTCCTGGTTTCTTATAAAGACTTAATGCAATTATGAGTGTGAAGTTTTAGTTTGTTGCCTGACATAATGTGTGTGTTCAAATAGAAACAAGCAGTAGTAGTAGTTTTATTAGGATACACGGAAAGATTTTAGTGCCTGTTGTTAGAATTGATCAAGATGGAAAATATGATCAAAAGCAAAAATATATTGAGCATTAAAATATCTACAACTAGAAGAAAACAGAAAAAACGTTACTTGAAATGGGAGTGGACAGTGCTTTTTTGAGCAAGACTACAAAGGCACAGGCAACTAAAGCAAAAACACATAAATGGGACAACCTCAAACTAAAAAGCTAGGAACACTATCAACAAAGTAAAGAGTCAACCTATGGAGTCAGGGAAAGTGTTTGCCAGCTACACATCAGACAAGGGGTTAATATCCAGAATATATAAGAAACAGATGACTCAACTCCAAAAAACAAATAACCCAATTTTAAAAATGGGAAAAGGACCTGAACAGACATTTCTCAAAAGAAGATATACAAATGGTCAACAGGCACATGAAAAAAATTCTCAACATCACTAATCATCGGGGAAATGAAAATTAAAACCACTATGAAATATCATCTCACTTCAGTTAGAGTAGCTATTATCAACAAAACAAAAAAAATAACAAATTCTGCAGAGGACAAAGAGAAAAAAAACCTCTCCTACATTGCTGGTGGGAGTGTAAATTGGTATAGCCACTGTGGAAAACAGCATGGAGGTTCCTCAGAGAACTAAAAGTAGATGCTTCCTACAACTCAGCTATCTCACTACTGGGTGTACACCCAATGGGAATGGAATCAATCCATCAAAAAGACACCTGCACTCCCATGTTCATTCATCACAGAACTCTTCACAGTAGCCAAGAAAATGGAATCAACCTAAATGTCCATCAATGGATAAAAAATAACCGTGGTATATACACAATGGAATACTATTTGGCTATTAAAAAAATGTTATCCTATCATTTGCAGCAACATAGACAGAACTGGAAACCATCATGTTAAGTGAAGTCAGTCAGACACAAAAAGACAAATAGTACATGATATTACTCATATATGGCATCTAAAAGAAAAAAAAGTGGTTCTCAGAGAAGTAGAAAGTAGAATAATGGTTACCAGAGGCAAGGTTGGGGGAGGGGAGGAGGAAAAGTGGTGGATTAATGGGTACAAATCTATGCTAAGTATCTACCCTAAGTGATTCATTGTGCAGTATATGCGTGTATTGAAACAACATACTCTACCCCACAAATTTGCACAAATAAATGTTAACATTGAAAAAAAAAAAGATATCTTACAACACCATGTTCAGGAAACTACATGACAGCAGGTTAAGTGCTTTGTCACTGGTGTAGTGGGTTGAATGTGGTACCCCAAAAGATATGTCCCTGTTGTAATCCCCAAAACCTGTGATGTGACCTAATTTGGAAAAAAGGGGTCTTGCAAACACAGTTATATTAAGAATTTCCGGATGAGATCATCCTGCATTATTCACTAAATTCAAATGTCTTTGTAAGATACACACAAAGATAGACACAGAAAGAGAGAAAGAAAAGGCCATGAGAAGACAGAAGTAGAGATTGGGATTACACAGCCACAAACTAAAGAATGGCAGAAGCCACTTGAAGCTGGAAGAGGCAAGAAAAACAATCCTCCCTAGAGACTCTAGTGGGAGTTAAATAAGATTCCAGGAACATTGTAAATATTAATATTTTTAGTGAGTATGGCATGCCTGCTACGTATCAAAACTGTTAGGCTTCATAAAGGATGCAAAGATAAATAGCTCCTAGTAATTAGAAACATTTGTGACCCAGGTAACTCTTAAAGAATTGGTCTTTTACATTATGTTTTCTTTTAACTTTAGTTTTCTGGACACTTTTAGAATACATACCCATTAATGCATTTTGTTAAAGTAAAAATGTCTAATATCTAAGAGTATTCTATTAGAATATTGTTTTTCTCTATGCTCTTCGGATCGTAATTGGGATTCTGCAGATTAAACTAACAAACACAGATAACCAGTAGAAAAGGTATGCAATTTTATTAATATTTACATGCACGGGAATTCACACAAAAAAAGTTGTCAGACTATGGGGCTCATGTACCATTTTAACAAAGGAAACAGGATTTGGTCTTTAAGGGACAATAAATTGTAGAGAAGGGACAATTAATAAAAGGAACTATTGGAATATAAGGGTTATTCTAGTAAGATTTGTTTATGCAAATCTTGATGCTGATTGTCCATCTCTGGTGATAAAATTGCTCTCCTCTTCCTGGTGTGGGAGAGGGGACACCTTCACAAAGGGAAATTTTGCTCTGCTTTTAAGCAGAGAAGGGGAGGGCAGAAAACTTTTTCTGCACTTCTGATTTTCAATTGCCTTTGGCTCAAAATATTCCTTATGCCAAAGCAGCATATTGTGGGTGGCCTATTCTGGACCCCTTTAGTCCTAAATGGCTATGCTGACTTAATTTTGTGGACCATGAATAAATAATATCATCAAGTATACAAATATACATACACTTGCTACCACAATTTATAAGATTATTATTGTTCACTAGTAATGATGGGAAAATTAAGGTTACAATGGTTTCTCAATTGTCTAAGGTCACATGGCATTTTTAACTATAGCCAATACTCAAACTAGCACTTGTCTGAAAAAGCTTGCTTTCTGAATCACTCCACTATAGCCATATAACCTATTCTCACACTGACATAGCTCATAATGGTACTAGAAGTAATTAATCTGGGGGGGAAAGTCACTTACATTTTCATTATGCTCTTATCACGTTTAATTTTCATTTATTGCCCTATGCACTCAACTATAATTTTTGTTATTATAGTGTTTAAATGCCAGCAACCAGATAAGTGATAAACAAGTTGACATAAGATTATCATTTCTTCTAGAAAGATATTCCTTAAAAATATTTCCTAGATGTTTAGGGAGCAGATGGCATCTAATAAGTTAAACTCCAATAGCAGTCATTAGTGAGCGATGATTAAATTTTAAATCAAATCATGTCCTCAGAAGTATCTTGATATCTCAATTTATTTGTTAATTGCACTCTAAATGGTTCAAGTCTTAGCAGTAATCAATGCAATTCCGTGTGTTTTTACATTTAGTAAGAAATGTTCATTTGCAAGCTTTTACAGATAATCATAAAGACACAGAATTTTAAAATTCTGTTTATAATTTTAACAACCCAAAATATATTAAGCTCTTAATATGTGTTGAGCTCTGAGGCAGGTGAAAAGGATAAATAATACATGATTCTCCCTGCAAGAAACCCCAAATCAAACAAGATAGATGAAAATAAGAGAATCTCAGTGTGGCATAGAGACTTCAGAATATGAAGAACAAAGATTCATTGTACAAGGAAAGGAGTGAAATATATTTTGTGGCAGGTCAGAGATTGATCTAGAGAGGTAAGTAGGAATTACTAGACAAACAAAGCAAGAGTAGATATTTAAGGCAAAAACAATTTGATAAGCCAGATCAAAAATAAAATGGATAAATTTGAAGATCAGCAAAATTTTCTTTTGATCAAGCATAACATAACATTTATTGCACATTTACTATGAGGTGAGAATGTGGAGGCACTAGAACTCTCATACACTATTGTTAGGGAATGTAAAATGTTACTACTACTTTGCAAAACAGCAATTTCTTAAAATGTTAAACTTACAATATGACCTAGCCATTCAACTCCTTGGTAATTTACCCAAGAGAAATGAGAGCATATGACAAGATAAAGACTTCTGCACAAAGCTTTACAGCAGGTTTGTCTGTGATGGCCTGAAATAAAAGAGCTCAGATGTCCATCAACAGGGGAATGGGTAAACAAATTGTGGAATATTCATACAATAGAATACTACTCACCTACAAAAAGGAATTATCTATTGATACACATGTCAACATGGATGACAAAATAATCATGCTGAATCAAAGAAGTCAGAAAAAGTTGTACATACTGTATAATTCCATTTATATAAAATCACAGAAGGTTTCCGATTTAGGACAGTTCAACTTACAATTCTTCAACTTTGTGATAGTGTGAAAGTGATACACATTCAGTAAAAATCATACTTAGAATTCTAAATTTTCATCTTTTCCCAGGCTGGCAATATGCTGTGTGATACTCTCACACGATGCTGGGCAGTGGCAGTAAGCAGCAGATCTCAGTCAGTCATGTGGTCACAAACGTAAACAATTGGTACTCTATAGTATGCTGTGTTGTCAGATGATTTTGACCAACTATAGGCTAATTTAAGTGCTTTGAGCATGTTTAAGGTAGGCTAGGCTAACTTGCAATGTTTGATTGGGTAGGTATATTAAAAACATTTTTGACTTACTGCATTTTCAATTTACAGTGAGTTTATTGGGAAGTAATCCCATTATAATGTGAGGATTATCTGCATAGAAAATTCAAATCAGTCTATTTTGACAGAAAACAGATCAGTGTTTGCCTGGGAGTAATATGAGGACTGACAAAATGAGGTAAAAGAAATGGATTACAAGAAAGCACTAGGAATATTTAGGGTGATTGTTGGGAAAATATAAAAAATGGTCAGGGCTCCTCAGATGTTCAAAGTCTTGCTGAGCATCTGATGTAAATATGCACGTGGTCACAGATGTTCCTTGTTATTGTCTAATGTGATTGCACATGTGCACTTCCACCCAGTCCGCCATCTTCTATATGGAAATTGCAGACAGTGGGGCGACTGCAACGCTGCTCCTCACATCCTGGGGTTAGATTCTGCGTCCCTGAAGGTGTTCTGGATTGTGGACTTGAGTATAAAGGACTAATGGCTCGGATGCGCGAAGCCTCTGAAGATGCTCCTGGAAGCCACTTTGGGCGGCTGCTCCTAGCTCTGAATAAGGCCTATTATTTCTTCACCCTTGGTTCGCAGGACCTTTCCCTATTACCTAGCTCCTAGACATGTGTGTGGAGGGTTTGTGACCCAGTCTGGACAACGGGCTCGAGGGGTCTATGAGACCTAGCCCTAGCTTTACAGTGATAGATATGTTCTTTATTATGATTGTGTTGATGAATTTATTTATTAAGCTGACAGTGATCTAAGTATCAATTTCAAAAATAAAATTAAAAACTGGTAATTTAATAGAAAGGAAATTTTAAAAAGCTACTAGTATAGATAAGAGCAGAAATTAAGAAATTTTTTAAAATACAGAAGAACAGTTTTATAAAGTCTTAACATGGGTAATTAGAAAAAACTAATATTTTAGTTTGTATTCCACTGAATGGATAAACAAACAGCTGATATGAAAGATAGTGTATTTGGGAGGTTATCAAAAGGAGCAGGAACTCAGAACTGGAGACACTGAAAGAAGAAAGTAGAAAAATCGATATCAAGGGTGTTATTATCAGGCTGGTCACCAATGTATTCAAATAAGTCTCAATTCTGCTTGTACTTAATTCTTCTCAGAATTGTTGGCTAGAAGATCAAAAGTAAGAATTTATTCCTAAGCTTCCATTCACCTATATTAGAGAGTTCACTAGGGGCAGTATATTCCCTGTATTTTTATCTGTCAGTAATCTCCTTCCTTAATCCCATGTTTCAGCACTGTAGAGACTGCTGAGTAAATAAGGAAAAGGGAGACATGTGGGCTTGAGTTAGACACAGACAGTACACAGTGAGTTGAAGGCTGAAGGTTTACCATAGTTGCATCTAGTAACAGGAAAGGCCAATAGGATGTGAGATGAGCCAAAAGACGCATCCAAAACAATTCAAAAAGTTGATAAACTTACAGGACTAAACAAGAAAAAAAAGAGAGTTTTATAAATTACTGTGGTGTAATCCTGCTGACGACGCCAACTGTGGCATAATCCTGCCAACGATGCCAATTGTAGAGCTAGAGCTAGGCTCTGGTGCTTACAGACCTTACAAGCCCATTCACAAACCCTTCACATGCAGGTCTATGAGCTGGGTAACCATGACAAAACGGTCCTTGGAGTCTTGGTTGAAGAAGGAATAGTCTTTATTCAGCACAAACAACTTTATAAGCTAGGCAGTCCACAGAGAAACTCAGAAAACTCTACTACTGGCAAAGTCCAAAGAAAAACTGAAACTGAGCAGCTGCCAGCAGAGTAAACATTCTCTATTGTTAAACGGGAACTCTCTGCTACCAGCCTGCTTCAAAAACTGCAGAACACACACAAGCAATTAACTAGAAAGACACCTGGGTGCACATGCACACCAATTCCAACCACACACGACTTATTTACAAGAAATGCCAAGGGAGCCTGACTAAATTATTCTATTTTCCCCACAATTACCAATGCTAGAAATAAAAAGGAACATAATTTGAGAGCATATACAAGATATTAACAACATAATATATCACAAATAACTGTACAGCAAAAAATGAAAAAAAAACACTAACTTTAGATTTTAAAAAAATAGAAAATATGAATACTTCCTTAACTATTAGAAAAGTTAAGTAAAATAGTAAAAGTAGAAGGACTTATGCTACCAACATAAAGAATTATGATAAATATATAGTATTTAATACAAAATTGTATATTCATGAGGATAAATAGACCAAGAAATAAACCCCGATGTGTTGTGAGAAAAGGAGGTTTTAAAAAAATTAATGGTCATAGGTCAATAAAATGTACATGTAGGGAAAAAAGAATCTTGAACTCTGCTTCACAATGTATTTAAAATTTATTTCCAGATGGCTAAGAGATCTAAATTCAAAACAACAAACAATAAAGACTTTAGACTAAAATATAGGAATTTATCTTCAGGCTAGAAATAGGAAACATTTCTTAAATAAGATCAAAAAAAAAAAATCCAGAAAACAAAATTGATTGCTCAGGAAATATTTGTGAATGTGAATACAGTCAGCTAACAACTGCTATTCATCAGCATAAAATGATGAGGCAGAAGAGACACGTCAAGAAGGGAGAAGGTATCTGCAATTCATACATTCAACAATAGACCTACTTCTCTATGGATTGTGTGATGTAATACAACAAACCAGAAAGGAGCAGTCAGACCATTTAATTTTAAAAAGTGACAAAAATTTAGCAGACATTTCACAAAAAAGGATATCCATATGAACAAAATATATGTATGAGAAAGGAAATTACAAACAGTATCATTGTATTTTTATTATGTTATCATGAATATAGTTCAATGTATCAACATTTATTTATTTAAAGATTAGAAATAGAAATTTCCTTATGCTGGTTAAGTGCATGATCAGATAAATATTAATAAACATCATACTAGTAAAATGTTGAATCCTTAGAAAAGTATGTCTGTTCTATTTTTATAATGCTGTACCAGAGACCCTAGAAAATTAAATAAGAAAAAAGAAACAACAAAAATACGCTCAAAAATTTTACAACAAGAATTCATTCGCTCAATATTTGTAGATGATGTTATTGTACATGTAGACAATTCATAAAAATATAATAAATCATGGAAAGACTAGATTTTATAAGCAGATTTATCAATATCCTGGCTATCAATTTAATGGACAAAAATCAAATGCATGTCTATGTTCATAAAGCAGAAGATGAAATTTAACAAGGCACCTTTTACAAAAATATTAAACTCATCCCATAGTTATGAATAAATCTATCAAAAGATGTGAGTTAGCTCTACACTCACAAAAAAGCTATGAAACACCAGTTGAAGCCTTATAAACATAAGTAAAGAGGAGTACACCATGTTCATGTATCTACAGATTGTATCTTATAATGATGTCAATTATTCTAATACATATTTATTATTTAATTCAATTTTAATCAAAATTACAGTAGTTGTGTTTGTTTGTTTGTTTTAATCATAATTGACAAGCTTGTTCTAAATTTTATATGGAAAAGAAAATTGCCGAGAATAAACAAAGGAATCTTAAAGAAGATGAACAAAGTTGGAGGAATTATACTACTGGATATTAAGGCTTATTATAAAGCTAAATCAATTAAAATTGTATGGTATTTTTACAATGATAAAAGCTAGAATAATGGACTAGAAGAAGGTCCTGAAAAACATCCTTGCACATTAGACACTTATGACAAAAATGCGGGAGTGAAGAAAAGAAAGAAAGCATTTTCAACACGTTGTGTTGGATCAATCAGTTATTTAAACAGGAAAAGCTGTATCTTGACTTCTTTCTCACACCATAAGAAAAAATCAGTACAATTTTTAAACCATAATATAGTAACACACTTTCATAGCCTTATAGTAAGGATGAAAGCTCCAGAGAAGAAAAAGATAATGTTGATAAATTTGATAAATTTAGCTGCATTAAAGTAGAGACCAATGTTAAACAATTATACCATTAAGTCAGTAAGAAGAAATAGAAAGTGAAAGAATATATTTGCAACCCAAATAATCAAAAAAAAGTCTATACCCAGAATACATAACCCATTCTTTAAAATCATAAGAAAATACAACACAATAGAAAAGTAAGTAACAGCCTTAATTGGTGCTTAACATACAATAGTATCCAAATGGACGGTAAACAAACTTATGAAAATGTCCTCAATATCTTTAATAAGCAGGAGAAATATAAATAAAAAACAGCAAGATATCACTATGTACTCACCAAGCGATTGAAATGATTGGCAATGCTGAATTTTGTCAAAGATGCAATACAGCTAGAAAAAAGTATATACCATTCTGGGCATGCATATTGAAAACATTTGAGTGTTTATTACATTATTAAAAATGGACTTGCACGTAACCTATAACCCAACAAAATTTCTTCTCTCTCTCCCAGCCCCTCCTTCTTCCTCTCCCTCTCATTCTCTCTCCTCCTCTCACCATCTCTATATACAACAAAAGGCATCTGTCTATCAAGAGTAGAGTGGATCATGTGTGCATATTTATGTGTGCGTGTGCATTTGTGTGTGTGTTTCTGTTTTTTGCATATTAAACAGTGGAACAAAACAAAGAAAATGAACACCAACAATATGGATGAATCTTATGAAACATTGATGTTAAGACTGTATCAACCCAATTACATGAATTTTAAAAGGAAGTAAGAATACCCTTTGGTGTTAATGGTTATATTTATGGTGGGGTGGATGTGATTGTCAGAAGGAAGAAGAATAGAATTCAGGGATGCTAATAATAGTGCATTTCTGGACGTACTTGGGGATAAGGTGGATATTATCATTTTTTACTAATTTTCTGAGTAGTACGTATGTATGCAGCATTCTAAGTATATAATTATTAAATAAAGCCAATTTGCTTGTGTTAAAGTCCATTTTAAGGTTATTTTTTTCTAAATACAAAGAAGCAGAATAAAAATATGAAAATTATTAGAGAGAAAAACATAGTTATGAAAACAAACAACTGACGTCAAGGCTAAGGACAGACACTTCTGAGACAGAAAGCACAACAGCTGAGGAAGCAATAATACTACTTATTATTTTAACTTAAAAAGGTTAAAAAGTAAAGATCTGTCTTCAGAGAGCAAATAACAGGAAAACATAATGCTTATTTTGTTTCACAATTCTATACGATCCCCTAGCATAACATTAAGCATATAGCATATACTATGCCGTATTTCTATTTCATTATCTTCAAGGGTTATGTTAATGGTTATGCTAAACCTGAAAAGCAAATTTTAATCAATGTATTCACTGTTGCTTATTACCTAAGTTTGAATGTTTAAATTCTTCTCACACAAGTGAGTTCATAATTACAATTACAATCAGAATTTCTTGTTGGAACTTGAACCCAATATAGACTGTTATATGAAACACATATCTGATGACAGATATGAGCAATTGTGAAATGTATTTCATAGTGATTAATAACACACAGTATATTTTTGTTCATAAAGTCTTTGAAATTATTGACATAACTTTTAGTATTTGTTCTAAAGCATAGGTTTACATTGTCAAATAAATGCTGAAGTGAATAAAGTAGACATGTCATCATTTCCAATAAACAATATCAATTGCTGCTTCAAACCTCATGTTTCAGACCTCAACACTTTAGTACAAGTTCCCCTGTGTTTGAGGTACCAGTATATTAACAGGTTAATTACTCTCATCCAGAAATCCTGCAGGGATTTCCTCAGGGAAATAAGCAGTATAGAATTTTATGAAAACCAAAGGCAACAGGATTATATAGACAAACATAGGAAAGATATGAAATAGCTAAACTACAAAGGATTTTTGCACATTAAAATCTCCTCTATGTAACAAAGCTGAGAAGGCCAACAGCAAGCAATGTATAATTTTGTTTTTCTTCAAGCAATGGGTGGCAGTTTGTATTTTCTGAAGACCACTGCAACAGTACTTCCCATTTAACATTGGAACGCTACCACAGCTCTATTAAAAGTTATAGCTAATTCCACTCCCCTTAAATTGTGTGTGTTTGTGTCTTGCTCATGATCAAAACATGAGTGGCAAAAGTGGCACTCAGTGACTTTCAAGCCTAGGTCGTAAAGGTGATTCAGCTTCTGCCTTGCTCACTAGAATACTAACACTGTAACTTTGAATTGTCATGTAGGAAATCTAGTGGCCACCAGGCCACCAGGCTGAGAGGAGGCCAGGTCACATGGAGAGATCATATATAGGTGTTCAGCCAAATGACAGTTGGCTGAAATCAAGGCCAACAGCAAGCAATAGCCACCAGACATGTGAACGAATATCCTTTCAGATATTTCTAGCTCCAAGCAGCCAAGCTCACCAGGGCTTTAAGTTTTCTGAACTCAGGCTCCAGCTGTTGTGAAGCAGAGACAAGCCATCCCTATTGCACTTTTTCTGAATTTTTGACCTCAGAAAAGGTTATGAAATTAAGGTTGTTCTAAGCCACTAAGTTTTAAGGTAGTCTGATATGCAGCAACAGTTACTAAAACAAGCAAACAAAAAGAACTTATTAATTAATTGTAATTGAAATTCAGCCGTGAAAATCTATCACTCAACTCCAACTTGTTTCAGATGAGCCAATTCAAGTTTCACAACATTGTGATGTGACAGTTATTCTTTACCAGTGACTATTTATATGAATTTGCGATATCAGCGCTCGGTGAAGACTTCATGAGTTTAAATTGCTATAAAAGGGCAATGTGGAGATAATGTCAGAAATTTAAAAACTGAATATGAGGATGGAATTATCTTTGAGAAGGTACATGCTTTTCTCTGCTAGCTTCATTCAAGAAAAAACTTTGCCAAATCCCAGAGATACGAAAGTAAAACAGCTGATCTTTTAAACTAGATAAATACATGTCAATGTACATTTTCTTAAGAAGAGAAATGCTTGAGATACTGAGATAAAGACAAAAGGATTTGAAAGTTTAGTTTTTATGGTATAGTCTGGACATCTTACTTAGACAATAATTTCTTTTCCACATCAAAATCATTTATTTTTGCAATGAACACTAAAAATCGCTTTAATATACCAAATGTATTTATTTTTTAATAGTATTTTCTCAATTTTTTCAAAGTTTCTCAAAAATTTGAATATTTGAGAGAAAGAATAGCATGCAAGCAAATATTTTGTGAAGGAGCCTATTGCCTTAATTTTCAATAAGCTAGATATATGTACATACGTGCATACAGACAAACAATACATACAAAAAAACAAAAGGCAAACATAGTAGTAAATATCTAAAGACAGTAACATATAGTCCAATCTAGCCAATTTTTGCCGTGTGGAAATAAATGCATAAGGTTCTCAGTTTTCCAGATTTTAAAAGAATCCTTAAATCAATATTTCAGTATGAAGTTGCCGGTTTGTTTTAATTTGGGCTCAATTTATTAAAGCAGAGTTATTTAGGTTTGTAGTGTGAGTCACTGAGTATGAGGTTAAACATGACCATTAAATAACACAGTGATAAAAATAGCAAAAAGACCAAAAAAAATTTAGCATAGTTTGAGAGAAAACCCCTATTTGGTTACCCTCATATGAGTACTTCGAAGCGGTCATTCGTAGGTGAAAAAGAAAAGAATTACACATTTTATGTAAAGATTAAAGGCTGGTAATATATCAATCATCAATGCCAAAATGTGAATATGGGTAAACCATGAAAAATGACTTACTGTTAATCAATAATAATGGCAGAAATGAGGCAGAGCACAGACAAACAATTGAAGCTGCCATTTAAATTGAAAATGCAGATAATGAGAAGGAAGGCTACTCTCAGGCTAGCTACTAAAGGTTACTTGCTGCAAAATAAAGGTGAAGAACCCTGGACAATAATACAATTCTTGTGCATATTGAGTATCTCTAATGCTTCATACATCTGTTAGACATTTGTATGTAATTGATTCTATATGGAAGGCCATTTTATTTGTATGCTTCTTTTACCTGTATGTATGTTTAGAATGAGTTTGCAAAATTTTTGAAAAAATATACTACTGCATTCGTGGAAAATGTAGCTCTTCTGTACAGAAACTGAAGTAAGCTTGGTTTCATGATCTCTGCATTTTAGGAGGTTTTAAATAGAGTCACATGTCATATAGCAATGGCGATATGTTCTGAGAAATGCATCATCAGGCGATTTTATTATATGAACATCATCATGTGTATGAGTACTTAACACAAACCTAGATGGTATAGCTTTCTACACACTTAGGCTATATGGTGTAGCCTATGGCTCCTGGACTACGAACCTGTATGGCATGTTACTATACTGAATGCTGTAGGCAATTGTAACACAAAGTAAGCATTTTTGTATCTCAACATATCTAAACATAGAAAAGGTACAGCACAAATAAGTTTTAAAAGATTTTCAAAACTGGCACACCTGTATAGGGTACTTACTTACCATGAATGAAGCTTGTCAGACTAGAAGTTTCTCTCAGTGAGTCAGTGAGGGAGTAGTGAGCAAATGTGGAGGCCTAGGACATTACTGTACACAACTGTACACTTGGGCTACACTAAATTTATATTTTAAAAAGTTTACTGTAACGTTATGACAACTACAATGTCACTAGGCAATAGGAATTTTTCAGATCTGTTATAATCTTATGGGATCACCATGGTACTTGTATAAGGGGTCTGTGGTTGACTGAAACGTCATTATTGCAATGCATGACCATATGTATTCAAGAGGTTCCTTTGTGCGTTCTATATAAACTGCCGTGAAGTTCTGATGTTCTTTTGGCCTAAGACCAAGAATCTGAAAGTGTGAAAAACAATCAGGACTTAACCGTTTCAGCTCTAACAAGAAAAGAGTTTGGAAATCATTACTTCCATCTTTACAAGGAAAAAGCTGAACAAATCGAAAATCAATCAAATTTTTTTGCACCCATCAGAGAATTGCAGTGCTTTGGAACTATAGAAATAGGTGATTACAAAGAAACAAACCTGAGATCAGTTTACCTAGAATAGACCATGATGCAGCAGTAAACCAGCAGGGACATTTAAACAGCAATTATAAAATTGATAGAGGCTGAGTATGGATGAGCTTGAGAATGAGAAACTCATAGCAGCTATCATCTTAGAGGAACCCGCACACTTTTCTGGGTTTAACCTCCAAAAATGCCATCAGGTTCTCATGGTGAAGAGCCAAGAAAGTTCACCTCATGTCTTTGGCAAGAGAAAGGACAAAATAAACTATTCTGAAATACACCTATGCATTCTCTGTAACAAAGACCTACTCTCCACTGAAAATGAATTCTCCAGAGACTTATTTCACATAGGCAGAAGAACAATTATCCAGTTCCAATACCCTCTACCTTTGCTGTCTCACAGAAAAGGGGGACTGGGGGAGATAAAAGACACTTATGAAGAACCGACCGGGGAGACAGAATCACCAAAAGACTGAGATTTCGTCAAAAGATTATAGAATGTTTTCCTTCCCCATTCTTTACTACCACAACAATAGCGCTCCAGTGTAATAATAGTGAGCAAGGCTCAGACTCTATTAAAGAAATACTAGGGAAAAACAAAGATAGCAGGAGAGAGAGAAACAAGAATACTAGAGATATTTGAAGTTCTGACACCCATGGCTTTAGCAAACATTAAATATAGTTCAATTCCTAGCAAGGTTAATATAAAACTTCACACGAAAGGCCTATCTACCTCCTTCCTATTACTTGATATATTGTGTCATGCTTTCAACAAAAAATTATGTCACACTAAAAGGCAGGTAAACACTCTGAAGAGACAAAGCAAGTGTCAGAGCCAGATAAGCAGCAGATAACAGAAGCATCACAGTGGATTTAGAATAACTAAAATGAATATATTAATGGCTCTATTTTAAAAAGTAGACACATGCAATAACAGAAGTGTGATATAAGCAAAAATATAAAAGCTCTAAGAAAGTATCAATGGAAATACTCGAAATTAAAAACACTGTAACAAAAATGACAAGTGTTTTTGATGTGCTCATTAATAAACTGGATGCTGCTGAGAAAAGAATTGGTGATCCTAAAGATATGTTAGTAAAACTTCCCAAACAGAAGTACATAAGAAAAAAAAGTGAAATAAGAAAGAAAAAGTACATAATGTGAACAGTTTGACAAATTCTAAAGTGGTAACATATGCACAATTGGAATGCCAAAAGGAGAAAAACAAGAGAAAAGAGCATAAAAAATATTTGAAGAAATAATGGCAGAGAACATTAGAAAACTGACGACAAACAAGAAACTGCAAATCCAGGAAGAAGCTCAAGAGAACATCAAGCAGGATAAATACCAAAAACACTACACCTATGCGTGTCGTAGTCAAACTGCAGAAGGACAAAGACAAAAAGAAAATCCTGAAAGAAGACAAAGGAGAAAGAACACCTTACTTATAGAGGAAAAAGGATACAAATTACAGCAGAGTTCTTAACAGAAGTCATGCAAGGAAGAAGATTGTGGAATAAAATATATAAAGTGTTGTTTTAGTCCATTTTGTGTTGCTATAACAGAATACCTGAGACTGGGTAATTTATAAAGAAGAGAGGTTTATTTGGCTTACGATTCTGGGACAGCTGCATCTGGTGTGGGCCTCAGGCTGGCTTCTACTCATGGCAGAAAGTGGCAGGCAGCCAGCGGGTACAAGCAGATCACATGGCAAGAGCAAGCAAGAGAGAGAGAGAGAGAAGGTGCCAGGGTCTTTTTAAGCAACAAGCTCCTCCGGGAACTAATAGATTGAGAACTCACTCATTAATCCTCCCTCCCCCAGGGAGAACATTAATCCATTCATGAGGGATCCATCCCCATGACTCAATCAGTTTCCAACACTGCCACATTGGAGATCAAATTTCCACATGAGTTTTGGAGGGGACAACACATCCAAACTCCATCAAGTGTGAAAAAGAAAATAACCACCAACCTAGAATTGTGTCCTGGAATACTGTTCTTGAAAAGGGAGGAAGAAATAAATACTTTCTCACACAAACAAAACCTGAGGGAATTTATAACCAGAGACCAGCCCTGCAAGAAATATTAAAGTGTGTTTTTCAGGTAGAAGACAAATATGTTAGAAACTCACATCTACACATAGATAGAAAAATTAGCAGAGAAGAAATAAGTGAAAGTAAAGTAAACTATTTCATTTTTCTCATGCTACATGAATCTAGTAGATATGTATTTTCAAACTAATACACATATTAACAATAGAAACCCCCCAAAATGAAATAGTTTTATATGAAACACAATATATATAGGATGTGTATGTGGACAAACAAAACTCTGATTTGAAAAATCAGGAATATTGGAAGAAATGGAGAAATATTTGTTCCAATTAGTGTTTGTGGATCAGAAAACTCATTATTGTTAAGATGTCAATTCTTTCCCACTTGATCTACTGATTAATTCAAAGCAATGTCAGAGATGATTTCCACAAACAGTTTTTCTGGGATAAACTATAAAATATGTATGTATTTATATGTATTTACATATATAGTTTACACATGCAGTTATAAATATGCAACTGATTCTAAAATATGGAAAGACAAATGCCTAGAAAAGCCAATATAATACTAAGAAAGAACAAAGTTGAAGACTGACATTACCCGTTTTCATGACTTACTGTAAAGCTACAGTAATCAAGACAGTGTGGTATTAGCAAATGAATTAGATGTATATATCAATGGAACAAAATATAGAGTCCTAAGTGGACTCACATAAATATTGTCAAATTGATCTTGGACAAAGGCACAAAGGTAATTCAGTGGAGAAAGGATAGCATTTTCAAATATTAGTGTTAGAACAATTGGATGTTCATATGTAAAAAATAAATTTAGACAGAGACCTTACACCTTTCACAAAAATTAATTCAAACTAAATCACACAGCTAAATATAAAACACAAAACTAGAAAACTTTAAGAAGAAAACAGAGGAGATAATCTAGGTGACCTTGGGTTTGGAGATGACAATCCCAAAATGTATGAAGAAAACAATTGATAAGTTGTACTATATTAAAACTAAGAACTTCTGCTCTATGAAAGACACTGTTAAGAAAATGAAAAGACAAGCCACAGACATGGAAAAAAAATACCTGATAAAGGACTTATGTACAAAATATGCAAGGAACTTTTATAAGTTAATAAGAAAACAAACAAAAAATTTTTAAATGATAAAATATTCTGAACAGACACCTCATCAGAGATCTGCAGATGGCAAGCAAGCATATGGAAAGATGCTCAAAATTGCATGTCATTAGGGAAACAAATTAAAACAGTGAGATACTATTAGTAACTCTTATATATTATATATACCATAGACATAACTTTAGAATTTTTTTTTAAATAAGAAAGAACATACCAAATGCTGGCCACAATGCTAGTAACAGGGATTCTTATACATCGCTGTTGGGAATACAAAATGGTGCAGCCACTTTGGAAGAATATTTGACAGTTTCTCATAAAGGTAAACGTAGAATTACTATATAATCCAACAATCATGCTCCTAGGTATTTTCCCAACTGATTTCAAAACTTATATCCACATGAAAAACTATATACAAAAGTTTATGGTAATAGTATTCATAACCAAAACCTGGAAGGAGCCAAAACGTCCTTTAGTAAGTGGATGGATACACAAACTGTGGTGCCTTCATAAAATGGGTTATTATTCAGAAATAAAAATAAATGAGCTATCAAGTTATAAAAATTGATGAATAGCCTCAAATGAATATTGTTAAATGAAAGAAGCCAGTCTGAAAAGTCTGCAATGCTACATGATTTCAATTATATGACATTTTGGAAAAGGCAAAACAACAGAAAATTAAAAGCATCAGTGGTTGCCAGGGATTTGAGAGAGAAAGAATTTAGAATAGGTGAGGCACAAGGTTTTTTATGGTGGTAAAATTATTATTTATGGCACTGCAGCCATGGATATATGACATTGAGAATTTATAGAAACCCATGGGAATTTACAGCACAAAGAGTTAACTTCAATACATGCAAATTTATAATAATCATTTTGGAGGTTGGAGGATTCCAGAAGGGAATTCAAACTATGAAAACAGAATCTAACCGCATTACAAATGCAGGAAACCACCTCAATTAACAGGATTAGGGGAAAAGTTGTTGATTTAAGCCATTTCGGAAAGGAGAGGAATCTGGAAAACTGAGTACATAAGAACTGTCTTCTAATTAATAAAATTGTCAATGAGAATCTACTGTATATGTGCACTGGAAATGAGTAATTAAGTAAATGGATGGCACACGGTGGAAACCAGGTTTCTTACTATCGGGGTGAGAATTTACAGAGAAGTAAAAGGAAGAGGTTAGAATGATCCATGAGGTAATAATGGATTAGAGTTGGGGACATCAGTATGAACTCATATTTATGTTAATGTAGATATGGTTGGTTACATATGGAAAAGGCTATAAATATGTGTAGATACACCGATTTGTATATACACGCATAGTTCCTCATTCTGTCAACTCAGAGAACCTAGAAGAAATGACATCCCAGTAGCAATGACCATACCTAGTGATCTTGGTTTCTAATACCATTCTCCATAAAAGGAACCAAAATCCCTTAGAGAAATGATAGACTCTAGGACTGGTAGAAAATAAGCCTGGAGCATCTTGTAGTGTCAGGAAGTAAGGAAGTGCTCAAAAAAGTCCCAAAAGTTATATTGATAGGGGGTGTATCGAAGGGACATAGAATCCAACTGAAAGATTTCCAAATGGCCAAATCCTTTGATCAACAAAATAAATAAATAGTATTGGATTATAACCCAAAGAATAAAATAAATATCAATGATTCCATACGGATATAAATAAATGATAAATAAATAAATAGGGGAGAAAGGACAAATGTCTTGTGCAAGAGGTTCCAAATAGTTTATGTAAATACTCCACCTCAATAAGGCGGGCATAACTCTTTATTCCTTAAGTTGGGCTGTATAACATAGTGACTTCTTTCCAACATGCACAGTACGGAAAATGCTTGGAAAAAAATAACTATACAGTGGATTAAACTGACAAGCACTTCAGATAATCAAGAGCAACATCAACAATGATGTCATGTTGACAAAATGAACCCTTCGTATGATGTGACAAAAATAGCACTTTACACTGTGGTCTTTCTCCCAAAAACGTGTAACCCTATTCTAAGCATGAAAAAAACATCCAATAGTTGGACATCCTGTAAAATACTTGACCAATACCCCTCAAAACTATCAAAGTCATCAAAACCAAGGAAAGTCTGAGAAACTATCACAGTGGAGAGTTGCCTAAGGAGGCATGACAAGCACATACATGTGGTATCCTGGGTAGGATCCCAGAACAGAACAAGACATTAGGTGACAACTAAAGAAATGTCAATTAACAGTGGACTTTGGTTAATAATAATAATGCATCAATATTGGTTTATTAATGATAATAAATAAATACTAATATAAGATGTTAATAATAAGAGAAACTGGGATGTGAATATATGGAAACTCTTTGTATCATCTTCTCAACTTTTCTGTAAATCTAAACTGTTCTAAAAATAAAGTTTACTTAAAAATATTTTTAAATGCTAAATTAATTATAAACAATCCTTCAAAGAACGATTAAATTACTCCCTGAGTGTTGCAAATCTTTCCCTTAGGTTGTTAGGCCACAGATTGAAGGGTTTTGTCTTTAAGAAGACTTCACAGATTCCAGTTTACAATAAAGTTGCAAACAGGTTATCATTATTCGTACTTGGAATGAATGCTGACTCTCCTCTTACTCCTGAAGCATAACAACAATTATAAATAATAACTTTATTTTAATATTGCCCACTTTACTGTTCAGTTGAGAACATCAGCATTTTTCTTTTCTTTTTTCTGTTTCTTTGTTTGTTTGTTTGTTTGTATTCCAGACTGCTAAACTGAGTAATGTGTTTACTGTAGGTAATTGGCTCTGTGCAATATTGCATAAGATATGCGGAGACCTTACATTATTGCTTTCCTGAATCAGTGTTAGTCTCCTTTGGTGGTTTTAATAATTTGTTGGCACTCTGCAGTGATCGTGGCAGCTGTCTCTCTTTGACTTTTTATATTAAGATAATGACTACAGGAATTTAATGCATTGTAAAAAATTCTGATGAATAGATTGATATGCATTTTCACTGAACAGATATTATGCAGAATTTTCAACAGGTCAGTTCAGTCCTGATGTAATCATGTCACTGCACTGATATGTGAAAAACCTTTAAGCTGTTCACTGATATGCAGAGAAACTTTGTGTTATCCACTTATACATAGGAAACTTTTATGTTACCCGTTAGCTAAAAGAAAATGTTAATTCCTGGAAGATTTTTTCCCCCTCCTTCATAAACCTGTTATAGAATTCTATTGAAAAAAAGAAATTAAAATTCTCCATTAAGGAATAAGCATAACTTTATATAACATAAAGCTTTGCTACATTTTACTGCTAAGAAAAAAGGAAGAAAATTTACATATGTTTTTAAATGTCAATCAATGAGTACCAACTTTTTTTTTTAATTGAGGGATGCCTAAAACAAGATTAAAGTGCATCTACTCAGAAAAAGACAAATAAAGCTGTTTTCAGGGGCAATTTCAATATTAAAACATGTTAAAAATGATTTAAATTAATAAATATTTTTTAATTCAGAAACTAGGATATGATAGAATAAATAAATTAGGAGGACAAATTGAGAAAGATATGCCCAAATATATGAATTAGAAGAAAAAGCACAATGAAGAATTATTTGAAAAGAATAAATTAGACAAACCACTGTCAAATTTATGTAAGACAAAATACAGAAATCATAAAAAGACAAAATGTTAATTAGAAAAACAGTATAATAAAATAAAGTAGCAAAATAATCTTAAGAGGAAATAAATATTAAAAGAACTGTATCATTAGAAACATTGCCAAGGATATCCAAGAATGATTGTTACAAAAGGTATAAAGCCAATATATTTTTTTAACATTTTCTATTGGAAAATCACATCAAAGATATTTCTAAACAATCTTAAAACTGTAGAACAAAGGACATCCTGGAGAACATCCCAGGTAATTTCATAATGTTATCAAAATTTTAACTTTAAAGCTTGATGAAATAACTCAGAATACAGACCAGTATTATTTGTGAATATAGAGTAAATATTAAATAATATGTAAGAAAACTTTTATCTTAAGTATAGTGGATAATGTTATTCTTAACAAAGATGCTTTATTCCAGAAACAAAAAATAGTTCATTATTAGAAAACCAAACTTTTATTTTATTACATTAATAGGTTAAAGAAAAAAAGTCAGATAGATAAAACACTTCAAGGAGAAAAAAACAGACATTTTCAAAAATTCAACATCAATTTCTTGTAAGATAAATTAAGTGGCACAAACAAGGATATTTTCTTTATAAGGTATTAAATAATAATTGTTAGTGGAAAAAATTAAAATATCCACAAAACATGAAATATCTACACTTAAGAGTAGATATGCATGGTATAAGAAATTAAAATAAAGGAACAAAAATAAATCTTCAGTAAACAAAGAGAATCACCAAATTACATGGATGGCAATTGTCAATTCAAAATTCATCTATAAATGCATCTTTATCTTCTTTCTTTCATCAAAATAAATTCTAAGTGAATACAAATATAATTATGTATTTTTATTACTGGCCATAACAAATAAGAATTAGACATAGCCTCTCACTATGTGAGAAACAAGAAAACTCCACAATATATGAAACAACTGGTTTCAGATATTGTACAACACTAGCACAGGACTGGGATTCCTCATAGAAGAAAAACCAATCAGGAGACCCAGCATTCTGCCTGTAGGCAATTATTGATCCACAGATGCAAGGAAACTCTACAAAACTAGAGGTATAATCCTGGCAATTCCCAGAGCTTGCACAGGTTGGGAAACATTTAAGCTTAGAACAGAGTGGAGAGTGATCATATTACAGTGCTTTCTCTCAAATAAAGGATTCTCTACTTTCATGTTTTTCTTCTTCTTTTTTGTCTTCTAATTTACTTATTCTGACTCAGTTCATGCAACTTGGATTTGCCTCCCTGGTCTTGAGACTCATATTTTATCTTCTCAGCATTGCTTGAGCACAAACTGTCTAAAAAGAAAAAGAAATTCCACATTCCTGCTGGAATGCTTTGTCCTTGGTATATGGAACATTTCCTCTCCCTAGTGATGGCCACATAGATGGTTCCTTTGTTACAGAAGCCCATATATCAGAGCAAAGAGCTAAGTTTATATTTATGTTGAGGAATCAGAAGAACAAAGGACGGCTCTGTGTATGCACATGTGTCTCTCTCTTCATGTATGTCAGTGCTAAAACCAGCCACTCTGACTACTGTATTCAGGAAGAGGATATTAGCTTTTAATAATGCTATGTATTCACACAAAGATTAAAAAGGCTCTGTGAATATTTACTTTCCAATTTACTCAAGATTTAAAGAGAAAAATTTAGTTTAAAAATAGCACATTTAATATGAAAACTAATGTAGAGTAAAACTTATTTTATACACTTAAACTCCAACACGTTCACAGCCATAGTATGTGTGATGTTTACATCTTTACGTATACAAGCCAATATTATTTTAGATCCTTATGTTATATAGGTAATTATTTTATATTTATTGTTGCTCTGGTTTGAATACCCCCTCAAGCTCTTGTGGAACTTAATCCCCAATATGGTATTTGAAAGGTGGGGCCTTGGAGAGGTGATTGGATGATGAGAACTATGCTCTCATGAAAGAATTAATTCATTTGTGAAATAATGGATTAATAGTTTAATGGTTTATCACAGGTGTGGACTGGTGGCTTTAAAAGGAGAACAAGTGAACACATGAAAACACTCTTCCCACTCCCTGCCATATGATGCCCTGAGTCATTTCAGGATTCTGTAAAGAGTCCCCACCAGGAAGAAGGCCCTCACCAGATGTGCCCCTGGACCTTGGTCTTCCCAGCCTCCAAAATTGTAAGAAATAAATTCTGTTTCTTTATAAACTACCCAGTTTCAGATATTCTGTTATTGGCAATAGAAATGGACTAATATAATTGCATTTTATCACTATCAGTTTACAGCATCACCTCAGTGTAACAATGAAGTGAATCACAGACTTTTATACAACCTTCTCTTTTCCTCTTCCCACAATTACCCACTCTAATATATGTAATACAGATCTTTAATCATGTATATATGATTTTTTGTTTCTGTATATAACTCATTACATATCTGTGAGTGACTCATTGCATATCAACATTCCTATCAGGAAAAACTAAGGAAGCCAGATTCTTGTGTGTGTGCGTGCGTGTGTGTGTGTGTGTGTATGCACACACACACGTGTACTTGTTGGAGAACTGATGCATCAAAGGACACAAAGGTTCAAGATCTTATAAAAAAGGAACCACGAGGAGACAAGTATATGTTCTGTTTATTATTTTTCCCTCAAGATATTTGCCTATTCTTCCCAGAGACAGGGTAGAGGTTGGGAATGCAAACAGAGGGCCTGAGCATAGAGCTACTGCTAAGAGACAGAGAATCCAGGAGAAATTAGCAATTTCATGAGACTTAGAAGAAAAAAATCAAAGTTCAGAGCCATAGGGGAAGCCAAGATTTGAAGGGATAAGGTTAAGATAGTGTTATGGGCTAAACTGTGTGCTCCCCCAAATTTATTTGTTGAAATCCTGAACCCCAGTACATCAGGATATGGCTATATTAGAGATAGGGCCTTCAAGGAGGTGGTTAAAATATTAAAGTAAAATGAAGCCATATGGGTCAGCCCTAATCTAATATGATTGGTCTTTCTAAGAAGAGTATTACAACACAGACACAGAGCACTGGAAGAAGACAGCCAAGGAAAGAGCCAAGGAGAGAGGACTCAGAAGAAACCAACCCTGCCAACATCTTAATCTCCAACTTCTAACTTCCAGAACTATGAGGAAAAATATTCTGTTGCTTAAGCCATCCAGTCTGTGGTCCTTGGTTACGGCAGCCCTAGCAAATGAATGCAGATGTCAATGAGAAGGAACTTACAAATATTTAAGCCCAACATTGTGCTGAATTTTCTCTCAATGCATTTGTCAAATCTTTGAACTGCAACGGTATAACAAAGAGAATAACAAAAGACAATCCCATCACTCAGGTAATTCCAAGGACTTTAGGAACTCGGCCCTGGGAACCAAGAACAAAGGCCAAATATAATTTTTATTATCCCACATAAGACTTTTGGCCTGAACACCTGAAAGGACGGAATTGTTATTAATTAAGAAAGGGAAAACTGCAGGTACTTTAGTGTTGAGGAGAAATAATAGGCATTTAGTTTTGAACATGTTAAATTCATAACATCATATAGTTATACAAGAGGAAATGTTCCATGGCTCTGTCAAGAACTGTAAACTAAGTTAAAATTTGATAAAAATATTGTGATTCCATATCTATATTTATAATGAGTCCATGCTAATACTAAGAAAAACACCAAACTGCAGTAGAAAAACAGAATAGCATAACCAGTGTATTGAATACCTCAGCACTTAATAAATCAAATGTTATTTTGTTTCTAAACAAGTATTAAATTAGTGTTAATATTGGCAAAAATGAAACAGTTAAATAACAGCATGGGCGGGAAACATGTAGTGGTATTGGTAGCACTAGTATAATTTTTCTAGAGAGGAACTTGGGGATATATATCTAAGACCTAAAAAATATTCCTTCCCTTCCACATAGTAATTTAATTGTATACTTCTATTCTAAGAAAATAATTTTTTAAGGATCTATATTTGAGGTACTATAATTTTGGGTATTTCTTTCTTTTTCTTCTAAATATCTTATTAAGATTGAAAGAACCGATAATTATCTTGATGACAAGAACCATGTCTTATTCCTTTTTTTTTTTTTTTTTTGCTTTCATTTCATTAAATTTTGTCCAAATCAATTGGAATTTACTAAAATGCTTTTCCTACAGTGATTGAAAGAAAATAATAATAATAATAATAAAAGAACACTTAGCCACTTCCTAATTATGAAGAAACAATATGTTTTTGCTTCTTAGAACTGTCATAACAAATTATCAAAAACTTAGTGGCTTAAAAGAACAAATTTATTTTCTCACAGTTCAAGAGCACAGAAGTCTGAAATCCTGGTATGGGCAGGGTTGATTCTTTCTGGAGGCTATGAAAAGAAACTTTCCAAAATCTCTCTCCTAGTTTTTGGTGGTTGTAGGCAATCCTTGGCTTGTAGATGCACCACTCCAACCTCTGCCTCTCTATTCACTTGGCTGCCTTCTCCGTTTATCTTCACATGGTCTTCTTAAAAGGGTAAGAACTACAGGATTTAAGGCCCATCCAAATACAGTATTA
This sequence comes from Cynocephalus volans, assembly GCF_027409185.1. Classification (NCBI taxonomy): domain Eukaryota; kingdom Metazoa; phylum Chordata; class Mammalia; order Dermoptera; family Cynocephalidae; genus Cynocephalus; species Cynocephalus volans. The sequence goes on along the minus strand of NC_084460.1, from coordinate 166,027,544 downwards.
CCTCATCTTAACCAATTACATCTGCAAAGACTATTTCCACGGAAGGTCACAATCTGAACTTCCAGGTGGACATGAGTTTTGTGGGGGGACACTATTCAATCCAGTAAACAAAGTAAATATACTTCTTTCACATTTGAAAAAATAATCCATGGCTTATTGTATGCCAAAGGTAGAATATTTATAAAGTGACGTTGTTCTTCACTATTTATTTTTTAAATTTATAATGTGACATTTTATAAGTCTAAGAAAACTTTTATTGTATATCTTGTTTATAAAAATCACTCAGTGGATCTAATCATGCACATTTTATTGTTGGAAATTTTTAATTATTCAAAATCCAGTATGTCTGCCAGTCAATTCAGAATATGCCTCCTTTCTAGCAAGATGTTACATGATCTGTGTACTGATTGTTGGTGAAGAGCTACTCTCTTTTCCTTCACAATTCATATTTGAAGCTGAGAATTTACCAAGATCATAAAACATAGGGACAAATAAATATAATTTGTTTTATTTTTTGAAATAGACTTTGAATGAAATCCCAAGTTTAAGAGAACTTTTAACTTTTGGATTCTTGTTTTACAGTTACTTCTGTAACCTGTATTTCTTTCACAGTCTTACTCTTAAGAAATGATAATGTCACTTTTTACACTCATTTAGATAGAATAACTCTATAACTCTAAGACGACTGGTGAGGAAATCAGCTTTGTTTGAAGCTAATCTTCAGTTGATTACTGGACATCAGCAAATTAATGAAGCACAACAATAAGTTAACTCATATATAGGTTTTCTAATTCCCTCAGTAATTGAATTTAATAATTTTATCACATTTTCCTCATATATAAAATGTCATATTTTCAGAGCATTAACTCTAACACTGCAGTCTTTTAGGAGACTTAATCATTTAAGATAATTCCTGTTTTCAAAATGCTACTTATACAATAAATCTGAAAATTCTGTTATTAAGTCATTTTAAAGTACTCTAATTAAGTATTTCTATCCATCTGATTATCACTTAAATTCTAGACCCACGCGAGTAGAAAATTAGCCTATTCATTTACCATTCTGACTGAATGAGAGATTATTATAATAATATTTCTAGCGTATTTTAGGTAGAGGAACACTGATTAGCTAGGCAAGGACACTTTTATGTTCAAATATAACATTTCAATAATTGTCATGCACAACTGTTTAGTTGTTAGGAATTATAGCAATACTTGTTACCCATATGTCTCTACTTGCTCTGGGTCAGTGCTAATGTATACCCAACATTCTTGTGTAATCATTAATCACGCTTCTACTTTCACTCTAGAAAAGGTCTTGGATTGGGCAATAAATTATGAACCCACCTATATAACCCATCTGTAGTCGTTCCTTTACCTATATGTATGGAGATTTGATTATCTGCCAAAGTTAACTCCCTTCACAACTGGAGAATTGAACTCATCCTATTTTTCAGCAAGAATCCTTCAGTACTGGTTTAATATAAACTATGTATTCATCTACTTAGTAGCACATACACAGATTCCAAAATAATTACATGAGCAAAACTGTGGAGTAATGCGTTTTCTCAAACTAAGATTTCAATCCAATTCAATAGCCATGTTTAGCTCTTTTTATTATTTTTTTACATGAACAACTATTGCCTATTGAAAACTTGAACAAGAAACACTACATTATAAATAACTTGCATTTTTAAAATGCTCCTTCTAAATATCTCTGAAATTCATGCACTGCGAGCATCACAGACTGAGCAACCATAATTTCATCTGGACTACAGGATGTTACTAGTCTCTGTACATCCACCATGGGCCTCCTCAAGTCTGTCCTCTCTGGTGCACGCTAGGTGATAATTTCAAAATGAAATTTGATGATATTATGCTCCTCCTACCCTGTACCCTGCTCCTGTGATATATCCACCCCATTACTCTTCACAGTGAGCAATCGATTTTCAGTATGGTTTACAGGTCCTGCATGATGTCATGTTTACAAACTCTCCAGCTTTGTGTACCACATATTCCTGCTGATCCATGCTGTCTTCAGCTTTTGCACATGCATTTCTAGGCATTTCCCTTTGCCTACATGTACTTCCTCACAACAACCATCTCATCATCTCCAACCTGTGGCTCAAGTAATTCCTTTTATCCAGATTCAGCTCAATTCCTACAAGAAGAATTTCCTGACTAGGTCAGTCAGTAGTGAGACAATTCTGGATAGTCCTGGGGACTCATTTACCTACCTATTTTTAGTAGCTTTGCCAAGAGCTGGCTCAGTTTACCTGAAAGGTCTGTAGGGAAACATTAAGGATATCAATGTGCCTTGTATCAGGATGTGTCTTGGTATGAAGAACTTGGTGTTGGGATTCAGACATTGGTCCTAGAGATGCTATTCCTTAGCCTTGAAATCCATTGACCTATGTCTTGTCCGTAGGTGTTCTGATCTGCTGTTGAGCTGTCCTAAAAAATATGTAACATGATTGTGGAGATGGGATCTGATCTCATTCTTAGAGTGATCTCAGCTGTGCACCCAGGCTGGTTATTCTCTACTAAAGCCTTGTACAGGACACATACAGAGCATCTCTGCTTACCCTAAGCTGTGGATACTGAGAGTTCTAGGGACTACATGCACACTACTGCTTCTCTGATCACAATTTTTTCCTAACATACCCTATGTTACACCTGCAACGTGTCATGCCAGGGTTGTGTGTCCACAGCACCACGTACGACGGTCAGCTCCATCTATTTTATATCTTTACGACAGTCTGTTTTGCATCATTTACTAGGAGCACAATTGTTACATTTTGGCAGTTGTTTATTGTCTGTCATCTCATTTGAATCTATGCTTCATGAAGGCAAGAGAGCAGATTGTTTTGTTTTGTTTTACCACCGAATTATAGTATCGTGCCCCCAATTTCTGGCACAGTGCTTAGTCCATAGTCAATGTTAAACATTCCTGAATGAACAACATTTTTGAAAATATTTTTAATTCACTGAAATGCGTGGTATAATAGATCTTTAGGGATGAGATGGCATTTCAATATCTCTCAAGTTAACCCACAATGACAGTGATAAATTACATGCTTCTGGCAGAAGAAAGGACAGGCTTAAGTGTTTGGTGTTATGAACCCTTTCTAATAACCTGATGTTACACAGATCATTTAAATTATGTAATTTATCAATTATAGCTATAAATGAGGAAAGATGATGCAATATTTGTCTTCATTTCAGGGAGTGGTGATGACATAAATGAGAATGTTAATGAACTGTTTTAAGATATCTCAAAGAAGGAGAATGAGGACAACTTGTATTTAAATGCCCTGAAACTTCAGGCTCTGTCAGATCCCTTTGCATGAATTCTCTCATTTAACTCAGTATCTACCACAACAGGCCCTCAATGAATATTTCTAGATTTATGTATTAATGGAGACTATATCACACAGCAGTTTAGGGAGAAGGTGTTTAAAAAAATCCAAAATATTTGTTCCTGAAACTATACATTTTCCTTTCTTAATCTGTTGCTAAAATGATGACTCATGGAAGTCATGCCATTATAGAACTTATTGTGAAAGTCTTCCTATATCCTAGTGGTATATTGGCTACATATTGGCTGTATATTGGCTGTCACCTATTGACTATAAAACCCTGCAAGTATGAGTTTCTATACATTCTCAAAAGGGTTGCTAATATTGTTACAAAACCTTCATGTTCTTTCAAATTCATTAATCAACCAAGTTTTAAATACTCTTGCTACTGTTGTTAATTTCCTTTTTTTGTGATTCTATATGAGATAATCTTACGTTGTGTCACATTTTAACATGTTAACAAAGAATATATGGTTTAAAATTTCAAGAAATTGAACAGTCAAAGAACAGTAAAAATACATGTGTTAGTTTTCACTATTTCTTTGTGCTATAAATTCCACGTGAAATATGACTTGCATGGTCTAATTTTGAAATAAACGTGAGCATTTTATAGTTTTTCCCCTTTTTCAGAAGGAAAAGAATAATCTATTAATTGCTAAGTTCAGAAAAAAATTGTATATTTTAGAAACTTATCACTCAATTATAGATTATTGAGAGACAAATTAGATAACAAGAAATTATAAAATAAACAAATAAGAAAAATACTCGTACATAAAGTACAGAATTTTAAAATTATCCTAAGCATCCTAGCAATTTTTTTTTTAAAAAGATAAGGCCCATAATAGTGAAATTTCAGAATATGAGTAATAAGAAATAAATCTTGTATACTTCCAGAAAGAGGTGAAAAAGTATCAACCAAACAGGGTCAAAAGTCACAGTGTACTTTCCAATACCTAGGTTAGTTTCTAGAGGACATAGAACAAAACCTTTAATATTCTAAAGGAAAGGGTTTTTCAATCTTGAATAGCATATATGTCCAGTTTATAAATCCAGAAATCCAGATATGTCAGCTAGGCAACAGCTTATTAAATTTCTTTCCCGTGAATTAATTCTTGGGATTATGCTTGAGACTATAAACCAGGGTTTAAACCAAGAAAGAAGAAAACCTGAGACTGATGAAAGAATGACCGCCAACCATCAAGAGAAGTGCTTGGATGACAGTGGCATAGGAGGTCTGGAGAGAAACAGGCATGAGAGACCCCTCCTTCCTACCTTACACCACACCCAAAATCAGTCCCAGACAAATAATAGGTCTAACGTGAAGATAAAACGTTACTGTCTCTAGAAAATCTTGTAGGAAAATAACTTTATAACATTGGCTGGGGAACTATTTCCTAAATAAGATAGAGATGTAGTGACCATAAAGTAATGATAAAATTAACTGAACTGTATTAAAATAATGAAATAAAGACATTTTAAGAAAAATAATAATAATTGAGTGAAAATGTAATCTAGTAAATGGAAATGATCACTTTTAAAAATTAATTTATATGGAGAAACTTGTCCATCAATAATAAATGTGGCAGAAAACCCCATTAAAAAATATGAACAAGAAGCCTAGATAGGCACTTTATAAAAAAAAAGTAAATCCAAATACCCAGACATATAAAACGATGTTCAAACTCTTTAATAACCAGATAAATATAAATTCAAATTAAAGTAAGATGCTACAACTTGTCTACAAAATATTGAGAATGTAAGACTTAAAATGATACAAGTTGGTAATGAAATAAAGCCCTAAAAATCTGCATAGAGTGTTGGAGTAGTGTACACTGGTACTTCCACAATGGTAAACTGACAGTACGACTAAAACTGGACTTAACGATGTTTACAACAATATTGATTTTGGATAAATTCATTCTTGGCCAATAAGTGGCCTAGAATTATATTTGGAAATTAGGACTAATTATAGTTGTGGCAATTTCTCTTGGTTAAGGCCACTAAGGGAGTTGTTATTGCAGATGAAATAGACTCAGAAAAGTGGAAATATGGTTATCTAAGCTAGCAAAGTGTAATACACTTACACATAACCAAGAGCATTAAAATTACTATCAACAAATCAACTTGGCCATCTCCCTGTCTGTCTTCTACACAGAATTTCTTTGGCCTGTAATATCCTCCCTTTTGTGGGGAGTAGGGATAAAAAAACTTAATTTTTATTCATTTGTAAATACATTCTCTGTCCTCATGTGCTAGTTTGGCTCAAAGAAAACAAACACACACATATCAACATCATAAATCCTACACTAAACCATTAGGCGGCTTTCAATCTTAGATTCCCAAGAAGTGGTGGTGCAGAAGATGCTGATGTGCCATACCCAGACTCCTGGCACTCAGAGTATCACAGCCCTGCTCTAAACTCTTTGTCTGAGGTCTCTGGCGCTCAGAGCATGCCATGTCTGTGTAGGGCAAGATGACAATGTTAGGCGATTAACACCCCCAGGGACAGTGCTCAAACAAGACCAGTGGGAGTTGGGGAATAAATTTCAAGCTTATTTGTCCCTCAGATCAGAAAACTCTGACTCCTGTGTTCTATACTGTCTCCCAAGTTTTCCCAGGGGGATTCATCTCCAGTTGCCCATGGTGCTAACTTGCTTGATAATGCATGATTTTTGTCATCTTTTCATTCCCTTTCTCAATGGCCCTACCCTGCCAGGGTTTCCTGAGATTTCCTCCCAAATAAATTATTTGCTCTTGAATTCTTGTCTTAGGTCTGCTTGGGCAGAACACAAACTAAGATAAAAGAAGTCTTTATTTAAACAAGTTGGTGTTCTTTGTGGATTCTCAACTTGTTGTGGCATTCTATAGATTATTATATAAAGTGTGTACACTCTGCTTTGTTGCTGAGATATTAGGTTTTTTGATAGTCAAAGGAATGTGTTTTATTTTCTTGAACATAGATGGTGAAGGAATTTGCTACCCTGTTGAATATATGTATACAAATTCCTGGATCTGAGCATGGTATAATAGTGTGAAGTTAAAAATGCCTCTAACTGATGCACCAGTATATTAGGATTTGTTAATAAATGTTGAATGTCAGAGTTTAAACACAAGGTTAGAGTTGGATATAGTCTCATAGGAACTATGTAAGAAAATAACTTAAAAGGACAATTGGTGGTTACACTATTTTTTTTTTCATTTTCTGTAACTCCATGTTTAATATAATCAAGAGAAAGCAAGTAATCTGGGCTTTCCCCTGATTATTTTTTTTTAATATATAAACATGATCTATGTTTTTTGTTTATTTTATTTTGGTGTAGCTTTCATAGTCAATAAGGGAAAAAGTAAGGATTAAAGCCAATTTGAATATGTGTTGTTATATTTTTATCTACTCTACATTCCTTTGAACATTGCTCTCATACTTTAAGGGTTAAGAGAACAGTTGTATATTGTTTTTTAAAAATCACTGATTAGTTTCATTGTCTACCTAAGAGATAATTATCTCTCTTACTGGTAATTGAACAGACAACTTCCAATGAAAAATTAAATTATTTAAAAAAATTCTTGTAACTGTAAATACCAGCTCTTACAAACAACCCTACAAAAAGAAATAATATATAAGCACTTGAAAATATTCATATAAATTTGCCTAAGGAGATAGAATGAATCTCATCAGGAGAAGCCAAAGTCTGCTCTCATTGCCATAAACATCTTATCAGGTTCCCCACTGAGAACTTGATAGGGTATCTGAAACCAGTCTTGGGCAATTTGTATAAAAAATAGACAAAACTATTGCTGCTTAGTACAATTTATCATACCTGTTTTACTTGTGTAAGATATGGAACATGTAAGCAAGAGATGAAGAATAATCTCAGAGGTAAACAGTAAAATACCTGGTGTTCATCATAGATTTATCTACACTTATAGAGTTTGAGCGAATAAATTTGAGACATTTCAAAGGAGGGCTTACAATTTTTTTGTCTGATTTAATTTTTAATAAACATATGAACTCAGCTGAAAGGCAAGTAAAAAAAATATATAGGTTGCTCCCTAGACTACAAGACTAGCCAATTTAAGTTTCTTTTGAAATCTCATTATTAAGTCTCCTTTTATTTATATTTAATCCAAATATCTTGTAATTATCACCGTGTTGGCACGGAAAATTCCTGCTATTAGTATGGAAACACATTGTCACTTCAGAAGAAATTTTAAACTTGTCTTTGCAAAGACTTTAGCACGATGTCCCTGGTTTAGAATACATATAATAAAAAGAACCCAGGATCTGTGAACTGTAGACACCTGGAAAATGTCTCATATGCCACACAAGTCTCTGGGCTGATAAATGGAAAGGTATCATAATTTAAACATGCCTAGCTATATGAGCGACTCTACAGACTTCTTTAGAGACCTTATTTATTCTGTACCAAGGGGGTATGTCCAACAAGGGAAGCAGGACCTGGGAGTTGCTTTCAATGTCCACACCTGTCTTTGCCTTTTCTCAGCCTCCTGATTGCCAATTTATTTGAAATTATTTAGTGAAGCTTGATTCATACTGAACAAGATCTCTGATTTGTGCGAATCTGATAGGACAATATGATTCTATGTGTTTATTAGAATTGGCAACAATATTAAGATTCTCTTTTAGTCCCCAAAATCATATGGCTGAGGTGACTTTGGGTGAGGTAAAGGGGACATGGAAAAACATTATGAAGATCTGATGCTTCCCATTGAAGAGGCAAATGATTTGACTTTTATGTTACATTTTTTCCTTTTAATAATTTCCAGCAACAGTTTCATTCCTACTCTAGCAGGAGGTCAGGATGTAGAGATATAAAATAAGTGATGAACAAATATTCTAATTTATATTCAGAAAAAACTGAAATCTAAAACTCCAGAAGATTCCATACCTGTAAGGTGTTTGCCTCTTGTTAGGGGTATATAGCTACCTAGGGGTATAGATGGGTATAAAGCAAAGTTCTGGCAATTGCCTGAAACATCCCTAAACATGTCCAGATCACTGAAAGTAATATGTCAGGATGAACTGAATCAGTAATATCTTTTCCAGGACTCAACTAAGCCAGTATGCCTAACAGAAACTGCCATATCTACTAAGCACTAAATTTTAAAAACAGGACAATATAGGTAGATCCAGAAAAGTACCTGATAGTCTAGATGTTTTATTAGTGGCTGAATAGACAGACCTGAAAAGAGAGGGTTAAACACTCATTGCCCTTGACTTTGGATCACCGGCTTGGGTGCTGTTCAGGGTTCAGCTCTTTGACTACAGAGCAAAATAATATCAGGAAGCTGAGCAAGCACCAACTGCACCCAAAAGTAAAACTCACTCACTTTCTCACCTATGGAAATGACATGTATTCATGACATTTGACATGAGTTCAATGCATTGCTGCATACATAAATCTTTAACGTTAAAAAATGATGTGGACATTGTGAGAATAATGTAATTTGGAGGGTCAATAATTTCTGACAACATTCCAAGATAACAGTGCCACATGCTATGGTTTTAACATTTAGACCGTCATGTGGCTTAAATTTCAAGTTTAAAATGAATTTTTGATGCAATGAATGTTACACACTAATGCTTATCTAATCAAAATTGAACATGAGCAGCAGGAAAAAATCCATGATGCTTCAAGTAAGAAGCATGTTGAATAGTGCCTCCCAATTTTCCACTTTATGTGCCTGGAAAGATGGCTTGAGGTTGGTATCGATTTATCCCAGCAGTGGCTTCTTGTCTTACTCGGTGACCAGGAACTTTGAAAAAATGAAATAATATACAAGTAAAGATTGTGTTTCTTTTCCATTTCTTATGCTAATAATAAAAAATTAACAATAAGTAAAGATAAAGTGAAAATACCTTCAATTTGTTAATGCATGTGTTCTGTTCTGGAATTTTAAGTAGCATTGCTTTGATAATTTCTTCTCTTTTATCTTTTGTCTCCACTTATCTGCTTCTATTAGCTGGGGTTTTGCTTCCTGAATTGATTCTCTAATTTTAATTTTTCTCTATTATTTTCATATTTTTGTATTATTTTCCTATTTTCTTAGAGATTTCACCTATTTTATCTTCCAAATTTCCTATTATTTTAAAGCATCGTGTTTTAAGTTACCACTAAAATGATTTCATTGATTTCCTACTTTACAGCCTTTTATCCCTTCATGAGAGCTAAGCTGCTGCAATGAATCATATCACCAAATAAAATTTACACAAATCAGAGATCTTGCCTAATATCAAGCTTTACTAATAATTTCAAGGGTGCAAACAATCAGGAGGCACAGGCAACACAAGGAGAAGTCTTGGTTCCCAGGTCCTTCCTTTTGGCATCAGATATGTTTTCTATGGCCTGGAATAATAGAGAGCATTAATAAGTGAGGTTTAATTTATAAGTGAGGAACATCCTTCTAGTAGCATTCTATATAGGGGGATTCTCCTAATAAATATCATGGTCTATCTACCAAGAAGTCTAGTTAGCAACATGCTCGCAAGCAGATTAGACTGGGTTACTACCTTCTTTATTTTCTACAGAGTGATTCCCAACCCCACTGGTCAAGAAAGAAATGGATTATAGGCCAGCTGCCTTAATTTTTCCTCCCCCAAATGCATATTCAGTAATCTCAGTAGACATAGGTGTTTTTTGTTTAAATCCTATTCCCTTTGTTGACTGTGTTTTCTTCAGAGATGCTTTTATGTTAAGTTATTTTGAATGATTACTTCAAAAGTAAGCCTTTAGAAATCTTTGTGCTTTTGAATAGGTGTTGGTAGAGAGGCTGGTATAGTAGGAAACCAGATTCAATCTGGTGGTGACTCAGTTTCGTAAGAGAGATACCCAGCTCTCAGGACTGTAGAATTTTGTTTCCTCTCTGCTCAATCTACCGTGTTTTACTGTACTGTACCAAAACTAAATATGATGATATTGGGACATTAGCATTCTACAAATATCAGAAGAAGTAACCCGAACAGTAAAAATTATTGTACCCATCCATATGTTGAGGTGAATCTACTGGTGATAAACTCTTCTTACATATGAAACTGAATAAAATTAAATAATAGTTCCAGGTAAGGAATAAAAGTCTGAAATCTCAATAAGTCTCACGATGATGCCTGTACTCAAAAAAGAGATACTGTAGCCTTACTATATGTCTCAATGGAACAGATTTAAATGGTTTTGAAGAAATACGCATGCTCTTCTATATTCACTGAACTGTGAATCTAAGACGACTTTACTGTCATTTAAACTGAGGGAAATCATGTCACCCTTGATAAAATAAAATGGTATTTTAAGAGAGGCTCAAGGAAAAAAAAAAAAAAAGATCATGTAAAAAGGCCAGAAAGTTAACTGGGACTAAGAAAATTTTTTTTAAAAAAGAGACATTCTGGAATGGCTGTGGTTGGAAGTAGAGTGTGGTATGCAAATATCTTATTATTCAGGACATGGTGGACCCACTTAAGGATTCTGAATAAATTAAAAATTCATTGGAAATTTATAAAAGGATATTAACAAAAATGTGACATAATCAAAATCATATTCAGTAAAATGTCATTCTAGCTCTTGAAGAGGAAAGTCTTGGAAGGAACAAAGAAGGCTGTTGTAGCAGAACAGGACAGAGGCAAAATTAGCTTCCACTGATGTGGTAAGTAAATATTTGGCATGGGTCTAAACTATAGTTTTGAGGTAAAATTACAGGAACTTCTTTTAGATGGGTTATATTTGTTTGTAGGAGGGTGGGTTCAAGATATGACTTCCAGTTTCTGCAATTAATCAATTTGCTTTTATTTACTAAGATGGTGAAGACAGGTAAAAAGATCAAAGATCCTGCTCTTGAACTGTTGAGTTCATTTACGCTAAGCTGAAATCAATGGAAGTGCAGAAGCTAGCCTGAGAAAAGGAAAATCAATTACAGTCGTATTTTAGGTAAGACATGATGGTGGTTGCAGTAGAAAGAGAGAAAAGAAAAACTATTTTGGAATAAAAATAGACAGGGCTTCATCATTTATTGAATGTGGTGAGTGAGAGAGGTAGATTTCAAGGATGTCTCCCATATTTCTTCCATAAGTATTTGAGTGGACATACAATATTCTCATAGCAAAATGGAAAACACTGCAGGAGAAGGATCAGGTTGTGAAATGTCTTGAATGACCTGAAGGAAAAAGGAATGTGGTGCAGCCTGTCATGAGATATTCTTATTTTCTTAATTCCATATCTTTGGTAGTCAATTTTTTGCATCCACTGGTGGTCTTGGAATGTATTCCCAATGAATAAGGGGAGACTACTTTATATGGAAATATAATAATGTGTAATCACATTTTCTTAGCTTGGTTATTGCCATCATTTCTTCCTATTCTTAAATTGATAGTCAGGCAAAAATGTTTGCCTTACAAATCTATACTTAACCCAAGTTTTGTAAGCTTTTCTCTAAAAAAATAACCTAATTTATTTTTTATTTAATTATCCAAAATTCTTCAACATATCAAAATATTGTGATTTACTTCTGAAGTCCAAAATGGGTCCTAAATGGTCTTTGACATATAGAAACACATTTCTTTGAATCCAGCTGCTTACTTGAAAAAAAGAAAATGGATCATATGACTTCCTTATCTGGTGTTTACAAGGATTCATTCTCTTTTAAAGGTCAAATGCCTCCAAGCATGTTGGTTTCTGGTCAATATGTTTCTCTCTTGAAAGCATAAAGGGCAGAAAGACTACCTGAAATGAGTAGACCACTATGATTCCCAGCTGTGATGTGAATATGGGATGATTGAAAAACAAATACTGCAGAAGCTGAGCTAATTTTTCTCATTCAAGACCTGCTGTTGAGACAGCATCTGCCCCTTATCACTTCAACACTGCAAGGATATACCCAATCTGGTTAGAAAATTCGCGGTAGCTATTCAATTATAACATTTACGGTGAAGTAAAATTTAGTAAGCTAATATCTGAAATTTGTATAATTTGATATGCACAGTTTTTAAGTCTCTTTTTTATTTTAAATGCAATTTTTAAAAGTGTCAGTTACAGATTAGACCAATTAAGAATATCAAATAATATTATAAATAGGAATCACTTCTATTTTAGTCAAAAAGATTGAATTAAATCTAGGATAGTGCATTTTGAACCCCAGCCAACTAGTTTGAAGTTCAACTAGGAATGATCAAGAATATACACAAAATTCATGCCACTTTCTAAAAATATATATTTCTTAAGCATTAGATGCTTGACTGTGGGAAAAAACGTATTATAAAAGATCTTATTTCCTCCAAAAATTACATATCATGCTTCAATTATTTTGTACAAAGTAATCATAGATTCATGATTGTTTGAATAGCTCTATTTGAGAATGTTTGAGGCTACTATAAATATAATCTCAACAGAGAAAGTTTTATTAAATTTTCAATGTGTTCTATTTGGAGTACTCACTGAATTCTCAAAATAAAATTTAAAAAGGATCAAGGAAAATAGGATTTTATAATTCCCTTATACTTCGTTTCGCAGTATGATTGCAAAGCAAGAAAATAAGTGATCAATATCTAGCAATGTACTTTTTTCAGAAATCAAAAGAGAAAAAGGAAAATGGATTTGTTATACTTCAGTAAACTCGTTAAAATACTAAACACAAACTCTAAAGTGTACCTTAAATCAACGTCCAACTCACTACTGCCATCTTATATCTGGAATTCAGGCTTGAAATTAAATATCTGTAGATTTGTTTTGTTTTAGTTTTTTTGGCCATAGAAAAAAAATTTTTTTAATTGTCATTGGTATTTAATTTTAGTGAAGGCTTGGTATTAGCGTCATTTGTAGAATTATATGCCTCAGATGTTTTTTGAGAATATCTGTCAAATATCCATGCTTAAATGAGAGAACCATTTAGGATATTTAACTTAATTATTTATGGTTTCAGATAAGAAAACAAAGTGCATGTCAAGAATGGAACTTACAAATAAGTCAAACTACATTTCTAAACATGAAAAGTTACATAAATACAATTCAAATAATTTATTATTTTACTTATTTGACTTATTATGTAGATAAGCTTTGCACCTAGAGTGGATTCTATTGACACTAAACACTTTTAATTGCTTTGATATGAAATGAAATTTCCCTGAGTCAGCAATACTTCAAAAAGTTTGGAGAAAAATAGAATTAAAATATAAAACAAATCTTTCCATAAATGTTTTGAGCTACCTCATATAATCTGGTTCCAAATACAAACCATATTAATTAAGCAAATCACGCAAGTTTCTTTATAGCAGACCCTCTTAGAACTTCTGCTAACGTTTATTGTAAACCCATGAGATAGATACGCAATGTGGAAATGTTGTTAAGTTTCCATAGAACATGTTTCCTCCCCATCAAGACACCTTATTAACATCATGTGGTTCCAATGCTCAATGAAGCACAGTTTTAGGTGATGAAGTCTACTATATATGAGAAAATATCTCTTCATTGTCCCCCGAACATACTTCAAACATTTCATTTTTGGGTGTGTGTGTGTCCGTGTGTGTTTGGATGGTATGGGGATCCGAACCCCCCTTGATCTTGGTGTTATAATACCATGATCTAACCAGCTGAGCTAACTGGCCAGCCCACATTGCATACATTTCAAACTCTAAGACCTTATTTACACTCATCCCTTCTCTTTCCTTGATTTACTTTGGACTACATTCTAAGTAGGCTGGAATTGGTATAAAGCCTTAATTTTAAAATATGTATTAGATATGTTCTTTAAAGACCTGTAGAATAGTAGTAACAATTTAGCCAGCTTAATGAATAAGGAATAAGTCGGAATCCTTTATTGCTTTAACTTCAAACATTGTGTTTCTATGATAATTATTGCTTTTTAATAGAACTTCATTTCTGCAATGAGTTTTCTTAGAATTTATGCTAATTTGTTCAGATACAGCATTTGTGAAATCTTAAAACAGAATGAATATAAAATGATAATACTTTCTCTATTATTAAACACAGTACTAGATCTTTAAGGGGCCAAATAATTATGCAAGGACTGAAACAAAGCCTGGAAAAATAAGTTGTTATGAAATGTAAATCCTAAATGCAGCTAGAAGACTATACAGACTCGCTCCTTTATTTTACAAACTAGTTGTCCAAGTATATGTGAAGCCTAGAAAGGTTAAGTATCTTAACCTTACATGTCCACATATTATTTTCCCACAGATGAAATATGTGTCAGGTACTTCTGAAATGATCATTAGTAGCAGTTTTTAGTTAGCAGTGTTACTGTAATCTGATTTTAAATTTAGGATTAATATTAACATAATAGTGCCATTATTTATGTGGCACGGGTAGATGAGAAAGTGCTGACAAAGATGCATTTTTACTGTGGTTTAATGTCTTTTCCATCTTACGAAATGATATTTTTGCAGTACTATAATAATCTGCCTTTCACAAAACTTCACCACTATATGAGAAACTTAAAAGGCTTGTACGTATTCCTGACAAGGTAGCAATTTAGTATCACAGTAGATCCGTATCCGTAAAGGCAGAGGATTGAATAGGGAAAGAAATGATTAGTTGTAAGAGAGTCACAATGTTGAAGAAT